>NC_086160.1:70757187-71406937 GCF_035149785.1 Candoia aspera
AGTCGTGGCCAGAAGGGCCTTTGCGCAACTTCGTGTTGTGCACCAGTTATGCCCTTTCCTGGATCGAGAGGCTCTCCAAACAGTCACTCATGCCCTGGTCATCTCCCACATAGACTATTGAAATGCGCTCTACGTGAGGTTACCCTTGAAGAGTATCCAGAAGCTTCAACTGGTCCAGAATGTGGCCGCACAAGCAGTTATTGGTGCCCCAAGATCGGCACATGTGACACCACCGCTGCGTGAGCTGCACTGGGTACCAGTTTGCTTCCGGGTCCAATTCAAGGTGTTGGTTATAACCTTTAAAGCCCTACATGGCATGGGGCCAGGTTACCTGAGGGACCATCTCATCCCCATAACATCGACCTGCCCCACCTGGTCATGCAGAAAGGACATGCTACGAACCCCGCCGATAAAGGAATTCCACCTGGCGGGGTTGAGGCAGGCCTTCTCTGCAGTGGCACCCGCCCTTTGCAACATTCTGCCCCCAGAGCTGAGACAGGCCCATTCGCTCCCAGACTTCCGGAAGAACCTAAAAACCTGGTTCTCCCCCTTGCTTAGGGTGGGAGGGGCACCAGTTCATCTTGGGGGTGGCTATTATAGATCTCTCCCCAACAAATAAGACCTTCACTGCTGGATTTTATATTTTCTACTGTATATTTATTTTATTTTATAGAGTATTTATATTGTAATTTATGTGTTTTAACTTTGATTGTAAACCGCCCACAGTCCCCTTTTGGGGGGAGATGGGCAGTGATGGAAATTTGAAATATATATATAAATAAATAAATAAATCAGGGATAGCTTTGACTGTGTGGTCAGTGAGCTAGAGCCAGACATCCTGAAGAGTGAGGTTGAATGGGCCTTAAGAAACATTGCTAACAACAAGGCAGCAGGAGATGACGGTATCCCAGCTGAATTGTTCAAAGTCTTGCGAGATTATGCTGTCAAGGTAATGCATGCTATATGCCAGCCAATTTGGAAAATGTAAGAATGGCCATCAGATTGGAAAAAAATCAATTTATATCCAAATACCAAAAAAGGGGAACACTAAAGAATGTTCAAACTATCGAACAGTGGCACACATTTCACATGCCAGTAAGGTAATGCTCAAGATCCTGCAAGGTAGACTTCAGCAATTCATGGAGCGAGAATTGCCAGATGTACAAGCTGTGTTTAGAAAAGGCAGAGGAACTAGGGACCAAATTGCCAATATCCACTGGATAATGGAAAAAGCCAGGGAGTTTCAGAAAAACATCTATTTCTGTTTTATTGACTATTCTAAAGCCTTTGACTGTGTGGACCATAACAAATTGTGGCAAGTTCTTAGTGGTATGGGGATACCAAGTCATCTTGTCTGCCTCCTGAAGAATCTGTATAACGACCAAGTAGCAACAGTAAGAACAGACCACGGAACAACAGACTGGTTTAAGATTGGGAAAGGAGTACGGCAGGGCTGTATCCTCTCACCCTACATATTCAACTTGTACGCAGAACACATCATGCGACATGCTGGGCTTGAGGAATCCAAGGCTGGAGTTAAAATCGCTGGAAGAAACATTAACAGTCTCAGATATGCAGATGATACCACTTTGATGGCTGAAAGCGAAGAGGAACTGAGGAGCCTTATGATGAAGGTGAAAGAAGAAAGTGCAAAAGCTGGCTTGCAGCTAAACCTCAAAAAACCCCAAGGTTATGGCAACCAGCTTGATTGATAACTGGCAAATAGAGGGAGAAAACGTAGGAGCAGTGAAAGGCTTTGTATTTCTAGGTGCAAAGATTACTGCAGATGCTGACTGCAGTCAGGAAATCAGAAGATGCTTAATCCTTGGGAGAAGAGCAATGGCAAATTTCGATAAAATAGTTAAGAGCAGAGACATCACACTGACAACAAAGGTCCGCATAGTTAAAGCAATGGTGTTCCCCGTAGTAACATATGGCTGCGAGAGCTGGGCCATAAGGAAGGCTGAGAGAAGGAAGATCGATGTTTTGGAACTGTGGTGTTGGAGGAAAATTCTGAGAGTGCCTTGGAGTGCAAGAAGATCAAACCAGTCCATCCTCCAGGAAATAAAGCCAGACTGCTCACTTGAGGGAATGATATTAAAGGCAAAACTGAAGTACTTTGGCCACATAATGAGAAGACAGGACACCCTGGAGAAGATGCTGATGCTAGGGAGAGTGGAGGGCAAAAGGAAGAGGGGCCGACCAAGGGCAAGATGGATGGATGATATTCTAGAGGTGACGAACTCATCCCTGGGGGAGCTGGGGGTGTTGATGACTGACAGGAAGCTCTGGCATGGGCTGATCCATAAAGTCACGAAGAGTCGGAAGCGACTAAACGAATAAACAACAAAATTTGTCAGCCAATCTCTACAGACACCAGGCAGTGAACAACAATTCAATAAACAATATATGTAAAATAATCCACATTAATATGAATTAACTACCTGTGATGGGCACTCAAACATCATTAAGAGGCAAAAAACTCACTGGAATAACATCAGTGTTACTTGCTTCCAGAAATCAAAGAGGGTTGGGGATGGAACTGAGAAAGCCTATTGCCTAGTCCACACTTCATATACCTGATTTCTGGCTTCCCATAAAATAAAAGTAGAGTAGTGTCTAGCCTTCGGGGGGGGGGGCTTTCCAGACTGAGTGACACACTCCCCCAAACCCACTGCTTGCAGCTTTGAAGTACCACCTCCTCTTGCAGGTTTGGCACATCATCTGTGCATTCTCAGATTGCACCTACCAGACTAAGAAAGCCAAAGCTATCCAAGCACTATCTCAAGGTTGTATCTCCCCAGCCTTGTTGCAACTGTGGATGCCTTTACCATGAATTGCTGACTCCCACACTGTGTTTCTACAGCAGGGAGAATCAAGCATCTACAGTATGTCTCTGTGCTCTGAATTTCTGGGAAATTCCTGGGAAGGTTCACCTAGGAGCCTTTCCTTCAAAGAGTCCTGAGCCCAGAATTTCTAGTTAAAAGACTCTTAAGTGGTTGAAAAAAGATCAGCCTGAGACTAGAAGGATAATCATTATTGAACCAAATGATGCAATTGTTCGATTCAGATCATAAAAGCCAATGGATTCGCAAACAATTACATCTGGAAGAAAATGCAACCAGTTATGGTGTTTGGCCAAAATGATTTTAAATCAACCAAGTAGGATTTTCACCAATATGCATACAGGTAGTCCTCACTTAACAACCATTTGTTTAGTGATGGTTCAGACTTACAACAGTGTTGAAAAAAATGACTTACAACCAGTCACAGTTATGGCCATTTCAGTGTCCCTGCAGTCATGTGATCATGATTTGGGTGCTTGGCAACCGGTTCACATTTATTTGCTTAACAACCATGTGGTTTGCTTAATGACCATGGTGATTCGCTTAACGACCATCACAAAAAGGTCATAAAATTGGGTTGGATTTGCTTAATGACCACTTTGCTTAGCAACTGAAATTCTGGTCCCCATTGTGGTCATTAAGCAAGGACTACCTGTAATTAAGTAAAGAATGACAGCATCTGCTCTAAAATATGTATCTTACCAGGCCATCACAGTTGCTCATCGCGACTGAAGCTCCTGCGATATCCACCAGATCTCCAACGTAAGCACAGCTGGTCCATAGTGATTCCTTTTTCCATAGCCCCTCTGTGACTCCCTTGCCTTGATCCTGGTTGACACCTTCCGTTTCATTGTTGATGGCTGGAGAGTCTTCATACCACTCCACCACTGCCCCTGGTGCTATTAGACGAGTGTTAGGCCTGAGTCTCAGGTGGAATTCTCTCCCAAGGGCAGATACATTAAAGTATAGTTCCTTGGGGCTTGGTAAAACATCCCTTACAAATCTTCTGGAGTGCCTTGCAGAAACAACGTTGGAGATGTAACTTCCATCTGCGCTGCTCCTTACTGGGATGGTTAAGGCATATGGTTCTGTGTTGTGCTTTGGTGTTTCTGTTTTAAAAAGAGAATGACAGAATGCAAAATTCAGATCAAGATACAGGTAGTCCTTGCTTAACGACCACAATTGGGACCAGAATTTTGGTTGCTAAGCGAAGTGGCCATTAAGCAAATCCAACCTGATTTTACGACCTTTTTTCAGTGGTCAATAAGCAAATCACTGTGGGTGTTAAGCGAACCACGTGGTCATTAAGTGAATAATGTGGTCCCCATTGATTTTGCTTGCCGGAAGCCGGCCAGGACAGTAAAAAATGGCGATCATGTGACAACAGGAAGCTGTGATGGTCATAAATGTGAACTGGTTGCCAAGTGCCTAAATCATGATCATGTGACCACAGGGATGCTGCGACGGTCATAAGTGTGAGAAACAGTCTTAAGTCATTTTTTCAACACCATTGTAAGTCCAAACCATCACTAAACAAGCAGTTGTTAAGTAAGGACTACCTGTATATAACTCAGAGTCCAATGAAAGAAATCTATCCATCCATACAGAATATTATAAGAATAAAAAAAAAATCCACTTGGATCACGACAAATATCTATCTAATCTAGCATTCTGCTTGCCATCTGGCCAAACAGATGCCAATGAGAAACCTTGAAGCAGGAAATGGCAGGAATCTTCTACTATTGTTTCCCCCCCCCAAAAAAAAGCTGGTTTTCAGAAGTACACTGAACATGGACAATCCAGAGAACCCTCAAGACTAACAGGCATTAGTAGATTTGTCATTTTAAAAAAGGGATGGACAATCTTTTCAAACCCATGGTTCATGTGAACTGTTGGGAATTGGGTCAGGCTGGTGTATGGACATCTGGATTTTTTTTAGAAGAACCTTTTTCTCTCCAAGGCCAGTAGCCACTGAGTCTTCTTGGGACAAAACTTTGTGCAACTGACACTCTTGACTTTTGCCCCGTGAGACAGCTGGGCCTTGTTTCCTTCAAGCCTGAATAGCAGCACTAAAGCCCAGATGTGGTGCCTTCTGTACAAAATGGACTCTATGGATGCTTAACCTCAGCTAAAATAGGGCCTTTCCAGGACTAGAACACACAGCCTTCTGGTTTCTAGCAGGGTGCCTTTAACCAATACACCAAACTAGCTTTCAAACAGATCTAACCCTCTCCAAAGGCTTATATTGCTTTCCGAGATGGTCTGCAGAAGTCCATCATTGCTTGCATGTCTTACAGGTATCCCTGCAAGTACCCAAACAAACATTCAATGGGCAGAGCCTGAGAGTAAGAGAGAGAACTTAGTTTCTCATAGGAAGACTTTTTTTCCCCAAAGGAAAAAGGGAGCAGTAGTTTCTGAGAAGGCAAACGAAGGTGTAGGCTTGAAAAACCAAGAGGCCAATGCACTGTGCCAGAGATGTCCTTCTATGGTCCCTTTGTAAAGCGCCAGCAGATGAAAGACAGGGCAAAGTAATAATTCAAGAGAGGAGCCACGTTCAGGACTGGTAGAAGAAAGTAAATGGAATATATCTCCAAGGCCTTGCTCCAGGTATCTCAGATTAAACCTGGCTCTTCCATGTCGCCAACAAAAAATGTTCCAGTCAAGTGTGGTCACATAAGGAATAATCACAGTTTAAAAAAAAACACAGTGAGTCCAATTAGGCTCAACTTAATGCAATCCTGCTCAAGGCTGCTTGACTAAGTTTAAGGCAGAAGAGTTGGGAGGGGGAGTATCAAGTGATAAAAGCCACAATGTGTTGTTGCAATACAAGATCCACCCCTTTTATGCACACATCATGATGTCACACACACATGTATGAAAGCTTGCATCATGATGGTCCTCATGAAAGCGTCAGATTCTGCAGATGCCTCTAGTTTAAGAAACTGGAGTGCAGCCTACAACCTGGACTATGAGAATGGAAAGGCACTAATCAGATTCACCTCCTTTTTTAAGCTGGAGGGCAGGAATAGGTTTTTAAAGCAAAGTCCTGCAGGATGTGGGAGTATGGAAGCCAAAGTGCTCAGCTGAAGAAGATACCAGTTGCCTTTATATAGGTGGGAATAAATTGGAGAAGGAGGTTATATTGACAAGATTGTCTGCATTCAGCACAGGCAAGGTCTGTGAATGTAGAACAGGACTGGGGGAGGGTATATTAAAAAAAGGCAATTAACATTAAATGCAATGTATTTAAACAGTGAAGACATCTGACCTTCAAAGTTGACTTCTGTTACCCCTTTGATAGAATCTACTATCTACAGAAATGTAATTTCCATGTGGTGGCTGTATGAAAGGGTCTATTCTAGCCTTCCCCCTACTGTTGGGAATGATGGGAGTTGCAGACCAACGTATCTGGAGGGTGCTGCAATGGGCAAAAGCAAGGCTCATCCATCCCCCTTTCAACAAATTAATTTTCAAGATCATCCTTGATTTTGATAATTAATTTGTTCTTTTTTCTTGCTGTCTCCTTCTCCCTGCACTATAGAGGTAGGCAGAGAGAGAGAGAGAGAGAGAGAGAGAGAGGGAGAGACTTTGCCTTTCATGAAAAATAAATCAGCCTAGTTGACTAATGTGACGCTAAGGTAGTAATCAATACTGTACAAAAAGACAGGCAGGATGAAAATGCTTACATCCACATGGTTGGAGCCAATCCCTGAGTCTAGCTAAATGCTGCTGTCTGCAGCAAGCAAAGGTTAAACTGTCCTCATTTGGTTTCTTCAGCCTCAGCATTTCTGCAATGGTTGCAAATGATCGTGTTGTAAGGATTTGTTTAAGGAAAGACATTGGATCTTTTGAGCAAGGCTTTCAAAAGTATAATTAGGTAATACTTGAGCACTTGTAAAGAAATAAGTATTTAACAGAGTTCCCAAGAGGATTCTTTTCCTCCTCCAAATTAAAACATGATTGGTCCGTATTAGACCTAAATACAATTTAGGATTAGTCATTTTCCTTACAGGTTTATTTTTTTTTAAAAATAGACTTGGAATTGAAATGAAAGAAAATCAGAGAGGGGGAAGGAAGGAAGGAAGGAAGGAAGGAAGGAAGGAAGGAAGGAAGGAAGGAAGGAAGGAAGGAAGGAAGGAAGGGAGGGAGGGAGGGAGGGAGGGAGGCAGGGAGGAAGGGAGGCAGGGGAGGCAGGGGTGGAGGGAGGGAGGGAAATTACAAGGGAGAAGACAAAGGGGAATTGGACAAGATTTGTAAATATAGATGTGTACAAAGGTCTGAGATGGGCAACTATATAAATTAAATGAACAAAAAGCTAAGCAGGGTTCAGGGGTGCCCACAGAGTGTGGTCAAAAAAGGTAACCTGGGGGCTCCAACAATACAATCAAAGCTCCAGTTTTATTTGTGTTTCTTGTACGCAGTTTTCCATAAGGTTTGCATTAGTGATGCATTTGATTCCCGAGTCTGGAATAATGCAAGTTTTTACATATCATCCCATCTGGGGAAGTGCAAGTTCTGCATTAAAGCCATTTTTCCTATATAGTCAGGGCTCTTCAAAGTTGGAATGGAAGCTCTGAGTGGGGTGCGACAAGGCAGCGTTCTGTGTCATGAACTTTTCAATGTTTTTTCAACTTGGATGAAGAGGTGAAGGGAATGCTTCTCAGAAGACCCAACTTTGTATAAGATAGTTTCGTCTGATACCCTAGAGGTCAGAAATAAGATTCAAAGCCATCTTCCCAGCTTAAGAGAAATGGGCAGAAAATAACGGGATGAAATTGCAACATTCTTCACTTAGTAAAAAGAAAACTATGCTAAGCTGTCTATGCTACTTATGTAAAAGATCTGGAGTAGGAGCTGATTGTATCCTGAATATCAATCAGTCCTATGATGTGGCCACAAAAAAAAAAAGGAGATGCAGTTTCACGCTGCTTCAAAAGAAGTATATTTTCGAAATCAGAGGAAGTAACAACTCTCCTTTATGCCGTGTGGGTCAGATTCTCCCCATATTGTGTCTGGTTGAGGATTCAGTGAAATATGAAGAGATGCAGAGAAGTGTGACAAAGAGAATCCAGGGACTACAAAATAAAGTGAAAGAATTGGAAATCTTCAACCTTTGGGAGAAAAGGGGTGAGGGATGATACTCCTCAAAGGCCTGAAAGGATGTCAAGCAGAAGAAGGTCCAAAGCAGTTTTCCACCTAAGGCAAACTCCAAGTGCATTTGGTGCTGTTGGCGGGAAACAGCAATTTGACAGTGGAAACCATTACTCAGACAGATAGTGTGCTCCCTTTCACTAGGTGATCAAGAGGAAGGTAGACAGCCATTTGTCAAGGAGGTTTTAATTTGGATTCTGGCATTGGGGAGGGGGTGAGAGTAAGTGGCCTTAAGGGTCCCTTCTGACTTTCTCTCACATTCAACACCAGACAACTCAGAGGACTGCAGGAGGCCTAATTTAAACCTGTCTGTTCATTGAGAATCAAGGCTAGCCACAAACATCTGGTGGACAGTGGGCTCAAACTCATAGCCAAATAATCCCCATCTCCAGTTCCTGCCTTAAAACAAGGAACTCCCCACCCCTTGTATGTGTGTTAAATCCTTTGCTCGGGTTGCCCTTCAGAGGACTAGCAACTTGACTCTAACGCTTAGAACTCAGAATACGTTCAGGCAAATCATCTAAAGATCTTGTGGGGCAGAAATCCTTCCTTAGCTTGTCATTCAGAGAATGGAGGCCTCACAAATCCTATCAAAGCCCAAGTCAAAGGTTTGACTTCTTTGATGGCAGTTGCAGGTGTGAATACTAAGGAAGAAAACTCAGATCAGTTAGGTGGGTGCCTGCATTCTTACTCTGATGTTTAAAAGCCTGAGCAAATAAAAAACACATATGCACACCCTGCAAAATCCCGTATATCTTCTGGAGTCTCTCCAAAATGAATGGGGCTTCCTTAAAACTAAGCAGGCAGATTGCAAAAATGTCAGCAGAATGAGCAAGCGCAGAAAGAACTGTCTCTCTTCAAGAGGGGGCTCATTGGCAAGAGATTCCCCAGGGGCCATTCAAAATTCTCCTGTAGGCTCAGAATTAATGACGGGCTCCTTTCATTGCCCACGGACGTCTGGTTTCAGCCTGTGCGGAGCAGCCAAGCCACCTCTTGAGAAGGCAGTGGGCCAACATTGCCTTGTAAAGTTTGAAAGCTGAGCTCTTGTCGGAAACTCATCTGTGCTATCAATTTGTTCTCAGCCCCCTCTCCTGCCTGTAGACCCTGCAGCGTCCTAGCAGAGATCCAGGAGGGCAGATCATTTCTGACACCAAACAGCACTATCCATGCTCCTTCTTTTCCTCTAACTGTGGCAGCTATTCTTTTCTCACTGTCAGCGAGATGCCATCTGCTGATGAATGAGAATGACTTGGGCCTTAATTTATGCACTGGCATACAGCGCTCAACCCCAGAGATTTTTTGCCACCTGTTTCCTTCCCAAGATACTGGGGTTGTATCTCTCAAACACAGATGTCTCTCAAAATAGATGTGTCTATACCTACAAAGATTGGAATTGTGCAAGCCATAGTATTCCTTGTGACACTCCATGGAAGCAAGAGTTGGACTTTGGAGAAGCAGGATAGGAAGACTGTTGGCGCTTTTGAACATTGGTGTTGGAGAAGGCTCCTGAGAATACCATGGACAGCCAAAAAAACAAACTGATGGATTATCAAATAAATCAACCCAGAGTTCTCACTTGAGCCACAAATGACCAGGCTCAAGTTATCCTACCTTGGACACATTATGCAGAGACTGAGCTCTCTGGAAAAGGCTCCAATACTGGAAAAGGTGGAAGAAAAGAGAAGAAGAGGATGATCGGCAGCAAGGTGGATGGACTCAGTTACAGAGGTGATGAGTGCACCATTGGGAGACTTGAAAGAACAGGTGAGGGATAGATCATCATGGAGAAAATCTATGTGGTCTCTAAGAGTCGATAATGACTTGATGGCACACCATCAATCAATATCTCAAATGGTCAGATTCTATATTCCACTGGATGATGGAAAGTTCCTTGGGATGGTCCCCTGTCCTCTCGGCATATGAAGAAAACCCCCGTGATTAAGCTGAGACTTGGGTTATTGTGTTCCTTTTCTAACTTTGGGCTTAAGCTGCAACTTGAGTTCTTAGGTCCTGGCCTGATAACTGTTTTTGGGTTTTCAAAGTTAATCATTTTCAGCAGGGTCTGCAGGTGGGGAGGGTCCAAACTGGTAAGATAGCAGACAGAGCCAGTGCTAATCTTTTGTGTATGGACGGGGCCACATACAATCTTTGTGCACTTCAGGAAAAGAAGTGCACATAGCCAAACTATTCAGCCATGCAAATGGTTATTAAGGAACCCTCGAATTCAGTGTAGTAGCAGATTCCTGCCCTGGGCAAGAGGTTGGACTAAATGATCTCCAAGATTCTAAGATCAGCAACAACACCGTGTCCTGTGTCCTTCATATTTGTTTCTCTCTTTTTACATATGATAATTCATCTGCCCATCACATCATATCGAACAGGGTTAAATCCCTCCAGGTCCTACCTCCCCAAGAATGCTATCTAATTAGTCTTATGAAAAAGGTTTTTTTGATTGTTACCCCCATAATTTGGGACTCCATCTCTACGGAGATCTGGTCTAACTCTTCCATCCGTAATTTCAGGAGAGCAAAGAAGACCCAGTCTTCCATCTATCCCAGTGTCAGACTGCATTGGCAGACACATGATTTTGGTGGTTATTGTTGTTGTTATTATTTCTTACAAAACTGTTGAGATTTTAAAAAATATTTTTAATGGTTTTGATTGTTAATCACTCAGAGCCTGGCTGAAGGAGTGCAAACAAATATTGTATGCCAATGAATAAATAACATAGCAAAACAAAATAGACCCAAATCATCTTACCTGTTTGAACAGTTTCTTGGTGAGCAGCCTAGAAGGAAAAGAAATCAGAGAAATATTAATTGTCTTCTGATCTCAGCAAGGGGAAGGACACTCTGTCCACAGCTGTTTTTGGAAAGGCATCCAAGTGAAAGCATCCTTAAATACTGGAATAAAGTCCATTAAGTTCTGTGGTCTGTTTTTGGCAAGAGCGAAGACAAAAACAAGAAGCAGGACATCAAAGAAAGACTCCCAACAACTGCTTCTCAGATGGTTTTCTGCTTCCATGCAAAGAGGGTCCATCTAGTGATAAGAATTCAGCTCAACGGATAAGCTTGGGTTAAGTCTATCTAGAAGCCCTTTAGTCTTCTTCTTGCCCTCTCCTTCTCCTCCTCATCATCACCATGCCAGGAATAATACTGCTTGCAAAGGATGAAATAATAGCATAAATAAGACCCCATAAATAGTAATTTTCTGATAAGCAGCAGGAGCTCATAAAAGCATATTTTTCAGTGGACTAGTCTATTAGATTTCACTATTCTACACCACTTCCCTTCCCCCCTCCACCAAAAAAAAAAAAACCCCTCCTAGTGTCTAGATCAGTGTTTCTCAACCTTGGCAACTTTAAAATGTATGGACTTCAACTCTCAGAATTCCCCAGCCAGCCATGCTGGCTGGGGAATTCTGGGAATTGAAGTCTACACATCTTAAAGTTGCCAGAGTTGAGAAACACTGGCCTAGATGCTGAACAAATGACTGTAGAATGTTAATTATTATATAATTCCTGCAGGAAAGAAGCCACAGGATTAGGGTGGGAAAATGCCAAACGTATTTCTTTTGTCCCGCCATTGTTTCAAACAAAAATGAACATTCTGCACATTTCTGATCCAACCAGCAATTATTAGTAGATTAAAAACAAATGGGAACAAGACAACAGGATGTGGAGTAACATTTTTCAAAACTGCTTTCCAGGAAGCATTCTTGCTAGGAGAATCCAGTCTGAAATTCTTGGGCGAGAAACAGCTACAATCCATCCCTATTCAAAAAAGCGACTGCATGCAAAAGTTGGATGCACCATGCAAGAATGAGATCCTTCCTTAGTAATCAGCAGGTGTGATTTAAAAGACATGCAGCTCTCTAATCTAGGGTTAGCATTTGTCTCTGTGTTAATCTCCATAGGGAAAAGCTGGGAGGAAGATTTAAAAAGAATCTCAGACAACTTGGCAGCCACTGTTTATTCAGAATGGCTAAACAGTTCACACAATTTCCCAGCTTTTATGGTTGTACAAAAGGAAAGGACATACTATAAAGATAAGTATCTATCAATCATTGACATAAAAATGCTTTAAAAAATCATGCCCCCTGTATGCAGTTTTAAGGTGCCTCTTTAAATTTGCACTTCGAAGTACCACTGACTTCAGTGGGATTTATTCCCCTGTATATGGACTGCATCTTAAATTGATTTAATGGGATGACAGAACTGTGGAGTTAGAAGGGATCCCAAGGATCACATAGTCCATCCCTCTGCAATTTGCAGGAAAAGCAGGTAAATGAGCCTGAAATGTAGCTCTCCAGCCTCTTCTTCAAAACCTCCAGAAATGAAGAACCCACAACTTCCATAGGTAGACTGTTCTGCTATTGTACAGATCTTACTGTCAGGAAGCTTTCCTTTATATTTGACTTTTGTTTAATCCATTCAGTTGTGTCTGATCCTGTGACAAGTCCCTGCAGTTTTCTTGGCAAGGTTTTTCAGAAGTACTTTGCCATTGCCTCCTTCCTAGGGCTGAGAGAGAGTGACTGGCCCAAGGTCACCCAGTTGGCTTTGTGCCTAAGGCAGGACTAGAACCCCCAGTGTCCCGGTTTCTAGCCTGGTGCCTTAACCACTACACGAAACTGGCTCTCATATTTGACGTAGGCAACTGTAATTTATACCTGTTATTTCTGATCCTTGCTCCTGTAGTAAAAGGAAAGAGTTCCTGACCATCTTCCCTGCAGTATCCTTTTATGTACCTGAACATAAACGTAGAGTTTCCCCCTACTTGTCTTTTCAAATGGGTGGGAATACTCCTTCAGAATATCCCAAGTATTGGAATTATCAGAGGTCGACTCAGCATTGTCTCATAAGCATAAGGGGGTCTCTCTAGCAAATGCATCTCTATTGTGCTTGTGGGATGTCACATGGATCACCTGATTTCCAGTTCCTCCTTCTTCTTGGGTTTGGGGATTAACAATCTCCATTACCCTTCTGGCAGACCTGCAAGCAGGAGCTGCTGCAGGATGCAGCTCTAGCCCTATAGAAAGTGTCTACAAAGAACTAGTGATGATTAAATACTATGAACCTACCTGTACCCAGATCTACTGAATAAAAGTAAGCTATCTCTATTTTTTCTTCATCTAACTACAGTGTGAAGACTGAATTTATTTCTGAACGTAATTAAGCTTAATGAGCAAGTTCCTTTTTTGGTTCACACTTCTACTCTGCAAGATTGCTGTTTGCTGCTTGGAGTTCTTTTATTAACCTTTAAAAACTCCATCACCAAGCACACAGCCAAGAGAATTTGGGCAACTGCTATCCCCACACATCTTGATTGGCAAAGCCTGGGCTAAAATTTATTTCACTGGCTCTATTTAAATCCAACTCAGACTGCAAAAGATGAATTAAGGATGGACCTCAACCTTTAGTCTTTTAAAAGGGAAACTGAAAGTCTCTGTTCTAAGGTTCCTGTTGATGTAATGCGGAGCATTCTGTGCCTGCTCCCTGCCTAGATCAGGATACTATCCTAAATCAGGATCTCTCCCTGCCTTAAGAAGGACCGTGAGAAAATTGCAAGTATTCCAAAAAGGGAAGAACCCTTTTATTTCAGCAATCTCAGTGAAGGATGAGAAAAGGCAATGGAGTCGTTTTGCAACGTTGCGTTCTTGTTTCCCAACTGCAAAGAAAAAGGAATGTTTGGAAAGTATTTCAAAATATTGCATAGAGGCAGAGAGTTGGAAGGCACTTCAGGGGTCATCTAGTCCCACCCCCACCCAGTGCAGAAAGAGACATTCTGGTCCTTCCTGTACCGTCCATCTTCAGGAAGGAATGCTTGCCAACATCTCATAATAAAGTGTAGACAGAGGTCACAAATAGCTGTTGTTTTTTGGAATCCACAGAACCCTAACCTGAGATTTGGTGTCCCTACTACTGATCCCTTTCCTGCTTTTGTTTCAAGCCCTGATATCACCTACTGTCTGTCTCTCCAAGGTCATGGTGACAAAGCCTAAAAGATTTTATACCTTCAGGCTGCCTTGAACACTGCTGAAATACAGGAGAAAATGTTCCTTTAACCCTAGGACGGCTAAGGACGACTTAAGTCTGGTTCATTCATGGTCTGGGGACAAGACAAAAAGCAAATTTATACTCCTGAGAAAATCTCATGCATGAATAGAGAGAACGCTGTTTGTGATGGTGAATTAATCCAACATGTGTTACCCCTGCACTGCACAAGGTTGTTGTGTTCGTTGTGCAAAGACTGATTATATCTCTTCCACATTAGTTTTGCACCAAGTCTCTCTGTCACGAGAGCAGGCTCTTGCGCCCTGAGGGAAGTTCCCTTGAAGTTTTCTTCCATGTTAAGACATTGTAGGACAGCGGTGTTACTCAATGGTGACAAAATAGCAGGGGTCTGGTAGCATCTTTTCCAATGAACAAACTTCGACAGAAGACATAAGCTTGTATGAACTGCCCCATCTGATGATCTGATGCGTCAGACGAAGTTTGCTGCAGCTCCCAAAAACTTTTAACAAAGTTTGTTAGTTGGAAAAGGTGCTATTAGGCTCCTCCTGATTTCTTCTCTTCCATTTAAGCTACTTCTGGGGAGACTTACGGGAGGTTCCCTGAGACTTTCAAACGTAAACCAAAAGACCCAGTGGCCCAAGAAGGGAAAACAGGCGTCATCTACAACATACAGTGTAAGGACTGTAGCAGCCACTGTGTAGGACAGACAGGCAGGAGACTAGCAGGGCACATCCACGAACACCAACTGGCAGTCAGATGAGGACTCCTTAATCTCACAACACATGGACAGACTCAGCTTACTTTTAACTGCTGAAATGTCAGCATCCTAGACCAAGCCAAATCCAGAAATGCTAGGGAATTCCTGGAAGCCTGGCACTCAGACAAAGCAGCCATCAATTGACACATAGAAATAAACCACATTTACACACCATTCAAAAGACACAATAAAAAAGCTAAGCAGGAAACAAAAAGACCAGAACACATCTTCTCCAGCAGCCAACACCCAGATAAGCAGGGATCAACACCAGACAAACAATACCTTAACCATGGAACTACCAAGGAGAAAACCCCACCCCCACCAAAACTGGCAGGGCAAGCTATTGTATATAAACAGGGGGCCAACCCCACAGTCACTCACACGGATGATGTCGCCTAGTTGGGCAATGAAACATCTGCAAGCAAACCACCAAGCTCAGAGAGCAGCAAGGAGCCCACAGAGATAACCTTTCAGAGAATTCTTCTGATTGGGAGTATTAGACAGATCACCCTCTTTGGTAGAGATCATCTTCCACCCGCAAAGTATCCTTGAAAATGAGACAAATCTCATCCGATTCTCTCTCCTCTAACCTGCTGCTAATCTTCATCTCCCTTGATTTTGGATAAGCCCCCCAACCTTTGGCTGCTCCGGATCTGCTAAGAAACATGCAGCGCAGCGTTGTATCTCTTGCTCAAGCCAACCCATCACACACACGCGCACGTGCAGGGCCGAAAAGGTGGGGGGGGGGGGGAGTCTGGAAACAAAGTTCTTTTACCACTCTACAAATTAAAACCTTAAGGCAGTCCTGAGCTGGTTTGCCAAGCGGTGATTCCGCGCAGGAGCGAGCCTTGGCTCTCCCATACAAAATCAGTGACTTTGTTAAAAGATTGCTATTCTTCACTACAAGTGGTTGTAATGATGCGCCGTGAGGAGGGGGGGGGGTTGCCACCCCCACGTTCAGAGGAGCACCCTCTCAGGGAAGGGCCCCCGGGGGTTTCTGGGCCAGGCCACTTACGTGTTCATCAGCCGAAGTCCTCAACTGCACTAGGGCGGCTGCGGTGAGGCACAAGGGCAGAAGCAGCATCCCGAAGTGAGGGTCTGGCAAGACAGAAGCGCTCGGGTGGGTTTGCTGGAGGGGAACTCCTGCCCTTCAGAACGACCTGAGCGCGCCAGGGGAGGGGGCGAGACCAGCGAGGGAGCGAGCAGAGTCCTAACTTGGAACCGGCGCTTTGCACCCGCGGCAGCTGGCGCGCTCCCAGGGCTCCCCCGCTGGCCAGGCTGCGCCTCGGGCTGGCGAAGTGGAAGGGGGGCCGAGCCGAGCCGAGGCGAGGGGCGGAGAAAGGCGGGTCGCGGGACGCAGGGAGGAGAGGAAGGGGGGCTCCTCTGGACCCGCGCGGGGAGCTGCTCGGCGCGAAGGAAACGGCGAGAGCGCCCGGCCGCCGGCTCCTCCGCCTCGCCTGCTCCCGCTCTCGGGCTTAACCTGCCCGCCCGCCCGCCCGCCTAATAAAACCTCCGCCGGAGCCCGCCCTCCGCTCCACCTTCTCCAGACAGCGACGTCAGGGTGGGAGCCCCTTCCACGGGTCGGCGAGCCGGCTCGGGAGGGACTTGCCGGGCCACGTGCGCCGATGGCAGGCGTCCCTCTCGCGACGCCGCGGCGACTCCCCCCCACCCCAGGATCGGATCGGATCGGATCGCGCCCAGGATCCCTGCCGTTTCGGGGATGCCTCCCTTGGGATGCCGTCCTTCCACCGTTTGCACGCCTCCCAGGGCTCAGCCGTGCCTCCTCCTGCCGATACCTAAGGCCGTTTTTGTTCCACCGCGCAGTGGCCCTGCTCCATTCACGTAGCCAGACGCGCTGGACATTGACAGGATCCTCCACCTCCCTGGAGGGTCCGATCAACCTATTACTCTATCAATCTATTACGATGATGTATTACTTTGTACGTATCCCACGCAATTGCTGGATGGCGCTCTAAATCGCTGGGATGGACACCGAAGATGTCTTGCTGCATGCTAACCATGTTGCTGCTTCTGCCCTTCACACACACACACACACCCACAAATGACCGAACAGAAATCAGAACTCAGCTGTTGGTTGGATCCCAACATGTGAAATAACACAAAGCCAGTTTGGTCTAGTGGTGAAGGCGCCTGGCTAGAAACCAGGACTCATGCTTAGGCATGAAAGCCGGCTGGGTGACCTTGGACCAGTCCCCCTCTCTCAGCACAAGAGCCAATCGGGCGTGGCGGGAGAGTTCTAGTCCCGCCTTAGGCATGAAAGCCGGCTGGGTGACCTTGGGCCAGTCACTCTCTCAGCCCAACCCACCTCACAGGGTTGTTGTGGTGGGGAAAATAGGAGGAGGGAGGCATATTAGCTATGTTCGCTGCCTTGAGTTATTTATGAAAATAATAAAGGCAGGATAAAAATTAAATAAACACAACCTAAGCAAGCGAGAAATTTAGTAGGCATTGTCCAGTCTGCCCTAATTGCATCATATGCTTGTATTGCAGCTGGTTTGCAACAGTAGTGGCTGGTCCAGTGGGGGAGGACTGAAGGCAACCCTCTCACTCATTTGAAGCAGCATCTGGGAAGGCTGCATTTGAACTGGAACCTCTGAGCAAGGCTGAGCAAATGAGTGATGCTTCTCCCGAAACGCTCTCTTTCTATATTTGAAGAGGGACTAATCAAGGGCGCAGGAAAAATTCCTTTTTGTCACCTATATTAATATACCTGTTCAGGCATCCATCTCAGCAACTGGAGTATTCCCAAGATCTGTTGTTTGGGGGTTAACTTCTCAGGACCTACAGTATCTATAAAGCTTTTACTTCTGCACACTTGTATCTTCCATCTTTGTGGCCAGCCTTTAAGTGAAATCATTTGCACCCCTTTGCACGTGATGGTGAATATTTTTTTATGTTGCTTGAGAGGATCTGGCCTGCATATTAAGGACTTTGGATGAATAAAAAGAAATGAGAACTGCTATTATGGACAGGAGTGAGGAGTCTATCAACTGAATCCTACAAGGAATGGTTGAAGAGCTGGGAAGGGAGGATTCAGCCAGGAGAATATTCAGGAGGCTGATTAAAGCTGTTTTTATCTATCTGAAGGGCTAAGATTGCTCCTGAGGGGAGAACTAGGAACAATGCCTAAAAGCTTCAGGGAAACAAATTTGGGCTAACTTTACTCAAGACTGTGATGCATCTTTATTTCTGCTGTCTTTCTCAGACAGCAGAAGTAAAGTGGCTTGTGAGCTTCACCTATGGGCGGGAAGCAGACTGTGGACTAATGGCCAGGTGTAACCTGACACCAGTGCTACCAACCACTGACTAATGTAGTTGGTCAATGAAGTCCCTGTCTTGAGATTGCTTCTAATTTCAGCCCTGCAAGGTAGACTTCAGCAGTTCATGGAGTGAGAATTGCCAGATGTACAAGCTGGGTTTAGAAAAGGCAGAGGAACTAGGGACCAAATTGCCAATATCCGCTGGATAATGGAAAAAGCCAGGGAGTTTCAGAAAAACATCTATTTCTGTTTTATTGACTATTCTAAAGCCTTTGACTGTGTGGACCATAACAAATTGTGGCAAGTTCTTAGTGGTATGGGGATACCAAGTCATCTTGTATGCCTCCTGAAGAATCTGTATAATGACCAAGTAGCAACAGTAAGAACAGACCACGGAACAACGGACTGGTTTAAGATTGGGAAAGGAGTACGGCAGGGCTGTATCCTCTCACCCTACCTATTCAACTTGTATGCAGAACACATCATGCGACATGCTGGGCTTGAGGAATCCAAGGCTGGAGTTAAAATCGCTGGAAGAAACATTAACAATCTCAGATATGCAGATGATACCACTTTGATGGCTGAAAGCGAAGAGGAACTGAGGAGCCTTATGATGAAGGTGAAAGAAGAAAGTGCAAAAGCTGCCTTGCAGCTGAACCTCAAAAAAACCAAGATTATGGCAACCAGCTTGATTGATAACTGGCAAATAGAGGGAGAAAATGTAGAAGCAGTGAAAGACTTTGTATTCCTAGGTGCAAAGATTACTGCAGATGCTGACTGCAGTCAGGAAATCAGAAGATGCTTAATCCTTGGGAGAAGAGCAATGACCAATCTCGACAAAATAGTTAAGAGCAGAGACATCACACTGACAACAAAGGTCCGCATAGTTAAAGCAATGGTGTTCCCAGTAGTAACATATGGCTGCGAGAGCTGGACCATAAGGAAGGCTGAGCGAAGGAAGATCGATGCTTTTGAACTGTGGTGTTGGAGGAAAATTCTGAGAGTGCCTTGGAGTGCGAGAAGATCAAACCAGTCCATCCTCCAGGAAATAAAGCCAGACTGCTCACTGGAGGGAATGATATTAAAGGCAAAACTGAAATACTTTGGCCACATAATGAGAAGACAGGACACCCTGGAGAAGGTGCTGATGCTGGGGAGAGTAGAGGGCAAAAGGAAGAGGGGCCGACCAAGGGCAAGATGGATGGATGATATTCTAGAGGTGACGGACTCGTCCCTGGGGGAGCTGGGGGTGTTGACGACCGACAGGAAGCTCTGGTGTGGGCTGGTCCATGAAGTCACGAAGAGTCAGAAGCGACTAAACGAATAAACAACAAAGTTAAAGACCCCTGGCCTAATTTTCAGACAATTGTTTCTTCCCCATCTGCTGTTTTTTTTGCAACATCTTGCCCAAGGAAGCATTCTAGACTCGTTGAAAACTCACATGCTTTTAAATATCATCCTGCCTTCCCAGACGAACTCTCATGGACCGTCACGACTATGTATGTAGGATTGAGCCTACCATCATCCCCGTCTGTTATGGGACTGTGGGAATAACTTGGACAGAGTGCAGTTTGTAACAGAACCTTCTGCATGGAAGAAGGTAAGCTTCGTATCCTGGTCTCCCCCCAAATGCTATTCCTTTCAAAATCTGGGTTGGCTCATCTCCACTGGGAATTAATAATTGCAGACAGTTTCCTAAAGTGCATGTTTTAAATAATATTTTACTTCCCCCCCTCAAAAAATATGTTCCAGTAAATTAGAAATCAATCTCCTACCAAAAATGACCCAGTGCATTAGAAATAATTAGAAATTGCTTTATACCAACCAACCTTAAAATTGTTTAAAAGTTGCCAGAACTTCCAAGAGGGTGTGAAGTATTATTTCTCAATGCCAAAGCACAGAATTTATGGCTGAGATTTAATAGCACTATCAATGAAGCTGCAGTTTTAGGACTTCACTTACAGTCAGCGTAGTATAAATTAACCAAAGAGCAGGTGATTGAAAAACAAGATGTTATCTGGAAATATATTTCTGATTTAATATAGCAATGAATGCAAACGTTTTACATGATGCAAAGAAAAACCAGAGCATTTTCTTGTGGATTTTCTGTTTCGTTGCTGACCTTGCTCAAGCCTCCTTTTTAATTCCTTTTCTACAGCATTGAATGTATGCATGCTATGATTAAAATTCAAAGGACGGTGCTATATTTTATCTCTCTCCCTCCTTCCTTTCTTCCTTCCTTTCTCAAAGTTAGATTTTGTTTATCTCTGGTGAGATTGGTCTATCTCCAAGAGTGGAAGAAAGGGATGACAGTAGAGTAACATCAATCTTGCAAGATTCTGTTACTATAGCCAGTATTAATAAAACTAATTTTAGCCTTTGTGGGGAATTTATTTCTTGTTTTAGTCTACATTGTGGGGCTGACATCGATCTTGCAGATGGAAAGGTACTGAATTTGAGGATGGGAATTGATAACAAAGAAGTATTCTGAAGAAAACACCTCTTTAAGATCTTCACTTCATTAGCTCAAAAACAAGCACACAAATTCCAACCCATGATCAGAATTAAAACAAAAGATAACTGTACAAAAAAGAAATATGATAAAGAGAACTTACATAATATCCTGCTTTTTAATGCCTACAAATGCATGCACGCTTCCAACCAATTCATCATTAAAGGCCTTCTTCCATATTCTCCAAAATTGGGAACTGTCGTTTGGTACAAGGATGGAGACATGAAATCCTTCCTAGAAATATTGTTTGCGGAGCTTCCCTCAGGAGACACAATGTGCACCAAAACTGTGGATGGGTCATGCCCATCATAGGCCATCTACTTCTTGTTCAAAGCCCTGCCAGAACTGTATGCAACCTTTTTTCTAAAGGTAAATCCAAATTTAGCAAAACTTCTGTGTCTTGGCAGCTAACCCAGCCAAAACTTTCCCTGAGTGATTAAGAAGTGCACTAGGTATTAAGAACAGGAGAAAGTGATTTAAGCACCAGAATAGGCACCAGGTTGTAATGGGAAGTGTTCCTGGGGAGAAGTGGGTTTAAAAGCTCCTCGCTGCAGGGTCCTCTGCATTTTGTGCTGCTCCGTTGAAAAAGTCTACTCGCTTGGCAAATCTATGTTCCCTTCCTCAGCTGCTGCCCCTTCTCTTTCCTTGATATTGTTATGAAAGGTTGTGGCAGAAGGTAAAAATAACCAAACCTCAGAATCTCTTACTTTGTAAGCATTTTTGAATGAGCCACAGTGGAAGCCCAAGGAGATAATGCTATTCCCATCAACCGCTAATGGATCAAAGAACATTTCAAGCTAGGACAGCTGAAGGGCACAAACAGCTTAAGAGTCTTGTGGAATCAGCTGATGGGCCTCAGTTTGACCAGGAGAGAAGAAGACTCCTGGGGAGAGGGTTATTTTGATCTGGATACATTAATATTATGGGCTCCCATCCAGGAAATATTTATGTAAGCACTTAATGGCTAGGGGGAGAAGGATATATTATATTAAGCCATCGCAGTGGGAAGAGGGGAAGAGAAAGAGGTGGGGGGAGACAGAGAAAGAGAGAGAGAATGGGGAAGAAAGGAGAGTCCTATATATATATATATTAGCAAGTGGTAGTCTGGATGACTTAATCTAAACTGTCTGGCTGAGTTAAGTCTGGCTGACTTAATCTAAATGGAGAAGCTAAGCAGGGCCAGACCTGCTTACTACTTAGATGGAAAATCACCAGGTCATCCCAGGCTTCCAAAGCACAAGCTAGACTGAATTGAGATATGTTTGTGCAGAATACAGTTTCTAGTCCTTACACAAGGGATAAGATGTCCATAGTCACGATTTCTCTGCATTCCCTCCAGTACTGGAGGCAAGAGATATTTCAGACTAGGCAACAGACAAGACAAGACAAGACAAGACAAGACAAGACAAGACAAGATGACGCTAGTGTTGATGTTGTGTCTTACCATGGGTGGAAAACGTATTTTTGCCTGTACTCCATCTACTCTAACTAAAGGAACACAAAGGTCTGTGAAGGTTTGATTTTCTTAGATGTGGTATAGGAATTCTTGTGTTTCTTTGAAATAATTGATACATATGGTTCTCCAGAGTAAGATTCCTTTTCCACATTCAGTTCAAGAGTCCTTTGTATCTGTAGAAGCTCCTGGAAAATGAGATGTGAGGCCAGGTTGCAATGCTTCAGATAAGCAAGGAAAAATATGACATGAAATGGTTTAAGAGAGCAGAAGATAAAAGAACATATATGGGGGAAGGGGAAAAAGCAAACATAAGAAACCACTGGTGGAATTTACCAAATGTTCTTGATCTATCCATGATGCTCTTGAACTGAAAAAGATGATGTATCCACGTTTTATGGGTAGCAAGGGGAAGGATTTACAATTTGTTGGCTGCCCCAACATGGCAGAAATTGGATAAATAAGGACAGTTGGGAACCAGCAAGATATCTACAAAATCTAACTTTCCCCAAGCTGAGAATAGCGTTTTTGAAAGCCAGGCGTAACATCGTACCATCTGCACCGCTGCAAGGCAGATACTCCAAAACCCCATTTTTCGAGTGTACCTGCCAATGTGGCAACAAGGAGAGCGAAACCATTTTGCACGTATTACTACACTGTAGACTCTACAGGGGTATCAGGTCTGCTTATATTCTGCCCCTAATATGTAAATTTCCAAGAAGACCTGATAATTTCTAGGTGAGCCGTTTTGTAGAAGATTTGAAACACTTTGTCACCTGTGCAGTAGCCAAATGCTGTGTTGCAGCAATGAAACCAAGGCATAACTGGTTACAGAAATAATCACTTCTGTTTTATTTATCACTTCAGGTTTAACACTTGCTAGCTATCCTGCTTTTAGAGGATATATTTTTTACTTCATAGTCTGTACTATTTTAGATTTACACTTGCAGAGGTAATTAGTGCACCATTATAGCAGTGCATGCCACATATTTATGTGTCATTTTATCTCATTATGCTAGTATTTTATCTCATCTATTTGATTTTACTTTGGTCTGGTTGGTTTTTTTTTTTAATTTTTGCTGGTCATCGACTGAATAAACTATATATATATATATACGTGTGTGTGTGTGTGTGTATACATACATACATACATACAGGGAGTGTGTGTGTATAATTATCTTTTAAAATTAATATTCTTTAAGAAGAATTCAGAAGAACTGGAACATCTGTAGAGTAGGAAATGGAATCTTAAGAACAGAGACTGAGAAAATTGGATAAGTTTAGCTTCTGGGCTAGGAGGGATGTGATAGCATGCTTCAAAAATCTGAAAGCAAGTTGTACAAAAGATCAAGATTTGTCCTCTCTCATTCCAGAGGAGAACAGACAGAATAGTCACCTTAAATTACAGGAAGGCAGTTGTTTGTTGAACGTTATGAAAAGCTTCCTTACAGTGAGAACAGGTCAACAATGGAAGCAGGTCCTGAAAGAAACTGACTGACTCTCATGCAGAAGGTCTTCAAAGACAACCTAGATAACATTTCATTTCCCTCTTTAAGATTAGAAATGTATGTTTCTATTTGCTTCCATACTATTAGTTTTTTTTTTAAAATGCTCCTAAGTAGTTTTTAGCTTTTGTTCTTTATTATGCTCGTGTTTTTTTTAATGTTGATTTGTTTGTTAATAACAAAAACAAAAGTGGATTTAGGATGGACATTTGTCATGAGGCCATTAATTTGGATTCCTGGATTTGAGGAGTGAAATAGCTTTTTCCAGTGTTATAATTCTATGGATGCATGGCATCTTTTCTCAGTGTACATTTTTTTCCCAGGAACCATCTGAAGATGGTTACTAAGAGTACTGACACTGCAAGAAGACCAGTGAGCCTTAAACTCTTGAGCTCCTTTCAGTATTCTTCTTTATTTAAATTTAACCATTTTTTGTAAAATAAATATTGCTGAAAATAAACTAGTGAAAAACACCAGTGCTTGTTTTGCTTGTGATATATGTTGTGGAGATCTCCAAATCAATGCTCATCTAACCTACATCTGTGCTACATGAAGTCACTTGTTATTCCCTCCTAATTTTCTCTATGAATTGCATTTTAGAAGTATTGGAAATTAACAGACCTTGTCATACAGATTTTGAATGTACTGTATCTTACAATATACTGATTTTTTCCAAGCAGCTCCCTTAAAGGTCCTAAGTACATAGACATCTAACATAAGCCACAATGATATCACACGTATCATGATGTCATTGCCCAAATGATGCAATAGGGTCATTTATACTATGACATCATGCCAAGTAGGATGTCAGTTACCTCCCTTGTCACTCCTGTGGTTGCCCATGCAGTGCACATGTTTAAATCCACAAGTACCTCAACAGATTCTGTCAGTGGACAGGCCCTAATTGGGTTTCCCTGAGGCCTTGAGGATATCTCTCATTTTTATGCCATTCTTTCTATTTTGGGGGGGTTTCTCCAACTCCTAATTTGGCTGAACCAAGTTGCAGTAGACATTTTATAGTGGACATTTATAGTGCAGCAGCTCTGGTAATGTCACATTGCAACCATTTTTGTTCCTCAAAGCCTCCAAAGCAACTTGAAGGAGACTTATGGTTGTCTTTGCACCTGCTGACTTAGAAACAATGAGAATAAGAAGCAAAAATCCCTGATCTGCTTGGCCTGCTGCAAGACATGGAATAACAAAATCCCCATGCCCCAGCCATCCAAAGGGGTAGATAAATAAATTACTTGCACTCCCTCATCCATCTTCATATTGTGGTCATTTGCCAGCAGAAAATTCTCAGAGGTTCCTTCTGGTGGGGAACAATGGAGGACTGATGCTCTCTGACATGTGGAGAACCACCACAGCTGAGAAAGCTGGCTAGGTGCAATCTTCCTAGATCAAAGGAAGATTGAGAGATAAACCATGTGTGGTTCCTTCTGAGTTAACTGCAGAAATAGAAAGGTTTTTGCAACCGGCTCTGGAGTTGTTACAGAAAGATGAAATTGTTGAGGACTGTAAAAATAAATTAAGATAATTTTTTGAAAATAATTTAAATAAAGGTACTGATATGAGAATGGTTTGGGATGCAAGCAAAGCCTGTATTAGAGGTTATCTGATACAACATAACTCTGAACTTAAGAAGAAGAGGCAAGTGAAAACACAAAATATTTTGGATGAGATTAAAAGAAAAGAAAAAGAATTAAGGAACTCCCCAGGGAATACAAATATCTCCCAACAAATTAAGATTTTACAGCAACAGATATCTATGTTAACAATAAGAGAAATGGAAATAAAATTGAACTTTGCAAAACAAGGAAATTTTGAATTTGCAAATAAAGTAGGGAAATGGCTGGCTTATAAATTGCGAGAAGAAAAGAAAAGAAAATAATATTGAAATTACAAGAGGGAGATACTATATTAATGGACGATGTGGCCATACAAAAAACATTTTATCAATGTTACTCTAATTTGTACAAAGGACATAATATTTTGTTGGATAAAATAGATGAATATCTGAGAAAACAAAATGTACTGAGGATTACAGAAGAATGAAGTCAAATTATGAATGGACCTATAACAATAAGGGAAGTTTTAGAAGTAATTAAGAAGAGTAAACCAGAAAATGTGCCTGGACCAGATGGATTATTGAGTTTGTATTATAAGTGCTTTGAGGATGAACTTTTACAACCTTTACAAAATGAATTTTATTTTACAGGGAGGAAAAATGCCAGAGACTTGGAAAGAGGCCAATATAACATTAATACCAAAAGAAGGACAAGATTTGACTTTAGCAAGAAATTACAGATCAATATCATTACTGAATAATGACTACAAGTTGTTTACAACAATTTTAGCTGAAAGACTGAAAATAATTTTGCGAGAATTTATTTGTGAGGATCAATGTGGGCTTTTACCTAAAACACAGTTGAAAGAGGATTTTAGAACTGTGTTAGTTATTTTGGAATATTTGGAACAACATAATGAAAAAGAAGCTGTATTTATCTTTATAGATGCAGAGAAGGCTTTTAACAATTTGAATTGGATCTTTTGTTCAAGGTTTTGGAAGATACGAATTTTGGAGAGAATTTTATAAAATGGGTGGAATCGATTTATGCTTTGCAGATGGCACAAATAATTGTCCCTCTGGTGGGAGGAGATGGGTGGTGACAAATTTGATAGATAGATAGATAGATAGATAGATAAATGTTGTTAATGGAGATTTAACCAACCATGTGAGATCCAAAAAGGAACAAGACAAGGTGGCCCACTGTCTCCTCTTGTGTTTATTTTAGTTCTTGAAATATTGAATAGAGACATAAGACAAGATGAGAGGATTGTGGGCGTAAAGATTAAAAAAGAGTCATACAAGTTAAGAGCTTTTGCGGATGACTTGGTTCTGGCTCTGGTTCTGGCAGATCCTTTAAAGGGAGCTGAACTTTTAATGAGCAAATTAAAAGGATGTTAGCAAAAAATATGAAGATACAAGATCAGACAGAACTGATAAATAAAAATCAGGTTTTAAGATTGAGAAGAAGGGAAAATACTTGGGGATAAATATGAGTTGTATGTTATTTCAAAATAACTTTATTAAGACATGGAATGAAGTTTAAAAAGATATGTCAAGATGGGACAAATTACAATTGTCACTGTTGAGGAGAATTTCTAAAGATGAATGTTTTACCTTGAATGTTATTTTTGTTGCAGACAATACCTGATGTACCATTTAAACAATGGTGGAAGGATATATCTAAATTTGTATGGCAGGGGGAAAACACAAGTTAAATATAAGGTACTACAAGATGCAAAAGAAAGAGGAGGATTGGGTCTAAGGTAAAGGTAAAGGTTTCCCTTGACATTAAGTCCAGTTGTGTCTGACTCTAGGGGGCGGTGCTCATCTCTGTTTCAAAGCCGAAGAGCCGGCGTTTGTCTGTAGACACTTCCGTGGTCATGTGGCCTGCATGACTACACGGAACGCCGTTACCTGCCTGCCAAAGTGGTACCTATTAATCTACTCACATTTGCATGTTTTCGAACTGCTAGGTTGGCAGGAGCTGGGACTAGCAATGGGAGCTCACCCCGTCACGCGGATTCGAACTGCCGACCTTCTGATCGGCAAGCTCAGCAGCTCAGTGGTTTAACCCGCAGTGCCACCGCGTCCCTACAGGATTGGGTCTACCAGACTTGAAATAATATTTTGCCACCTGCTGCTTAGTTTGGATGAAGGAGTGGGTGTTAAGAAATAGAAGGTTACTGGAGTTAGAAGGACATGATCTGAGATCTGGGTGGCATGGATAATTATGGTATGACAAAGCTAAGGTGAACATAGTTTTGAAAAATCATTATGTCAGGAGGGCATAATAATATATGGAATAAATTTAGGTTTTGCCCCAAAACACCTTTGCGACTTCCATTGCAAGAAGCACTTTATAGATGAGAAATGATAAGTAAACATAAATGGTTAACTTACCGTGATGTACTAGAATTTTCTCAAGGAGATTGCAAAATTCAATATTTTTCCCATTAAAAAAATTGATTATGAACCAAAACTAGCCCTCTGTGTAGAGGGGAAATAGGGGAGGAGAAGAATGTTGATAGTTTTTCCAGCATAAAACTCAGAATTTGAACCAAAGCCAATTTCCAGTGTCATCTAACCCAGTGTTTCTCAAACTTGGCAACTTCAAGACATGTGTGCTTCAACTCCCCATGCTGGCCCGGGAATTCTGGGAGTTGAAGTCCACATGTTTTAAAGTTGCCAAGTTTGAGAAACATTGGCCTAATCAAATGAAATGAGTCAAACTGCTGAGGTCATCGAAACAGTGGCCTTTTGGTCAGCTCATGTTTCTGTCTCATCTCTGGCTAATGTTTGTCAAGGTACCAGTTTGTATGAATAATTCTTCCATTGCAAAAAAGATGGAAGGAGAAACCTATGAATATAACTAACTTGTTTGTGCGTGGGTCTTTCAGTTTGATGGCTGAAAAGTGAGATGTTGATTTTTATTCTACAACCTGTGTGTCTTGACTACAGAGGAAGGAGGAGGAACAATAACAATAACATACATTCACGGGAAACTTGTTTTGCAGGTGGCCAGAATGAACCTAAAGCTGGACGGTGGGATGAGGAAAATGAGGTAGACTAAATTATTCTTCCCTCCTAATGTAAAACATGCAGAAATGGCTGCAGGTATGCTTCACAAAAGCAACAGCTTTGGGAATATTCATAACTGAAGATGAAAGAAATTATAAATTAAAAAATAGCAACCAGCTGTTCAAGCAGATGTTCAGCTTAGCCAGTTAGTGACGATACGTCAGAAGCACAAAGTAGTCATTTCTTTCTGCATAATGATGCCTGCAGAAATGCCTATGTTTTTCACAGCAGGTAAACACACCTGCTCAACCTGCTCTGAAGCAAGCTAAGCAATGTCAGACCTGGATAATGTTCAACAGGAGACTCATAGGAAACCCCAGGGCTGAAGATTAGACTGGGAATTAGGAAACAAAAATCCCAGAACAGGAGCCTCTATGTGGCCAAGGAAATGACATGGATGTGTTCATATAACCAGTAGGAATTGAACTCAGTGCATACCCAGTGCAAGCAAATCCATACTGCAGCATCAGTGCATCTGCTGTTGGACACTGTTCTCACAACTATGCTATGTTGTCTGGGCAAGAAAGGGAAAGGTTTCACATATGCTAGGAAATCCTGTTTCTCTTTGCTCCAGCTGGCAGTGCTACATCATGCCAAGAAAGCCCGTTGACTTTTGTTGCAAGTTCCAGCCCTTGACCTAGTTATGCGATTGCTTCAACATCAGAGAATGCCACTCCCCTACATAATCCCACTCCTGAGCGTACAGACTTTGCGTGTCTGTTTTTTTTATCATTTGGTGCCAAACTCCTCTGGAGTTTGACTCTTTCAGCTGAACGTTCCACACCACTTGCATTTGAGGGCTGGCAGGTAGACCATGAGCTAATAGCTGTTTTCTCAGTAGGACACACACCTGCTCTGATTCTGCACCATGAAAGTAAACTCATGGTTTTCTAGGGAAGAGCTTTCCTTTTGCTTCTATTCTGGAACTGTCCTCTTGCCCACAGAGGACAGGGGACCCAATGTCATCAATGTCAGATGACTCAAAGGCCAATGTCTGTCCTTGGAAGACACAGTGAGCTTCGTGGTTGGTTTCAAACCATGTCCCATACCAACAAAGGAAATGCCAGTTCTATGACAAGAAGGACAACTCATTCCTCAATGTTGGAATGATGGTTGATTCTGCCTGAAGAGTGGGACCTCATTAGCACTTGGATGGAAGACCACCAGAGACTGTAAGATAGCCTGGGAAATCAGAAAACCATCTCAGAAAAAGAATACTAGTACCTACAGCCCTGGTATTCCCTGGAGACCTCCTTCCAAGTGCTGTATTCACCTTCAATTTATTTTAGTGACATCATGATGCAGCCAAATGAATCTGTCATTCAAAGGAGAATACTGGGCTCTTGGTGGGGTAAAATATGCAGGTGAACAATATAGGCAGAATGGGAAGAAAAACTGGGGGATGGGGGCAGGATTCCAAGAAAACAAAGATCTAAGAAATACAATCTAAGAAGAAATAGATCTAAGAAATACAAAGGTTCTGATCAGACTCTTTAAAAGCAGGGCAGAATCTTTATCCAATCTTTCAATCCTTCATGGAAGACCAATATACTGAGAACTATTAGTCTTTGAGAATCAATCATATTGACAGATTGTGGACAATATTGAAAACAGAGGACTGAGAGAGTCTGATTCACAGCCATTTTGGTCTACAATCTGCACCCAGGGAAGAATGCTCAGAAGTTTGATCCCTTGTCTGAATGCACTTCATTGCAAAGACATTACTGTTTAAAAATAATTCTCCCTGGGGAAGTTATTCTTACCCAGTCTGTCTGCATCAGCAGGGGGTGCTTTTGCCAAAGTGCCAAAGGATGCTGTCATCCTCATAGATTCACCTTGGGAGATCTCCAAAGATCAAGGGGAGCTTACACTTAGGAGACATCAGTATTCATTTGTGTTGTCCTCTTTAGGCTACCTTAACCTCATATCTGCTGTGTTCTATCTGTGCCTTTTTTTTTAAGAATAAGAGTTGATAACTAATAAGCACTGGGTTTTTAGGAGACAGATAGACAAACTGATCAGTCTCACTTTCTCATTTATGTGAATGTTAGGGTTCTGCTGACCTTCAGATTTGACCTTCAAAAGGTACATTGGACCGCCTCAGATATGTATGAAGACTTTGAGAAGAAAAAGAAAAGGACTTCCAAACCAAAAAACACTTGTTTGTTGAAGCAAAACTACTAGAGCCTTCAGAGAGATTCTGAGACAATTGGATTATGCTTTAATTTTGTGGAACCAAGAAATAATAGGAAAATGACACAGTATGGAACTTCTGTATGCAAGGTATGTGCTGAACTTCTATGGTACATATTTGCCCCAGTCATGCCTTTTTGTTTGCATTTTAATTAATGGACTTTTGCAAACATTTTAACTAATGGTCTTTTGCAAACTTTTCTACCCAATGGAAGGCACTGTTGTTCTTTATGTTAATGAATACGTGTTTTCATACAGATTTTCCTCTGCTGCATATTTTTGCAAGGTTTATTGGCAAACTGCATTGCAAAAGTCAAAGAATTTGGAAAGACAACTAAGTTTTGGTTTGTCAAGAGGAAGTAATCTAGAAAAAACTAAGCTAGGCCCCATTTGAATGGGAGACACTTTCTAGGGCTGTACAGGTAGTCCTCGCTTAACAACCACAATTGGGACCAGGATTTTGGTTGCTAAGCAAAGCAGTTATTAAGCGAATCTAACCCAATTTTACAACTTTTTTTGCAGTGGTTGTTAAGCAAATCACCATGGGTGTTAAGCGAACCAAATGGTCATTAAGTGAATCACATGGTTCCCCATTGATTTTGCTTGCCAGAAGCCAGCCGGGAAGGTCGAAAACGGCAATCACATGACCACGGGATGCTTCAATAGTCATACATGCAAACTGGTTGCCAAGCACCCAAAACATGATCACGTGACCACGTGGATGCAGCGGCAGTCATAAGTGTGAGGACCGGTCACAAGTCAGTTTTTCCAGCACTGTCATAAGTCTGAATCATCACAAAATGAATGCTTGTTAAGCAAGGACTACCTGTGGGCTAAAAACTGTCCTGCGACGAAGCAGTGCAGAACGACATCCTTAACCCTTCAAGAAAATTACATGAAATCTGCAGGAGCTCAATTCAAGGGAGGCCTGCCTTACATTGATTAGAAAAGACGGATTAAGGTAAATTCTCCTCCAAATGCAGACTAAAAGTATTTCTTTCTCCCCTCTTCCATATCCTAGCAGGGTTCACAATACGCTCTACTGAAAGCAACCGGGCTTGATGCTTGAAGAACACATCAGCAGTTAACAGCTGTCTAACTTCGTGGTAGTTCAGAGGCTGCTTGTAGTAAAGTCCTATTCAATGTCTCTCCCATCTGTCCTTCTCCCTGGTTCCAACTGATCATTGCTTTATTCCTGTTTTAATAATGTGCAGAATACTTTGATTTTTTCTTTAACCTGTTTGTATTGTTACTTTGATCGGCAACCAGAATAACCAACTGCTCATGCCTTTGGAATTGTTTGGGAGGATGGAAAACACTGTTTCTATATCTATTAAAACAGAATTGGCTCCTATTGTGGCAATTAACAATAGTATTCTGCTCAGAGCCCAGCAGGCACAGAGGAGTGTGGCACCTTCAGTTTTTTTGCTTGTTGTTTATTCGTTCAGTCGCTTCCGACTCTTCGTGACTTCATGGACCAGCCCACGCCAGAGCTTCCTGTCGGTCGTCAACACCCCCAGCTCCCCCAGGGACGAGTCCGTCACCTCTAGAATATCATCCATCCACCTTGCCCTTGGTCGGCCCCTCTTCCTTTTGCCCTCCACTCTCCCTAGCATCAGCATCTTCTCCAGGGTGTCCTGTCTTCTCATTATGTGGCCAAAGTATTTCAGTTTGGCCTTTAATATCATTCCCTCAAGTGAGCAGTCTGGCTTGATTTCCTGGAGGATGGACTGGTTTGATCTTCTCGCACTCCAAGGCACTCTCAGGATTTTCCTCCAACACCACAGTTCAAAAGCATCAATCTTCCTTCGCTCAGCCTTCCTTATGGTCCAGCTCTCGCAGCCATACGTTACTACAGGGAACACCATTGCTTTAACTATGCGGGCCTTTGTTGTCAGTGTGATGTCTCTGCTCTTAACTGTTTTATCGAGATTTGTCATTGCTCTTCTCCCAAGGATTAAGTGTCTTCTGATTTCCTGACTGCAGTCAGCATCTGCAGTAATCTTCGCACCTAGGAATACAAAGTCTTTCACTGCTTCTACATTTTCTCCCTCTATTTGCCAGTTATCAATCAAGCTGGTTGCCATAATCTTGGTTTTTTTGAGGTTTAGCTGCAAGCCAGCTTTTGCACTTTCTTCTTTCACCTTCATCATAAGGCTCCTCAGTTCCTCTTCGCTTTCAGCCATCAAAGTGGTATCATCTGCATATCTGAGATCGTTACTGTTTCTTCCAGAGATTTTAAATCCAGCCTTGGATTCCTCAAGCCCAGCATGTCGCATGATGTGTTCTGCGTACAAGTTGAATAGGTAGGGTGAGAGTATACAGCCCTGCCGTACTCCTTTCCCAATCTTAAACCAGTCCGTTGTTCCGTGGTCTGTTCTTACTGTTGCTACTTGGTCGTTATACAGATTCTTCAGGAGGCAGACAAGATGACTTGGTATCCCCATACCACTAAGAACTTGCCACAATTTGTTATGGTCCACACAGTCAAAGGCTTTAGAATAGTCAATAAAACAGAAATAGATGTTTTTCTGAAACTCCCTGGCTTTTTCCATTATCCAGCGGATATTGGCAATTTGGTCCCTAGTTCCTCTGCCTTTTCTAAACCCAGCTTGTACATCTGGCAATTCTCGCTCCATGAACTGCTGAAGTCTACCTTGCAGGTTCTTGAGCATTACCTTACTGGCATGTGAAATGAGTGCCACTGTTCGATAGTTTGAACATTCTTTAGTGTTTCCCTTTTTTGGTATGGGGATATAAGTTGATTTTTTCCAATCTGATGGCCATTCTTGTGTTTTCCAAATTTGCTGGCATATAGCATGCATTATCTTGACAGCATCATCTCGCAAGTTTTTGAACAGTTCAGCTGGGATGCCGTCATCTCCTGCTGCCTTGTTATTAGCAATGCTTATTAAGGCCCATTCAACCTCACTCTTCAGGATGTCTGGCTCTAGCTCACTGGCCACACCATCAAAGTTTTCCCCGATATTGTTTTCCTTCCTATACAGGTCTTCCGTATATTCTTGCCACCTTTTCTTGATCTCTTCTTCTTCTGTTAGGTCCTTGCCATCTTTGTTTTTGATCATAACCATTTTGGCCTGGAATTTACCTCTGATGTTTCTATTTTTCTGGAAAGGTCACTTGTCCTTCCTATTCTATTGTCTTCTTCCACTTCCGCGCATTGCTTGTTTAAAAATAATTCCTTATCTCTTCTGGCTAACCTCTGGAATTTTGCATTTAATTGGGCATATCTCCCCCTATCACTGTTGCCTTTTGCTTTCCTTCTTTCTTGGGCTACTTCTAGTGTCTCAGCAGACAGCCATTTTGCCTTCTTGGTTTTCTCTTTCTTTGGGATGTATTTTGTTGCTGCCTTCTGAACAATGTTGTGAACTTCTGTCCAGAGTTCTTCCGGGACCCTATCTACTAAGTCCAGTCCCTTAAATCTATTCTTCACCTCCACTGCATATTCCTTAGGAATATTAGTGAGCTCATATCTAGCTGATCTGTGGGTCTTCCCTAATCTCTTTAGTCTGATCCTAAATTGTGCAAGAAGAAGTTCGTGATCTGAACTACAGTCCGCTCCAGGTCTTGTTTTTACTGACTGTATAGATGTCCACCACCTTTGGCTGCAAAGGATGTAGTCAATCTGATGTCGGTGTTGTCCATCTGGTGAAGTCCATGTATAAAGCCGTCTCTTAGGTTGTTGGAAGAGAGTGTTTGTTATGCAGAGTGAGTTGTCTTGGCAAAATTCTATCAGCCTATGTCCTGCTTCATTTTGTTCTCCCAGGCCATGCTTACCTGTAATTCCAGGTGTCATTTGACTGCCCACCTTAGCATTCCAGTCTCCCGTGATGAAAATAACATCTCTTTTAGGTGTGTTGTCCAGTAGGTGCTGCAGATCCTCATAGAACTGCTCTACTTCAGCTTCTTCAGTATCTGTGGTTAGGGCGTATATTTGGATCACTGTGATGTTAGATGGCTTGCTCTGAATTTGAATTGAGATCATTCTATCTTTTTTTGGATTGTATCCAAGCACTGCTTTAGCCACTTTACGATTAATTATGAAGGCTACTCCATTTCTTCTGTGGTCCTCTTGTCCACAGTAGTCGATCTGGTGGTCATTTGATGTGAAGTGGCCCATTCCAGTCCATTTCAGTTCACTGACGCCCAGAATGTCTATCTTTAATCTTGACATCTCACCAATAACCACATCCAATTTGCCCTGGCTTGTAGATCTTACATTCCAGGTTCCAATGATGTGTGGATCCTTAGAACATCGGATTTGCCGTTCACCACCAGCACCGTCGGCCTCTAGCCATCCTTTCGGCTTTGAGCTAGCTGCATCATCACGTCTGGGGCTAGTTGAGCTCATCCTCTGTTCCTCTCCAGTAGCATTTTGACCATGTTCCGACCTGGGTGTCTCATCTTCCGATGGTATACTGACATATCTCTGGTTGTACTGATCCATTTAGTTTTCATGGCAAGAATACTGGGGTGGGTTGCCATTACCTTCCCCAGGGATCGCATTTAGTCTGACCTCTCTGTCATGACCTTCCCGTCTTGGGTGGCCCTTCATGGTTTAGTTCATGGCATCATTGAGGTGCTCAAGCTCCAGCACCACGACAAAGTAATGATCCTTTGCTGAAGTGTTTTTACTATCATTGTCCAAATGTTCCCTTGTCCCCAATTTAATCTTCTAGCAAAATGTATTCCCACTAGGAAATGAAACCGTTCTCCTCTGTCGATGATTAATAGTTATCTGTAATCAGGTTGCCTGTTGGGTGTGTGCTCAGTCCTGCACTACTCCAGGTATACAGAAAGGTTCTGTGTGATGGGCAGACTGTTTTGCCTATCTAGGCTTACACTATCCATACTGATTGGCTGCTATTATCAGCACCACACCTGTGATAAGGCAAAACAAACAAACCATATGGCTCAGTGCTGTATACAACCATTAGCTGCCACTATGGACTTACGGCTTGCCCAATTGTCAGCCATACTCACCAGCCTGATTGGGTGCTGAACAATGAGGAAGAGGAGGAAAGCAAGGTGAAGGAGAGGTAGAGGAGAGGGGGGAGGAGGAGGAGGAGAGAGAAGGAAGAGAAGGTAGAGGAAGGGGAAGGAGAAGGAGAAGGAGAAGACCTGCTTTTCATACAGTAATGGAGGGTTGTGTAATGTTTTTCTGGGCCTACATTTGGTCTTCAAGTGGTAGATTGGTGGCCAGAGTTTAAAAAGGTAGGTGTCATGAGTGCCGTTGAGCTAAAGTCATCAGCGCAATGGCACACATGACAATGACAAGGAAATAAGTGAAGGGGCACAAGTTAAGTAGCCATCAACCCACAACGACTAACGGCTAACAAACAATAGCTAAACGAATCACGGAGCCACCCAAGCCATCAGCGGCAATACAACGGGGATCGCCCAGCTGAAAGCAATCAGCAGAAGAATGGAAACCTGAGGATGGGCGATCCTGGAAACCCTCAACCAATGGCAGGGCAACACATGGGACAAAGGGGGGTGACGTGACCGTGAGCGAGGGGGCGCTGACCGGCGCGGGGTATTTAAACCCCGCACCGGCGCGCTCCTGTCACTCTCAGCTTTTTTCTACCAACGTTGTACCTGCCCTGAAATAAACCAGAACCTGATTTGCAAACCAGCGTCTGAACGTTATTCAGAGGTAGGCAGCGCATGACATAAAGCTGAGAGTCATAAACTCAGCCTCGCCGAGCCCCACCGGACGACAACGAGCCGCGGGAGGAGTAGACGGCGAGAAGACCAGCAAGATGAGGCCGGAACGGCGCGGGCAAGGAGGGCGAGCCGCGCGGCAAGAGACAGAGGAGGACCGACCGAGGCCAGAGGCACCGCGGACTCCCGGAGCCATGGACGCCCACCCCACCCGACCCGAGCCTCAGCTCCAACCCCAAGGGGAGATGGCGACGGAGGCAACCCGACCGCGGGAGGGAGCAGCACGACTTCCGAAACCAGCGGAGGACCCCGCGCCCCACATCGCACCCCAGCAACGGGCGTGGAGCGACAGCCCCACGGCGCTCAACACGGAGGAGGACGACGGAGACACCCATCAGACGGGGGAGGAAGCGGACCCGCGGCGGAGGGACGATGAACCCCACCGGCAACCCACCCCCGAGGACGCGCCAACGGAACCGGCCCCAGCGGCGGCGCGGGCTGTGGACGAGGAGGCACGAGCTGAACTCGCGGCCATGCGGGCTCAGCTGACGGAACTCCGGACCATGCTCCAGGCGCTTATGCCCCCCGTGCCACCCAACGACGTCCCCGCACAAGCCCACACCCCGAGCGAAGCACCGAACCCACACGGGCCAGCGGAGAGCCAGCAGACGGCACAGGCGGCCGACACCACACCCCGGGAAGCGAGAGGCGGGGCCGCACAAAACGCCCGGGCCCCAAAGGACTTCCCCATCTTCTTCGATGGGACCCCCTCAAAACTCTCGTTTTTCGTTACCAACGCTAGGGAGTTCATGGGGAGGCACGGACACTCCTATGACTCCGAGGCCGACAAGATCGCCGCCGTGGCGATCAAACTCCAAGACAGGGCGGCGGACTGGTACGTCCAACTGTACGAGTCCAGCTCCCCCGCCCTCGCCACCTTCCCTGCTTTCATCAAAGAGATGAAAAACTACTTCGAAGACCCCCTAGCTAAAGTACGGGAGAAAAGCGCACTCCAGAGACTTAAACAGGGCACACGCACGGTCCCTGACTACGCCCTGGAGTTCAAAGCCCTCGCGGGAAAGGTCTGCGACTGGTCTGAGACCACCCTGCTGGAAATCTTCAAAAGGGGGCTCAACCGCGACGTTCTCCAATGGGCCCTCTACCGCGACGACCCAGAAACGTTACACGGGTGGATCCACCTCGCGGGGAAAGCCGAACACGCGCACCGCACCTTCCTTATGACAACCACGGAAGACACAAACTATGTCGGGAAAAAGGTACCCGCACCACACGGGGGGATGGCCGGCCCCATATACCCGAAAAAGAAGTTCAACCGGGAGCCCTGCGGGAGGTGTGGCAAATTAGGGCACAAGACGGCGGATTGCTTCGCCAACCGACCGCCGACCAGCGCGCCCAAGCCCGCCCCGAAAATTAGCCCCAAACCACCCAACCCGGGGCCGCCCCCTCACCGCCGAATGACCGTGGCCACAGCGACACCGGAAGAGGGCTGGGACGCTTACTGGGGGGAAGAGGACAATACCGACCCCGACCAGCCGGCGGGAAATGCTCCCCGCTTGCCCTGAGATGCGTGGCGAGGCAGGCGGTGGGACAGCAACGCGGACCACCTCAACGAAACGACAAAAGCTCCGTAATATTGGCAGCAATCCAACTCTCTGCCGGCAACGGAGCCACCACGGCCGCGGCACTAGTGGACTCGGGGTGCTCAAAAAACCTCATCCACCCCGACCTAGTCGCCAAACTCGACCTCCGCTGCTTCCCCCTCCCCACGCCGCTGGCATTCCACCAGCTGGACGGCTCTACAGCGGGAGGGAAACCAGCCACGCTACAAACCGAGCCGGTCACCCTGCAAATGGGCACTCACACCGAGCGCACATCGTTCGTAGTCACGCCCATCGGACGGCCCATTGCAGTCCTGGGGATGCCATGGCTCGCGAAAAACAACCCGCGGATCAACTGGGCGACCCGCACCTTCACATTCGGCGACGGCGAGTATCGAGCACCAGTACCAGCTGGCAAAAGCAACCCCACGGTAGGACGAGCGGAGGCGACCACACAAGACAACGCCGCTACCACAGCAGACCTACCAGAACAATACGCCGACTTCTCCGAGGTCTTCGGAGAGGCAGAGGCAGACCAACTACCCCCCCACCGCAAGACGGATTGCCGGATCGACCTACTGCCCGACGTCCCCCTACCTAGACCAAAGATCTATTCGATGACCCCGAAGGAGATGGCAACCCTCCGGGAGTTCATCGATAAAAACCTAGACAGGGGATTCATAGAGCCAGCATGCTCACCGGTCGGAGCCCCCGTCTTATTCCGGGAGAAGAAAGACGGGACCCTACGGCTCTGCACCGACTACCGGGGCCTAAACGTGGCTTCCCTGTCCAACAAATACCCCTTACCCCTGGTGAAGGACATGCTCGCCCACCTGTCCACGGGCAAAGTCTTTTCCAAATTGGACCTTCGCGAGGCGTACTATCGCATCCGAATCAGGGAGGGGGACGAATGGAAGACGGCGTTTAACTGCCCCCTAGGCGCCTTCCAGTACAAGGTACTGCCCTTCGGACTCGCGGGGGCCCCTGGGGTGTTCATGCAGCTCATCAATGAGGTACTGCATGAACATCTGTTTAAAGGGGTCCTGGTCTACATCGACGACGTCCTCATTTACACAAAAACACACGAGGAACACGTAACCTTAGTCAGGCAAGTCCTCGACAAGCTCAGAAGGGCGCAGCTCTATGCAAAGCCTACAAAGTGCGAGTTTCACAAAGAGCGCCTAGACTATTTGGGGTATCGAATCTCCGGGGACGGCATCGAAATGGACCCCGCAAAAGTCGAAGCGGTGCTAAACTGGGAGCGGCCCCGCAACAGACGGCAACTACAGAGCTTCCTGGGATTCGCGAATTTCTACAGGTCCTTCGCCCGGGGGTTCGCTGAGATAGCCCTCCCCTTAACGGACCTCCTCAAAACCAAAGGGGTGGGGGACACCCGATGCGCCAAGAACCCAGGCACAGTGCTGAATTGGACTCCCGCGTGCCAGACAGCATTCGACAAGCTGAAAGCGCTGTTCACGACGGAGCCAATCCTCGCGCACCCGGACCCAGAACGGCCGTTCGTGGTCCAAGCCGACGCCTCAGACTTCTCCCTGGGAGCCATCCTGCTACAAAAAGACTCCACGGGGCTCCTGAAACCATGCGCCTACCTGTCAAGGAAGTTCTCCGAGACAGAGAGGCGATGGCACGTCTGGGAGAAAGAAGCCTTCGCGGTGAAATCGCCACTAGAGACATGGCGTCACCTACTCGAGGGAGCCACCCAACCATTCGAGGTCTGGACGGACCACCGGAACCTCGAGGCCCTACGAACGCCTAGACGCCTTAGCCCAAAACAGGTCCGATGGGCCCAATTCTTCAGCCGCTTTGATTTCCAGCTGAAGTTCATGCCGGGCAAGAAGAACTTCCTGGCCGACGCCCTCTCCCGGCTGCCCCAAGACGAAGAGCCCGCCCCAGACACCATTGGGACGGTCCTATCCGCCTCGCAACTGGGGATGGCCGTGACCACCCGAAGCGGCGCACGGAGGCAGCTCGACGCTACGGCGCGGCCGACGGCGGGACAACCGGCGACGGAAAGAAGCCAACCGCAACTACCAGGGGGAATGCGCACGGACCTCGCCGCCGCCCTCAAAACCGACCCCTGGTTCCTGGCAAACCCCGACAAGGTAACGATGGCGCAAGACCTGGCATGGGGGGAAGGCAGAATCTACGTCCCGGACTCGCAACGCCAGGCGATCTTGCATAGGTCACACGACGCCAAGCAAGCGGGACACTTTGGGTTCCTCAAGACCCTACACCTAACACGGCGCCAATTCTGGTGGCCCGCGCTCAGGCGAGACGTAAAAACCTACGTGGCGTCCTGCCCAACGTGCGCTAGGGCCAAACGGGCACCAGGCAAACCCGCGGGGCTATTGCAACGGGTGGCAGAACCCTCCCGCCCATGGGAGGAAATCTCTATGGATTTTATAGTGGACCTCCCACCCAGCCAGAAGAAAACGGCCATTTGGGTGGTGAAGGACTACTTCTCAAAGCAGGCCCACTTCATCCCCTGCACGTCGGTCCCATCCTCACAACAACTAGCCAAACTCTTCCTCATCCACGTGTACAGGCTACACGGATGTCCCGCACGTGTGGTGACCGACAGGGGCACACAGTTCACCTCCAAATTCTGGCGGGCCTTCCTGAAGCTGACGGGGACCCAACAGGCCCTATCTACGGCTTGGCATCCGCAGACGGACGGAGCCACTGAGGTTCTTAATGCCACCTTAGAGCAATTTATACGGTCATATACGAACTACCACCAAGACGACTGGGCTGAACTGCTCCCGTTCGCCGAAGTCGCATACAACAACGCCGTCCACACGAGCACGGGGAAAACCCCGTTCGAAGTAGTCTCGGGGCGCGACTTCGTCCCCATACCGGAGCTACCTCAACCCCCGGAACCCCAGGTGGACGCCAGCGACTGGGGACGGAAGATCGCGGAAGCATGGCCAGTAATCACGGCGGCGCTGAAGGAGGCACAGGCTGCTTACAAAGAGCAGGCCGACAAGCACCGGCGCCAACAACCGACGTTCCAGGCGGGGGATATGGCCTATCTCTCCACCAAGTTCCTAAAGTCAACCCAACCCTCGAAAAAACTGGGGCCTAAGTACATCGGGCCGTTCCGAGTCACGCAAATAGTGAACCCGGTAGCAATACGCCTGGACCTGCCACACAACCTCCGGAGACTCCACCCGGTGTTCCATACCAGCCTCCTAAAACCGGCAACCACCTCCCGATGGCACCCAAGCACGCCACAGCCCGCACCGCTAATGATCGACGGGCAACACCACTTCGAGATCAGGGACATCCTCGACTCCCGCAAGCAACGAGGAACTCTACACTATCTGGTCAGGTGGAAACACTTCCCCCACCCGGAATGGGTGGCGGCGCACAACGTTAACGCGCCTGACCTGACCAGAGCATTTCACCGGGCATACCCCGACAAACCGCAATCAAGGTCAGCAAAACCAACCCCCCCCCCGCAGGCCCCCCCCCCGCCTCCCGTGCCCCAAGGGAAAGGGCCCCCCCCAAGCCCGCGACTTGGGTGGACCTTCCCCCCCCCGGGACTCACTCCCCCCGCCCCGGGCCCACGGGGTGGTGACAAACGATCGCCAGCACCCTCCCCCCGCCCCCCGGCCGCGGGGGAGTGGCAAGCAAGTCAACAGGGTAACCTGGGGGCAACGCCCAGGAGACACAACAAAGGCGACGCACTCTAAATAAGAAAAGAAGGGCCCTACCTGGAGCTGAGCAGCACCCGACCAGCCACGCCTCTCGCCTCGCCGAACTGAGCCAAACAAACAGGGTGTGGTTGGAGCATGCGCAAGCCAGGTCAGAACCCGAGCATGCGCACCATCGACACACCCTGGGAAGGCACGTGGTAGAGGGAGGAGCAAAGGGAGGGGCGACAACTACTCCAGCGGGAACTTTGAAAGAAAAAAAAAAAAAAAAAAAATGTGGCGTTTTGACAGCTCCACGGGGAAAACCAAGAAAACCGGGGGAGAACACTATTCGAAAAGGGGGCAGTATGTCATGAGTGCCGTTGAGCTAAAGTCATCAGCGCAATGGCACACATGACAATGACAAGGAAATAAGTGAAGGGGCACAAGTTAAGTAGCCATCAACCCACAACGACTAACGGCTAACAAACAATAGCTAAACGAATCATGGAGCCACCCAAGCCATCAGCGGCAATACAACGGGGATCGCCCAGCTGAAAGCAATCAGCAGAAGAATGGAAACCTGAGGATGGGCGATCCTGGAAACCCTCAACCAATGGCAGGGCAACACATGGGACAAAGGGGGGTGACGTGACCGTGAGCGAGGGGGCGCTGACCGGCGCGGGGTATTTAAACCCCGCACCGGCGCGCTCCTGTCACTCTCAGCTTTTTTCTACCAACGTTGTACCTGCCCTGAAATAAACCAGAACCTGATTTGCAAACCAGCGTCTGAACGTTATTCAGAGGTAGGCAGCGCATGACAGTAGGCAAGGCCAACTTTGTGTGGGTTCAGTATAAAAAAATGAAACCTACAGTATTATAGTAAGTGCATACATCTCAGATAATTATGCCCTGGGCATTTAATGACATCTTTCATGTGTTTTTCCACTTCTGCCACATTAAACATTACAATTTATTGGCTACTGTTGGAGGGGCTCTAAAGAGGCACATTCCAGGCTTTCAGGGATCACAAGTGATTCTAGGATGCCATCAACCAATACCTGCTGGTGGAATTGTTCCTAGAAATCAACAAAACAAGAACTACTGCAGAAACATAACCATTTGGGACTATTATTATTATTATTATTATTATTATTATTATTTTGTTAAATAATTTATCCCAACTGGACCTTCAGTTAGTTTTGCTTCTTGCATTCTCAAAACGATATTAACATGCATAAATGCTCTTCTAGCAACTTGGATACTCTCCCTGCTCATTATGAAGTTAAAATTAAATTATACCGTATGGGATGTTTGTGTCGTCAGGGAATCTGTTTTTGTCTGCTAAAACCCACGGTCAAACTTCTCTGCAAGAGAAACATCAGCTAGTGTGTTTTTCATGAAAAGGAGCCAAGGGCCTCCAGCGCAAACATTTAATGAGGCTCACCTCAGACGCTTGCAGCCAACAGAACCGTCCCGAAACGACAGGGAATCAATGGGAAATAATTCTGTTTATTTATTCTCCAACTTTTGTTTATCAGCAGAAGTTTTTTTCCTGGGGTTTTATATAAGGCAACGTGGATTCTTTGCTATTTTTTCGTGTTGTTTGAATTAGGAAAACTGGCAAGACTTTTATAAGCATTGCAGATGAAACAAAATACTACATGATGGCAGACGGCTGTTTTCTTGCCTGTGTGTGGAGACGCCTTGTATCCTTTGTGTATGTAATGGGCACATAAAAAAAACAGGCAGAGCTTCCGTTGCACTGCCATGGCTGCCATCTTGACTCTTTTTACTATGCCCTGTGGATACCTCCTCTTTGCATGGAAGCTCACAAATTTGAATAGCGGCAGGTCACTTGGCCATGGCATCATCCATTCTAAAGAATCTGTACGCAGCAGCAAGAGAACTAGCTAGTGAGCCCAAAGCATCAACGTGCAAAGTTTGGTCTGTTTTTTTTAGTCCTTTCTGCTCTGCAGAGATAACAAAGCAGTGCTGCCCAAAAATATTCTGCTTTTTTTCCTCTGTGGGTTTGGTTTTTACTCTTCCCGTACAACTCTATGACAAAGAATTTACTGCTGGTTTTTCTTTCTGATGGGTGGCCGTAGATGGCGATCCAGAGTATGTGTGAGTGTGAATGTCTTTTCATTCAGCAGTCCTCTCACCATTGGCTTCCCTGGCTTCCCTCACTTTGGTCCAGTCCCAAGTGATGACGTCACAAGGGAATCCCTTCCACCTTGTTTTTCCGCCTCCCCCATTTGGAAAAGGCTTCGTGATGATGCAGTGCTCCAATATGTAGCAATCCTGGGAGAAAATAGATCCGTGCTAAGCTTCAAAAGAATGCTTTTCTTCAAACAACGTCTGAAGCTGCATTGTAAAGGGGACTTTGGACCAGTAACTTCCTCTCTCCGCTGAAATTAATACCTGGGATTCCTGCAAGGCACCATATTCCATGATGGTGTATTTTTCTATCCTGTCTCCACAATACTTATCTTTGCTACAAGCTAAAAATGCTGAAATGCTGTAATCTTTCCTCACAAGGGAGAGTTTTGGATCTCTCTAATAACTTTGTCTTCCCTTTATTTTTGCACGACTCTTTTATATATCGGTATATTTAATTTTATTTATTAGTAGTAATAAATTATATATGAGAACCAATTTGGTACAGTCGTTAAGGCACCAGGCTAGAAACCGGGAGACCATGAGTTCTAGTCCCACTAGACGTAAAGCCTGCTGAGTGACTTTGGGCCAGTCACTTTCTGTCACCCCTAGGAAGAAGGCAATGGCAAACCTCTTCCAAAAATCATGCCAAGAAAATTGCAGCGAATTGTCAGAGTACTGGCCAGGAGTCAATACTGACTAAAAGGCATAAATATCTTACAGTTTATATCTGTATCTGTGTCTATATATCTGTATATATCTACTGTGTCCTAACAGTCAGGAATCACACTGAGACGAGGAGTAGTTCTCTAGTGTTTATTACTGCTACATAAACAGAATCCTAACAAACTGAAGAAGCGTGGGAAAAACCCAGACAGATAAACCCCAAAAGTCAAGGCGGGTCTGATCTGTGTCTCTTTGAATGGCTGCTTAATTCCTCAGTACTACGCATGCGTTTTCCCCCCTGGATAGAGGCCCCCTCCTGCTCACCATCAGTACTCATGACATACTGTATATCTATCAATATTATTAATTTAATTGTATAAATAATTATACATTTAATGAAAGCCAAATACACTGGATAAATACTATCCTTACAACCAGATGTCAAAGGTATAAACCATCATAAATGTATATATTATTATCGCTATCATTATTGATATTATTATGGCAGAATAAATACTAATTTTGCATATACCTTTTTGGGTTTAGAACCAGCTGCTGAGCAAGGAACTGACTTAAAAACACGGTCTTTGAGTAGCAGTAGTGAAATAGGCAATGTCCATCCTCAGCAGTGGAAAAGAGAACTACCAGTAACATAATCCCATTATACAAATATGTACTGTGGCCACACTTTGAATACTATATATACTTCTGGTTACCATGCTTTTGAAAAATAATACTGGAATGCTGGAAAAAGACTGAAAAGGGACAAGCAAAATGTGGGAGTCTCCTTTCCCCCTACAATAAAAACTGGTTTTGTACATTGGAGCAGGAGTCAGTGACATGGATCTAGGAGAGGAAGCTTTCTCAGAAGCTCCTGAGAAGCTCTGGGCCACAGCTTGAAAATGGCAAACCACTTCCACTATTGTTGCCATGAACCTGCAGAGATGTTTCCATGAAGTCACCTGCTCAGTGTGAAAGGGACTTGACTTCTGTGTTACGATTTCCCAAAGGAATACCAAGACCTTAAATCCCTGCCCTGGACAACAGATCACTTCTCCAGGAAAATTTCTTCTCGCCCTTGTGTCAGGCTCTGCCTGCTACCCAGTAAAAACACAGACGCCAGCGTAGGCTTAGGTTCTGGTTTTATTCGAGTAACAGTATGCGTGCCCTTTAAGAAAGCTGAGAGTGAGTGGAGCGCGCCAGAACGGGATTTAAATAGCCCGCGCCGGTCAGCGCTCCACCCCTTCTTACTTCAGGTGCGCCCCGAGCCCCGTCGGTTCCATTGCCGGTAGGTGAGGGGTCGTGGAGCCCCTCCTGTGCTCTGGGCGTTTCCTTGATTGCTTCCCTGGCCGGTGATGGTTCATTGCCGGGCGATCAGGTTCGTAATCTCTCTGACGGCTCGGGTGCGCCTCGTGGTCTGGTCTTGTCAATTGCCTTCTTTGCAACATTGTATCTCTCTCTTCCGCGCCTCCGGCTAGAGTTGATACTTTGTTGCCAGCACCTGTTGCTCTCTTTTGTTAGCTAGTTGCCTTTTCCCTTAATCCGCCCGGGACCCATTTCCCTGCATTGTCATGCGAGCCGTTGCGATGTCACAAGCATCGCAATGGTGATCATGACATCTGTCTTCAAGACAGCCTTTCAGCAGAGAGAGAGGTTTCATATCACCTGCTCACCATAGTTCCTTTATGTTGAGATACCAAGTCATGAACTTCTGCCATTATGTATGCCAGACATGGAAAGTTTGTGGTCTTCTAGATGTTGTTGAACTACATTTCCCAGAAGTCTCAGATACCATAGCCAAGGGTGAGGGATGCTGGATCTAATTCAACTCCTTCTGAAGGGCAATCAGTATTTCTCTCGCGCTATATAAGAAGCTTTGCTAACCTTTCTCTCCAGCCTGGCATAGTGGATTAAGCATTGGACTGGACTGGGGAAGCCCAGGCTCAAGTCATTTTGATGAAAGCAGCCGGAGCCTAAGGAGAACCATACTTGTACTTCTTTCTCACAAGGGTCATTGTGGTAGTGGGGGGAAAAAATGGAAAGCTCAGTATAATTCACCATGGCTTTTTCCCCTGTAATAAATCAATGAATAACACACAGTATAAATTACTCTAGACATGGGAACACGTGAGCTGCAGCACATATGCCAACACAAGTTTCCGACACTAAAGGAATTTAGAGAGGACCTTGGGGTGTGAGTCAGCCATTAAGGAGGGTTTTGGAGAAGACATCACGTAGTCCAGAGATGGGAGGAAGCATATGAGAAAGAAATTCAAATAACCCCATTTTGTTTAGTACAAGACAGAGCAGGGAGATTTTGTCATTCCACCCTATGATAAAAGGAAGAACGTTCCTGGAATTGCTGCCATGTCTCTTTCATGACCTGGCATACCTTGAAGGACTGACAGATGCTTTGATCCTTATTGATTTTCTTCTATATATCCATCTAGAGTATTTCAGTGAGACCTGACATGCCAGGGCTCCAATCCTGGAGATATTGCAATACTGATCAAGAGGACAGACTCCGACATTTCCCAGGCAGCATGCTTTGCGTAAAAAAACCACCACCAAAGTACCATAGTCTAGATGAGTTTTATGATTCCATACTTGGCACTAGCAGGTTTTATCTTGTACAGACAGGGCAGATACACCTTTAGAGGCTCAGCCAATTTTCCTGCAGTACAGGGACATACTGAATGCTCCGTGCCTGCTTGTTTGTAAACAGTGGAGTCAGGAGGAGGAGGAGGAGGAGGAGGAGGAATCATCTGGGATGTTTCAGCTGGAGCCAAACGTCTGGAAACAGGATCATAAACAAATGGGAGGAAGGCATGGGTGTGCATTTTTAAATTCTGATTCCAATTTCTGTTTTTCCTGCTGGATCTGACCTCTTTCACACACCAGGATAATGATTAGTCTACTTGGGGCAAAGTAATGGAGGGGAAGTTATGTTATTATGGATTTGCCATGGAGACTGCAATAGTCGGGGACTTACTAATGCTAAAGAAAGGCTTAATTAGCTCCTAACAGATATTCACATCCCAGTTAATGGGAGCAGAATGCTTAATCAAAATAAGGCAGACCTAGGAAATGCTTTAAGGCAGGACAATATTTCATCAATATTACTCTAGCAAATCATAGACGGCCATGAGTGTGTGTGTGTGTGTGTGTGTTTTAATGCACTTCCATTGGTATTCTTCTCAGAAACCAAAGAAGACCTGAAACATCTAATCAAAAGGATTAAAGAAGAAAGCGAGGAATTTGGCTTCTTCCTGAACATCAAAAAGACCAAGCTCATGACTACTGCAAGAAATGGAAATGTCAAAATAACAACTGATGCTGAGGAGATCAAATGTGTGCAAGAATTCACTTTCCTAGGTTCACTGATTGATCAAAGCAGTGAATGCAGTCCAGAAATAAAGCATCAGATATCACTGGGTCACACAGCAGCGGTGAGCATGAATTGAGGATGGGAAAGCAAGGATGTCCACCTGGCAACTAAATGCAGATTAGTCCACACTATTGCGTTTCCCGTAGCTACTTATGGTTGTGAAAGTTGGGCCATGAGAAAACGAGAAAGGAGGAAAGTTGACTTGTTCGAGCTGTGGTGTTGGAGAAGGCTCCTGTGCATTCCTTGGTCAGCAAAGTTGACAAACAGGCAAGTACTGGAGCATATTAAACTATACATATTGCTGGTGGGCAAAATCATAAAACTCCACCTGACTTATTTTGGCCATGTTGTCCATCAAACTCACTGGAAAAGGCAGTTATGCTCAGAATGATCAGCAGTAAAAGGAAACGAGGCCGCCAAAAAAAACAACGGTGGCTACACACCATCAAAGCTGGCATCAGCCAGAGCATAAAACAACTAAAAGAAGCTGTACAAGACTGGAAAATGTGGAGAGAGCTTTTCTATAGAATCGCTGAGAATCAGACATGATTGAACGGATAGCAGCAGCATCAGTATGATAGCACATACTGATTATATTGGATTTTGAAGAAGCAGGATGGAAAGAGTATTGTTGCTTTTGAACTTCGGTGTCGGGAGAAGACTCCTGAGCATACTGTACCACGGATAGCCAGGAAAACAAACAAATGGATCATCAAACAAATCAACCCGGAGTTCTTACTCAAGGCACAGATGACCAGGCTCAAATTATGCTACTTTGCACACATTATGTGAAGACAGCACTCTCATGTGTCACTAAGAGTTGACACGGATTCAACGGCACATCATCATCCTGATTATATGCTAAATAATACACAGATTGTATCTGCCTGTGTGATAGCAAGTTTGTTTGTTTGTTTGTTTGTTTGTTTAATTTCTCCACTGCCCATCTTGCACAACGATGACTCTGGGTGGTTTACAGAGAACAGAAGAATAAAAATTCATTATAAAATATAAATGGACTGTTTTGGTAACAAATGGACTTGCTTTATAGTTCTGCTTGCTTTATAGAAACCCAAGTATCACAGTTTTCTTAAATACTCTGGGAAGGATCAAGAAATTCTATATACAATTCTTACTAGATTTTGTTTTCAGAAAGAACAAGGAGGGTGGTGAAATTTTATGCTAAAGCAGGTCAATACATACAGTGACTGCATATGACCAACCTCTGTGAACATTTGCTATTGTTCCTTTTTTGGGAGAGGGGAGCTCTCTGTTGATCAATCATTATAATAGATAAACTTGAATTTGACTTAGAAAAAATAAGATGAAAAGATGAGGGAACAAGGTTAAAAGAAACCTGACTTCCTTACCTCTTCAAACAGCAGCAAAGCAAAGAACAATTCTGCAAATGTTATATTTTAAAGAATCCCTGGTTTTAACCCAGTTGGCATATATTGTAGATCTGGCTTCCATGTTTGTGGGCATATGCCAGCAAACACAAAAAGAACAAATTATTACTGCAAGATGTATGAATCTGTCTTCCATGTTTAGTGAAAGAATGCTAACACCCAGGTCAAAGTGGTGTGCGTAAATTTGGAATAATAATAACAACAGCATACAGTATATCAAATATCTACTTTTTATTTTTAGTGGCTTCTAGCTATCATTTAATCGTGACGTTATATTTTACTATTGGACAAAACTAAAGATTAATGATACCCACACCCCTTCATGTTAAAAAATAAACCTATTCTTTCTCTCTCATATACACACACTCACACGTACATAAGCGTATCTGTGAGAAAAGAAAGATGTCAGGTTACAATTTTCCCTCTTATGCATTAAGGAAAAATAGGGATTTTTTTTAATGTTAAAATACTGAAATACAGAAGAAAAAAACTACACTAAATAGTGTTAATACAGTGCACAGCTTATGGCTGTCAATTGTGCCTATTCCTGGACCACTCATGCTCTTCTGACCTCCAGATTGCACAACTGCAATGTACTTTATGTGGGGCTGCCCTTGAAGAGTATTCAGAAGCTTCAGCTGGTGCAAACTACAGCGGTGCGGACAGTTACTGGTGCCAGTTACTTGGCACATGTGACACCACTGCTCCGCAAGCTGCATTGGCTTCTCGTGTGCTCCTGGGTGCAATTCAAGGTGCTGGTTGCCACCTTCAAAGCCCTTCACAGCTTAAGGTAAAGGTAAAGGTTTCCCTTGACATTAAGTCCAGTCATGTCCGACTCTAGGGGGCGGTGCTCATCTCCGTTTCAAAGCCGAAGAGCTGGCGTCTGTCCGTAGACACTTCCGGGTCATGTGGCCAGCATGATGACACGGAACGCCGTTACCTGCCCGCCGAAGTGGTACCTATTAATCTACTCACATTTGCATGTTTTCAAACTGCTAGGTTCACAGCTTAGGACCAGGTTATTTATGGGACTATCTATCCCAATTGTTTGTATCTGACCTATCCAATCTGGCAGGAAGGGCATGCTTCTGGTGCTGTTAGCTAGTGAGTATCAGCTGGCAAGGCCCAGGAGAACCTTTTCTGCGTGTCACCTGCCCTTTGGAACATCATTCCCTCTGAGATTAGATTGACCCTGTCCCTGTTGGGCTTTCATAAGGCCTTGAAAACCTGGCTTTGTGTTTGAGCCTGGGGCCCCGGGCATGGGTTAGATCCCATGTCCTGGTTGCATGGGTGATGGATTAGATCGTGCCTGGCTGCTATGTGTTTTTATTTTTGTTTTATATTATGTATTTTGTATCTTTGTTTGTTTTATTGTAAGCCACCCAGTGCCATGTAAAAGTGAGATGGGTGGCTATATAAATCAAGAGTAAATAAGTAAGTAGTTTCTGTCTGTTAATTTCACTTATAAAAATAGATTTACAAAAGAAATGAGAGAGGAAAAGATGCCAAAATGTTATTATGTGAAAGGATAAATTCAGCTGTATCTAAAACAAAATTCTGGATAGAGGGAAGATATCACTGGACTTTGAGTACCAAGTAATTAGAAGTTTTAGAGGAGTAAAGAGTTTGAAATACTTCCAGAGATCAGTCCCTTTGCCCCTCTTTGTGATAACTCTTTAGAAATGTAATCTAAGAAGCGGGGTGGGGGACGTCTTGGAAAAGGAAAACACCTTTAAAAATAGCTGATGAGTTGGGTCAGAAGTTTGAAGGACTGTGAATAATTAAGTCTCAGACCATTGGCTCATCACCATATGGGAGAGGGGAGAAATCCGTCTGTATTTCTTCCCCACCACCAATCCTGTCTCCCCTTCTCATCTTCACTCCCCTGTCCCTGCCTGTCTCCAATGCTTTTATGGATATAACATTACAGAATTAAAACCTGGGTAGGAGTTTCAACTTCCTCTTAAAGCATTTGGAGTGGAACATTTTCCAAGGTGGAAGCTTTAACCAGATGGCTTACGCTCTGCAGGGACCGCGTGCTCTTGATGATCAGCCTTTTCTTCTTGTCTTGCGTTCTGTCATGCATCTCTGGTGTATGATCTGCATGGTTCCTTGTACATGTTTTCCCATCAGGTGGCTAGGAACGGGGGAGTCCCACTCCATCTCTTTCATCAGTTAAAATGGTTGTTTTCACTACCTCCCATAAATGAACTGGTCCTTTTCTAACTCCTGCTTCAGCAAGTACTAACGCCAAGATGACCTTGGCTGATCTCAGAAACTCAGCCTTACTTCAGCCTGGATGGGACACCACTGGGAAGTTCTCCAGGTTGTCTGCTAGACTGGAAAACATCCCCAGACGAAGGGAATTGTGAAATCTTTATGTATTAGTAATAATCCTGGATAGATTATTGCTTGATTAAGGTAGGACTTGCTGATATATCCTCCTCCTTTTGGGAAGGAAGGAAGGAAGGAAGGAAGGAAAGAAGGAAGGAAGGAAGGAAGGAAGGAAAATAAAGAGTAAGAGGAAAGGAAAGGAAATACAATTTCTTTTTCCATGAAATTGAATATGAACAGACAAAAGAATTGCAAGAGAAAAATTCTGGCACAGGACTATGTCATATTGCTCCATCAGATGTTAAGAAACTGGTACGAGGAAGAAACATTCTTCACACATCTTTTCAGCAGATGGATGACCTCCCATATTAAACATGTGAGTCACAGATTCTGTTGTAGAGATGCTTGGTGAATCAGCATCTGGTTTAAGAGAAATACTATGTAGCCTGCTGATACTCTGACATAAGCCGGTCTTCCCCAGATTTGCATTCTATATTGGACTTCACATCTGATAATTGTTCACTCTACCTGCCCTTTGGACTTATTAAGGAATTATGGGTGCTGAAGCACTGCCTTTCTGGAAAGCACCCAGCTGTGAAAGTTTGGTCTAAGATTTTCTGATTTGGAAACCAAAAGTTTGGGCTGTATCACTAAGGATAAACTTATCTAAGCTTCATATGTAGTGGAAATCCAGATACAAGATTTCTAGCTGTCTTGTTTCTCTAGCGGTCAGTGTTTCTCAACCTTGGCAGCTTTAAGATGTGTGGACTTCAACTCCCAGAATTCCCCAGCCAGCAGTTCTGGGAGTTGAAGTCCACACATCTTAAAGTTTCAAGGTTGAGAAACACTGGTCTAGTTGTTACAATAAAAGTAGTCCTGACCTATATGGCATTGGTTTCTTAGTCTGGTCTACCTTGTATGGCTGACAAATATGGACACAGCAGCAAGCTGAGAGAGCCAGTCTGAGCAGACAGTACTTCTGGATTCCTAGTCCTGCTTTGCGGTAGTTATTTGTCATAACTTTAAAACCTCTTTTTTTCATTCTCTCATCTTCTGCATCAGTCATTCCCAGAGTGGCTATTTGGCTCTGTTACTTTGTGAGTCAGATGAAATATTTCATCCTTGAAACTCTGCTGGGTTTACCACATTTCATCAAGTTTCACAGCTTGTTGGGGAATTATAAATGTCGTTCCGTATACTCTGGGTTTTATTTTTCTGCTCCCAGTCTCCAAATGGCAAAGTGAATAATTGTCCATCTATTTTACCCAAGGTCTTCTCTTTGTTCTTCACTTGTTGAAACATCATTTTTTTCCAGTCCATTATCCACTCCCATCATATGTTGAAAATATGTGCTACCCTCTGCCTCAAAGGAACTGTCTGTCTTCAATAGATCCAGGATACATTGATTAGTTCTTCTTGCAGTTGACAACATTCTCAGTAATTGTCTCCAAAACTGTAATTCAAAGGTGTCTATCTGCTTTCTCAGTGTCCAGCTTTTATAGCCATATATTGCCATAGCAAAGACCATTGCTTTAACTCTTCTGATGTTTGTGGTCACTGAAATGTCCTTACCATTCATGATCTTGTCTTAAATATATCATGGTCTTCTACCCTAGCATTAATCTCTTCTTTACTGCTCCAGAACACTACCCATCTTCATTTCTTCTTCAGCCCAAGAAAACAAACCATTCATCATCTCAAGCCATCACCGTAGCTTCTTAATTACTGATGGAGGAACCGCTAAACAGGCTAGTTGATTTTACGTTAGCCCTTTTGTTTAACAGTAACCTGGATATTTCACTTCTCATTTTTATTTTCATAATGAGGTTTCCCAAGTCTTCTTTTCTTTGGGTTAAGATTGCCCCTGAATATGGAAGTTCCTCTACCTGACATGACCCCCAATATCCATTAGCAATCTATCTTTTTTCTCTAATTTCATTTAAAGCCCACTTTAGCTTGTGGTCCATGATCATATTGTTCAAGGAACATCCTTTTTGTATCTGTCCTGATACTACAGATAATCTTCTTGACATGGGACAACAATTGGCCCTGAGGTGAGGAGATCGGTTTCAACACCAGAACACCTTGCACTGCATTATATTAGTGTTCAGATGACAGTGTTCTCTCTGTATAAAACTGTGTTGAATGGGCTTTAGATCTATATTTTAAATTGTAATACATAAGGCGTTTTAATTCCATATGGCTCTTTGCCCTAGTTTATTTCTCCTCTATATGGTAAGATTACAGTGGGCAACAGGCAGACCACACATTCCTTTTTGTCTGACCACCCTCTCTGCTCTGTTGCCATTGATTGATATCAGTGGGATATTTCCTCACAACTGAAATAGGAACACTGGGGAGAAGGAGGAAAGGTTAAATTTTGTCCAGAAGCTGGTGATGCAAAAGTCCCTCCCTTATCGCAGGTTCATCCCACATTGCCTTGCCCAGATATTTTGCTTGCATCTTCCCCTTTGGTCTCTCTCTCCAGCATTCCTCAAATTGAGGGTGACATCCTGATCATCAGCGATAGGTCTTTTCCATTTCCAAGCAGGAAATTGGTAACAGGCCCAAGAAGATATCTCCACTGGCGGTAATTGAGAATTGGGCATGCAGCCAGGTCCAAGGGCAATTTTCCTTCAAGATGAAAACCAAATGATTAACACATTTTTTGACACCTCCATATGCTAGCTGAATGGGGGGGCTGTGTGTTTCTGTAGGGAATCAATTGTTTTAAATTGTTCTCTGGATCTAAAATTGACCCACAGCTGAAGAGCAGCTCCTTTTTTTCATCCCAGATCTCTTTCATCTGGCCTTCATCCCCACTTGTGGCATTGAACTGGACAGTTGTGATGGAAAAGAAATGTTGCCAAGTACAGTCACTACCTGAAAGGAGAAGGAAACTATATCCATTCTGATCTTCTTTGGTATCATTCATGCTTTTTCTCTCATAGCCATTCCAACTCAGTGCGAACACAGGGAGTCAATTCACTGTTTGTTTGTTTGTTTATCTATCATATTTTTATCACTGCCCATCTCCCCCACATGGGGGACCCTGGGAGGTTGACAGTAAAAACAATTTAAAATTCAATAAAATTATAAATAATACCAATATTTCAATAAATATAAAATACAATAAAATCCAAATAAGGGCGGATCAAATTCAGCCCATAAAGGGATAAGGCTGGTCCCTGCAGGGCTAGGGAACTAACCAGCTCCAGGAATGGCTCTTCCTCTCCTCACTCCAAGCATGGTGACAAAACCAGGTTTTCAGCTGTTTTCTGAAGTCCAGAAGAGAGGGGGCTAACCGCACTTCCGGGGGAAGGATGTTCCAAAGGGCGGGAGCTGCTGCAGAGAAGGCCCGCCTCCTGGACCCCGACAGATGGAATACTCTTGCAGACAGGGTACGTAGCATGACCTCTCTGCCTGACTGGGTGGGACAGGTTGATGTGATGGGGAGGAGACGGTCCCTTAGGTAACCTGGACCCGTGCCATGTAGGGCTTTAAAGGTGATAACCAACACTGGCACCCAATGCAGCTCATGGAGCAGCGGAGTTATAAGTGCTGATCTTGAAGCACCTAAAATCACCTGTGCAGCTGCATTTTGGACCAGCTGTAGCTTCCGGATACTCTTCAAAGGTAGCCCCATGTAGAGTGCATTACAGTAGTCTATATGGGAGATGACCAGGGCATGAGTGACCGTTCGAAGGGCCTCTCACTCCAGGAAGGGGCGTAACTGGCACACAAAACCAAGTTGCGCAAAGACCCTCCTGGCCACGACTGCCACCTGCTCTTCGAGGACCCCCAAGTTACGCACCAGGTCTGTGTGGGGCAGTGCGACCCCATCCAGAGCTAAAGATGGCAAATTCCTGGGAACCGAGGGTCCATTAACCCACAGCCACTCCATCTTACCAGGGTTCAGTTGAAGCCTGTTGTTCCCTATCCAGAACCCAACAGCCCCCAGGCACCTGGAAAGGGCAGCCACAACACCACTTACTTCCCCCGGGATGGAAATATATAGCTGAGTATCATCAGCATATTGATGATATCTCATCCCGTGGAGACGGATGGTCTCACCCAGCGGTTTCATGTAGATATTAAAAAGGAGAGGAGAAAGCACCAAGCCCTGTGGCACCCCACAAAGAAGGGGCCATGGGGCCGATCTCCTCCCCTATCAACACCGATTGGGACCAGCCCTGGAGGAAGGAGGTGAACCAGCGCAAAACTACGCCACCCACCCTCAACTTCCTGAGCCGCCCCAAAAGGATACTACGGTCGATGGTATTGAAAGCTGCTGAGAGATCAAGAAGAGGAAGGATGGATGCACTGCCCCCATCCCGCTCCTGCCAGAGATCATCCATAAGTGCAACCAATGCTGTTTCTGTTCCATATCCGGGCCTAAAACCTGACTGAAACTGTTGGTTGCAATATAGGTAGTCCTTGGCTTATGACCACAACTGGGACTGGAACTTTCATTGCTAAGTGAGGTGGTTGTTAAGTGAGTCACACCCAATTTTACGACCTTTTTTGCCTCAATCATTAAGTGAATCACTGCAATCGTTAAGCAAATCTGGCTTTCCTCATTGACTTTGCTTGCTGGGACCCAGCTGGGAAGGCTGCAAATGGCCATTACGTGATGCCCCGAATGCTGCAACCATCCTAAGTGTGAGCCGGTTACCAAGCACCTGAATTTTGATCACATGACTGCAAGGACACTGTGACGGTTGTAAGTGCAAGTACCAGTTGTAAGTCACTTTTTTCAGTGCTGTTGTAACTTTGAACGGTTGCTAAATGAATGGTTGTAAGTCGAGAACTACCTGTAAATGAAATGAAGAACACAACTGAGTTCATTAGGGACAAGCCTAGCTTAGAAGCTCTATCAAAAAACAACCTGTAGCACAATAGCAGAATTATAACAAATCTTGAGTAAGAAAATCAATTTCCATGCACTGAAAGTCTTTCAATCTTGGATGAGAAGCTTGAAATCTTTTACTGTTCTGGAGTTTGTGGGGTTCTTTTTAACTTGCTCCCCCAATCCCTGTGCTAGGTCCCTATCTTTGATATATGAAGCCATGGGTGCAAGAAGGTGCACTGAGCAATCACCCAATCTTGTCTTAAGGACAGAAAATCTCATATTCCCTCTTAAAATTGGCCAGTGAGAAGTGGGAAAGGTGGCCCTGCATCTCTCTCTTCCCCCCCCCCCCACATTTTCAATTGTCCATCCATTTTCCATCACAACTGCTTTCAGCTACTTCCCAAAGTAGGATGGAGCATTTGCCAAGGCCCCCAAACCATTGGAGGACTCCATCATAACAAGATCTGGACAAAAATGGTCTTTCAACGTTTTGATGACTGCAAAATCTCTGCTTGGAGGGGAAAAAAAAACACCCTCTGGTTTTCTTGTCTTGCTGCATGGCTGGGAAATCAAATGGCCAGACTACTAACAAAGTTAATAGTGCAACAAGCCAACAACTCATGGGGAATTAAATATAGAGTCCAAAACCCAGGCTAGGTTAACATAGAGTTCAAGGAAGGGTTGAGACCTCTTGAATCCCTAACCCAGAAACATGTCCAGAATCAGCCCAGGGATCCTAAGCCAGAATTTCAGCAGATGAATTTCACAAATCAGGCTGGGTCAGACACCAGTGTACCATAGACAGCCAGAATTGGCTGTTCTGAACTGAAGACTTGTAAAATTGAGAGTTGCTGGGATTCCAACCATGACACCACCAACAGCTGTAATTCTTCAAAAGGAGATCTTCATCACAACTATTTTAAATGAACCTTTACTCACAGGTTTTCAGCAGGTGGCAGCACTTAGATGGCCTTACGTGGGTGTGGAAGCTGAGTAGGGATGAACTTGGACAGGATTTGGATTTGAATAGGAGACCACCAGAAAATTCCGTAACTGTTTGCCGTCTTAAGAAGCTAGGGGGAAAAATACCCTAGAAGATAATTACTTCAGGTCTATTTCCAAGAAAACTCTATGTATCCAAGAGTCAGTCCTGACTTAAGGGCATTTTTACCTTTACTTTCCCATTAAAAGTAATGGGTCTGCATTTCCTATGATCTTAGGGCATGGAAGAATTTCAATCTATCCCAATTAGAGAGAAACTTTGTAACCTATTTCATGGTGGTCTGATCTTGGCCTGTATCACAGAGCCCATGGAAGACATCACACTAGCTGTGCTCACTTCAAATTTCTTTTTCCCATCTCCTTTCATCTTAATCCAAGGAACTGGGGTAGATGGAGGAGATTGAAAAAGCTATGAAGATGACAGTGTTTACTACCAGTATGTAAGATCAGTTTGGGTAGACCTGGTTGGTTTAGGATTTTTGAAATGAAATATTCTTCCATTTGATAGAGAGACAGGAAACAACATTCAAGCAAGCTTTTCTTGTTCCCTTTTTTCTTTTTTCTTCTTGTCTTTCTTTCCCTTGTCTTATCGGTACCAAAAACTCTGATTTCCACTAGTTCACCAATATGGAAACTAAATCAAGGAAGGAAGGAGAGACTTTTGGAGAGATAGGTAAAGAAACAATCTGTTCTTTAATCATAGCAGAATCAAATTTATAATTATATATATTACAAAATGTACTATTTGTTTTAGTCAAGCGATTAATCAGCCACAATAAGAATAAGAAGCCAGAGCGTATATGATTCTTGTTCTGAAAGTGAAAATCAATCAGATTGTAATGGACCATCTTGCAAACATTCACATTAAAGGAAATACAGTTTTGGCAAAGATCACTGCAAAGTAATCTGGAGGAAATCCTGCCCCACCATTTCTTTTTTATGAGACTGAGCTTGTCTGGACATTCAGCAGCAATCCCAGACATGAATCTGGAAATAGGCAGGATCAATGATGGAGCCACTTCTAAGCTATGTTCCCGTTTGGGTGAACTGGAAGCTTCCAAATGAATCTGGGAGTTGAAGTCCATACTTCTCAAAGTATCATTGAGGAAGAAAACTTTGAACTAATATTCAAAATGAGAAAGAAGAAACTTGTTCCACCATGGTGCAGATAAGAAATTATTCTACCTCTACTGTTTAAGAGAGAAAACCTTAGAAAACAAGTAACGCTAGAATATTTTGTTCTGCTCACCTGACATCTTCTTAGTAAGGAACATCAACTTTTCCATGTAATTAGAGTTTTTCTTCTTTTCTTTGTAAAGAGCCTGAAGAGAAAGTTGAGCTGTTCCTCTTTGTTTAAGTATAATGTGTAAAGTAAAATAAATACAAGAACAGAGTAAAAAACAAAATGATGCAGCAATGTGGCTATCATAATCTCTAGATTGAAGGTTCAAGTCAACAAATGGTTCAAGTCTAAGACCCTGTCAGTATACCACTAACGTATCTGTTCTTCCACCCAGTAAACCACCACCTCAGTATCACCCTTATATTGTTCTTCTCTTCCAGGGCTGTCGCTTCACCAACACATATAATACAGAGCTTTTAAAAACACTTCTAGTATAGGCAGTCCTTGTTTAGTGACTGCCTTGTTTAGCGAGCCTTCGCAGTTATGACAGCGATGAAAAAGTGACTTTATGACCAATCCTTGCATTTACGACTTTTGCAGGTCTGTAAAGCAAAGGAAAGGTGAAGTAAGATCAATCAGATCAGGTGAAGTACAGTCAGGGTTTCACTTAGCAACCTTTTCACTTAACAACTGAGTTGCCAGTCCCAATTGTGATCGCTAAACGAGGACTACTTGTAAAGGAGAGAACTAGACCTTCACAGATCATGTTCTGATCTGTGCCCTGAATAAATTTTGAACATCTCCAATTTAAGTCTGGAAGAAAGAAGGTTGGAGGAGGAGATGAACCTGCAGGCAAAGTTGGCTCTACCTAACCTGAAAGGTCTTGAGAAGAAATGGCTACTGGCAGAGTCATGATCATAGCACTCAATTTCTCACTTATGACTCATTGATTCAATTTGGATCACCAATCTGTTTGGAAAACCTGAATCAATTTAGAATATTGATTTGATTCAATCCGATGCTTCAATTCTAAGCATTGAACTGGGTTGAATTGATTTTCTCAACTGTGTTGGGAGGTGATCAAGGTGTTGGGAGGGGAAAGGTTTAAAAGTTCTTCCAGATTGTTGAAGTGATTTCGAAGTATCCAATTTAGCCATCTGATGTCTCTTTTCAGTTTCATTCAGGTTCACACAATCTTCCTAGCTACATATGATGGTAACCATATACATTTCTATCTGACTTCCCTCCCTCTAGATTTAAAATTATCCTGTATTTTACCAATGATAAAAACCTAAAAGAACATTCCAAACACCTTATCTAAATTCAGGTCATACTGACTGCTCCTTCAGTATTCCTAGAAATAATACTCCACATCTAGAGATCAATGGACTTCCAGTTCTATTTAATTTACTGCTCCTTAGACATGCAGAAAAGGATATACGAACTTCAATTAAATTGTAAGGTTGCAGAGACAATCAAATAGCTAACAAGGTCAGATTCCACCAGCATATGGAGACAATTTGAAAGCCCTATTTGAGAAACAGAAATTATACATTTGATTCCCAGAAAGTAGAACATTGAGCTATTGCTTGAAGCTTTTTTTTTCTTTTGTGCATATTTGTTCAGTCTGATTATGGGCCAAACATCTGAGCTGGAAAAGAGATGTAATTCGACAAATCAAAATATGATTAACTTCTAAAGACAACACTGAGGGTGAATAATCAGCTGCCATTTGAGCAAAGCAAAATTGTTTTCTTGACCAGCACATTCCTATTGACAATTTCTCAGACAGCACAGACTTTCTCAAAACTTTGTGCATCAAGGTAAGTAGATTAGTTTACTATACTTTCATCACCGGTCCATTTAATTTATATGATAATTAATCATATTATTAACCACCCAGAGTTGTTGGGAGTCGGGTGGCATATACATTTAATATATTATTATTATTATTATTATTATTATTATTATTATTATTAACATCCTTTTGTTGTATACTGGTGCAGACTAAATAAGATGAATAAGGGAAGACCTGAAAGTTCCTCTCTCTATGTTGCAACTGAATAATACAAAAAGGCTTGCCTCTCTTTATTAAATGTATCATCACATGACTTGGTTTAGTTTATAAAAGAGATACCAAGTTTTAATTTCAAATCCAGGAGTGCCATAATGGGGAAGATCACAGAAAAGCTGACTGCATAAAGGTATTTGTGTTTCAATCCACATGTGAACACTATCAGTCCTTGTGAGCTTTACGCCAAAAACAACAACAGGAAAAATTCAGCCCAGGGAGATGCAGCAGGAAGTCTGGGTCATCATGAGGTCCTCAGACTCTGCTTTTGATGCTCACTGGGGCTCTCCTGAGCTGCAGAAAAATGGTGGCATGGTCACCGGTCATTGTGAACTGCTGCTACCTGTTCACAGCAGATCCGGGAAATAAAACCATTAAGCAGTCAAACATTCAGCCTACAACAGTGGTGGAATCCCTGGGTTGTTGGAGCATTTCAGACGGAGGCTGGATGGTTTAATGGCTTCCTACACTGAGCAGTGAGTTGAACTAAGAAACCTCTGAGCATGGGTGTATACAGGAGAGCTAAGAAGACAAAATGTGTGTTACACCAACACAGTGCAAACTTGGCTTCTTGCAGTTGTGTTGCAACATGACTTCAAAATACATGATAGAACTGGTGCTGTTGATGCTAACAACAAACATTTCATCATTTTGAGGAAATACCGGCTTGCTGTAGATGCCTGTGTCCCTTCCAGATCATATATTCCCTGATTTCATGATTCTCTGGAAGCCTCAGGTAACCTTGTGTTGAAAAACATGAGAGCTGTCGCTCAGTTCAGGTGCTACGTTCTAGTGTGTTTTGACAGAGCTGGCCGATGGCTTGAAATCTGCTTCTTGAAACAGCTTCCCCAGGCTTGGCTATAAAATCAAGAACAAAAGACCTCCCCAAAGCCATTTTATCTTCCTTCAAGATAAAACATGCACTTAAGAAAACAAACAAACCTATTCGCTCTCAATCATATTTTCCCTCCCACTTTAAAGGTGCTTTTAAGCTTCACAGGTATTTGAAGGAACATTTTCACTTCAAATTTCACTTGAAGGTTTGAAGGGAATATCCATTCAAAGCACCCCATTTCTAACTCACAGAGCAGTTGCTCTAATTTTTTTTGCTCATGGAAAGTGTCCTCTGTCCAAATGAAGCAACCAATTGAGCCAGATTGTCCCCAACTTCATCTTCCAGGGGCAGAAGGATGCTGTGGCAAAGTGAGATGCCCTGACTGGGGCAGAGTTGTAGAGTGGTCTCAGGATTAAGGCATTTCATTTCTTTGCCAGCTACATGCAAAGCATTGGGTAGATACCTAGAAGCTCCTACATCTAAGGCATCTGAGAGCAGGTATGTCTGCCTTTGGGTGAGAATATACAAAGGACACATCTGTTAGGCAACAGAGGAGGTTGTTGAAAGTTGTCAGACGTTGCTGTGGTTGTATTTGGGCTGTGTGGGCTGGAGGTGCTATGTGAATCCAGGCAAAATAAGAGGAGGAACCTACAACCAAGGATGCAGCAGGATCAGAAAGAGAGATCTGCAGGATGGAGTCGCTGGAGGGAAAGACTGTGGCAATCTTTCAAAAGATTGTCCTTTTGAAAGGACACACCAGATGTCAGTGAGGAAAACTTGACAAAAGTCTTGAATTTCCAAGAAGCTCAAGAAAGAGCTGTTTTTCCTTCTTTCCATCCTCCTCTCTAAATTAAAAGCAAGTCCAAGAACTGGAAGTGCTGAAGTTGTCTAAGCATATCAGAGTTTTGATAAGGAACACCTGTGTGGAGCAGAGAGAGAGTTGGTTAAGAAATTGTAAAGAGCTCTGCCTAAAAATGTATTCATAGTTTGTTCAGCTAAGGCCACTGTATATATTAGAAATACTGGAAGCACAAAGTAATTACTTGAGAAGCACTGTAACAATAAACATCCATGTAATTTAGAGATAAACAGTGGTGTGTGTGTGTGTGTGTGTGTGTGTGTTTGTGTGTGGAAAGTTCCTGTCTTTTTTCCTACGCTTGGACAGATACATCGAGGTAGAATTGCACACTTTTGCAAAGCACCAAAATGATTCAGCCAATGGCTTTCAGTAATTTTCCACTTACCTGGGCCAAGGGATAGTTTCTTTATGTTTAGACCGGATAAAAGATGAAAGGGTAGAGGGATATGATAACTCTCTTCAAGCATTTGAAAAGATGTTGGGGATGCTTTAATCTGGTTTCCTACACTAAGCAAGGGGTAAGACATGATGGGGAACAGACAATGGGATTGATCTAGCAGGGATATTCATAGAATCATAGGGTTGGAAGGGACCTTGGAGGCGGTCTTCTAGTCCAACCCCCTGCCCAAGGCAGGAATCCTCATACCATCTCGGTTGTCCAATCTTTTCTTGAAAACCTCCAGCGATGGAGCACCCACAACTCCAGGAGGCCAGCTGTTCCACTGCTTAATAGTTCTCAGGAAGTCAGGAAATTCCTCTTTGTTTCCAGGTTGGATCTCCCTCTGAGGAGCTTCCACCCTGGCTTCTGGTCCTACCCTCAGGTGCTCTGGAGAATAAATCCATGCCCTCTTCCCTCTGGCAGCCCTTCAAGTAGGGGAAGACAGCTATCATGTCTCCCCTCAGCCTTCTCTTCATTAAGCTAAACATACCTGGTTCCTTTAGCCGTTCTTCATAGGATTGAGCCTCCAGACCCCTCATCATCTTTGCTGCTCTTCTCTGCCCAAAAGTCTGCCCAAAAGTCTAATTATAATACCTTATTTCTGACATCATGAATGTTAGATAACCAATAGAATTGTTTAATCTGTTTCTTATTAAATATGATTAGCTTTAATTATCATTAGCAGCCTCTGTATAAAGTAAATGTAACACTGCAGTGATTACAATAGTCTAGGGCCCAATTCAACTTGGACCAATGTAGAGAACACTCAATTTAACTCATGGAAGAAACTGGAAATGAGATTCAGTGATCCAGAGGTTTGTGTCTGAGTAGGGGACAGATAAGGACTAGAAATGAGAGGGAAAAAAATCATGATTTTTTGGGCTGTCTTATAATTCATAAAACATTACATATGAACATTTCAATCAACTTTATTTTGTGGTGCTCAGCTTTATTTTGAGGCCCACTTTAGATGTTCAAGGAAAGCAGCATCGGTTCTCATTGTATAAAGCCACGTGCTGAGGACCACATTTGGATTTTGAATTGATCCTAGGGAGTCACACTGATAAGAGTATCAGAACCAGACAAAGAAGTAGGCAAGACAAAAAACTAAAATTAGGTTTTAAGCTTGATTTTTTTTAAAAAAAACTAAATTATCTATAGTTTATAAGATTAAATTATATGTTTTCCTTCTTCCATGTTAAAATTCATCAGGAACTCTAGAGTTGCTCTGATCAAGGTACTCAAGCCTTTGGGGCAAGCTGTGCACCTCTGAAATAAAATAATTGTGAATCTAAGAGTTCTCATGCTGAGATTCTTGTGCTTTTGTAAACCTGATGTCGAACTTTATCCATGATTCCAGCTGAAATGTCAAGTCTGGTTTTGTGATTATGTTGCTGCATAAATCTGACCAGAGGATTTTCTCTCCCTTGAGACCAAGTCCCCTTATGGCAAAGGGCAAATGAAGCAATTCATTTTATCAGTTCCTCTGATAACAACTCCAGACTCAGATCTTTAAGCAATGCAGTAATAGTGACATCTAGTGGACTTTCCATGAATGTTCAGAAATAGGAAAAGACAACCTTCCAAATTTCAGGTTCCAAGCTGGCAAGAATCCATTTGAAGTTCAAATTAGGGAAGCCACGAGATTAGATTCAACCTGGTTTGGGATTCAAGTCAATAAAGTAACCAACCACAGCTATCAAAGTGCTTCCAGGAACTTCATGTTTTGGCCAGATGAGATGAAAATAGCATGAACGAGAGACCCTTTAGAGGACATTAATCCTGTGACATGTCAGTGGGATAAACTTCAAGAGCTTCACTGCAAGGATTTGAAATATTCCCGCTGCATCTTCTTTAAGGTAAAGAAAGAAGGGCTGAGCAAAGGGTAGCACATCCTCTTATTTTTCCAGCAAAATGCTGAAAGACATTGTACCATTGGAGAGCGTATCCTGCTTCAACTTAAAAATAAAATCATTCCAGAACTGTTTAAACAGGAAGCTCTTTTTACAGATCCAAGAGTCCACCAGCCTCTAACCACTTGCTTTTCTAGGTTGGCAGACTTATTGGACTTTTTCTGCAAGGTTAGTCTTTTTGGAGAACAATGTATCAGGAGGCCTACCTGTGCAACATTTTATTAAAGTCCTTAGAAGTCTGCCTTAAGTTCCTCTTCAGTCTGTGTTCACTCATTGACTGAGTAGCTTCTTCATGCTAAAGCCACATCTTAAGAGGTTGATCTCGTTTGGTGCAATGTGTGAACTAGCCCCTGAAGTTTGTAGGCGTTGCTGATGTCTTTGATGGCTGTGTGCACCCTGCCAATTATGGTTTACTGAATAAACCATGCTTAAACCATGAATTCCCATGATGTCCATATCAGGCCATTTCTTCTCCCCTTCCCCCAATCTTCAGATGCACCCCCTCCCTGATATTTTTTATCCTCAGTCCTCTCAATTTATCTCTCCCAATTTAAGTTCCTCTGATTGTTCTCAGGAGGTGATGTCATGAGCACTGATGGTGAGCAGGAGGGGGGCCCTATCCAGGGGGGAAACCGCATGTGTAGTAGAGAGAGTTTGAGCAGCCATTCAAAGAGACACAGAACAGACCCGCCTTGACTTTTGGGGTTTATCTGTCTGGGTTTTCTCACGCTTCTTTAGTTTGTTAGGATTTTCTGTCTACTGTAGCAGTAATAAAACACTAGAGACCTATTCCTCGTCTCGGCGTGGTTCCTGCTTGTCAGGAAAGGTGATGTGATTTCCCTGAACTTTGCTAGCACTCTATGCCAGTGCTTCTCAAACATTTTGGTCTCAGAACCCTCTTACATTGTTAAAAATGATTGAGGACCCCAAAGTGCTTTGGTTTATGCGCGTTATACCTATCAATATGTACTGTATTAGAAATTAAAACTGAGAAATGTTTATTTGTTTGTTTGTTTGTTTGTTTGTTTGACTTCGCAGATCCCCTAGAAGGGTCTCAAGGACCTTCAGGGTCCCCAGACCACACTTGGAGAACTGCTGCCCTGTACTATATAATGTAATCCACTATCTTCCTGCTCAAAATGCCACTTGCCATTAACAGTGCATCTGAGGCCTGCATGCAATTTTTAGGTAGATGATATGCACATTCAGGTAAATGATGGGTCATGTAAATTAGAGTGCCAGCCTGAATTCTGGGAGTTGAAGCCCACACATCTTAAAGTTGCTGAGATTGAGAAACACTGCCCTAGGGTATAGAAAACCCTTGCACCAACCTTGCACATGGATTGGAGAGATAGAGTTACAAGATACTATATATATGGTTCTCACTCGCAGAGGCTATGCACAACTTGGTTTGCAACATCTAACACAGGAAGTTGGGCTAAGCAACTTACAACAGAGACTATTAAAAATCACTGATTATTTGACTTCTCAAGAGACTGCAAGTAACCAAAGCTTGACCAAGGATACTGAAGTCATGGTAACATCACATGACTGGTCTTAGGTCCTTGTCTTGTATTCCAGCAAATAATTAATGAAACTGGTGTGAACCTTGATGAAGAGCTTGCTATTGCTGACAATCAAGACCATGTAGACTCAGCCACAGGTTCACCCCAAGGTATGACAGCATCTACAGTTTGGACAAAGGGTGATATAATGAGAACTAATACTGTAAAAGGAACTTGTCTTTTGATGATGCATGGCCACCAACAAGACACAGAATGATGGGCTTACAGCAGACGGCCTTCTACCCAATGTTGGATACTTTGAAGCAATTGCAGGAATCAATTGATAAATTAAGTATGAAATGGGATGCAGAACTTCCTCTAATTAAACACTTCTAATTAGACCTTCTGTTTACTCTCACTAAATTGGTCCAACAAATGGTGAAAGTGGAAAAATGTGACACAGTTAAAGGGGCAGAGCAAAGAAATAACCTTTTATAATGCCCAAAACTAACAAGTAAACCACTGAGTTCCAGGAAAGAAAATTCGAACTCAAATAATTCTGATACAAAGAAATTATCTAACAAGTTTAAATTGAAACAAGGACAGTTGAAGAAAAAAAGCAAAAATATAAAGAATCATGAAACAAGTAAACTGGTTGGGAAGCTAAAATTTAATAGACCGTTTAATATTATGGATGTGTATAATAACAACAAAAAGGAAAAGGAAGACATTATAAGAAGTTAAATAAGAAATCAAAGAGGACTTCAAACATAGACTGTAAAAATAATAACAGTATAAGCGCTCTCTTAGTGACAGTTGACCCTAGTGAGAAGAAGAGAAAATCAACTGCTTGTCAAACTCAAATAACTGTGGATGCGAAACAATCTTTACACCCTTTAGTACCAGAGGATTCAACTGTACTTAACCCCAAATGCGGTAAATGCAAGAATGTCATTACTAAGTTATTTAATATACCCTGGAATCCTAAAGCTGTGCCTAATAAATTGGCTTTTATAAATTATCCTATACCTAAAGGAATGTTATCTCAATTGGAACGGAAGTTACACTTTGTTCAATTGATCCAACATTTAATTCCATCAATCACTGCAAATATGAGTGATTGAGTACATATTTTTTAACTATTTTAAAAGAGACATTGTTACGTCCAAAACAACAGAAGCAGCAGATAATATATTCGATGTTATGGATTCTCTTAATGAAGAATCTATCATAGTATCTCGTTTTTACAAAATACGGCCAACTGTACATCAACCCTGTAAACTTAAAGAACAGCTAGTCAAACCATCAGGGAAAATAACCAATCAAGCAAATCAAGCAAGGAAATGTAATAATGTTTGCCCTTGATATGGAAGCAAAAGCCACAAGAGAAACAAAGAGATTGCAGAATAAACCTAACACTGAGCCTGCTTCAAATTGGCAACAGATGAGATGCTTGGAGGCCAATGAATTAGGAGATAACCCAGACAATCCAGTGGTCTTTACAAGGGACCCTAGGTCCACCCAAAACTCACCAGCAAGTAAATCTAGAAGCAGGAATTACTGTGCTATTTTCAATAAAGAAGGATTTCTAAATCACATTGATGTTGATGATTGACTACTTTCAGAATGTATCCCTAAGAACTCTACTCTGACAGTAATATCCTGGAATATTGCTGGTTGGTTCAACAAATGTAATGATATTTCTTTTTCTCAATATTTAAGCAATTTTGATATTACTCTATTACGGGAAACTTGGGTGCACAATTATCTTTTTCTTCAGGGCTTTACTCCATTTATTGTAAAGGCTTCTAGAACTTCCAAGAAAGGGCGTAACAATGCAGGCTTAGCAATCCTTGTCTCAAGGGCTTTAAAGGCAGAGACAACCTTAGTAGGGCTAAGTAATATGCTATTACAATACAATTAAAATTAAAACATTTTGATTTAATAATCATAAATATTCCCCCTTTATTTGTTCCAATTGTCCACTCACTCTCTTCTTCAGCCTTCTCTCTCCTTTAAGTATTTTTAGCTTTCCAGATGAACCACCTTGTAACTCACTCATGCCCTGGTCATCTTCCATATAGACTACTGCAATGTGCTCTACGTGGGGCTACTTTTGAAGAGTATCTGGAAGCTACAGCTAGTCCAAAATGCAGCCGCGTGGACAATTTTTGGTGCCCCTAGATCAGCACATATTACACCATTGCTTTGTGAGCTGTGTTGGGTACCAGTCTTCTTCCCGGTGCAATTAAAAGGTGTTGGTTATTACCTTTGAAGCCCTTCATGGCATGGGGCCAGGGTATCTAAGGGACTGACTCATCCCCATTGCATCAACCCGTCCCACCGGATCATGCAGAGAGGGCATGTTAAACACCCCGTCTGTAAGAGAATTCCATCTGGCGGGGTCCAGGAAGCGGGCCTTCTCTGCAGCAGCTCTCGACCTCTGGAACATCCTTCCCCCAGAGATAAGACAGATTCCATCTCTTGTGGCCTTCCAAAAAACCTGGTTTTGCTACCTTGCTTGGGACGGGAAGGGAAGTAATCACCCCTGGAGATGGTTAGCACCCTAAAACGGCCCCTTTAGATACACGTGGGTGATATTCCAACTATTATCGTCATCTGGATTTTATACTGTATTTATGTTCAATATTATATTTGTATTTATATTTATTTATGGTATTTTAATGCTTTTATCTCTGTTGTAAACCGCCCAGAGTCCCCCTTTCGGGAGATATGGGCGGTGGCAAAATTTAAGAAAGAAAGAAAGAAAGAAAGAACCAACCCACCCAATTAGCACTTGATCTGCACTCTAGTGGAACAAGGAATGGCCTTTTCATGCCAGGGACTACCACAGCTGAACCCATAATCGCCCTCTAAATGGCCCTGACTACAAAACCTACCATGCTTCATTGCTGGCCATGGTACCTAAGGCTGATGGGAGTTTGAGTTGGTGCCAGCACATTCTTTAGAACCGTCACTGGTTTTGCGTTTTCACCCATGCAGGATCTGTCCTTACACAGATCCACCTGTGGTTGGCCTGCCATTCTGCTTATAGCCAAACAGCCAAGAAATCCAGCTATCTGGATGTGTGCAAATACTGCACAATGCATCTTTTCAGAAGACGTCACAAAACTGCCCCTTTTGGGAGAGATGGGCGGTAACAGAAATTCGAAAAATAAATAAATAAATAAACAAATTCCAGCAATTCAATGCCTCTGTTTTAAAAAATAAATAAATATTACCTTGAACAAAGCAGGAGAGAATGTCAGGAGGTCACATTTGTCTTATCTGCCTCTGGGCCACTCAAAAGCCACTCAAATGCCAAGATAACCTTTAACAGATAAGTGGGGTGAGGGCACTGAGTGATCCCAGCAGAATATATACTGGATAACCAAAGACAGCTGCTTTGAAAAGAGCCGACAGGCCATAAAGCAGCCATCTCAAAGGGAGACAAAATATAAAACAATGTGAGTGAAATAATGAATCAGTTCTTGGGGTAAGGGGGGAAACTCTAATCTGTAAGACAGTTTTCTTTGACCTGATAATACTCAGATATAATCAATTGTTTGGACTGTTGGAGCATCCTGTGGGTAGGTACAAGACAGCGCCAATCACAAAAGACACACTTATCAGATGGTAAACTAGCAGGACGCACAATACCACTCAGGTTATTTTTATCTTGTTTTCTTAGGCAAAGACAGCCATGCTTCCCAGCGGGCTCCTCCATTGTCTGCCGGGAAGGATAAGCTGAGATGCTTCCTTTATCTCTTCCAAACAAGCCAGGAATTGACAGCCAAGAATAAATTTCAGCTACTTATTTTACTGGTGTCAAATTGACTGGGTGCATGCATTGCTCTGTGTCTGTGCCCTAGTTTATTTGTTCAAATTTTGCCACCGCTGATCTCCCCCCAGAGGAGGAACTTGGGGTGGTTTACAATAAATAAATACCATGCTTAATCATGGTTGGTGGATTGGCAGAGTCCATACAGTCCTACCTCACTATTTTCCCCCTCTATCAGGTATCAATTAAAGGAAAGAGAATGCGAATTTGAAATTGCTTTCAAAGGAGAACTGGATGAAATTAATATGGGTGGAATGTGATCTTAATGCAAAGACTATCTACCTGTAGTCATATATCTATAAGGGGGCAATACTATTTTAGTTATAAAGTACAATTGTATCAGTGGAATGTGCCTAAACTTTAACCTAACCAGGAGTGCTTAAAGAAAAAGATGGAAACAGTTGTTCTAATCTAAGGGTGTATTTCTGTGACACACTTAACCATATTTACTTACAGATGCTATATCAGATAATACTATCAGTGTATTTTTCCAGGCACCCCTCATGTTGGCTGGTATTCCAGTCAGCTTCACAGTGTCTGGAATATCAAAGCTTCGTATATGGGTTTTTCATACATGTACAGAATTTAGAGAAGACGAACAATACAATGCAGGTACTCATTGTCTAACAACCACAATTGAGACTGGAATTTTGGTTGCTAAGCAAAGCAAATCCAGACTGATTTTACACCCTTTTTTGCAATGGCCATTAAGCGAATCACAGAGTTTGTTAAGCAAATCACGTGGTTCCCTGTTGATTTTGCTTGCCAAAAGCCGGACAGCAAAGTTGAAGGTTGAAAATGGCGATCATGTGACATAAATGCGAACTGGTTGCCAAGCACCCAAATCGTGATCATGTGACTGCGGGGACACTATGATGGTCTTAAATGTGAGCACCGGTTGTAAGTCGGTTTTTTCAGCACCATCGTAAGTCTGAACCATCACTAAACAAATGGTCATAAAGTGAGGACTACCTGTATGTAGTCAAGTGATGCAAATATTTGAATCAATTTTCTAAATCAAATCAAGCCATCGTATGGATCCAAATGCTCCAAATCCCGTTCTATGATTTAGATGCTTCTGCATGTGCTTTTCCAAGCTGACTTAGCAATCCAAACTGAATCCAGTTTGAATGCCTTAAATCAAATCCAACTGTTTTTCTGAATCAATTCGAATTAGTTTTGCATGGTTCACACAGCCTTAGTACCCAGATCAAGGCTTATTTATCAGGCTTTTATACTGCTGACTCTAATTAGCAGGTGGTAGTCTGGGTTGGGGAGACTTGGTCCTGGTGCATCTCTTTCATCCTTTTGCACCCCTGGGAGTCAGGAGAGGTTAAAAAGGGCTGGGATGAGAAGAGCCACCCAGTCTGGAATCACCCCTGCTTACCCCTGCTTACTCTGCTTACTCAGAGGGAGTTGACTGAATATTACATCCTCCTGCCCCAACCAGTTCAAGTCTGTGTAAGGCACAGTGTGGTCAGCCTAAATATATCTAATACAAATACTTGATTGATTGATTGATTGATTACAGGGCATTTACTAATCCACTTGGATTCTTTATTTTTACCTCTATTTATATTATTTATTACTGTATTTTACTCTCTGTATTTATGGTTATGGTTTTAATCGTTGTAAACCGCCTGGAGTCCCCCGACGGGAGGAGATGGGCGGGGATATATTAGATAGATAGATAGATAGATAGATAAATTTAATAAGAGATGTATTTTCCAAGGATTGACCCCACACAATTCCAGGAAAGATGGGGCTGTTTTAGGAGCTGCTTCAGGACATTTTGACTTATTTGCGGATTCCTCACTGAAGGTCTATCCCTTCAGAGCAATCCTATGCATTTTGAGACAGCCAGCCTATGATTGTGCATGCTGGCTGGGGAATTCTGGGAGTTGAAGTCCACACATCTTCAAGTGGCCGAGCTTGAGAAACACTGGTCTATGTTGTTCCATAGAACTTTCTCCTGAGATCCAGTTCCTATCTTGGTTTGCCATTGCGCAATGTGCCAAACCATAAATCATGGTTCACAAAGCACCAGAAGGGCTACAGTAGCGCCATATAAACCATGGTTCTACCCTGATCTAAGCTTGACGCTGTTACAGCAAATGTTGGTGCTTGCACGACCACACCATCAATCAAAGCTTGCACGAAAAGCTGCGCACCGCAGCCTCGACTCGTCACTAAGTTCCAACGCGGGCAACAGAACTCATGCGCTCCCGTGCCCGAGTTACCGCGCCCACAATCCCTCGCGGCAAGGGGGCCTCTTCCTGGGATGAGACGCCTAAGTGCCTGCCTGACTGACTGGGCTCCCCAAGCTCCCACGCCGGACACGAAACGGCCTCTTCGGGAACGCATCGAAGTCTCCCCGTAGTTCTGGAGGGCGCGGCGGGAGAGGACGGCAAGCCGCCCCCGTCAGGCGCAAGGGGCAGCCGGCCGCGCTCTCCGACGCATGCGCACCGCGGTCGGGGCCTGGGGACCGGAAGAGGTGGGCCTAGCGCCACCCCGGCCCGGCCCCCTTGTCATTGGCAGCCGGGGTGGAGGCACCGGAGGGACGGCGGCGATGTCTTCTTGCGGGAGCGGTGCCCGAGGCCTTGGCCGCCTTCTTCTGCTCCGTAAGTGGGAGACGGGCCGAGGGGAGGGGAGGGGCACCCTCCCTTTCCGGCGTGGTCACGTGGCTGGTTTGGCTGGACTGGCCGCCCCGACATGGCGCCCTCGGGGCGGGTGGGTTTTTTTCGTGTGGTGGGGGGACGCCACACTGCCTAAGCCCGATACTTGTTGGGTGCCAAACATCGGGCGACACTCCCGCCCCACTCTGCCAGCGTGTCCTAGCGTGACCTGTTGGACTCCCTCCCCCATCGTCCGCAGCCAGCGTCATCCTGGTCATGCCGGTTACATTGGGCGACATCCCCCATCCTCCGCAGCAGGCATGGCCTTTTCCTCCTGCTAGACGACCGGACTATCTTCTCCAACCAGTCTGGCCTTTCCCTTCAGGCGTCCTGAACCACATCCCCCATTATCCCCAGCCGGCAAGGCTTCCTTCCCTCCCTGCCTCTCCTTCCATGACCCCTTTTCCATGCTTCGCGTCGTGCCTTGCGCCCAGGGGCAGAGAAGGTTGCCTTTGGGACCAAGGTGTGTCCCACCCAGGAGCCAGAGCCGACGGGTGGAGCGACCTAAAGCCCTGAGTCAAATAAAATAAATAGAAATCCCTGCACTGGACTCCCTGGGCCGTACTTCTGAGTAGAGGTGGGCCTTGAAGCTGCAAGACGTGCGTCCTCGCTGAATTATTATTCTCGTGGGAGAGAATAGCTTCCATCTCCGTGAGTCAAGAGTAGATCCTGGCCTTGTGCTCCAGCTGTTTTTGGGGGTTTGCTTTCACAGGGACTACCTGGCCATACGATCACAATGCTGCGCCCTTGTTGGGTTCAAGAGCCCGCTTCGGAATAAAGACTGATATTTCTTACTGTTTCTTACTTATTTCTCTTATTTCTCTCTCTAGTATGGATAGAATCACCGTGTGCTCACTTCCTGAAATGAAGGTTGATGTCCCTTTTCTCAGCTTGTGTTGTAATAGCAGTTTCAGGTTGAAATTTAATAGCTGAAGTGTTCCTTATCATGGTTCATTTGAAACCATAATGACCTTACATTTCAACTGGGAAAGATGTAAGAGTAGTTTTACTTTTTTGTTTTTGTTTTTGAGGGAAATGCTCCTCCTGTTGCAAAACCATTAGTTACTGCAAAGGTGAGCTAGCCTTGGACTGCAGGCTGTATGCGGCCCCCTGTCCTTCTCTGTGATCCTTAAAACAACTCGAGTAGGCTGGGGATGAATATACTGTTCGTTGTGGTTGGGGGAGAGTGGTTGGGACATCTTTAATAATTAAAAGTGTTCCCCTGGTTGCCAAAAGAGTGGTCCTGACTATATTGCTGGGAAGTAGAATTGTCATTCCTGTAATTATTGCTTCTGTTACTTGGGATTGATTCTTACACATGATCGTATGGCTGCTGTATTTTTTCTAGGTTGGGGGAGGGGAATGGTGGCTTTAGCTAAACCCTTCACAATGTTCTGAAGTGATCTTTTGGTTTTTTATACCATGGATCCTTAGAAACACTGCAAAGCTGCCTTTTTTGGAAAGAAAAGCAAAAGTGGGACTTTTGTTTGAATACTGGCAGCTGTGTTGTATCCTGAATATCTGCAGAGAACAAGAATCGGATAAGTTCATTGCTAGAATTGTGTTGAGTTGGTATCTCCACTATGGGCAGCTAGGCGAGCAGTGTGTGCAATATCATTGAAAAAGAGTGTTTTGTTTGCACTTGTGGCTGGATGCTTGATAAAGGTAATAACATGTTGTAAGCTAACTATTTTTGGAAAGTTTAGCTTGGAGGTACGTGTGCAAACCAATGCTTCCTCCATGACTCCTTCAAAATATTCAATTCCTCCTGGGCTCTGTTTCACAGTTTGTACTTGTGAACTGCAAGTACAATCCCCAATTTGTGTATGAGCATCTCACAGTTACACTGATATTTTAACTCTTGGTGCTGTTGACATGCATTTCTTCTCTTTCTTCAGCAAAATAAAAATGTACTGGCAGTATGAAGTTCAGTGCCTAGCTAATGCTAAATGGGGGAAAGGTCTGAGTCCTGATTGCTCCATAATTTATTAAACAAGCGTTAAATGAACACACTACTGACACTGGGACAATAAAACAAGAGTTGGGTGACACCCAGTACAGGGTTTCACTCCTTAACATTCCTTACTGCAATGTTGGCTCCTTCTGTATAATTCATATTTGGCTGGAGAAGCAGCCAAGACTTTTGACCAGCCTTTTTTAACTTGAGTCCTTCCACATGTACTAAGCCACATCTTCCAAATGCTGCACTTTTTCTGGAGTTTTAAGAAGTGCCATTAAAGTTCAAACACCTGTGTCTACCTGGTTTGACCGTTCCTTACAGGCCTGATCAGTCCTTGGTAACCAACTGACTTGTGGCCCCATTCCCCAGTCCAGCCTTCTCTCCTCTACTTGTGCTTATGTGTGCAAGGTGGCAAGCCTTGTAAAACATGGTGGAATCCAGTTCCTGATCTCATACTGTAGCCCAACATTATACAACCTGGCTCCTTTCCTCATCTCCATGGTACATGAGTATTAAAATCACGCTGCAGTTCCAAGCGCCAGCTGTTTTTTAATTAATTAATTAATTAAATTTCTATTACCACCCATCTCTCCCAAAAGGGGGACCCTGGGTGGTTTACAATACAATCAAGAATTAAAAGCATATAAATTACAATATAACAAACCAATACATAAAGATAAAATAGATATAAAATCCAAGAGGCTAAGATCTTATTCATCTACGTTTTCTAGGTTGAAATTAAAATGGGTTTAATTGCAGTGTGCTGAGGTAATCAGAGCTATTAAGAACTTCAGAGGGTAGTGCAGTTGCGTGCTTGGTAGACACAGATCCCTTGTTCCATGGCTCCAAGCTTAAGGCTGGGGTTTGATCCAAAGTTTCTGAAGTACTCCAAGCACTTCAGAATCATAGAGCTGGACCCCTTGCCCAGACTGGTGAAATTGTGGACTGATGTTTTTGTGCATTAAAATATTAGAGAAGCAACTTTGATTTTGTACTTCTTTTTATGTACGTATGTATGTTGGCATGGGCTCAGCATGGAGATTCCCTTCGCTGTCATTTCTAATATGCAGTTCCCAGTATTACTCTGATCAAGTCAGCAGCCAATCAGCTTCCAGCCTTTTCTATGCATTTTGTTCCAGTGTGTTAAAAAAAAAGAAACTATCATGGCATCTTTCCTGTAATTTTGAAGGAAGAAGTATGAGGCTTCCTAAGCTGCTGACATTTTGCAGATACTCTAGAAATGAATCATTTATCATTTATCATTTTTCCTGTTTTTAAATTTTTAGTGCAGAAGAATGGGGTACGGCACTGTTCCTACTCAGCCACGCGGAAAAATATGTACATCACTAAAGATACAAAGGTTATTTGTCAAGGTTTCACTGGCAGACAGGTGTGTACTTGAATGGCCAACTTCTTGTACCTTTGCTCATGTTGTAGTATAGTAGCTTTTGCTCTATGTTTGTGAGAAACCTGGGGTTCCTTATCAGGGCTTCCTTATTGCAGAGATCAGAAGCAGCTATTAAATCATCCTACAGGTTTTTTACTCACTTCGTGTAGTTATAGAGAAGTTTCCTAGCATACAGAACAATACTAAATCACCATACAGAAAAAATACTCCTTATATATTGGGTCTCTTTTTTCCAGAAAGAGTTTAGATTCTGTTTATAACAGAAAACAAACTCTGGGATAGTGAGTTATTTCAAGCTTTGCCGCAGCTGTATTGAAGGAGTAGTGTACAAAATGTTTTGAGTCAGAATGTTCTAACCCTGAAATGTCCCATTTTGGCTGGAACTGGTCCTTCTGAACTTAACAGAAGGGTTCCAAAATTCTTTCTTGGAAGTGTTTTGAATTCAGAACAGGCCGCTGTGCTTCTGGAAACCGTGCTACTCACTGTATTAGCACCACTGGCGTGCTGATAAATGTATAACAAGCGGTTCTCCTAGTCCATTGCCACTGCCACACGCTGCCAAATACTGATGGGTGCCTAGGAGTCGTGGTTCAGCTGTGCTCTCACCCAGCTTGCACAATTCCAAAAAAATTAACAGTTGGCTCTTGTGAGCCAATATGAGCCGGCTCTAGCACACCACTGATTATCACCTAATATATCTGACAGATGCTTAATACATCATAAGTACACACATACACACCAGTTCATACTTTCCAGCATACTGTTTATGGTTTCATAATGAATATTTCATTCATAATTAATCCTCTGCTTTCACCTCTTTGCACGTATACATTAATTCCACAAGATAAAATCAACCTCATTCAAGGCCGCCTCCTTTCTGTTAGTTTCACAGACACACAGCATATTGATTTTTCTTTCATTCATTTCAGATGTTAATTCATGCTCTTTACCACTTAATCCTTGTACATTCCAAGTCACACTGCTCCAATGCCATGGTTGCCACCAGATGGGCACCTATATAAATGTCTCACCACGTAAGCATATATAGTAGATTTCTGCCACCTATCAGTCTTCCGTGCACTAGGCTTTTAATAGAAGGTTTTAGTAAAATAGAGATGCTGTAAACTAGGTTACCAGCCTTAGTTGTACCCATGCCATATGTAGCGTTCTGTGCCAGAAGTAAGGCCAGTATGAGCCAGTGAGTCAGTTCTGGCACATGGTGGTTGACATACAACAAGCGCACATTCCTCAAGCATGTTCATTTTATGTCAGTTAAGATCGCCAATCTTATCTTGCGAAATATAAAAGCTATCTTTATGTTTGGTCGATTATATCCAACTAGTTAGGAGGTATAGTGGCTTCTTCCAAATAATTAGTTTTAATTCAAGTTGGAGAAACTTTTCCTTTCTCCTTTCAAAGGCTATGCCTATGTTAGAGATCATTTCTTCATGCGACGTTGTGACAATAAGTTCCTTCCCTTTGGTCCTTCTGCGTCTTCCTCCCGTTGCAGCGGCCTGGTTGAAGAGTAGGAGATCCCTCCTACAAGGACTTCTGAAACCAGGCCAAGGCCTGAATAATGTTAGCAAGCAACCTGTTAACCTAAAGCTTTGGTTAATTTGGGCTAATGAAGAAGAGGGAGGTTTTTTTTAAAATTTGAAGAGCTAAGATTAAAAGGCATTTTCCTCTTCTTCTGTGGCTATTTCAGTAATACGAAGCTAGAAAAGGAAATGCTACGCTTCGGCACTTGTGGCACAATAAATTTGTTACTTTCCTGGATGCTACAAGACTTGTTTTTGCTTTTGCTGCACCTTGGTAGCACTGTTTCTCCTCTGGAGACATGCAACTTTCTGTTTGTTGATAGTTTCCATTGTAAAGCCTTTAACTGAGTTTTCAGTAATCTGCAGCTTAAATAAATTGCATAGCTGAATAATCAATCAGATTTAGAATTATTGAAGGGTTCAGCTGTTCTAGTTTAGAAGTCATCAACAGGGCAAAGCGAGGACAGAATTCTTCCCGTTTTCATCATGTAACTTACTTATTAGCTTGTCTGTACAGCCTTTCATGCCATGCTAAATGTATAAAAAGCTGCTGCTTCATGGATGTGAACTTGTGTTTTAGTTCTAGGGGTGATAGATGTCCCTAGTCAACACGTGGAACTGACAGGCCTTTTGTTCAAGGCTTTTTCGGCTATCAAGAAAACTGCAAGGTCTTGGTTTAGTGCAGTTTACCTATTTAAATGATTGCCGTCGTAAAAATGATTGCATAATGTAGACTGGTTTGGACTATACCATCTTAAACTGGAAATTTGGGTTACGTGGGCACATACCTTCCTTTTCTTTTTGCAATTGCAGCAGGTCCTTTCATTTAGAACAGCCTGGCTGTCTCAGAAGGCTTGTTCGTTTCTAATCACGTGCAGGACAAATGTTCTCATTGCTTGCTTATTCTCTCCCCCTACACCCAACTTTATCGTGCTTCTTGATTGTACCTCCCTGCAGGGCACTTTTCACAGTCAGCAGGCCTTGGAATATGGCACCAATTTAGTAGGAGGAATTTCGCCAGGCAAAGGGGGCAGAACTCACTTGGGGCTTCCAGTTTTTAACTCCGTCAAGGAGGTAAGCTCACTGAACCGTATGCCGGGCGCTGCTCTGTCTTTCATTTCATTGTCATAGTGTTTCTATAAGGCTGTTTTGACCTACCTGCCTAGGCCCTAACTTAAATTTCTGAAGTCCTGTTTTCTCTCTGGCTCCCACAAACCACCAGATTGGTGGCAAACAAGGACAGCAGGACCTTTTGGACATGAGTCCTCACCTTTTGAATCCCCTGCCATTTGCGGTCTTCCAACAGGTTTTAGAAAAATCCATTCTGCTCTTTCTTGACTTCCTTTACTGTGTGTTTCAGTTACAGCTGCTTCATCTGTTAATTGGTTCATGGACTTTTTAAAAGATACTCTATATTTGATATGTTCCGTTAACAACAATAACCTGTATTTTATTTTACTTGCTTTTTTTTTTTTGTACTGGCAGGGTAGGAATAAAATGGGGTGGGGAGTTTAAGCTGAAATGTAAGGTTGTAACAGTGTGTACCAAGGACATTTTCTAACAGCATGAGGAGTGTTGTTTACTTGAGAGTCGTTAATTCCTCAGGGTGGAAATTGTTGCAGAACCAGTCCCAAGAATTAAATGTGGGCATAGTATCTAGTTGTATAATTAAGCCATCCTAACTTAGGATTGGTGATTTAGATTTTAATAGGGCTGTGTGAAGCATTCAGGAGAATGCTTTGTAAAGTACATTAACATGAATGAAGACCCCCTCATCAAATTGTTCAAGGAGCCACTTCTTTTGCAAAACTTGTGTGCTACTTTGAAAGCTCCCCCACCCCTCAGCTTTCTTTGCACACGGGTGCAAACACAGCCACTTAGCTTTCTGTGCCAAGGTATGTGCAGAGAGCCAGGGATGGCTTTTGAAGCAGCTGTGGGAGTCTTGCAAAAGATGCAGCTACTTTAATGGTTCAAAAAGAGGTGTGTGTTTGCATTAAAAGATGTTATGAACCACTTCTTTCGAATGCTGTCCAGATCCCTAGATTTTAATGGAGTCTTCATATTATATTCTGTTTGGTCATGGAAAAGTTGGTAGGCCAATTTTGTTCAACATGGTGCTCCTTGTTGCTTTTAACTCTAATCCTCCCCTAATCCATAATATCCATGATGCTTTCTGGGGGTGGTGTGCTCTCTGTGCAGGAGGGTGCCAGTTGCCCAAGATTTAGAGAAAAAAAAGACAACATGGAGAGATAACAAATGCTGAGTGTTTCAGATCAAGAAGTATTCATACAATATGTCTTGATCTGAAGCTTGCAACATTTGTCACTTCCTAACGTAATGGAACAAAGTCAGTTAATATAACCAAAAGACTCACCAGAATCAATCATGTTCAGCTGGTGAACCTAGTCATCGTGATCTGTAAACAAGACAAGTGAACGCCTCATTTGTATCATTACAAGAGGGCCTTCCATTTGTATATTCTTGTTCTTATTCTTTCCTATTCAGGGTTAGAAAAGCTCTCTGGCTTTGGTCTGGCTTCAAAGCCAAGGTTGCCTTCTATAATCAACATACACATTTTATGCCTGCCCCTGACTAGGGTAGCTTCCTCACTGTGGTATCTTGCAAGGGTGTTTTGAGCATGGCCATGAAGCTAAGAAGTCTGGGAATTGGAAGCCCAGATATCTCTGGAGGGTGCCAAGTTGGTGGAAATGGCAAGAGAGTTTAATCTAAGTCAGCAAACTACAGTGTTTGCAGAAGAAACCATCCACCAGGCAGATCTAAGCCTAATGTTCAGACCAGTTTTCAAAGAGGGCTGTAACTTGAGGGAATGAATTATCACTGGCTAAGATCCATGAAACTGCTTGTGATGTTTCAGTGCTTCCCTTTTCTTTTTAAAGCTCACAGGTGTTTCAAAATCCCTTCACTTTTAAATCAGCCAGTTTCTCAAAGGCTCCATTGTCACTTAGAGCACTTAATGCTTGCTGGAGAATTGCTTTCATGCTTTAAACAAATAATACAATAAATGTGGGCCATGTACTTTATTGATCAGCTGTTTGCCAATGGGTCGGTGCCTGAATCTGGCCAATAGACCTTAAGGGGTTTGGTCTGGTACAGAATGATTTCGATGCTCATTAAGAAAGCCAGGTGTACAAGAACGTTAATTTCTAACGACACATGTATTCTTACAGCATGCTGAATGCCTCAGTAGAACAGTGATTTTAAAAAAAGTGTATTTGGATCTTAGGCTATAGTAAAAACGGGTGCTACCGCCTCAGCAATATACGTGCCGCCACCGTTCGCTGCTGCTGCAATCAATGAAGCCATTGACGCAGAAATCTCCCTTGTTGTGTGCATTACAGAAGGTATTCCCCAGCAGGACATGGTGCGTGTCAAACACAGATTGCTTCGTCAGAACAAGACTCGACTTGTTGGCCCCAATTGCCCGGGAGTCATCAATGTAAGGGTTCCAAGGAAGTTTAAATGGTTGTGTTTTGGACTTAAAAGCTTGCAGATACTTTTTCCCCTAAAGGTTTCTCTACCATGATATTAATATCCTGATGCCAGTTTAAGTGAAGTAGTAAAAGTATCGATGTAGGACTCTGTGTCTACTCTCTGCAATGGAAACTTAAAGGTTTCCATTTATCTTTCTTCCCCCCCATTTTTTTTTTTTTAATCATCATGTCCAATTCTCAAAGACTGCCTGGACAAGTCCCTGAAGTTTTCTTGGCAAGGTTTTTCAGAAGTGGTTTGCCATTGCCTCTTTCCTAGGGCTGAGAGATAGGAACTGGCCCAAGGTCACCCAGCTGGCTTTGTGCCTAAGGTGGGACTAGAACTCCCAGTCTCCCGGTTTCTAGCCTGATGCTTTAACCACTACACCAGACTGGCTCTACCTTACTGAAATCAAATGGCTTAGATGACTCTCTCAGCCCATGTGCCCTATCTTATAGGGGGATCCTCTATGAGGATAAAATGAGGGGTGCCCCGTGGAAACTGTCTTGAGCATCTGGAGAAAAAGTGTGGTATAAATCTTTGTATAATAACTATTCTAACCTGCTCTTTGCCATCACTCTGAGTGACTGTGTTCTGATTCCACCACTTCTCACCTTCAACTGATAGTCTGGTTTCAGGGTTGTGAGTGGGGAAACGTAAGTTCAAAAGTCCACTTAGGTATGAGATTCTCCTAGGTTTGTGCAGGCTGCGCTACAGCAGTGTTAAGACAATGAAGCGGAGGGTATTTATAAACCAGCATTTCCCAAGCTAGGCTTTAGGAACCTCTGCGTTGTATAGTGAGAACATTAATTATGCAAACTTTTTTTTTTTTTCAAAGCCAGCTTGATTAGCATCACTTATGCAGGGCTGACAGTCTGTGAAAAGTGAGTTTGAAAGTACAGAGGTTCTGTAGCAAATGCATGGGAAGCTGTGTGCAAACTGAATCCCTACACATACATGCTTTGTATTTCTAGAAAGTATGCTTAGGTGCATTTCTAACAACTTGTGCAACAGATTTAGAAAGAAACCTAAATAAAATCTGATGAAGTTTTGGGGTTCTATTTTGCTTTTAGCCTGGAGAATGTAAAATTGGTATCATGCCTGGCCACATTCACAAGAAAGGAAGAATTGGTAAGTTCTGAAAAAGAGACACGAAGCATTTTTAAAAAGCCTCTTTGCTCTATTGCAGAAGATTGTACATTTGAATTAATGTCTGTATCTTAAAAATGCATGTTGATAGGATTATGTGTTTTCCTCCAGGAGTCAAATTGGGGCTTCACAGTGCTCTCTTGAGTGAATGAAACTGGAACCTGTTTATTGACTTGATTTAGTCAGTCTAATACTGACAAGTGAGAAGCCAATGCAAGGGTAGAACTTAGTATACTCATGCCAAAGCAGAAGTCTTTTGACCAAGCTGCAGTTCTGTCTCCAGACATTCTGGTCAAGTATGGAGGTTGCCCATCTAAGTTTGTCATCTGTGTCAAATGCTAGCCCAGTCTTCTTAACAGAGGCTTCCTCTGAAAGAACAATTAAGCCCAGCAGGCTTGACTGCTTGCTTTCTCCAAGCTCCATTGTGACTGATGTTTTGGTAGGTGCTGTTTTCTTATCTTTCTGTGTGCCCAACCATTGACACTTTTTTTCTTTTAATAAAAAATGAAGACTTGCTGTTTTACTTTGGCCAGCTTTCTGAAATTCAGATCTGATTCTTGGAGCTTGTGTTCCAAGTTGATGACCCTGGATTTGGCACAGATTCTATTTAAAAAAAAAGGCATTTCCAGCATTTATTTATTGCTGTATCATCTGTCTATTTTGGCACTTACTGACAGAGTTACGTACCATCTGTAGAACATTTTATACTAATACTTTGTCAAACGATCGCTTGGCGTAAATTTATAGATTTTTTCCACAGTTCTTCCCATTGTTGTATTGGGGCTGTTTCTTTGAAGTTTTGCATCCAATTTATCATACATGTTTTTTCACGGGTTCTGTCTCCATATCCTATCTAAGTAGATGTTTATATATACAGCCTAATAGGTGGTCTTGATTCTTTGTTTCAAGCATTTCAAATTCTGTCATTTTTCTAAATCTCCCATCTTCATTTCTGAGGTTAGATTATTTTTTCAGCAGTTTCTAGATATGTCAGCCTACCCTATGCGGTGGACGTGCAAAAAACCTCAAAAGTATTGGAAAGACATACCCAGCTCCATTCAGAGAATCTTAGGGATTTAATTTGAAGTGAAACCATATTTTTTTAAACTAGGTATAATTCCAGAACATATCAATAAAAAATACCATAATTTATTAAGATGCATGCTTACGACCGTGAGGACAAACTTTGCACAGCTCTGAAAAAGCAGCAACAACACAGCACTGATGATATCTGATTGGGATCTTAAACTTGGAGAATATGCAGCAGTGGCGAAACTAACAGTATACATACCAAATAAAAGTTTAACTAAATTCAACAAGACTGGTTGCCACAGTATATATTCCACATTACGCAGCAAGGTAAATACATACATTTAGAGCATGGTTTTTAAAGTTTACATCTACTGCAAATCAGTTGGAGAACTAAGAAGGGGGGAGTCAGAAATCAAACATATTGTTTTTAGGGATGCTTTTTCTCTTTTTAATATTTATAAACAAAGTTCATTATTAAGCTGAAAAATTCATATTTTTCCTTTTTAATATTATGAAAACAAGTCAATATACTTTGCTTGGTATCTTTTATTAATGTTTATTTTGTTTGTTTATTGTTATATTGAGCATCAGTCATATAATCATAGTAGCTATCTGTCCATTTATAAGACATCTTATTAAAAAATGTATCTTAATTTTTTTTAAAAAGGAAAGCAACGTACACAGAATTTTCAAGTCGAGTATATTTGTCCCCGCCCAGAGTCCCCCGATGGGAGGAGATGGGTGGGGACAAATTGGATAAATAAAAAATAAAATATTTCAGACATGTATTGATAATGGATTTAATGAGAACATGACAGACTTTGCTAAATTTTTACAGAGCTCCATTTGTTCACCAACCTGATTGGGACATTCCACTAGGCATAAGTGGGATTTGAGTAAAAAAGACTGCCACTGGTAGGCAATTTTCTTTTTAAAATTGTGCCTCCAATTCCAATCGATCTGGAAACATTCTGGATTTGCTAATGCATATTTGTTACAATGGGGTTGTAGGGGTGATAGAGATTCCCCCTGGCACTTCGTTGTAATTCTTGAATCCCTGATAGAGCATATGCTGCTTGTATAAGAATAATTTGGTTTGTCCTTTGTATCATAGAAACACAAATATCAACTTGATACTTCATTCCTCCCACCCTCCCATGATACCTTTTTTCCTCCTTATATTTCAGGTATTGTATCAAGATCTGGCACTTTGACATATGAAGCTGTTCATCAAACAACTCAAGTTGGACTGGGACAATCCTTCTGTGTTGGTGGGTTTGAGAGAGGCTCAGTTCATGTGTAAGGCAACACATATGATTGTAGAAACTACATAGACATGCTTCCCCTCTTCCCTTCCATCTTAAATGTGTATTTTGAAAGCTGCTGAGAAATAACGCTGAGGAAAAAAATATAGCAATGTCAGGGGGGAATTCTGGTGATTGGGAGTGAACTGTGCATTGCCCACAGTTGCATTCACAAAATATTCTGAGTGTCCTTCTTTACTCACAAGGTAATAGCATGACAGTGGAAGAATGGGTATCCTGCTGAGTTGACTTTATGATGGAAGTTACATAGTAATGTCTGAAGCCAGTTCAGAGGAAGGGCAGTGTAAAAATCTTAAGGTCTTCATAGAGACCTCTTGGTGCCTTTGCTTCTGAATAAAATATTATTATTAGAAATCCCAGCTATATGAAGTTCTGTAGGATTTCTGAAGCCGTTTTGCAGACAGATGCCTGCTTCTCCTGTGTGCAACCTGCTACCATGGAAAACTGCCCCTGTGGGAATGGGTTGCTGTAACAGGCTTCTATTTATAGTACCAGTAAAGGTAGGGATATACCATATTAAATGTAGTCCCTACATCCCTCAGCGTGGTGGTAAGACAGAGAGTAGGCTCTCTACTGTTCATGCAAAATGGCCTTGAGTCAGTAAAATAAAAGTTTAACAAAGTATCAATTTATATTGTAATGGAATTTGCAATTCCAGTAAATAGGCTTCTGGCACCCATCAGCTGAGGTGATAAAGCTGAATACGTATGATTAAGTTTTCTAAATAAATTGTCAGCAACAGAACATTTGAATAGTTCAATTCTGCAGGCTAGGGTGAAAGATTAATCTGGGTGTGAAAACAATGAATTGATGAATTCTCTCAGTTTTGTTATGTAACTCTTCTGGTATCCTTTGGGTTCCCTTCTGTTTCAATTCTGGCTGGATTCTAATTTGTCTGGACATTTTTTAAGAATGTACCCCAAATTAACCTCATTGTACAAATAACATACATGCCTTCTACTTGCTGGAAACTGCTGGGGAGCAGCAAGGGAAAAAGGACTCTCTCGCTCCTGCATGAAAGATTTCCCATCTGTATGATGATTGGGAGTGTGTGTGTTACATGTTTTTATTTTGCTGAGCCAGGAGGATTGTTAATTCTTGAAAAAGAGCAGTTGAAAATCAACACTAAATCACTATTAACACCTTTACAACAATTGTTCTTTAACAGGAAACAGACAAGGGAGTCTTAAGAGTCAGCAAAATAGCCTCTGAAAGCACAATATTGCCCCTTCATGGCTTTTTTTGTTTTGTTTTAGGGATTGGAGGAGACCCATTTAATGGGACGAATTTTATTGACTGTCTGGATGTCTTCCTAAAGGATCCCCACACTAAAGGCATAATATTGATAGGGGAGATTGGTGGAAATGCCGAAGAAGATGCTGCAGACTTCCTTAGACAAAATAATTCTGTAAGCTTAAATGTTCTAAAAATGTCTTCCTGATGTGTAAATATTCTGATTTTGAAAGGTTGGTGGAAGAAGTTACTCATTTAAAAGTTTTCTAAAGCCATTAGATTGGATCCAAATATGTCTTTCCATTCAGGGAGATTTTTATACTCTCGTATAGAATGATGCCTGACAAAGGTGAAATTCAGTCTGAAAATATGCTTTCTTGCACACAATTTTCCAGAGAATAAGAAGACAGTCTTTCCTTGTTTCCTTATTTGGTGAGGTTGGTTGATGCCTCTTTCTTTCTTTTCCTTGTTCCCATCTGAGTTTGTTTTCTCTGCCATCTCTGGTCTTTTGTGCTGTTTTTGCATTCTTGTATTGTTCCTTGTTTTTATAACAATTTGTAAACTGCCCAGTGCTGCTGGGAGTCAGGTGGCATATAAATGTAATAAATCATTATGGTTGGTTGCCCAGTCAGCCAGACGTTTAGACTGGATTTGGCATTTCTGTCCATCTAGTGAGTCCTTCCCAAGGACCTGGGATAGGCAGATGTCGTGGTTTATTAATATTAAAGGTACCGTCGCAGGATGTGAGCTGTTCCAAGTAAAGCTGCCTTTTGCAGTTGACGGATGGTGATTTTGTCAATGCCGATGGTGTTCAAGGGGTGCTCCAGATGTTTTGGAATTGTACCCAAGGGACCTGTTACTATTGGTACTGCCTTTGCTTTCTTTTGCCACAATCGTTCTACTTCTATCTGCAGGTCTTTGTATTTTGTGATTTTCTCCAATTCTTTCTCTTCTATTTTGCTGTCTCCAGGGATTGCACTATCCAGACTATTTTGTCTTTCTTATCAACAGTTGTTAAGTCTGGGGTGTTGTGTGGCAGATGCTTGTCTATTTGAATTCTAAAGTCCCATTGTTGTTGTTGTTGTTGTTATTCAGAATTGCCTGTGGCAGAGCTGATGGCAATCCAGCTTGAAAGTGCTATCACCCATACTATAAAAGCTGGAGAGAGGGTTTTTTAAATTATTATTTTGCTAAATCCTCAAGGTCTACCAGTTGGGATTAGATGCTAGAAGGGATGGAAGAAGATAAGCAGAACTACGGAAGGAGGTTATGTGTACGTGCTTAGTCTAGAAGATTTTGGATGGTGGGAGGGGAGGGGTTTTATGTTTGGTTCCTTTGACTTTCTTTGTTTTAGCAGTCATATTTGGGATGTGAAGCAAGGATATTTGTCTTTTTTTGTGTGTGTCTGTCTTTGAGTCAGTGTTGACTCCTGGTGACTACCTGGACAAGTCCCTGCAGTTTTGTTGGCCAGGTTTTTCAGAAGTGGTTTGCCATTGCCTCCTTCCTAGGGCTGAGAGAGAGTGACTGGCCCAAGGTCCCCCAGCTGGCTTTCTGCCTAAGCTGGGACTAGAACTCCTGGTTTCTAGCCTGGTGCCTTAACCACTACACCAGACTGGCTCTCTGTCATAGCTCCTGTTAAACAGTCAGGTACTAGACCCCCCTGCCCCTTTCTGATTTAAGGTGAATTACCCTGAGATGTACAACTAAATTCAGATCTGTTTCCTGCCCTTTCCTGAACATTAATTTAGTTGCAAGTATAAGCTAACTAAGCTGTCCCCATTGCACATGATGGAGATAAACTATGCCAACACTCAAGTCTTGGCTAAATTGATCATAGTTAGCATGATGAAGTTTGGGGAAAAGAAATCTTGTCTTCTTTTTTTTCAACATAAGTTTTCCATCTTTTAAAGTCTAGTGATACAGTGATGAGCTATGTTCCCAATTTTGTAGTTTGCAGTGAATATTACAACACCCCCAAGTTGCCAGTGCATGGAAATGGATTTAAGTACAGGTGTACAAACTGTCTCAGAGCATTTCTGATTCCAGACTTGATGTTCTAACCTTGGAATAGGCTATTCTGACTCACTAGAAATAGAATATGTGTTCTGGCCTCAGAGCAGGCAATTTCAAGTGTGAAACTAGTTCAGAGAGTCCATTTCAATACCAAAGTCCATTTGGTGACACTGGAACAGACTCAGGACAATTGCAGTGAAGTTGGAATGGCCTTCCTGAGATCCAAGTGAGATGTTGTGTGGTTAGGCCATTCTGACGACATTTTGCACACCTGTAAGTGGGGCTAATTTTTTTTAGAGTTAAACTTTCAAACAACTCCCATCCAGTAGAGTGGACAAGTTTTGCAGGATTGAGAATCAATGTATAGGCTGCAGGATCACATGAATTATTTTAAAGAAAAATGGGCAGATTATGGCAGTTAAAATATTCATGAACTGAGAATACCCATCTCTCTGATGAGAGGTGGTTGATAATATTCAGACTCCTTGCACTATCTTGAGGTAATCTCTTCATAAGACAAATATAAGAACTGCCCAGATGTTCACCGGCACAGGCAATGCTTAATTGGAAAGATTCCCAAGCTGTGATGGAAATATACAGCTCTGTTTATGAACGGGGTGGCTGGGAAGTTGTGCCAAGTTTGAAAATGGCCAGAATGAAGTGTTGCATATTTCATTGGATGTACTGGGGAAAAGAAATGATCAGCCTCAGGGGTTCCTTCATGGCAGAAAAGCACCAATGAGAACTGGCCTTTGATTTCTCCCATTAACTTTTGACAGCTTGCCTGCTGAATGTTCCTTGACCTGTTCTCTACACTACTGCAAATTTTCATGGGTCAACTACTACATGTTTGTTGTCATCAGTTTTAAATTATAAAATAATTAGCTGAAGTAGTCAAAATTCTTCATGAGTGTACATATATTCTGGAAGCTGCCGTTCTATCAACCTGGGCTGTGGGAAGTTGGAATTCAGCACCATTTGAAGGGCCGTCCAATGCCCGTTTCTGCCCTTGAATATCTTCAGCAAAAGCTGTTTTCGGTCATCACAACTTAACTTTATTCGGTTTTCCCGACCTGCCTATGCTCAGCAAGGCAGTTCTGCTCCAGTTTTCTTGGCCCCGAATCTCCAGGCTGCTGTTCTGGCATCCCTTTCTGAGCGCTGAGACACATCCTTTATTCTCCGATTGCGCTGTTAATTGCGCTCCCTGGGCCGATTGTATTTCTGCCACACTTTCTGAAATGCACATTTTTCATCCCAGGGTCTGGACTCCAAGCCCGTTGTCTCGTTTATAGCCGGAGTCACTGCTCCTCCGGGCAGGAGAATGGGCCATGCAGGAGCTATCATTGCTGGTGGAAAAGGCGGAGCAAAAGAGAAAATTGCTGCCCTTCAGAACGCTGGTGCCATTGTCAGTATGTCTCCTGCCCAGCTGGGATCGACTATGTACAAGGTTAGTGAGGCAGTTCTGGAGAGCCTGTGTGAACGGGGCCACCGACCTGATGCATCCTGTGAATTACAGCTCTGCTGGGGTGGAACCAAAATCTTGGCCATTGTGAAGAGTGCTCTGCTTCTTTCTTAGGTGAGGCACAAATGGAGACATTTGGAAATGTGTGTTCCAGCCCTTACTCGATCATGAGACATTTCTCTCCTGGTTTAGCTTGCATTTCACGTTCCTTGTGAGGATAAAATGAGGCAATTCTTCCATGCCAGGCTGATTTTATTTTATTTCTTTTTTTGCAAAAAGGCTGGGGTAAATAACACTTCCCAGGCTTTGTTCACATTTCTTCTCCAAGAGGGATGAATTCTAAACAGAGGGGTATCCTTGATATATACGGCTTTTAAAATGATTAGATGTATCTGCATCGTTTACACTAGCACGTAGTTTCAAAGAGTTTGCACTTTCCCACATCCTATTCTTCCACTGCTAATCAGAAAGGGAAGAATATGTGGGTTTTAGAAAAGTAAGGACCGCGAGGATTCAAAACAGAGATTGGTTGAACTCCTTCTTAATAAAAGGAGTGGATTAATGCCCTTCCTTTATTTTAGAGGATTTCCCTATTTTATTGTAATGAAAGATACAGATTTTATTACTATTATTTTGGTGGTGGTGGGAGGTTTGCCTGGCCACATTTTTAAGAGTTCTGTGCCATTGCCTTTGTCCCGTGGCTGAGAGAGGGTGATCAGCCCAAAGACACCACTCTGGCTTTGTGCCTAAGGTAGGACTTGAACTCAGATCTCCCTACTCTTAGTCTAGCGCCTTTCCCACTAGACCAAACTGGTTGTCTGTTTTTAGTTACTTGAACATGCTGCATTTTCCTGTTCTTTTATTGCTAGCGCCTTGAGTGCTCAGAATTAAAGGGGTGCTTTCAGCACTGTGTTAACGGGTCTTGTAACTAGCTTATCAAATGTTGCTGTAGGCCTCAGAATCAGCTAGCAGTTCGCATTGGCCGGTCTTAGTCCCTGCAGTTATGCTCACCTGCCTTTTTGTGAGATCAGGGCATTTTAGCAATGCCCTGTTGCGAGGCAGGCAAAGGCGGTCTGGGAAAGTCAGACGTAATAAGCAATTGGCAAGTATTTGCTGCAGCTATAATAAAACATCCCCTTTCTCTTTTTCTTTACCCTCAAGGAGTTTGAGAAGAGGAAAATGCTATGAGAAAAGAGCTGTTGGAATGTCTCTGCAAAAGTAACACACTCTTCACTTCCCTCCACATCTGTATTCTTCACTTACTCCTGTTTATTTGTCGGAATACAGCAGCGCTCGGTCTTACCAAGCCAGCTCTAACACCACTGGGGTAGATTTTGGTGGTTCTTCACTTCAGATATGATTGTACATGATAGTCAGTGAATAAATCTGCTACTAAATTTGGTTCTTTGAAACCTGGATGCTTGGTACCTTTTTGCTTGCATTTCTTGCATCATTCTATTACAGGTGATTTAAAAAATCAGTACCTCCATGGTTTGGAAGTTTTACAAACTCGTATAATTTATACTTTAACATTGCTTTTAAGTTTCCGTTTGGGGTTTTTGTGTGTTGTTGGTGGTTGTGCCTGATGCAGAAAGCTATGCCTCCTGTTGTTTGGGTTCATCTATTGGTCCTCAAAAGAAATTTTGTATTAAAAATCTTTTTTTTTCCCCTGAGCTGATTTTTTTCAAAGTGGTATTTAAACTCCAGGAAGGAGTGAAGATTGTGGACTCTCTTGGCAATAAGCATGCTAGAGGTGAAGCTGCAATACTCAGGAGTATTAGTTACGTTCACCGCCTTGAGTTATTTATAAAAATAATAAAGGCGGGATAAAAATTAAAATAAATAACAAACTGAACTTTGGATTGGTTTTGATGGTTCTTATGTAGGTAGATAACATTCTGCTCGTGAAATTTTCCTAAATGAAAATGGGGAAAAGAAATATAAAAGGCTATTTTTTTTATATTTGTGGAGTAAGTATCTTGAAAAGTTTGAATGTTATTTATCATTCACAAGGAAATCTGATCCTTTAGTTCCTTGTCCCACTGAGCCAAGCCATTCTTCTGTTGGATGTTACACGTCCTTAAATTTTATGTAAAAGTTTATTATTTAAAATTCTGCATGTAGAATCCTAGTGTTGATTTCAGAATGATGGTGCCTTTAAGACCAATCCCCGCATACATATATCTCTCTTTTTACTTTTATCGTCTTCCATAATAAACAGTTTCCCATCAACTTCTTTGAACTCAACCTTCCTGCTTTGTCTTTATGTTAGAATCTATTTATTTATTGGTCATATTTACCGCCCAACTCGTATTATGCTGATGGCAGTGAAATGAAATAACTTTACATCACATTCGGTGTTAAAACAAAGGGTGAAAGGGTGAAGGTACCACCACCTTTACCAAATGCTGTACTGATATTGCAAAGAGTTGTGCAGTTACATTGAAGGATGGATGGGTGAGCTCCTTGTCAAGCTGCTTTTGATATGTCACCTTGGTAGGAGAACAGCTCATTTGTTAAAAAGTCAAGATGGCCTTTATGCAGATTTAAATGTAGGTCTTTGGATCCTAACCATGGCTTTTGAGAATGAATATCCTTTCTCTAATGCTGAATGTTAAATATTTGGGTGATGCTCACCTTTCTCACGTAGCTAGAGAGAAAATGTCTATTTGGGATATATTTTCCACAGATAATTACCAAAAATCACCCAGTGTCAAGTTCTGCTATTTCTAAATAAAATGTGATGTTTGTGAACCTTACAAGCGATAATGAAATTTGATGAAGTTTTCAGTTGGCCCTCATTAGGCTTGGAAATAAAATCAACAAAGGCAAAATGAAACTGGCTGGTAATGTAGCGTGGCATTACTTCAAAATGCTGAATTTGGGGGAAAAGAGAGCAAGGGGAAAGTACCAGTGTATTGACTCAGCTGTGCTCAGTTGTGGAACTCAAAACACTGAGACTTTGACTTGACAGTTTTGGCCAAAGCCAAGGCCTTTTCAAGACTATACGTTCAGTCTCTGTTGCTGGCCAATGATTGAGCACCACAAAAAGAATCCTTTCAGACTTACTTCTGCAACCTTCGTGCATGCACAGACCCATAATTATGCAGAACTGTTCTCCACCTTTGAGAAACTCTTCATTCCATGTCACAGAAACTGATACAAATCAAAGACAAGATGCAAACAATGGGATACATTGGAATAGCTTGGCCCTACTTAATTCCCCCTGCTTTCTCTATCATCATTTTAGAACTTTTCCTGACACTTGAGAATTCTGTATCAAATGTATTAATGATTGAGAGGGGGCTGTAAATCCAAAGTTCCCAGTGACTGGGCTGGTTGAAGATTATGAATGTTGTCCAGTGTGTTGCTAAGACATTGGTTTAAGAAGAGGATGATGTGTGCTGGGGGAGGAAAGGAAAGAACAGTGGGATAATCCAGTCTTATCCATCTCTCTCCCACCTCCTCTTGAATAAAATCCTGGACTTGATGCCTCTCAGCATTCTGTGTTTCAGGTAATTAATGTCATAACACCCTACCAAAGTTGATCGCTTAGGGTTCATAATGGCATCATGAGCATCGTGGTTTCCTGCAGAAGTTTTGCATTCATGCAATTGAAATCCAAATGGAGAGGTGGTTGTCTTCTTTGCACCTCTTGTTCTTTTCTTTCCAGCTTTATCCTTTTCTGGATATAGTTTGGCTTGTTTTCTGTAGCAGCGGCAGCAGCAGCACAAACGTGTTACAAGAGAGGAACCTACCTTGTCATTTCATATGAGTGACTGCTTCTTGCAAATGTCTTTTTTTTTAAGGTAGATAGTAGATGAAACAGATGGCATCTTGCTCACAAATGGGCATCTCAATGTGATCTCTCAATTCAATCCTGTGCTGGCAAAGATGCCAGAGTACACTGAGATGGTCAAGTATTTACAGGCCGCTTCCATTTTGTTGTTGTTGTATTTGGGAACACCTAAGTAGAAAATGGATGCCTTGGTCTGTTTCAGTACCATTTTAATCCAAGGTAAGCACGGTGGTGTCCATGGAGCACATGCCATGCTCCCCACCTTTATTAGCATTCATGAAATAAGTAGAAGCCTGTGTCCTGCAAAGCAAAATACCAGCCTCCAGTGTCAAATCTATAGCTGTACATAAGTCCTGTAGATATTCTTAGAAAATGAAATCATGAGTAGTTGCAACCCATTGCTATGTTTGGAACTGTGTTTTCGACCTCCTGCACCAGACCAAAGTAAGCTAGTGGGTAACAGAAGATGGTAAAGGCTATCAATAAATTTTTTGCCAACCTTGCTTGGGCTCAGTGCTAAGCACTGATGGACTTGGTTAGTATGGGAGACCATGAAGGAATTCCAGTCCTGTAGGCTAGCTTGAAAAGTCAGAAAAGCATCTGGAAGAAATCAGCAGGAAACCATATCTGTATCATTACCAAGAAGAAAACATGGAACTCCATACAAAGAAGACTTAAGCCATTTTGGGAGAACCTTCACAGTTGTTTTCAAATGTTAATGCATCCACTGGCACCACCCTGATTTTAATTCTCCCTGCTAGGAAAACGAAAAATACTGTAGAAATCTCCATAACATCCTAAACTGTAGGTCGTTCATTTTGTTCCAAGGTCTGAATAATAAAAATAGAAAAACAAGAACATGTCAGATCGGTGCTATCATCTCTAATGTTCCTTTGTCCCAGTTTGTTGGGGAATTATTTAAAACTTGGATGTTATTTTCTCATGATCTAAGCAGAAAAGGAAAAGGTTGCTGTGCCAGTCTGATTTAATGTCTGTGTGATCATTTATGGGGAATTGTGTTATTTTACAGCTGTTTTTATTTTCAGAATCAGAAACCAAGTTCTTTCTGAATTTTGGTTCTTACACAGATAGCTACAATTGTTTTTTTTAAAAAATGAAAATAGTATTTTTGGAAGACAGGGTGGCCTTCAAGCTGAAGAGATCAGTTTAGGTTTGAGATGTCTAACTAGCACATTTAAGAGCCAACTTGCTAATATCACAGTAGATCATCTTTGTAAAGAGCAGTCCAGGGGCCAAAAATAGGCACCAACAAAGCTTTCACATGTGCTTTCACATTCAGATGGTTGTATTTCGAGTTCATGTTTGTGAAGAAAATAATCCAATTCGTGTGTGCTTGGATTTATATATAATCCAATACTTGAGCCAAATTCTCAGCCTGCTGCACCTGCTGAATTCAACAAGTACACAGCATATGGACATTGATACTGGACTTGCTTGTCACGTAGCCATTGAAAATGAGCCTTCCAAGGGAGATGGGGAGACTTAGCAGTAACCCTAGTTCTCATCACAGACTTTATTAGAAACTCTGAGATAGAGATCTAGATATTAGGCATTCATGAACCTCTGCCGGCACCACAAATTCATGTCTACAACATCTGACTACAATTCCCACTCTCCAAGTTTTGTGAAAGAGTCCAGCATTTGCTATCTCCAAAAACTATGCCAGAAGCAGAAATTAATACAATAGAGTATAATTAAAATCAAATTTAATTTGGTCTTGGCCCTATGTATCTCTTGGGACAGAATAACTTTTAGGAATATGGTCCCTGCTGTCACTATTCCAAGCCATTAGCTTGAAAATGGGCTTAGCCATCTGTCAAGACTTGTTCCATTTTTGCACAAGGGTTTTGCTCAAAGGGAGCTTGATTCTCAGATATTTGTTGATAGTTGAGCTCCTTTTGGATGTGGGTTTAGCGCTCTTCCAGAAGAATGCTAAAGCCATGCTCAAAAGCAGCAAACAACCATTGAGAGGACTGGGGAGAGTCGCTGCATGAAATGGCTGCTAGCTGTCTCCCACTTCAGCTTTGCCTCGATCACTACTGCTGATCAGCTGCTGTTTAGACTCATTCAGGTCTCCAAAGAGGAGAATGGGCTTGGAGACCTGGATGGTTCAGGAGGGACAGCCTGGTTTGAAAGATCCAGACTCTCCCACTGCACAAACCAGAATGACTCTGGAAGGTACAACCAAGAGACAAGTTTGTGCTGTGCTTGGATGCTAGTGAGGAAGACCCAGAATTTCCAAATTTGATCTGGACTTTGGATATGACAGCTGCAGTGAGCTCTTGCTAGCACTAGAGGGCAGCATATGCTATGGAAAAAAACAGGGAAGCCTGCATACAATGTTTTATAATTCCAGTGAAAATATTGTAATCTGGATCAAGGGACAGCAACCTTTTGTGGCAGAAAGTGGCAAATGCAATATACTGAAGAATTTGAGGACCAAAGTGAGCAGGGGATTAATGCATTTTTCTGTTTTTTCCAGACTCTCTGTATGTGTGTATGTTGATACCTAACATATGTTATGCGTAGAACTTCATTTTTTTCCCAACCATTTTTCATTCAGTTTCATGAAAGAAGGTTTACTGTCCAAATTTGATTCAAAGGAGAAGAGACTTCAGTGCACGTATGTTATTTACATCTGAGGAGACCCAGGTATGTGTGTGTGAGTGCGTGTGTTCTTTAATTGTACAGTTATCACTCTAGAACAGCCTTTCTCAACCTTTTTACCCTGGAGGAACCCCTGAAATAATGTTCAGGTCTCAAGGAACATACAGAAACTTCACAATGGAATTCAATTCTAACCCACACAAACGTTTTACGATGTTTGCAACGATGCCAATGCGTCAGACCAGCAGCTGAGTTACGATGTGTAAAAATTCCCATCCCTGTGAGTGCTAGCATTGCACAGCACGCAAGGCTAAAGAAAAATGTTTATTTTCTTCAATAACAATCTCTCGTGGAACCCGAGGGTTCTGCAGAAACCCAACTGAGAAAGGCTGCTCCAGGGAATTAGCTTCCCTGATTTCCTATACTTCCTATACTAAGGAAAGAATCAAAAGGGAAGTCCTCTATGGGCCTTTTAAAGTTAAGAAGTATGCAGAGCCAGGAAGGTTTAAGAATGATAGAAAGAAAAATGTGAAACAGAAAACACCATCCCCAAAGTTGGCTCCTTGGCCCCCTTGGCTCAGAATCACAGCTAAGAGAAATATTAAAGGAATTCTAAAGCTTCCTGAGAACCAGGAAGAGAAACAAATTCCTCTTTGGTCAAGGAAGAAAACATTTGAGAAACTGATAGGAAGATTTTAGCTCAGCAGGAGTTGATCCTATGTGGGTACTACCCCAGCGGTTTCTTTCTTTCTTCAATATGATTCTACATAGTCACATCACAGAATTCGGTGGAATATTCCAGGGGTTGTCCATCCTGGTTTTAGGTCAACAGTTGATTGTATCCACTGTAGGATGCCGATGATGGCATTTTTTTTAATCATCTGAGGCCTGCATCAAGGACCTCTTGACTATACAATAATTAATCTATGAGCACTATTGCCATGGAACATAGGCCCAGGGGAAGAAGCTTTATCCTCAGTTCAGTAATTGGACTATCTCTCAAAATGTAGATCTTCAGATGCTGGTGGATTCTAATATTAATCTTCCCTGCCCAATTTCCATATTGGTTAGCACTGATGGACCATGGAATTAATAGTATCTTTGAGGATCAGAACCTTCATCTTAAATGATTTGTTTGTTTGTTTGTTTTAAAGATTTATAAGGCTGCCCAGCTTAAACAGTGTGACTCTGGGCAGCATACAGCATGATGAGGAGGAGGAGGAGGAGGAGGAGGAGGGGAAAACAAAACGATATATAGTAACAATAAACAGACAATATATACATATAAAATGTAAACTCTTCAGGGATTGGAGGTGAGACTTTCTGATTCCAAAACTCTGTCTGAAAAATCTTAGGGAGTGACCCTCTCCTACATACATACAATGCATGCCCTTGAAGCAGTTTGGAGTGGGGTAGAATGTTAATATGTTTTCTACTACAGATTAAGGTGACTATGGTAACTAATCATTTTGGCCGGGTGAAGAGGTTGAATTTGTCCTCTTTTCGGATGTTAATTTTTGCACCTGGGGAGAAGAACTTGCCTGGACTTGTTTTAGTTTCAGTTTCCCTTCTGTGTAGGCATGTAGAGAGTTAAGCAGCTCTCACTGAGAGCCTGTAAATATGTTTGCTTTCTGTAAATAAAATTATTTTTATAGAAATGCCTGGTGTGTGACTTTTCTGATCTCTCCTGGGCCAAAGGCTTTCCTAGCAATCTGCCAACATAGAATTCATATGATCTGAACCCAAGATACAAATAACTGTTCCCATTTTGAAATCCTGCTCCGCTGAATGTTTGTGATGCAGTTGTCCAATTTTAAAAATGTGTAGGATGAAAAGGCAAGGATTTGTGAGAATAAAACTACAAAAAGCCAATATATAAAAAAAGCAAACACTTGACAAATGCGTGCGTTCAGCAAAATGGAAAATAAAATTATACATGCAGGGAGCAACAAGCACCAAAATGTGTAAAGATTTTCATAAAGATTTCTTTTTTAAAAACAGAAATGGGAGAAAACAGGTACTAAAATGAGAGCCCCAGATTGTCTGATTTGTCTAGCCATTGAAGTAGACCTTAATGCAGGCTGATCGAAGACTCAGATCTAAAACATCCTGTGTCCCACTGTCTTATTCCCATGGCAAGGAATTTGGGAAGGGGAAGCACAATCTACAACCAGATTAGTGCAGGCTGAAATCTGCAGCCCCCTTAAGAAAAAATCAAATTTCCCAGTCCTCTGGGCTAACTAACTATTCCTTCCTTCCTCAATCAGCAATCCTATTCTTTTTTGTTTAATATAATTCTTGTTATTCCTGTTCTTCTCTACTCTTTTCCTGCACTTGGTGCTGAGCTTCAGGCACCAGCCAAGAGGCACTGTAGTGCCTGGTTAGAATTCTTTTTAGCTGTTACAGCATAATTATATTGTGGTTTTTGTTTTGTTTTGATCATATTATTTCCTGGATTTCATGCTGCCAGGCAAATGGCTCGTGACGGTGCACAACAAGCAGTTCTTTGGGCTAATACCTATATCTAATAAACTGCAGTGTAAGATGTGGCAGTAAGTAAAAGCAGCAACTGTGACTATTTGCAAATTAGGGTGCTCTGAATAGAGATCCCTAATGGCACCTAGGGTTGAAGGCATAGGGTTCCACTTCATGCCAGTAGCAAAGAGGTGGTGGGCCGACCAGGCTAGGAAATGCAGAAGATGCTCTTACTTATGGTGAGCAGGATGCATATGGAAAAAGAATATCCCTGAAGTTGGTCAGATAGACACCGAAGCATAAAATCATTTGTGGCATAGTATGGTACTCCTGTCTTTGTTAGGCTGGTGATAGCTTGAGGTTGCTTTAGCCTCCCAACCTTTGCTTCATTTGCCTAGAATCTTGCAAGCATCATTATTCAGTGTGGGGTTCTAAGTAGGATGTGATTGAGCAAAACTACTGGGAACATCCAGTAGTAGCTTTTATGGGACTCTGAGGTCAACAAGAGCCAACTGCATTCTTTGCATAAAGGATCGGCTGGGATATCTCCAGAGAAAATTAAACCTTATCCTAGCTATGTCTCCTGATCTTTTTTGGGGGTGGGATGGGGGCATGTTATCACTGGATGCAAGGAACATAAATACGTATTTGAGGGAAAAAGCTATGATAGTAGGATCCGTGGCTGGCCTACAGAGTTTCAGCTACTCCACTGAATCAATCGTCCCAGGGCGTGGCCTGTTTTTGTTCTTGTCTGCTGGGCAATGAATGCTCAATGAGTATATTCACACAATCTGCAGATAACTGAATGGGTGTGGTATTAAAAAGAGTGAACAGCGTGGCAGAATGGAAACAATTAGGAATCTAGACCCCAAGATAGAGTGGCTGGTACTGGTGGGGAAATAGCATTTGCATGATAGGATCAATACACTTGTGGGCATGGGGGTGGGGAGAATATAAAAGGGATCCTCTTTTTTATCAGCAACTCCTATCACAATTGCTTCATCAGCTCTCAAGATAATTGCCAGGTTGAACATATGCCATTCTTCTAAGAGTCCTGCCAAGACGTCAACCTTCAGTGTTCCCAATGTGGGTTGGCCTCCAAAAGAGCAAAGGAATGTCTCCTCCTCAGGTTTGTCCAGGAAATGTGTTTATGAATGAGAAGGTAGACAATGGAGAAAACATCTCCCAAAGGTCTGTTCTCTGGTGTCTTCTTCATTCTAAATGATTTCTCCTAATCAGGTGACTTTCAGGTATGTTGTCCTATAACATCACCTCCAGAATATATGCAAATATACTTTGGACATGTATGGGACAAAGCAGTAATCCTGCGCTCAAGAGCAGAAGAAGATGCTTGAGATCTCTTCTACAGATTGGAGTTTTGATTCCTGGGTCAGCAGGAATCATCCCTGAGCTGCAATCCTCTTTGTCTCACCTGATCTTGGGGGACCTAAATGTCCTTTTCCCTTTAAAGTAACTATTCTGCGGATGGAAAAGTAGAGGTCATACAGAAGCAGTAAAGCAGAAGTAGAATTAAGCAGACACGTGGACCATTTGAACAGCCATTGTTTGCTAGCAGGAAGAAAGATCCAGCTAGGAGAATGCTGTGACAATTCCCATAATTTGGGACAGAAGCCCTATAGCAGAAAAATATTACTCAGTTTGCATTTGTGATGCACACTTGTCATAAAGAGAAAAATTTGGTTACTCTAGCCAAGTCTGATTTGCTAGGAATGGAAAACAAGATTTTAAAGAGTGAATGTGCGGCAGATGCTAAGGCTGGACTACTGGATTTGGTCCAATCTCCACAGCCTGGAGTGTTGCTCGCTTCTTAAGTATTAAGTAAGGTAAAAATGCCCTCAAGGTGAGCTCAATTCTGAGTGACTGCATCTATGCAGCTTTCCTGACAGCAACAAGGCTATACTGTAGCTCACTAATGTTCTCCAGGGAAGGACTGTTGCTACTGTAGTTGGCTTCCCATTATAATCTACAGCCCTGAGAATTCCTGGTGACCTTTCATCCAATACAAAGTCAGTTCAACCCTTTTCAAGGTCAACTATGTCCACCTTCTAAGACTGTTAAGTACTGCTTAGAGAGAGAGAGAGAGAGAGAGGTTTCCATGCCCCTCCTCTTTTTTAATCCTTCCCAACACTTTCTCAGGAGAAATAAAGGATGATGCATGCAACTGCAGCTTTGTCTGCATCACAGTTGGAAACTGAAAGAGAGGGGGGGAACAAAGCATCAAACCATGTCAAAAGAGAAAAATACCAGAAGGAGTCAGTGCTAAAACAGAAGAGAATAAAAGAGGAAAGAGAACTGCAGAACCAGAAAAAAAACTGATGGGCCACATTGCCCACATTGTGTGAGTTCCCTGGGAAGCATGTAATCCAGTGGACTCTGAATCTTGGAAGCACTGGTGGTTAGCATCTTATGCAGCAGCTGGACTTCAGGTTATGGGGGACAACCTCCATATGGCAAGAGTCTCCAACCACACTCTCCAGAGCACCCAGATTTGATTGATTTTAATTTGGTGAATTACGTGCCGTCAAGTTGGTGTGGACTCTTAAGGACCACATATATAGATTTTCTCCAAGAGGATCTGTCCTTCAGGTCATCCAAGGGTGCCCCCATCACCAACGTAAATGAGTCCATCCCCCTTGCTGCTGGTCATCCTCTTCTTCTCTTTCCTTCCAGCTCCAAGAATTAAGACACAGACATATTTCAGGGGATGCAGGCTTTAGCAATCCCGCGCCCCCAGAAAATTTAAGATGAAGAAGGATTTATCAGGACAAAAATACATGGATTTTTTTTTTAAATCCAGAGAAAATAGCCTGAGAATTTTGGTCCCTGCCCTCTTAGTGACACGGGGAACATCCGCTGTAGCCCCTGGATGCACACACACATGCTGCCTGCCCTTGCTCAGGCACCCTTTTCTAAGCAAATGGTCTGCTTCCAAATTTATCTTCAGTTAAATAACTGAGTAAAAATGAACAGGATAGAAAACACATAATAAAGTGACCCAGGAGCCCTCTGCTTTGCACAGTTCTTAGCAGTAAATACTTGCTGGAGTGCATGTATTTAGAAGTGCTATGAAAACTAATTCCTCCATTGGTTTGGGTTTTTAATACAGCCTTTGAGGCTCTGGCAAAGATAGAGGCTTTTGATCCATTTTAATCGCAGCTCTTTGATGCTCTTGGGCCCTGGGATATAGAACCAGCCGTCCATTGCTGATGGAGAAAAAAGTTGCATTTCAACCTTTAGAGCCGGCTTGGCAATTATGGTGATTTATACACCTAGCTTACCTGATCCGGCCAGGGATGTCTTGGCATCTGAGTGATTAATCCCCGCATTGAAAGATGTTTGGCTTAATTTTTCTGGTGGTCCCAAGACTCAGACGCTCCTCTCTTTCTTTAGATGGATGAAGTCAATTAAATCTTCTATTAAGGCTTCTTTCATGACACTCTCCTATCCCTTTCCCAGATGGTCTTTTGTACCGACTCCTATGATAATCATATTAAAATTGCATGCAGAGTCATTTATTCTTTGGAATACCAATTCCTTATCTATTTCAAGCTCACAACAACTTGGCATGCATATATATGGCCTGGTCATTTTTTTCCCCCTTCAATGCACTCCAGTGCCAAGAATGGCATCTATTTATTTATTTTTTTAAATTTAATTCCTAGTCCCTGCCCCAGAGAATAATTGACAAGTCTCCTTTCTTCCTTTGTTTTAGTTTTCAAGTTAAATTGCATTCCATCTCCATAACCACAAATTTGATATGACTTTTTGTAAGTTACGCTGGCTGTTCTTCATCAGCTGGATCCTACCTCAAGTACTAGGCCTGGTTCTAAGAACCGCATTAAAAAAAAAAATCAGGGAAAATGGAATAGTGCAAAGAAGGTCAATGGCAATGAGCAGGAGATAGCAGCCAAGTCGTACAATTAGAAGTAGGGGGAATTTGCTTCGCTTTGAGAAATGATGACTGGGGTGGGGGCAGAAAGAATACGACTGCACTCATCAAATACCCAAATGTTTTCATACTGCAGATGGCCAAGTCCTACTTTCTATTGTCCACAAATGGAGACAGAAAACGATGATCAGGAGTTATAGAAAAGTAGATGTTAGTTGAATGTTAAAGGAAAACTTACTAGGGATAAGGTAAGTTTGACACTGGAATCCATTACTGAGAAGTGATGGGCACCTCATTGCCCAATGTGTTCAAGCAAAGGCAATTAGGTGCTTGTCAAGGTTGCTTAATTTGTATTCTTCCATGGAATGAGGGGTTGGACCTGATCACCTCAATGCTTCTTCTAAACCCGAGTCTAAGGTTCTAAGCAGATCTATGGAATTTCCACAAATCTTACTATGATTTATCCCTCTGTATAGATCTATACTTTTGTCTTTTCCACCCCTTCAATGTGATTTTGATTCTTCTTCCTTTCTCTTTCTCCCTCTCCCTCTCTCTCATGGCATCAGCTACCAACCCATTTTATTCTGGTTTTAAAAATCATCTCTTTTAACTCACTTTGATAATGTTGCTGCTTGTGCTTCCTTCCCATCAGCTCGACACTTGCGTTCTCTAAACTTTCAGCCCAATCATTGTCAATCTAATCAAAACACTATAATTTTGGATTAAAAATAATGCACAGGCTTGTGGGAAAACACAGTCTTGTTGATGGATCATTCAAACTGTATCCTGTACCATAACCATTCCAAGGTCACCTTCCTATTTTTCCTTACCAAAGCCATGACAATACTTACTGCCTCTTTTGTCTAATGATGTTGCTTTCATCTCATCCCCAGACCATGAATGAGATGGGCTTCAGTAGTCCTTAGCTGCGCTGTGGTTAAAATAGTGTTTTCTCCTTTATCCTGGCATCATCCAATAGCAGGAAGTCAGGTGACTATCAGTGAATGGGAACTGAGGCATATAGGCAGAATCATGGCCAAATGAGACTGCAAAGTTCATACTAGCATTGTTTTATGCCAGTTCAAGGATGGGTGGAAAAAGGCCCTTACTTTGAATTATATCGTAGTATTTATGTCTGGTCTGGAAACCAAGTCTTGTGAGAAAAGTTTGTAAGAGTTCTGATATTTCTAACAGGGAAAAGAATATATGACAACAGTCATTCAAAATTCTATTACTGGATTTGGTCTCTGGCAGGGTATGGTGAATAGAGTCAAGATGGTAGCCGTGATGCATGCCCAAAGCTTTGCCCATTTTTTTGTGCAACATACCATCCTGGTCTCTGGTATTCTAGAAAAGGGAACTAGAATATTTCAAGTAAACATTGCCAGGAGAATAGATTGTTACAGGATGTGATGAATTCCTTTTCAGTTGATGTATTTAGGGAGGTGTAGGAGATAACTCTTTGTTAGGGACAGCATCATTTTATACAGTCCAGAACACTTGGAGTATTGAAGATATAATGTGGATACTCTCAACAACTAGCTGCTATTGGAAATTGCCCTTTTTTCAAAAGGACTGTTGTGATTGATATGGACCATCACAAAATGCCCCCTACCTGCCAATAGGCACCCCATCTAGTCTTCTCCTCTGGATATTTGGTGTCACTATTTGCTAATATACAATATCACTGTCTTCTTTTTTAAAATGGACAGATTAACACTTTTAAGTTCTATTTTCCTATGTACAATAGTCCAGGGTGCATTCTTGTGAATAAATGAAAGGCTGGTATCTTTGTTACACAGCATACCAGCTGTCCATTTTACCTTTTTAAAAAAAAATACAATAATCTAAAATAAAATAAAACATCTGATAAGGCAAGGTGTTTGGTGAGCATTAAGAAAAATGCTCTTTGTTACTTCACAGACACCAAGTTGGAGTCCCCAAAATTAGCATCTGTAGATCACTTTCCTGTAATTTAGGCCATGCAAATGTATTTTAATGTTTCTTCAAACTCTGTGGGAGTAGATATTCACATGTTTATCTCTTAGAGTGATAATGCTGTATTTTAACATTTAAATTAAGCATAGGATCAGAGGATGATGTTTGCCTAGTGAAAGAACACAAGATGCTGTCTTTGCTTTTCATTGACAGGGAAAGGCATAAACTGGATATGTTCTCTCTTATCTAAATACCAGAATCGCTATTCTACTTCCATCTCCCAGGTGGTCCTAAATGTGTCTGAAACTATCTTATAATAACTATAGCCAGGTACACCATGAGATTGTCGCTTAAATGTCTTTTATGATGGTTTTTAAGGGAGGTATTTAACACACCTGCTTTAGAAGCCAATGTAGCATTTAATCTACAGCAATCTGTTTACAGGATTTATTTAATTCACCTCCAGCTGTGAAGTTTCCAGAATGATCGACAAGCATCAAAAGAAGAAAAAGTAAAAAGCCCCATAATTAACAATGGATCAAAGCCGAGGGTGACTCAATGGCTTGCACCTTTCTTTAAAGAAAACAGAAGTGAGAAGGCATTTATCTCCTGTAAGGAAAAGTGGTGGAAATGAAGCAAGTGATTTATACAAACACAGGTGGTCATTTTTGAAAGTCTTGATAGAGACTTTCCTTATGAACCCCTTTTCTTTTGGGGTGGTTAGGCAGATAGGAGAGTGGTGTTGTCAGATGACAGACCTAACTGTAACCACAGGGGGCAGGGAGGGGTGAGGATCAAAACAGAGGCAGGATAGGGAAATGAAAGTTAAGGGGAGTAGCAAGAGGAGGTGTTAGGAAGGGAGTTTTTTGGGAAGGAAAAAAAAAAAGGCATGCTGAGAAAAACTCACATGCTCCACAGAGGTATGGCTAGAGAAATACTGGGAGGAGAAGACAAGGAGAAGAGATCCAACCTGCAGAGGAAGAGATCAAAGGAGGGTTTGGTGATAAAGAGGCAGTAATGAAGGAGTAAAATGATTGATATAACAAGAATGGGGTGCAAGTGCAGCATGGAAGGGGGAGGGAAGACACAGATTCAGCAGCAGAAAAGCACATGGTGTTGGGCTTCAAAGAACAAGGACAAGGAAAGATGAGGGGAGAAAAAAGAAGGATGAAATTGGTGGTAGAGGTCAGTGCCCAGAGAAAGGGGCTAGAACAGAGAGAGGCAAGGCAGCAGATGACAGAGGACAATTGGAGCAACAGATTGACCTGGGCAAGCCAGAAGAGAGAGTTAGGAAAGAAGACAGAGACAGATGAAAGCATCCAGACCTTACACAGGAAAGTCATAATGGCAAAGGCAAGGAAAGAAACCATGGAGTGAAAGCACAGCTGCCGGCAGGAGGCCAAGACACAAGAAAATAATAAGCTGGACAAGGAATCCAGAGCATAAGGAGGAATCAAAGAGCTGGGAGGAGAAATTGAAAGTAAGATCAACCAGCTTGACATCAATACTGGGAAAATCCTAGGGAAAAAAAAACAGGTTGGGTCACACAAATCTTAGTGTTTTGTTGTTGTTTTTATTAGTAGACTGAGGGGATGCTGTGGATGTAGTATACTTAGCTCCAATAAGGCATTTGATAAAATTGGTCACAGCACCCTTCTTGATAAAATGGAGTATGGGATGGATAGTCCTACTACCAGATGGATCCACAGTTATACCTATATATAATCATATCTAACACGTGGCTCTTAATGGATCAGTGTCAACATGGAGGGAGGTATGCAGTAGGATAGCTCAGGATTCTTATCATTTTTATAAATGACTTAGACAAGGAGACAGAAGGGATGCTCATCAAATTTGTAGACAATAAAACCTAGGAGTGGGTGGGAAGGATTCCTAATACCTCAGAAGACAAGCCCAAGGTTCAAAAGGATCTTGAAAGACTTGAACATCAGGTTCTATTCAACAAAATGCTGTTCATTTATGAGAAATGTAAGGTTCTGCACTTAAACAGATACCTAGGTGCAAGATAAGCGGTATATGGCTCAGCCATAGTATTTGTGAGAAGGATATGAGGGAGGGAGGGAGATCCAAACTTAAATAAAGAGAAATGTCTTGACCCTGAAAACTATTAAGTAGTGGAACTGCTTGCTTCCTGGAATCTTGGATATTCCATCACTGGAGTTTTTCTAGCAAAGGCTGTTTGTCTGGGATGATCTGAGGATTCCTGCCTTGGCAGGAAGTTGGACTAGAAGACCTCCAAGGTACCTTCCAATCATATACTTCTATTCTTCTGTGAAATATTGGTAGTTTTCCCAATGACATGTTGACAAGCATGAAAGAGGCGTAAATCTCAGCCACCTGAGCTGAGGTTTCAGATGGAGGTCTTCTTGCTTCTAAAACTGTGAAGGGAGAATAAGGCACAGTCCACTTATTATCAGAAGGTAGAACAGTAGAGCCATCTACATATAGTTATAGGCCAACATTTTCCAAGGGTAATTTCACTAAATCTACTCTGGCTTTGTCACCATAACAGTGAGATCTTAACCATCATGAGGATTTTCCTTTCCACTTCTCTCAGATGGAGGCAAAAATGTAGCTGGATTAAGAGGAGGAGAACAAGTAACAGTAAATTTGGGGGTCTGTATAAGCAAAGCAAATAGATAAATTTGGGTAGATGTGCAGCTGAGATTGGTAAATATTGAGGATGAGCCAACAATGTAATCACTGCATGTGGAACAGCAACACTAAGGAGTTTTTTGAGCACTAATGATGAATAAATCAGCTGCAGCAATTGCTCTCAAACAAAGTGGCTACAGCTGAGCTGCAGGATAGAGTTTATTAGAAAGTTAACCCACTGGCCTTTGTTGATCACCACACAGGTGAATGAGAACTCAGGTATGCTGCTCCTTTATGTTTGTGGCAAAAGAAAGTGTAATGGTTGCCTAATCCCAAATACTCAGTCTCACAAGCTCGGGCTTAAAGATAACTGATTTATTAAAGGAATAGTATGCAAATACAGAAAAAGCTGAGAATGAGCAAAAGCACGCCAAATACAAACTTAAAAGCCTTGCCTTCAATCCAGTCCCACCCCAAGCACCCACCAGCACACACCCCCTCCCAGGTGCTAGGAACCGTTACACGCGCCTGGGAAAGTAACCTTGAACAGAAGCACAAACCCAAACATACATTCCAAAGTTCCAAAACAAAACAGAGTGCAGGAATGGAAAAACCCAGCCATGAGCAAGACGGGCATACACGGAAAACAGTTTGACATGTGAAACATTACGATGTTAACAGAACATTGAAATGGGGAACATGACATATCGCCCCCCCTGAGAACAGTGCTAAGGAGCCGGTTTGTTGGGGTAGGTAGAGTGAAAACGAGCAACCAGGCGGGGTGAGTGAACATCGGGGGCAGAAACCCATTCAGGATGGGGGAAGTGTTTCCAGCGAACGAGGTACTGCAAAGTGGAACGCAAGCGGCGGGAGTCAAGGATTTCAGTGACCTCGAAGTGCTGTTGGTTGTCAATCATGATCGGAGGTGGTGGAGCCAGATGGGGATGCCAGTGGTCTGAGTGTAGATAGGGCTTGAGCAAGCTGCAATGGAAAACAGGATGTAAATGCTTGAGGTTATGGGGTAAATCTAGTTTAAAAGTAACCGGGTTAATTTGTGCAACAATGGGAAAAGGACCCACAAATTTAGGGCCAAGTTTCTTTGAGGGTTGTGGTGACTTGATGAATTTTGTTGGATAAGTAGACTTTATCCCCTACCGCAAAAGTAGGTTCACGGGAGCGTTTAGCATCGGCATGGCGTTTGTAGGTGGTTTGGGCATGGTGCAGGGCTTTTTGGATGTTTAGCCACGAGTCTTTGAGAGTGTCAGCCCAGTCAGTGAGAGAGGCTGGGAGGGGCTGCGGGTGCAGGAGTTCAGGGATCGGGACGAACTCCCACCCGAAGACAGCCTTAAAGGGAACTTGACCAGTGCTTTGATGCACGGCGTTGTTATAAACGACTTCAGCAAATGGGAGTAAGTCCACCCAGTTGTCCTGTTGGTAATTGACAAAAGCCCGAAGATATTGCTCAAGAGTAGAATTAACTGCTTCAGTAGATCCATCCATTTCCGGATGCCAAACGGTGAATAGGGCTTGTTTGGTGCCAAGTAGTTTTAAAAATGCCCGCCAAAACTGTGACGTAAATTGTGTGCCTCTGTCACTCACCAAAAGGGTGGGGATACCATGAAGGTGGTACACGTGAACGAGGAAGAGGCGTGCCAGCTGTTGCGCAGTGGGGATAGAGGCGCATGGGATGAAATGCGCTTGTTTAGAAAAAAAATCCTTTACCACCCAAATGACAGTTTTTCGTTGACTGGGGGGTAGGTCGACAATAAAGTCCATGGATATGTCCTGCCATGGGAAGGACGGGGTGGCAACCGGTTGGAGGAGACCTTGAGGCTTGCCTGTCTTGCGCTTTGTAGCCGCGCAGACAGGGCATGCAGTGACATATGCTTTAAGGTCCTTTAGCAAAGTTGGCCACCAGAATTGACGCCAAACTAGGTGAAGTGTTTTTAGATATCCAAAATGTCCAGCTAACTTATCGTCGTGGCAATGCTGGAGGATCATTTTCCGCAAAGCGTCAGGCACATAGAGACGATCGTTGCGCCAGGCAAAATCGTCAGTGAAAGTTACAGTGTGTAGATTGGCTTGCAACCAAGTATCATTTTTAAGGTGGAGTAGCAACTGTTGTTGCAAGTCTGATGGAATTGGCAAGCGCGGTGACCGGGAGGGAGGCGGAGCGGCTTGAGGCTGAGTTTGTTGCGCTTGCGCTTGGCTGCGTGTCACCGCTGCCAGACCCAGTTGTTTTTCCGTCCAGACAGTACCCTGAACCGTTGGCCCTGGGCCAGAATCTTGGGGTCTGCGTGACAGCGCATCAGCTAAAAAGGTTTTCTTGCCTGGTATGAATTTGAGGGTGAAATCAAAACGGCTGAAAAATTCAGCCCAGCGAAGTTGTTTGGGGCTGAGTTTTCAACTGGTGCTTAATGCTTCCAGGTTCTTATGGTCAGTCCAGACTTCAAAAGGGTTTGAAGCCCCTTCTAATAAGTGGCGCCAAGTTTCTAAAGCGGTTTTTACAGCAAAAGCCTCCTTTTCCCAAACATGCCACCGTCTCTCTGTTTCGGTGAACTTGCGAGAGAGGTAAGCACAGGGTTTTAAGGTGTCAGACTGGTCTGACTGGAGCAGTAGCACCCCGACAGAGAAATCGGAGGCATCCACCTGTACTACGAAAGGCTTGGTGGGGTCTGGATGCTGCAAAATGGGTTCGGTAGTGAAGATTTGTTTGAGTGCCTCAAATGCCTGTTGGCAAGTTGGAGTCCATTTAAGGAGCGCTCCTGGGTTTTTAGAGCGGCGCGTATCCCCCTGCGCTTTAGTTTTCAACAGTTCAGTAAGGGGGAGGGCGATTTCTGCAAAATTTTGGGCAAAAGCCCTGTAGAAATTGGCGAATCCAAGGAAACTTTGTAATTGTCTCCTGGTACGTGGAGGCTCCCATGCCACAATCGCTTCAACCTTGGCAGGGTCCATTTCAATGGCCTTAGCGGAAATTCTATATCCTAGATAATCAATTTGTGATTGATGGAAGGCACACTTGGACAGTTTAGCATACAACTCAGCTTTTCTCAATTTAGTAAGCACTTGACGCACCAAGTGAATATGTTCTGCCATGGTTTCAGTATAAATCAATACATCATCCAAATACACCAGTACTTCCTTAAATAGGTGGTCGTGCAAGACCTCATTGATAAGTTGCATAAAAACCCCAGGTGCCCCCGATAACCCAAAGGGCAGAACTTTGTATTGGAAAGCCCCAAGAGGACAGTTAAACGCTGTTTTCCACTCATCCCCTTCCCTTATGCGAATGCGAAAATAGGCTTCTCTCAGATCCAATTTTGAGAAGATTTTGCCTCTGGCCAGATGTGATAACATATCTTTGATAAGGGGCAAAGGATATTTATTTAATATTGAGACTGCATTGAGCCCACGGAAATCGGTACAGAGCCTCAATGAGCCATCCTTTTTTGGTCTAAAGAGAACAGGGGCCCCCACCGGGGAGTTTGCCGGCTCAATGAAACCCCTAGCCAGGTTTTTGTCAATGAATTCCCTCAGCGTAGTTAGCTCTTTGGGGGACATGGGATAAATTTTTGGGTGAGGTAACTTTACATTAGGTAAAAACTCAATGGCACAGTCTGTTTTCCGGTGAGGTGGCAAGCGATCTGCTTCCTTCTCCCCAAACACATCAGCCAGATCTTGGTATTGGCTAGGCAGCCCTTCAAGTGGTGGAAGGGTTTGTACTGTAGTGTTAGCCACCCGTCCTCCCTCCATGTCCTCTAACAAGTCCTTTTCAGGTACTTTATAAAATCCATCAGCAAACGTTACAGTTCTATGCAGCCAATTGATGAAAGGGTTTTGTTGCACAAACCAAGGCATTCCCAAAATCACCAAAGGGCCCCCCACTGGAGCTATGACAAAAGGCAATTTCTCCCAATGGGTACCCATCTGTAAAGCCACCAGTCCTGTAGAGTGAGTGACTGCTTTCCCTCCCGCCATGGTCCCATCCAATTGCGTGAAGATCATGGACCGTGGCAGAGGGAACGTGGGCAGTTCTAGGGCAGCTACGACATCAGGATGCATCAGCGAACGAGAACAACCCGAGTCCAGCATGGCCCAGACTTCGACAGTCTTGGTTCTATAGCCCAATTTTACTTTGACAGTCATTGTAGGGAAGTTCCCACTCACCGAATCGTGGTCGCGCCCGGTTTCTTCCACCTGCCCAACAGCACCCTTCAGGGCAGGTGGAAGGCGTTTCCCGCTGGCTGGTCAAATTGTAATTCCTCTTCCTCATCCCCGAATGGGAGATCTGGAGGGTCGAGTTCAGCACAGGCAGCCTTCATCTTGTGCGGCAGGGATGGCGATTTTCCCGGCGCTTTCCCGGGCCGTTCCTCTGGTCGGCATCTTGGGCACGAAGTAGCATGATGCCCATCTTTCCCGCATCTTAAGCACTGCCCTTTCGCAAATCGTCGTTCCCTTTCTTCCTCCCAGGGTTTTGGTTTAGGGCAACTCGAATATCCAGCAGCACGAGCCCCCTTAGCGGCTCGGGTTTGTCTCAGTTCCTTGCTCTGGGCATACATTTGTAGAGCGCTTTCCGCACTGCCTGCCAACTGAATCCAGCCGTATGTTTTAGGATCGTCCCTACACAAAGCCCAACGGAAGATTTCCGTCTCCAGCCCTTGCTTGAACATCTCCACCAAAGTCGACTGGGACCAGTCTTCCACCTTCCCCGCCAGGGCTTTAAATTCTAAAGCGTAGTCTGCGACAGAGAGGGTTCCTTGGTAAAGTTTTCTTAGGGCGTTCTTCGCTCTCTCTTGGGCCAATGGGTCTTCAAAGTGCGGCTTCAGTGCCCGCAGAAACTCATCAAAGTCCTCTAACTCCGTGGCCTCAGCTTGGCACAGCTGTACGTACCAATCAGCTGCCCTCCCCTTCAGCTTGTTGGCAATAAAATTAATCTTGCCTTGTTCAGAGCGAAAATTTCGACCCCAATCCTCCATATAATGTCTAGCATTTGTAATGAAGAAGGAAAGCGTGGTAGGGTCCCCATCAAACTTCACCCCAAAGGGTGGGAAGGTCCTTACAGGCTCCACCGGCTGTGGTGGCTCTGCAAACAACAACGTGCGTCGAGCCGCCAGTGGTGGCCGATCTCTGGATGCCCTTGACTCCCTTCCCCTTAATTGCCGGGGAGCTCGAGTCTTGCTTCTTCCCCTGAATGACAGGGAACTCCGTCTTGCGGGAACCAGCTGAGAGGGCTCCTCTTCCCAGTCTTCCTGTAGGGACCCCGAGCCTCTGGTGACATCTTTTATGAGGGTCACTATCATATCCATTTTCTCCTCTATTGCTTTCATGCGGGCAGGGGTGACAGGCTCTTCTAAGGGTCTATTGGTTACCACCACCCTCGGCGATAAGGGGATTTCGGGTTCCCAGGATGGCTGTGGAGATCCCCTCCCCGGTGTGCTTCCACCTCGGGTTGGGGCTGGAGTACACCCCCTGTGGCACCCTGCACTGCCAACAATAGCTCATCCAATTGGACCTCTCGCCTCTCCCGACGTGCTGCCCTTTGCGCTCTCGAAGTTGGAGCTATCAGAGTCTTCGTCGAGTCCGGCTCTTCTTCGCTCCCTTCACTCTCACGAAGCGGAGGTTCGATCATCGCTAGCGCTCCTCTTTACCCAAACTTTGGATGGGGCTAGCGGAAATGATATAAACGATTCTCAGCTTTATGTAATGGTTGCCTAATCCCAAATACTCAGTCTCACAAGCTCGGGCTTAAAGATAACTGATTTATTAAAGGAATAGTATGCAAATACAGAAAAAGCTGAGAATGAGCAAAAGCGCGCCAAATACAAACTTAAAAGCCTTGCCTTCAATCCAGTCCCGCCCCAAGCACCCGTCAGTGCGCACCCCCTCCCAGGTGCTAGGAACCGTTACACGCGCCTGGGAAAGTAACCTTGAACAGAAGCACAAACCCAAACATACATTCCAAAGTTCCAAAACAAAACAGAGCGCAGGAATGGAAAAACCCAGCCATGAGCAAGATGGGCATACACGGAAAACAGTTTGACATGTGAAACATTACGATGTTAACAGAACATTGAAATGGGGAACATGACAGAAAGTAAATGACAAATTATAAGGAGGAAGACCTAAAGTAGGGCTGTTAGCTAGTACCTCTTGTAGTTACTGGAGCACCCTTTCAGTCTCCTAAGTCCATCTGAAGGAGGCATTGTGAGATAAGAGAGAATTCAGAGGTGTTGCCACAATTGCAAAATCCATAATCGACACTCAACAACTCTAAAAAAGGAACATAGCTTGGATACAGATGTTTGGGAAGGAATGTTTAAGAATAGCTTAGAGCCAAGATCCACAGACCAGCAGATAATAAATGTTTTTGTTGTTTATTCGTTCAGTCGCTTCCGACTCTTCATGACTTCATGGACCAGCCCGCACCAGAGCTTCCTGTCGGTCGTCAACACCCCCAGCTCCCCCAGGGACAAGTCTGTCAACTCTAGAATGTCATCCATCCACCTTGCCCTTGGTCAGCCCCTCTTCCTTTTGCCTTCCACTCTCCCTAGCATCAGCATCTTCTCCAGGGTGTCCTGTCTTCTCATTATGTGGCCAAAGTATTTCAGTTTTGCCTTTCATATCGTTCCCTCAAGTAAGCAGTCTGGCTTTATTTCCTGGAGGATGGACTGGTTTGATCTTCTTGCAGTCCAAGGCACTCTCAGAATTTTCCTCCAACACCACAGTTCAAAAGCATCGATCTTCCTTCGCTCAGCCTTCCTTATGGTCCAGCTCTCGCAGCCATATGTTACTACAGGGAACACCATTGCTTTAACTATGCGGGCCTTTGTTGTCAGTGTGATGTCTGTAATAAATGTCCCAGGGAGCTAACCTGAGTCAGACAAGTCATCTTCTTGACAAAAAATTAAGGAAGCCACCAAGATACAATTTACATATAGTAGCAATGCAGACTCACAGGGCAAAAGAAGATGGGCAAGATCTCCCTTGAAGGGCTGTGCTGTATCACACAACTTTTTTTTTCAATATTGAGGCTTATGTGAAAGCATGTTGGGTGCCTTCAGAAGGAAAGGCAAACAGATATTGAAAGGCAGCATGTACTGGAATAGAACAGAAAGCAGGACACAAATCCACCTCAGTAAATAAGGTAGCCTCTGCAGCAATGCTGGAAAAAATGGTGGATGGATTAGGAACAACAGGAAAAGTAGGGTCAGCAATGTTATTAATTTCATGGAGATCTTGCATCAAACATCCAGCTGGGAGATTTGGATCAGATTTCTTTACAGAAAGAATTGGGTAGAAACTGGAACCAATATGTTCAACAAGGGATTGAATAACAGGTCAAATTCTTTCCACTGTGTTTTACTTAATGGGTATTGTGGAATTGTAGGTAAATGGATGCCAAGCTTTAAATGCACCTTTACTGATTCTGCTGCTAATATGAGTCTCAAACTTACGGTGGCTCCCAACTTTTTGGCTACATGTTGCAAAAGAAGATCAGAGCTAATGAAGAAACTACAGCTGGATAAAAAGAAACATGAGTCCCATTTGGGTTAATAGTGAGTTCTGAAGTTGCAATAGCAAGATTGTGATGGATACTATCCAGAACACCTCAAAAGACTCAACTGAGTGTGCAGTACATTGGTGCCCCTGAGTTTGCATAGTAAGCTTCTTCTCCAAAGATTAAAATCTGAATCAGTTTTTATCAGGAAGGAATGAGATTTTGTCAATGGACCCATAGTGACCAGTAACTTTTGAAATCTCCACTGTAAAATGCAATATTCAGCCTCAATCAAAGGGAGGTTTGGAAAGTTCTTAAAGGATAAACAAGACCTATCAGCCCCAGTACCAGTAAAAATAAGATGCATAGCAGCTGCCACCCTTTAGAACAGTATAGGACTTAGAATCTGAAGGAATTAAAAAGTTGAATTCCTTTAGAATTGAGGTGAAGAATGGTCCAGAAGCAGTTCCATTTTGAAGGTGAAGGCAGAAAGGCAAGTTGATAGTGAAAATGAGCTTGCTGCAACAGATGCAGATGTTGGAAATGAATCTGCTGATTCTGCGGTGTGAAAAACTACTGGTTCTGAGTTGGGGCATTGCTTTTCCAGTGTCCATAATTTCCACAATTACTGTATGATGAAGGTTTTTTTTTAAAAAAAAATCCATTCAATTGTGTCCAATTCTTGGAGACTGCCTGGACAAGTCCCTGCAGTTTTCTTGACAAAGTTTTTTGGAAGTGGTTTGCCATTGCCTCCTTCCTAGGGATGAGAGAGTGTGACTGGCCCAAGGTCACCCAGCTGGCTTTGTGCCTAAGGCAGGACTAGAACTCTCCTACCACGCCTGATTGGCTCTTGGGCTGAGAGAGAATGACTGGCCCAAGGTCACCCAGCTGGCTTTTGTGCCCAAGGCGGGACTAGAACTCAGGGTCTCCCGGTTTCTAGCCTGATGCCTTAACCATTACACTAAACTGGCTCTTGTATGATGAGCAGTATCAGGTTTATACTGAGGCTATCTCTTACATTTCCAGTGCAAATCCCATTGTATCTTAGGCTGGCTATCCCCATCAGTAAAACTGAATACCACCAATAGTTTTTTTTCATGCATAGCTGGTTGAGAAAGAAGTGCACTTTGAGATGGTCAGAGGGATGGTCAGCAGCTGCTAGTACTGTAGTTCTGCTATTGGTTTCTGTTCCCAAGCTAGCAGGAGCACCTTTATTCTTTACTAACATTGGAAAATAGTCCATTTACACTGTTCTAATTCTCTACAAAAAAATTCCAGGATCCTCAAGAACTGAAGGAAAAATGGTAACCATATTTGGTAAATCAGTGGGAGACTAAGGGAGATTTACGGGTATGAGACACTCTGGCTGAAGTTAAGCCTTTGATAACAGTTGGGATTGCTGCTGGTGTACCATCCTCCCTGCTGCACAGCATCATTCCTGCTTGAGATCCTAGATTCTGTTGCTGGTTGGCGGTGAAGTCCCTGAGCTGCTGGTCCTTGGGGATTTTAAGCTGCCACCTGGTGAGATGAGTCCAGGGTGGCTCAGGAGTTCATAGCTTCCATGGCAAATATGGACCTATCCCAAATATTACTAGGCTCAATGCATATTGGGGGTCACACATTAAATCTGTTTTTTGTCTTGGGGCAGTTGCAGGGCAATCTGGCACTGGAGGACATTACTATCAGTTTGTTGCCATGGACAAATCACTCTTTGGTTGCACTCTGGCTCACTGGGAGCACTTACCCCTGCAGGGAGGTAGGGCCTGTTAGGTTGGCCTCCTGCATGTGACAGATGGACCCTGTTGGGTTTTAGAGGGAGCTTGGGTTTTTCTCTGAAGATCTGTTGGCAGGTTGGCCGAGGACTTGGTTACAACCTGGAATAAGTGGGTGACTGAGGCCCTGAACTGGATTGCTCCTATGCAGCCTCTCTTTGTGTGCTGATATAAATTTATTTCTTCTTCTTCTTCTTCTTCTTCTTCTTCTTCTTCTTCTTCTTCTTCTTCTTCTTCTTCTTCTTCTTCTTCTTCTTCTTCCTCTTCCTCTTCCTCTTCCTCTTCCTCTTCCTCTTCCTCTTCCTCTTCCTCTTCTTGATTCTCTGAGAGGCTCTGGGAGATGAAGTACCAGAAGTGACACTTGGAGTACCACTGGAGAAACACAAAGACTGAATCCAACTGAATATGAGTGAGAGCCCATATCTGAATATGCCCCATATATTGAAGGGTAGTGAATTTCTCTGCCCTTATTGTATCTACCAATAGCTGCCTAGTGGCCCTGTTTTAGAGTGACCTGTTGGGGTGGGGGTGGGGGACCAGGCCACAGGATGATCTACAGGATGGTGGTAAGGAATATTCATGCTATCTGGCAGATAAATTTGCTTGGATTCATTCAGAGTTGGACTCTGACTAGACAGATCTAAGTGAGTTGCCCAGGGCACAGTCTTGTGAGGTTATCTGGACTGAGTTAGATTGTGTGATAACCAAGGAAATGGACAAGATCTTCTAATCTGTTAGTTTGGTCACCTCTCTATTAGTTCCTGGCTCCCCTTGGTTGTTGGCCTTGAAAGAGGTGGTGGTATGCCCTCTCCTCAAGAGGTCACTGCTAGGCCCCTCCATTCTGGACAATTATGTTTGTGTTGTTTTATGTTTTTAACTATTTTTACAGTTTTGTGGATTTTGTACACCGTCCAGAGTCTTTTGGAGTAGGCAGACTCCAATAAATAAACACACAAAGAAACAACAACAGTTGGAGTGGATCCAACAATCATTTTATGAGTTCTAAAGCTAGCAGCTTACAGTGAGTCATGGTCTCTTACACTCAAATAAGTCAAGAACAAGAGCCCCAAGGTTACAGGTCTTATATAGAATCTTGATTAAAGACTGTATGAACATGCAGATATATTAGCAGAAGTCCCAAAATACAGAGAGAATTACTGTACAGCTGATAAGGCTGCAAGATAACAAGAAGGCAGATGGAGTGTTATTCGAAGTATGAAGAGGCTACAGATACATCCTTTGAAGGTAACACAGAAGCTTTGATGTTGGAGAGGTACCAAGTGTTATTCTAAAAAGCTGACTCTGCTCTTTATTGTGGAAAGAGAGAAGACAGGAACCCCACAGAACCTTGAATCTGTTCTTTTGCTAACTGTAAGCATTTCAGTCATTGAATCATTTGATAGCACAGTGGTACAACTGCTAAAATTCCTCATGTAAATGAGCATCGAAGGGGAAATATGCATAGAAGTATGAAGAAAGAAATCATAGAAAGGCATAAGCAGACCTTTCTAAATTCTTATTTCACTTCTCTATACCCCCACAGTGTGACGTGTGGTGTCCAGCCCCCAAAATGTTACCCATCCCCGTTTAAAGCATTTTCGAAACTTCATTTCTTTGCTGCAAAGTGCAAGAAATCTATCCAGGATAATAATAGGAAAAAAGTTCTTTGTGACACTTGCTTTAAAGGGCACAAATGGATTTGTATGGTTTATAATGGCTCTTCAGACAGTGTCTCTCTCACCTGTGGAGCTCAAGGATAGAACCCTTCTTTACGATTATATGTAGAATTTAGTTTAATTCCGGTTTATTGCCCTTTAAGGCATTAGCCGAGAATGGGTTTGATCAGCAGGTTTTATTTTATGTGACTGAGGTCTCAAGTTTCCTTTGTTCATGACGTTTTGATTTTAGATGCTTACTGTGAGAATTAAAAAAAAAAAAGGTGGAGGAAGCCCAGTGGTTTTGCTTAAATATTTTTCAACACAGCCAGAAATGGAATAGAGGGTTTGGGGGATTTTTTTTTTTTTCTGTCTTCATCTTTTCTCTACCATTTGGAGAACTCTATTATGAATGCTGAAAAACAGCCATAATTTGTTCCTATAGAAACCCACTTTAATGAGGGTGATTTTAAATACAGGGATAATATTTGCCCAAATGAATGAAAGAAGGGGAAAGTCTATGTTATTGAATTCGGCAGTTTAGTATGGCTGCTGTGCAGAGGGAGAATTTTAAACGGATTCCAAATGTAGATGCCTGCTTTTAAAAGTGATTTTTATTCTGAGCTCAGAAAGAAGATGAGAGGCTTCCATTCCTCCAACTGTCAGAAACCCCACTCATTTTATGGTAGCAAGTGGATCCTCCAACACAAGGGTTTTCACACAAGGTATTGCTAAAGCTGTAAGAGATTTTTTGGCTCAATAGTGAAAAGGATGTTTGCCAAAGACGACTATAGAAAGTTCTTTTTCTCCCTCATAGGAATTGTCCTTGCCTTTGGCAATCCAAAACACCAACTAATTCTAAACCTTTGTTGAATTACAGAAACCTTTGTGCATGCAATGTTCCTATAGTCCTCAGTTCTCTTCTGGGAGGGGAGATGTATCACAGCTAGATTCCAAGGGAGAAGGGGAGAAAATAATGGTAAGAAATACAGCAGTGAGTTGGAACCTCACTCTGGATTTAAATTGGGTCCTTCTTTCCACCCAAGGCTGGATCATCCTTTGGGTACTATAGACGTGGTATACAAGGTCTACAAAGATCTCAAAAGCTTCCAAAAAGGCTTGAGCTCCCTGAAGAAGTCTTAGATGACTCAAAATGTGAAAAAGGTCTTTTTAGTTAGATATAATTCTATCTTATATAGTCCAATTTTATACTATGGGAACTATACAAAGCAAGTACACCTTTGTCTTATTTTTAAAGGGCCCTTAAAAAGAGCCTCTGAAGACCCTTGTTTCCACCTTTGTGGATTCTCTTCCTCATGATCAGAAAGTGACACTCCAATTCCCGACTCTGAAGGACAATCAATTCAAGCTGGTGGAAGAGCAGCGAGTTGAGAGATGCAGGACAACCCATCTGTAAAGATGGGTTTCTTGGGACTGTTGGTCTCACTGAAAATCATCACCAAGAGGAGGGCTGAAGAACATCAGATGAGTCAAGGAAGGGTACTTTTTGTTCACAGAAGCATAAAAGCACAAATCTAAAGTTAGTCTTTGCGGCACACAACATTTCTGACAGTCCATCTTGTACTTGCTTTGCTTGCAGTTCTCAAACTTCACCTGCACCTTGGCCCACACGTTTCATAACCTTCTTCAGATACAATATGGCGCTCTTGAATCTTGGCTTCAGAATGGATTGCTCACATTTTGTCCAGTGACTTTGTGGGGATAGGAAGAGGTCATGCTCACAGACCATCACAGTTCCAGCTCTTCATCTCTTCTTTAAAAAAACGATTAACCAATCTCTGCTTGAAGAACTGTAGTAGGAAGAAGCCACAATCTTTCTACAAAGATATTCCATTTATAAAAGTGCTGGGTCACCAAGTCCCATGCGATCACATTGGAGGTTTCTACTTCTCACAAAACAAGAATCCATCTATTCCTGCTCTGAGTCAAACGTATTTGTTTACTTCAATTTATATGGCTGCCCCTCTCAACATTGTGACTCTAGGGGGTGAACAGCCATTAAAAAAAAAACATAAAATCATAATACCCCAATAAATATGTGAATGGCAGCCAAGCGGGGGGAGGGGGAGAAGCCATCTGAACCATCAATACAACCATCCCATGGCTCTGTCACATATTCCAATGTACAGGATCTTAGGTACATTATTGTTGTTGTTTGTTGTTTATTCATTCAGTCGCTTCCGACTCTTCGTGACCTCATGGACCAGCCCACGCCAGAGCTTCCTGTCGGTCGTCAACACCCCCAGCTCCCCCAGGGACGGGTCTGTTACCTCTAGAATATCATCCATCCATCTTGCCCTTGGTCGGCCCCTCTTCCTTTTGCCCTCCACTCTCCCTAGCATCAGCATCTTCTCCAGGGTGTCCTGTCTTCTCATTATGTGGCCAAAGTATTTCAGTTTGGCCTTTAATATCGTTCCCTCAAGTGAGCAGTCTGGCTTAATTTCCTGGAGGATGGACTGGTTTGATCTTCTTGCAGTCCAAGGCACTCTCAGAATTTTCCTCCGACACCACAGTTCAAAAGCATCGATCTTCCCTCTCTCAGCCTTCCTTATGGTCCAGCTCTCGCAGCCATATGTTACTACAGGGAACACCATTGCTTTAACTATGCGGACCTTTGTTGTCAGTGTGATGTCTCTGCTCTTCACTATTTTATCGAGATTGGTCATTGCTCTTCTCCCAAGGATTAAGCGTCTTCTCATTTCCTGACTGCAGAAATCTTTGCACCTAGGAATACAAAGTCTTTCACTGCTTCTACGTTTTCTCCCTCTATTTGCCAGTTATCAATCAAGCTGGTTGCCATAATCTTGGTTTTTTTGAGGTTTAGCTGCAAGCCAGTTTTTGCACTTTCTTCTTTCACCTTCATCATAGGGCTCCTCAGTTCCTCTTCACTTTCAGCCATCAAAGTGGTATCATCTGCATATCTGAGATTGTTAATGTTTCTTCCAGTGATTTTAACTCCAGCCTTGGATTCCTCAAGCCCAGCATGTCACATGATGTGTTCTGCGTACAGGTTGAATAGGTAGGGTGAGAGTATACAGCCCTGCCGTACTCCTTTCCCAATCTTAAACCAGTCCGTTGTTCCGTGGTCTGTTCTTACTGTTGCTACTTGGTCATTATACAGATTCTTCAGGAGGCATACACCATGACTTGGTATCCCCATACCACTAAGAACTTGCCACAATTTGTTATGGTCCACACAGTCAAAGGCTTTAGAATAGGCAATAAAACAGAAATAGATGTTTTTTCTGAAACTCCCTGGCTTTTTCCATTATCCATCGGATATTGGCAATTTGGTCCCTAGTTCCTCTGCCTTTTCTAAACCCAGCTTGTACATCTGGCAATTCTCGCTCCATGAATTGCTGAAGTCTACCTTGCAGGATCTTGAGCATTACCTTACTGGCATGTGAAATGAGTGCCACTGTTCGATAGTTTGAACATTCTTCAGTTTCCCTTTTTTGGTATGGGGATATAAGTTGAATTTTCCAATCTGATGGCCATTCTTGTGTTTTCCAAATTTGCTGGCATATAGCATGCATTACCTTGACAGCATCATCTTGCAAGATTTTGAAAAGTTCAGCTGGGATGCCATCATCTCCTGTTGCCTTGTTATTAGCAATGCTTCTTAAGGCCCATTCAACCTCACTCTTCAGGATGTCTGGCTCTAGCTCACTGACCACACCGTCAAAGCTATCCCCGATACTGTTATCCTTCCTATACAGGTCTTCCGTATATTCTTGCCACCTTTTCTTGATCTCTTCTTCTTCTGTTAGGTCCTTGCCATCTTTGTTTTTGACCATGCCCATCTTTGCCTGGAATTTACCTCCGATGTTTCTAATTTTCTGGAAGAGGTCTCTTGTCCTTCCTATTCTGTTGTCTTCTTCCACTTCCGCGCATTGCTTGTTTAAAAATAATTCCTTATCTCTTCTGGCTAACCTCTGGAATTTTGCATGTAATTGGGCATATCTCCCCCTATCACTGTTGCCTTTTGCTTTACTTCTTTCTTGGGCTACTTCTAGTGTCTCAGCAGACAGCCATTTTGCCTTCTTGGGTTTCTCTTTCTTTGGGATGTATTTTGTGGCTGCCTCCTGAACAATGTTGCAGACTTCTGTCCATAGTTCTTCTGGACCCTACCTACTAAGTCCAGTCCCTTAAAACTATTCTTCACCTCCACTGCATATTCCTTAGGAATATTAGTGAGCTCATATCTAGCTGATCTGTGGGTCTTCCCTAATCTCTTTAGTCTGATCCTAAATTGCACAATAAGAAGTTCATGATCTGAACTACAGTCAGCTCCAGGTCTTGTTTTTACCGACTGTACAGATGTCTGCCACCTTTGGCTGCAAAGGATGTAGTCAATCTGATTTCGGTGTTGTCCATCTGGGGAAGTCCATGTATAAAGCCGTCTCTTAGGTTGTTGGAAGAGAGTGTTTGTTATGCAGAGTGAGTAGTCTTGGCAAAATTCTATCAGCCTATGTCCTGCTTCGTTTTGTTCTCCCAGGCCATGCTTACCTGTAATTCCAGGTGTCATTTGACTGCCCACCTTAGCATTCCAGTCTGCTGTGATGAAGATAACATCTCTTTTAGGCGTGTTGTCCAGTAGGTGCTGCAGATCCTCATAGAACTGCTCTACTTCAGCTTCTTCAGCATTTGTGGTTGGGGCGTATATTTGGATCACTGTGATGTTAGATGGCTTGCCCTGAATTCGAATTGAGATCATTCTGTCGTTTTTTGGGTTGTATTCAAGCACTGCTTTCGCGACTTTACTATTAATTATGAAGGCTACTCCATTTCTTCTGTGGTCCTCTTGTCCACAGTAGTAGATTTGGTGGTCATCTGATGTGAAGTGGCCCATTCCAATCCATTTCAGTTCACTGACGCCCAGAATGTCTATCTTTAATCTTGACATCTCACCAGTAACCACATCCAATTTGCCCTGGCTCATAGATCTTACATTCCAGGTTCCAATGGTGTGTTGATCCTTAGAACATTGGATTCGCCGTTCACCACCAGCACCGTCGGCTGCTAGCCGTCTTTTCGGCTTTGAGCTAGCTGCGTCATCATGTCTGGGGCTAGTTGAACTCATCCTCTGTTCCTCCCCAGTAGCATTTTGACCATCTTCTGACCTGGGGGTCTCATCTTCCGATGGTATACCGACATATCTCTGGTTGTACTGATCCATTTAGTTTTCACGGCAAGAATACTGGGGTGGGTTGCCATTACCTTCCCCAGGGATCGCGTTTAGTCTGACCTCTCTGTCATGACCTTCCCATCTTGGGTGGCCCTTCACGGTTTAGCTCATGGCATCATTGAGGTGCTCAAGCTCCAGCACCACAACAAGGTAACAATCCTTTGCTGAAGTAGGTACATTATACTGTGTATAATGTACACAACACACTAAGGGGAAAAGGGGCTGTAGAAAGAAGAACCAAAAAAGTGTGTCTGCTTGTGATTCTTCATTGCTCTTTCAATGTTTCCACCATCTCCTTTTAAACCCTTCTCACCCCCAAATTACAGAGGCATTATAGTCTCCCCATATTTTACAGGTCTGTTGGAATTTGGGTTCTTCTACACGAGGCACTGATGTTGGAATTTCACTTGCATGCCCTGGCTTTCTGCACCTATAAACCTATTGAAAAAATGAATGCAGCAATAGATAGCAGAGGGTCATTGTCTAAGAGACTTCCCTTGTATTTCTTTATGTAACATGTCTCTTAAAGGTTGGGCTGATATTCCTAGGGTCTTCATCACTACCTTCTTCTCCCAATTCAGCCATCTTTCTCTGACGTGGGCAGTTCAGGTTTTTACTGGCTTTGCTTCCTTTCCATAATGGAAGAGCACAGACAAAAGGCTGCTAGCTAAGAACCTTAGTAATTTGGGCTTTCTTATCACCATGTTATTTCCCAAATATTTATCTTTCTTTTCTTTTATACAAGGACCAGCCACACAAATGGTTTCTTATAAAAGTTTTCTTCTTAAATGTAGTGTTTCTCTTTCCACACATCCTTTCTGCTTTATCTGCTAGCCAACACTTGAAGCCACTTCCGCAACAGCAGCAAATCTTTGTGTGTGTGTGATTGTGTGTGTGTGTGTGTGTGGATGGATGGATGGATGGATGGATGGATGGATGGAGGGAGGGAGGGATGGATGGATAGATAGATAGATAGATAGATAGATAGATAGATAGATAGATTATCACAAGAACTGGATATGGATACAAGTTCAAGAGTGGAACTACCATCAGCCACCTCCTCTACATGGAAGATGTCAAGCTATATGCTAACAGTGAACGAGACATCGACTCACTGATCCACCTGACATGGATCTACAGTGAGGACATTGGGATGTCATTCAGATGATAAAAGTGTGGCCAGATGGTAGTAAAGAGAGGGAAGGTAGTTAAGATTGATGGGGTGGAACTACCAGCAGGCCACATAGCAGACATACAGACCAGCTACAATACTTTGGTGTCCCACAGATGCATGGGAACCACGATGAATCTGGAGGCAAGGAAGACAGCAACATCCAAGTACCACCAAAGGATAAGACAGGTCCTAAAGAGCCAGCTCAATGGGAAGAACAAGATCCACGCCATCAACATGTATGCCCTGCCAGTCATCAGATGCCTTGCCTGTAGAGTGAGCTGGCCAAAGGAGGACATGGAGGCTGCTGATGTGAAGATCTGGAAGCTCCTCACAATGTATGGAGGCTTCCACCCCAAGTCCAACACCAAGAGACTGTACACCAGGCAGAAAGAGGGCGGGCAGGGTCTGGTGAGCATCCAAGCCACTGTCCTGGATGAGACCCAGAGCATCCAGGAGTACATCAGTAAGATGACATCTAAAGATGAGCTGTTGAGAGAATCCCTTGAAGCAGCAGCAGACATGGAAGGAAGATCAAGCAGAGGAAGTGTCATGGCAAGACAAGACCCTGCATGGGATGTACCATTGACAGATAGCTGAGGTGGCTGACATTGGGAAACCCTACCAGTGGCTGGAAAGGGCTGGACTAAAAGATAGCACTGAAGAACTGATCATAGCAGCACAAGAACAGGCACTAAGCACCAGATCCATAGAAGCAGGGGGCTACCACACTAGACACGATCTGAGGTGCAGACTGTGCAGAGAGGCCTCAGAGACAGTCCAACACATAGTGGCAGGGTGTAAGATGCAGGCAAGGACAGCATACACTGCACAGCACAAACAAGTAGCTGGCATTGTGTACAGGAACATCTGCACAGTGTATGGGCTAGATCCTCCCAAATCCAGATGGGAGAATGACAGGGCTAAGATCCTGTGGGACTTCCAGATCCAGGCAGACAGACAGGACCTGGCCAATCAACCAGACATTGTGGTAGTAGACAAGGACCAGAAGACAGTGGTGGTGATAGATGTAGCGGTCCCAAGTGACAGCAACATCAGGAAGAAGGAGTTTGAGAAGCTAGAGAAGTACCAGGGCCTGAAGGAGGACCTAGAGAGGATGTGGGAAGTGAAGGCCAAAGCAGTCCCATTGGTGGTAGGAACACTCAGGGCCATGACTCCTAAGCTGGGAGAGGGGCTCCAACAGATCCCAGGAGCAACACCAGAGCTCTCTGTCCAGAAGAGTGCAGTGCTGGGAACAGCTAAGATACTGCACAGAACTCTCAAACTCCCAGGCCTCTGGTAAAGGACCTGAAGTTGAAGAAGACACATACCACCCAATCAATCAATCAATCAATCAATCAATCAATCAATCACTGTTCTCTTTGAGCAGGTAAGTCAGTCTTCTTCAACTCACCTATAATACCTTACAAATAGCAAAACTTTGGTATGGCTACTTGAGGCCCTGGAACTTCATAGGGCTTGTGAGTGAGTCAGTGGCTCAACAGCTGAAACTTTTACCAATCCCCACTGACCTCACAAAGTTGTCACACTTCCTGCATGCACCAGGTTCTGGGGTTTCTTGCAGGCAGAACAGTCTTTTTTTATTTCCTATTTTCCTTTCCAAGAACAAACATGAGCAAGGATGAGGCAGGGAAAAGGGCATTTGCAAGCTTCTGATGTCAGTGTTCCTCCATGGTTAGTTGGTGGAAGGCAGTATTGGTCAGTTGAGGAGGTCATCATGGCTTGGAGGGCCGGGACAGGTGAAGCCAATGGCTGTGAGAAAAAAAAAGTGCCCTTTGTTTAGAAAAAGAAGTCAAGGACGCATAATATCAGCTGATTTATTTGACAAGCATTATTGTGGGTTGTAATCCACAAACTACAGTAAGAGCACAGACCCATAGAAGTGTCCCAGTTTCTCTTTCTGAGATCAGAACCCTCCAACAGCCTGAAATAATGACAGAAGGAGGTCTATAGAACAGTGTTTCTCATTCTCAGCAACTGTAAGATGTATGGACTTCAACTCCCACAATTCCCCAGCCAGGATGCTGGCTGGAGAATTCTGGATGTTGAAGTCCATACATTTTAAGGTTGCTGAGGTTGAGAAACACTGCTGTAGAAGAAGGACAAGAACCATTCTGTTTTGTTATGGGCATGAACTAATAGACAGATCTTATTTCATTGTATGTGTTTTTTTACCCCGCCTGGAATTTGGGGAGCTGGACAATAAATAAATAAGCAAGCAAGCAAGCAAGCATGTGAGGGAGAGACTTTGAGAAAAGAGAAGCCCTCCAGGCTCTTTTGCAAGTACCTTTCTGTGGCACTAACGAGGCAGCAGAGGTGAAATTTTGCAAACAGAGCTGTGGAAAAGTGGGGTATATGTCTCCCGTGAGGCTGACAGGCTCCAGGAACAGGACAGGAGAGGGTGCCTTAAGTAGTTTCTGCTAGTGGTAGAAGGAATGGTTCATCAGCTCTCCAGAGTCACAGTGCTTCCAAGAAAATAGCATTTTTATTCTACACAGTTTTATTCTTTCAAATGAACCAGAGCAGAGCCAGAATAAAATGGGCTTTGTTCCCAAGGTGTCTTGATATCATGCCATCAGACATGTCCAGAGCTGGATATGAACTGCATCAAAGTTCATATGTAGATGTTCCCTTCTGAAATGTGTATTAGCTTAATCTTTCTCTGTGAAATTTGTTTGCCAAATAGCAACACCCATCAAATATTTATGGCTATGGACTTAAACAATATTTGTGGAATAGTCACCCTTAAATATTTCAAACAATTTTAAATATTGCAGGGGGAAAGACATGGGCAAGATACATGGAGAACTTCTGTCCCTATAGATATTGTTAAACTATAACTCCCAGCATCTTTCACCATTGTTTATGTCGGTCTGCATTGCTGGAAGTGGTACATTAAAAATGAACCGGTCTGTGAACAAGTCAACAAACAAACTAGAGTGAGCAACAGAGGATAATCTTCTCCCCTCTTAATGTTCTTCCTTCATGCTCAAAATGTTTGCAGGAATAATACTTATCTAAAATTTGCAAGGGAAAGAGAGAGGAGGGGAAAACAGTACAAGAAAAGATGGAAATCTGTTGAGGTTTCAAAGTGCCTTTGATAAAAGTTCTGAGGATTCAAGACGAAAATGGCCTCTCATTGGTTGCCTGTTCAAGGCCCTAAAACTGCTCCATAACAAACAGCAAATGCATATTTTATAGTCCAGAAGTCAAGATGGATGCCATCATGGTCTAAAATTCTCTAGGCTACAAATTGGCTAGGTTTTCATAACTTGCTGAACCTGATCTGTTAAGAACTTTAGCAGCTGTATTATTACAATGAGAGCCAGTTTGGTATAGTGGTTAAGGCACCAGGCTAGAAACCAGGAGACCATGAGTTCTAGTCCCGCCTTAAGCACAAAGCCGGCTGGGTGACTTTGGGCCAGCCACTCTCTCTCAGCCCTGAGAAGGAGGCAATGGCAAACCATTCTGAAAAAGCTTGCCAAGAAAACTGCAGGGATTTGTCCAGGCAGTCTCCGAGTACTGGACATGATTGAACTGATTAAAAAAAATACAATGAATGAAATTTGGATCATTTTAACATTTGATTAGAGTATTTGGTATGTGTGTGAGAGAGAGTGGGCAGTGGAAACCCAGCTGATTTGGGTAGCTTATGTTTCAACGTTTGAACCCCTCAAATTGGTTAACTCAGTAAGCTTAAGTGTGATGTGCATACAGCATCTGCTGTGTTCTTCACTTCCCTTTTAAAGATTGCTCAGGTGCTTGTGGACACATACACACACTTATCCACACACATACTATCTTTTCACCTGAGCACTCCAAAATTAAGATCAGCTTGGAGAAGAATTGATTTTTTTTTAATTTCATAAAATCTACCATGCACCCTGCTGCACCAAATGGAATTCTCAGGTTGGCTTTGAAAATAAATACACTAAATGTTGAAAACAGCAATAAAAACAGCACAATACTGAATGAAAGTCAAATCCAAAATAAATAAGGAGGGCAATCTTCCAGCAATGTAAATAGGTTAAAAGTTAAGAACTGGAAAGGTTAAAAGGATGGGAAAACCCATGAAAAGATGAGTTTTTGCTGGGTTCAGGTAAGGCAAGATTCTGTGGGAAGGAGATACACGGGTCTTGTATATGACAAGGATATTATTGTGTCAGAAAATTTGACATGGCATATTTTCAGAAGTGTCCATGAAGGAAGAGGGGGCAAAAACCAAGATGGTGAATGTAACTTCACGATCAAAGCCCTGCTCCTGGTATACGTGTCCAAGTGTGTACGTGTAATTGAGGTTAGACTTCAACCACACCTACCATCTTTGCTTTTTGGTCATCTTCCTGCAGACAACCTTGTTTGCTTGCATAACCCTACTTCAAGGGTGGAATGTGGCATTCCTATCTGATTGAGCGACAAGCTGGAGAAGGAATAATGCAAATGCCTTGTCATAATCTCCTGTTCTGTGATTAGCAGCTTCATTGGATTAACACATGCTTCTGTTAAATCATGAAGGAAGATCTAATGGGGGAATTTCTCTGAGGGGACTTTTTCAGAATGAGTGGTCTAGACAGCAGAATGACTTCAGAATGACGAAAAGATATATAGCAGAAGGTAACAACAGCAGGACCAGTCCCCATTTACTTCTAACTATCAAGTCAGCTCAAAAATACTACCAAGAGAAATTTGAAAGAAACTTGCAAGCAGTCTGAGAATAAGGTAGATAAAAACAGAAGCTTCTTTTGCACAGGAAGAAAACTTCTGTGAAATTTCAGCACTAGTAAGGGATGACTGTGGAGCAGGCTGTCAAATTTACCATTTTGATGTAATTCAGAAACATAAAAAATCAGATTTTTAAATCTTGATTGATATCCTCTGTTAGCCACAGTTTCCTTCTACATGATGAGAGGCATGAGTAAGTTAATGGGCAAAGGTAGAATTGGTATATTCATTACTGCCCATTTTCCTTTCATAAGGTTCCTTGATTTAAACAACACTTAAGACATACACTAGAGAGAGGTAACCTGATATCCTCAATATGTTTTGGAGTATAATTCCCAGTAACCATGGTCAAAAGCAAGGGACTGTGGAAGCTGTAGTCCCAGCTGTAAGATACCTGGAATGCACCAGATCACCTGCTGTTAACATTTATACTAGGTATGCTTAGCCATGGAGATACTCTAAACTAAAAATAATAGAGTTGCAGGCAGGATAGTCTTTTACTTGTCTAACCAATAGACAATCCAACCAGCAGTTTGACAAACCAGGAAATTCCATATTTGGAAAAATTATAGCCCTGACTTGGCAACTCTATTTCCTAAGTTGGACAACAGAACCCAACTTAGCTGTACTCTACTAGATCATCCCTGTCTTTGACCTCAAGGCTAGAGATGAAACAAAATGTAGTGCTACAGAGGTTTGGGACTGTTCAACCCCAGCTGAGGAAATCTGGACAACTTTCCTCATATTGAACTGATAGTTGATTGTGGTTGATCTTGACCCTTAGCCTCCAAGCTAGGATACCTACAGATATCTTCTTGGCTTCACTCATTCCATCTGAAAAATCTATAGTTCCTGCTAATTATCTCATCTGAACATCTAAAATGCCATGTGGTCTGGAGAAGCCATATCATAAAACAGAGTAAGGCAAATAGGGAATGGAGGGAACAGCTCACAGAATCCTCAGCCATTGCCTTCTGTTGGACAGCCTCTGTGCTCCTAAATGTGTCTGTTTTCTTAGAGCATGTTGCATAATAGAAGATAATATCCCACTGCCAATGCAGTAGTTGCAGTTCACCTCCTAGGCCAGCTGAATGCCATCTGTGGAACAAAAATCACTATCTTTTTCTTCAGGCAACCAAATATTTTGTGTATTAAAATGCAGAATCTGGAGATGGACTCCAAGATAATCTGTCTAGGTTTGTTATCATACGATTGAAAGCAATGCCTCCAAAGCTTTATATTTCTCATTAATGGAAAGGATGATGGAAGCCTTTTTCTCCAACTTACAGCAATTACCAAGAATTAGCTCAGTGAAGTATGACTACAGCCATGCTAGAAATTCAGCTATCTGGGAAAGATAGCTTAGCAATAAATGAAGGCATGCTTAGCTGTAAAACCCTACTGGGAAGAGTTGTTACCAATAGCCTATGGAAACAAACAGGCCAACTATTCATAGCTACAGTTGGAAAACATCCATCATCATCATTAACATCAAACAGTTGCATTAGTTTTCTTCTCACACAAGCTAAATGAAATACACTGCCAGAGCCTGAGAAGATGTTGACAGACGTGCCCTGATGCTTTCAAATGGACACAAATGTGTCAGAGACTGGACTCTCCCAAATATTTATTAAGTAGGAAAAACACAGCCTTCAGTGGGAGTTTGAAATCCTTTGCAAACAAACCATCCTTCTGCTTTAGTCATATTTACTTAATAAATAATAAATAAATACTTAAATATTTACTTAATAAATATTTGGGGAAGTCCAGTCTCTGACACATTTGTGTCCATTTTTTACCTGTTGGTAACATGTTTCTCCTTTCTGCTGCTACTGTTCCAATACCACTCCTTGCCTCCATTCTGTCATCCCAGCCAATTAGGGATCATGTCATAAATTCAAATACATCATAAATTCAAATACATTCCAGTATCACATAGCTAACACAGGCTCTTTCCTTTAATTTAAACTGTTAGTAGTACTTACATTCCCCTCTAGTGTTGCTATTTCAGTGCTACACGCTTGTTAATCATCATCTTCTCTGTAATCTAAGCCAGTCAGGGATCATACTGTATAATGCTGGACAGCAGTTTCCTACCACAGAAAGAATGCATGGAGAAACATTGAAGTGAAGAGCTTAACTTTTATAAGAAAATATTCTCGAGGCTGGGGTTTGCATGAAAGGAGATACAGATAAGCTTGATTTCAGAAATGGCATAGAAATCCTGAATTACTTAACTCCCTCTGTAGCTAGAAGCCTGTAATCTGCTGTCCTCCATTAAGTACTGCGACAGCATGGGTCAGAGTTGAACAGAAAGACAGCTGAATGGAGAAAGGAAGGAAATGAAGAAAACCCCAAGGAGCCATTTTACAAAGAGACAAGCAAAGTAATTTTTTTAGACAAGGAAGGAAGATAACAGATCTTCTGCTAACTATTTCTACATTGATTGCCCCTGGGGAATCAGTTAGGTTGGAAAGCTGGTGCACGTGAGGTAGAATTCTACCACATTATGCATGCATTTATGTCATAGCAACACCTAAGCAATCAAAGCTGTTTAGATGAATGCCACTCAGCCAATGAGAATTAGCTACCTGACCTCATCATGACGCCATTCCAGACTGAGAACCCTCCCTTGAAGAAGCTCTGATAGAAAGCAGCACTACCAACATTCCTACCCTGCATAATGTGCTGGAACTTGATGGATGCGTAGGCTGATCATATTTCCTTCAGACAAAGATGCGACATTGGGCTGGCAAAATGGGATGGGGCTGGGCGATGGGTTGGATCGGCAGGCAGGAACTTCTCTGGTTTTCTCGGGCTGAGAATCTTCGGATTCCTTCGTTTGCGAGAGGCAAGGCTGGGCTGGAGAGTCTAGTGAACAGTTGTCCCCGACAAGCCATTCCTCCTCTGGCCGTGCTTCTACATTCTTTTCTTCCCACCGTTTCAAGGCAGAAGCCAATTGGCTCGCCCTTTGATCACCGCCTATCAGCCGATCCTGTTTCTCTCTTTTTAGGTTTCCAGCTGGGTTGAGCTCTGCGGCTTTTTCCCTGCCGTTTCTTCAGAGTTCGCCCTCCTTCCATTCAAAGTCAGACTGCATTCTGACAGGTTCATGGGAACTTTCAAATTTTTAAGTAAGGTTTTTAAGAAAACGGGACAAAATGGACATTTATATTAAAATGACGGGATGGTCTGGAAATGTTAAAAAAACGGGACTGTTCCATTCAAAACGGGACGTATGGTCAGCCTATGGATGCAAATCTTCTGGCTTAATTTAATACTGAGCCACATTCATCCTTCCACAGTGTGACAGATTCAAATGGTCATTTTCTGAGACAATGTAAAACTTTGGGATTAGGAAATAGCTGGACACATGGACATATCCTGATTAACTTAAGTGATACATATTGGTATGTATCTTAAAAGAAGGGCATCTCTGTATGTTCATATTGGGGGTATCCATGTGCAAATGAAAATAATTCATTTTTGTAACAATTTGATGTCTGAAGGTAAGAGACCAAGAAGATAACTTAAAAATCTGCTGTAGCCACTGCCCTCTGGAGTCTTTTACAATTAACTGGGGAGAAAGTGAGATTTTGGTATTGTAAATCTGCAGCCACAAATAATGTTCAAATAATCAAACATAAGCATTGCAACTGGAGATGGGTTCAAAGATCAACCATAGAGTATGGAATTGCAGCAGCCAACATAATTAAAAACAGGGAGCCTTGTTCTCCAATTTCAACTCACTGGTGGATGCATAATCTTCTGACTCCTATTCACCTCCATTTTTTTTAAAGAAGTCAAATTTGCATTAAAAAATTACCACTTTTCTGCTGATCATTGCTAAGCAAGGTATTCCTCTCCAGAGATTTATTATCTTTAATAGCACTCTAGTTCTATAAGGCAATCAATTACCTGCATCACTTTAAAAGTCCACCAAGATTGCTAAAATAAATCTGAAGGCCAAGGGAAAGGAATTGGACAATAATTGAATGATTAAATGAAGTCCTTTCTAGAATAACCACAAGCAAAGGAAGACAGAGCATCTTTTCACCTTGTGGATTGTGACCATGGGATTTTGGTGGCTGTCATCTGTCTCCATGGGGTGGGAAAAAGCAAGACAGAAAGAAAAGAGGAAAAGAGAATTTATGTCTACCTTGATATTGTGAGATGATTGATTTATAACCCTGTCCACATTATGCTACATAAATGGCATTGTTGATTATTCTTTTAATTTGGCTTGCAAAGTCCAGCTTATTTACTGGGAGGCATAAAATAGCATGTGATTTGATAGTCCACCAAAATTATGAGCATCTGTCCTGACTGACCAACCAACCCACCCACCCCAAAACCAATCTTTCTACTCCAATCTGAAAAGAAGGCATGGAGGTAGAACAGGGCTGGGCAACCAGTTGCCAGAGGCCACATAATTCTCTCTGCACTTTTGTTGTTGTTGTTGCTGCAATTTTGAAGTCTCCCTAGGTTGCATGTTGAAATTCAGGGCAAAACATGCAAAGCTGGTGGTGTCTTTGGTTGTTGCTGTTGCTAAAATAATTTAGCAAAATAAGCACAATGCATCCGTATTTGGTTTAGAACACTTCAAACAAACGAAACCAAGCCAACTCCCTCCCAACAGCCAAAAAGGCTGAAAACTTTTATCCAGCTTGCCCAATGATGCTATTATATCTCTCCATACCTCATATGACCCCTAGAAATTAAACAGTTTTGGAAGGAAGGAAGGAAGGAAGGAAGGAAGGAAGGGAGGGAGGGAGGGAGGGAGGGAGGGAGGGAGGGAAGGGAGGGAAGGGAAGGGAAGGGAAGGGAAGGGAAGGGAAGGGAAGGGAAGGGAAGGGAGGACCTCAGAATTTGCTTTTAGGTTGTTGGGGTTTTCTCCTCCTCTTTTCTCTCCAGAACCTGAATGTTAAATTTTCTTTCTTTCTACCTTTATGCCAAGTTCAAAGTTACCTTGCAGGTGGCTGGTGACACAGGTTTGCTTCCTTATTAAGCAATGACCTGAAATCAATTATAGTCATTTTGGAAGGACTGGAAAGTTTCTGATTTAAGCCACTTGTTCTTGCCTCTTTTGAGGGAGGGACGCATTCCGTTCTCTGCCAATAAGAAGATAAGAAGCAAGGAGTCAAAGGTTCAAGCTTCGGAAATTCTTCACATCAGTGCTGTCCAGGGTCAGCTGCTACGTCACATTCATCACCTCCACTAAATTCTCTTTCTATTTCCAACTTCTTCACTCTTTTCCTTGGCTTGTTCTCTCAGCCTGCTGAGAGACATTATTCAGTTTACAATCTATGTAACCATCTTATCTCCATCTCTTTCTCTCTCTCTGTTCACTGGAAAAAGGCAGCATTTTATGACCCTCTTTGAAAGAAAGTCAAAGGAGGGGTGGATGAAGCAAATCAAAGTCATTCATGCCCTATTATTTTTTATTTCAAGGATTTATATGGACACCCACCTTGAATATTTTGACTCTGGGAGGCTTACAACAACTAAAGACAACCAATGAAAAGACCAATTTAAATTAAAAGGCAAAGAGTTATTAATACGCAACCTGGCTCACATTCCTATCCCTATTCCCCGGATGGAAACTCTTCTCAACTTGGCCCCAAAGCCTGAGAAAATAGCCATGTTTTTAAAGCCTTTAAATCCTAAGGGAGAGATTGTTCCAAAGGGCAGGGGCCACCATAAAATGGTATTCCTTCTGGGTCCCTTCAAGTGGAATTGAGAGAAGGTACCCAAACTTAGAGCATGTGGGATGGGCAGATTTCACTGGAGACAGGTGCTCCCACAAATAACCTGGTACTGTCCCATGTAGAGCTTTATGGATGTTAATCAGCACCTTGAATTGCATCCCGAAGCTTATAGGGAGCCACTGCCACCGTGAAGGAGTGGTGTTACATAGTCATATCAAGATACACCCAGCACTACCTATATCACTGCATTCTAGACAACTGTAACTCCTGGATGGTCTTTAGTGGCACCCCAATGTAGATCACGTTGCAGTAGTTCAGGCAGGACTTGGGCATGGGTGACAGTGAGCAGGGCCTCCCAATCCAGGAACAGGTGCAATTGGTGCACAAGACAAAGAACTGCAAAGGCCCTCCAGGCCAAAGCTGTCACCTGCTCATTAAACAGGAGCTGGGAGTCAAGGAGGAGTCCCAGAATGTACACTAGGTCTAAGCAGCGTATCTCTGTCCAAAATCAATGATGGAAAATATCCATCTGGGATCAGGGGGGCCCAAACCCGACAGCCACCCTGTCTTGGCTGGGTTGAACCAAAGCTTTTTCTTTCCCTTCCAGACCCTCACAGCCTCCGGATACTGCAATAGACCTGTGAGAGTTTCACCTGCTCACCAAGGGCTTGAGATACAAAGTTGAGTATCTTCAGGATATTGAAGATACTGCATCCCATGCTGATGGATGACTTCCCCCAGTGGGTAGAAGGTAGAGCCCTGAGGCACTCTGAAGAACAGGGGTTTAGGGCTGGATCCTCCCCCACCCCCACATTACCAGCTGGACCAGGGGGCCTTCCAGAGTCTGCATATGGAGAGTCTGCACTCTCGTTCTGCTGCTGCTCCTTCATCACTGTTGTTTTTGCTACTTCCACTGCTGCTTCAGTCACCATTCTGAGGTCTGGCACCTGCTCTGAATATCTAAAATCCACAGAGGAAATATCTCAGTATGGCAAGCAGGACTTTCATACTTGCAAGCTTTTGAGTTTCTTAGACCTCTTCATAAAGTAAGATGGTTAAAAACCAGGAGGAACAGGGGGCTGTAAAGGGAAGGAGATTGTTTCAAGCCAAGTTTAAATGCTTATGTGGAATGGAGAAGATCATCCATACCTGCAAATTGGGTCTTATTGATTGGAGTTAAAAGGGCTGGGATGAGCTTCATGATTTGGTTTATCTGAGCCTTTATCAAAGTATTCCTTTGAACTGAAGTGGTACCCAGGTGTTTAGTTCTAGAGGTACACACTGAAAATCTAAAAATAATTAGCTGGGTCTCCAGAGATCTGTATCATGGCTTATTTAATATAGTTTGATGGTGCAACCTTTCTTATGAAATGAGGCATTTGCACACAAGGACAATACTTTCCAGCTTGTTCTGAAGACACTATCAAGAGGAAATGCTTATACTTTTCAGTAAAATATAAAACTAGGGCAAATGTTTCTAATTTTTTGCAGTTAAGAGTTGTGGGGTGGGGTAAAGTCAATATGCTCTGAAGAATGGGTGCAAGTTAATTTTGATTAAAGGGTTTCCTTTTATCCAGGGAAGAACCTATGGCTAGGAGACAGCATGTGGTACCCACACCCAATTTTACAGTCTTTGCATCCTTAGAATTTATAGCTGCTTGTTCACTGATGAAAATTTTCTTTGGGCTTTCAGATTACTACTCTTGGTGTTCCAAGTTGGCATGTTTATTTAATTTTAGAAGTTGTAGGCATGGGGTGCAGCTGGTTGGGGGAAATGGTCCATGAGAATGCCAATATCTCAAACCAAGCCCACTCCAAGAAAGTAAATTGAAAAGGAGCAGAACAATCTCCCTCCCCAGATCCATTCTGCACAGAATGGATGGGCTTACAGGATGAGGGGGATTTTTTTTTTTTTTAATTATATCTTATGGGAAAAAATGCCTTTCCAGTGCTGCATCGGCTAGCAGATCAAGTCTGAAAAGGCAATACAGCTCTTGGCATCTTCCAACTTGCATCATCCGGCAAAATGAAATTTTTAAAAAACCTAAATTTCTACTTTTTGCCTTAATATCCCTTGACATTCTGCCACTGCATCTTTCATCACAAAGGATTATCCTTTGCAACACAAAGGATTATCCTAAAGGTGCCAGCAAGCAAGTCTTTCATAATAATTCACGAAGCAATATCTTCTCGCACATTTTGAGCTGGCAAAATGCCTCTGGGAACTGCTTTTTCACATTCACAGATTGATCCATCCCAATTATTCTTCGGCATGGTAATATTCTTTCTTTCTTTATTTGCCTTTATAATGAGCCTATTCATTATGTTAAGAAAAAAAAAAGTCTCTATTGTACTTGATAATTGGGGCTGAACCAAAATTTCCCATTAAAATGGAAGTTTTCAACATTAATGAGAAGCACCTATCGATATTAATCTCTCAGTACCCCTTGATAAAATATTTGCCACTTGTTAAAATTATCATAGTTATTTATTAATTTCTAATAAATCAGAATTAATTTATTATAGTCAGCCTATAGCAGAAACTCTCAGAGGAACCTACCATAAAACACACAAAAACATTTGAAAAACTAGAAAACTCTCCATCAGCAAGTGGTTTAAAAAAAGAAGAGATTCAAAATACCACCAGGATGTGGTATTTCGAATCATTAATGTTTTAAACAGTTCTTTTAATTGATTGTTCTTAATTTTTTTAAGTTCAGTTTCAGGTTATAATCACTCTGAGTTACCCAAACATCATTAAATCTGCAGATTTATAAAGCTGAAATAAGGAATATGTTTTGCAAACATTTGTATACCTGCAAAAGATCACCCCCTTGTTCAGCAGTATTAGCGCAGAGGTAAAAATAAGTGTACAAAATTCTAAATATGGCTTTTTTCCTGATAGCCATTCAAAATAAAATCTTCCTGCCCTCACTCTGAATTGGCTTCCCATTTATTAGCATATATATTATGTAATTTCTAATTTTGGGGGATTACTCATTCACGAAAAAGAGAGGAATACAACTGGGAAAAGTTACTCCTCTGTGTCTGCCTGTGTGGGAAAGAAGCAACTGTTTGGGAGAAATTCAGACACTTATATACACTGCATAATGAGGAGGTGTTTCAGTTAACAGTTTGAACCTTTTTAGACTTTGCAAGTTCAATGGTTGGTCCCTAGAATAATCTGTAGTAAGCCTGAGCTTGTTTAGTTTTGGGATCTATTGAACCAGATTCTTATTTTTAACCATGTAGAACAGCAAATCTCTTTGCTTGGGGGCTGAAAAAAATAGGGAAGAAAATGCATAACTGATTGCTATATCCAGTTGGGTCACAAATGTATGCAAATTAAGTGCATGTTTAACAATCCAAGTTCTTTTCCTCATCACCAAGTAACCAACATACTGCTACATTATGAAACAGGACAAATCAAAGGTATGGATTCCCCATGGAGTCAAGATCTCCAGCTGCTTTGGGTTCTTCTTTGTCCTTGCTGCTATGATGATACAACATATTTTTCAGGAAAAAAAGTAAGAGAAGAAAGATGTGTTTGCTTTCTTTAACTACTAGAGTCTAACAGATTTAGATTAGAGATTCTTACTGTCTTTTTTTTTTTCCTGTAGCCAACAACAGGTAAGTTTGCCTGAGTTCTGAACACATGGCTCCAATTCAATTTGTGTCTGATCACAACTCACCCCAAGTTATGATATATGACTGGCAGTCAGACCTAGCTAACAGATCTTTAGGACAGCTTAATGACTGAGGCAGCCAGGTGAGAAATGGTGATGAGAGAAGAAATCTATATTTCAGGACTGACTTCAAAATAGGGGATACTCAATCAGTTATTTGGAGAGAGGGGGAATGGCAAGAGCCTGGCCTCACCTTGTATTTATTGCTGCCTATAGAGTCCCAGATTTACTTCCAAGAGCAGCTTCTGTTCATCATTAGGAAATGATGCTTCTAATCTGGCCACTAAGTCTTGGATGATTGCTTGCAAATGTTGCAAAAGTCAATTGACCAAGGCAAAGAATGGGCAAAGCTTTCTTCTCAAGAAAAACAAGAGTTAGGCCAAAGATAATATGAATGCTCAGGTCAACAGCTTTCCAACATGAATGGAAACTCAACTGTTATGGACAGTGTAATTGCAATGCATCCAGAATAAGATGGAGTTATTTAATGCTCACGGTTCCCAGGATGGGCTCTGGGCAACTCTGATTCCTTAGAGATTTGTGCATTTACATATGAATATATGTGAAAGGCGAAAGGTCCCCTGTGCAAGCACCGAGTCATGTTTGACCCTTTGGGGGGACACCACTTTTGCAACGTTTTCTTGGCAGACTACATCAGGGTGGTTTGCCATTGCTTTCCCCAGTTGTCACCTTCCCCAGCAAACTGGGTACTCATTTGACCGACCTTGGAAGGATGGAAGACCAAGTTGACCTGAGCTGGCTACCCAAGAATCCAGCTTCTGCTGGGATCGAACTCAGGTTGTGGGGAGTTTTGGCTGCAATACTGCTACCTACCACTCTGCGCCACACGAGGCTTAACATATGAATATCAGATATCAGATATATTCAAAAATACAGTATAAACTAGTTTGGTCTAGTGGTTAAGGTGCTGGACTAGAAACCAGGAGACTGTGAGTTCTAGTCCCGCCTTAGGCATGAAAGCCAGCTGGGTGACCTTGGGCCGGTCATTCTCTCTCTCAGCCCAACCCACATCACAGGGTTGTTGTGGGGAAAATAGGAGGAGGAAGGAGTATTAGGTATGTTCACCGCCTTGAGTTATTTATAAAAATAATAAAGGTGGGATATAAAATAAATAAAAATAAAAATAAATTATCAAGAATCCCAAAAGACCTAGGCAAAACCAGATAAAGTGAATATATTTTCTAGGAATGGAGAAAAGATTTGTTCAGTTTGCATTTGACACTGAACTGGGTTGTCATTTGAAATTCATGTTTCTCTGGATTTTGCAATGCAGTTCACCAATAACAACAACCGCATTTCAGGGAAGTTCTATATAAAAATGTACTCTATTGTAGAAAAGGTTTGGAAAACTGTCATTATTGGGCAAATTGCAAACAAAATGCTTATCAGCCTCTCACAATCAAGCAATATTATGACAGATTTGTAAACATGGGACACATGGTATTAATATAATTGCACCCAGCCTTACCTTTTCGAGAACTCCAATCATTGGAAAGCCCCAGGAGTTCCATGTTGGATGTTTGATGGGCTTGTAAGCAGAGAAGATGTACAAAGGATTCCCTGATGCTAGAAAGGCTGAACACTACATATAATTTCATCAGGAATGAACTACCTTGTTTAAATTGTATTTTAGCAAGACTGGAAATGCCTAATCAAGAACAGACAATAGCTCAGTGATAGATGCTTGGTTTTGCATGCAGAAGATCCCTAATTCAATTCTGGTAACTCCATCTAGGATAGAAAAAGAACTGTAAAAGCTTAAAGAACTGCTGTCAAGCACTGTTAATAATACTAGCTAGCTAGACCAGAGATCTGGCAGCAACTTCCCATATATTTCTTTTACTGTGGGATTTTATTTGACTGCTTCATCTCAGGAGCAAATGTCCACAGCTATATAGCTAGTGCCTACAGCTATAACCTTTCTCCCTCTGTATCCCTGGTGGCTGCATCTGGATTGTGTTACTGCAGAGTATTCTATTTGGGCTGACCTTTACATGGTCTTCAAAATCTGCAGTTGATCCAGAATGCTTGTGAGTGTTCATAATTAACTAGGTGCCATCATGTTGGGCCTGGCTCCTGGTGATTGTATGGACAAACATGTTCCATTTGACTTCTCCCTAGTGATAATTTGCAGTTCCTTTAAAGACATCTAAAATATCTCCTTGATCCTGTTCATTCTCTTTATCTACTCTCTTCTTCTAAGCTTAAGACTTTCCACTTTAGGAAGGAGTGACATTTTCTTTGAATATGTTACCTGTGGTTACTGTCTATGTCTTGCTTTTGGCTGGTTTAATTGTTATTCACTGTCCTGTGATGCTTATGCATTAAAAGAGTGGAAGATAGATAGATAGATAGATAGATAGATAGAGACAGATAGATAGACAGATAGACAGATAGACATACACACACACATAAATACATATACACACTCAAGAGTCAATCCTAAGATTTTTATCAAAGTCGGCCCTAAATTCTTGTGACCCTGTTTACTGAGACTGCAGGATCCGACCTTGACTGGATAGTTCCCAGGGTCTGGGGCCCTGGTTTATCATTCAAGAGCCTGGGAAGCTATGCAGATAAGCTAGTGCTAACAGAAACCATCTTGGGGTTTTCTCTTCTCCCTACCCCCATTCCAAAGAGAAATAAAGAACAAGCCAGCTAAACCTTGGTATAAAAATAAACTCTAAGCTTCTTCATGTGAAGGAGAAAATCAAAATATGTCACTTAAACTCCTCAAAATACAATGGTCTTCCACGATGCGACTACATGTGGATCAGTATGTCTCTCAGCCGAGCATCTAATTCTCCCTGTTCCTCTCTCCTCTGTTCAGTAAGGAAGGGAAAGGACACTGTAGCCCTTCACTGTTGTTGACTTATAAAAAGAGTAGGGATTTTCTTGTCTATAGACATCAAAATGCTCACAGATACTTCCTTTGGCATCTGTAATTTTGAATATTTAATCAAATATTCTTTTGATTAAAACAACATGGAAGCTTATATGATGCCCCCCTCCCTCAAAATACCACCTTCTGGCATAATTATTATTTACAGGAATTTCTCTGGGCTCCATGCAGACTTTATAAGTATTCTTAGTAGCAGTTGTTTGAACGATGGGTGGCTAAGTTCCATTGTTCTGCTTAGAAAAGTGCCCAGTTGCTCAAAAAACAAAACAAAACAAAACAAAACAAAACAAAGGGAGGGTGATAGAGAGCATTTTGGCTTTTGGATAAATATTCTGTAATTGGCAGAGTTTTCTTGCAGCCATTTTTTAAGAGTGTTATATTGACATAATAACAACATTCCAGCTGTTTCCAACAGTTTGAAATGATTGCCTTTCTCTGTTAAATGGGGTTCTGGACCACTAGTTATACTGTGTCTGTGGCTGATGGGAACTGAAGTCCAAAACATTCAGAGGACCACTTTTGCCTTGAGAAGTTGTTGCATTTGAGAAAAGAGCTAAGTAGAGATCATTCCACAGCTTCTGCTGTCTTTGTTTATCTCTATTCTTTTCTAGCATTTTTTTTTTTGCCATTCCCTGTAAAGCATCCAACATTCTTAATGCTTTGTTTACACTCAGCAGCTACATTTCATAAAATGTGTGTAATATGTAGTTGGGTCTCCCTCTCGGTTTCTGCAAGTGTTTAGAAATGCACTGTACTCATTTTTAATTTATCAGGCCAGGTTATGAAATCACTATCCCTCTGAGCAATCATTCTGCAGGGAATGAGAAATAATAATTCATACCCCTGACAAGAACAAAATGGCCACGAAGGAGCCACAATTTCAAATACAATTGTAACAAGGCAGCTATGTTACTATAAATCAGGTCCCGAAAGAGGGGCTGTCAGGTTGTTCATTAGATGAGGTACAACCATTTCATTCTTCTTAAAGCAAGGGTAGATTTAGTGTCTCCAAACTTTCCAATTTTTATTTCCATCAAGGAGAACCAACAGCATTTCAGGTAGAAATGTGCCACTGTACATGAACTGGTCTCTCAAAGAATCTTTTCTGCTTTATCCATGTTAAGGAGGATAATAAAAGTTAATGAAAAATATTTACAGCAAATACATAACATTTAACCTAACATGTACAGGAGGAAATATGCTTTCTCTCTCTGCACCCATTTTTCTGTCCCTTCAAAAGGGATGCTGGGAAAATGCTTCAAGAACTTCACTCAGGTTCAGTTGCCACATGCAGAAATGCGTATACAAACTTCAGCTCTCAAAATTGTGAGGAGGAGGAGGAGGAGGAGGAGGAGGAGGAGGAGGAGGAGGAGGAAGGCTTTATCATGGGAGGGGGAGCATTGCTTAATGTCAGTGCATTTGAGCAATTACTGAGGGATTCCTGTGAGGAATCAGAGGAAGTATGCCTCGGACACCAATTTCAGTAATTCATTTCTAGGCTCCACAATTTATGCAGTAAGAGAATATTACTCCTCTTCCGGTGGGAGGAGATGGGTGGTGACAAATTTGATATATATAAATAATAAATAAATAAATAAATAAATAGGGACAGGTTCAGAAAAGAGCAACAGGAATGACCAGGTGACTTAGAAACCACATTTTATGAAGAGAATGGATGGATGGATGGATGGATGGATGGATGATGTTTTGCCTTGAGAAGTGAAGACTGTGGGCATAGGGGTGGGGAGGATTATCTCTTTACAGATAACTAAAAGGATCTACACAGAGGAAGATCGAAATTGTTCTGCATCATTCCAGAGGGCAAGCCATGGAATAATGGATTTAAGTTTTACCAAGGCAGATTCCAAATGAATGTTAGAAAAACTTCCTAACAGGATGAACAATGTCAAAGTAGCATCCATTACTTTGAGAGGTGTTGGGCTCGCCTTCCCAGGCTGTGTACCAGCAGAGGCTGTTCAGCTATCTATCTGCTGTGCTTTAATATGTATTCCTGCACTAAGCAAGAAGTTGGACCTGATATAAATAATTCATTCAAACCCTATGGTTTTATGATTCTGTGATTCAAAACAATCTTATTTGAAGAAAGTAAGGGTAAATCAAACCCTGCCCTCTGTGTTGATAAGATTCTTTAGTCACAGAAAGAAAAATGGTATGAAAACTCAATGGGTTTTTTTTCCCTTTCCTCTTCTTCCACTTAAAAAAGAAAGACCCACACATATTCACTCAGTTGCAAATGGACTGAAACTCCCATAATTTCTAACTTCAGTGGTCATCCAACAATGTGAAGGATGCCATATTGATGAAAACTCATCTGTAAGTTCTGAGTCATATAATCCTCTGCGTTATTACCTTCATGTTGAAAATTACATATTTTGCACAGAGATTAGGAAAATAAAGGAAATCTCTATGACAGCTGCCAGTGTGTGCAGTCTCACTCCTTTTCAATATCTGTGCTGTTCCATACATTCCAACCACTGATAGATTTTACATACATAGAACTTAAATACAAATATATTTCATATTCATATATTTTATACTTAGTATTCACACATTAGAAACATTTGCACTCTGAAACCATGTTATACTTTCTTGAAGAGTTTTGTTGACTTCCTTACTCTTCCTTTCTAGCAGGCCTTGATAGATAGCTGTGCCCATAGAAACAAGATCAGATATACATTCCAAGGATCGCTTCTCCAGAGGAAAGGCATTGTTTAATAATGGTCAAGGTGCCCTAGCAAGGGTGGAAGGAAGTCCCTTACATGGAATGATGATAGAGGGAAGGAAGGAAATCCCTAATATGGAATGAGGTTAAGGTGGAGTATGGGTAACTGAGTAAGGGGTGGTCTTCTGAAGGAGGAGTTGAATGGAAGGTATATAATGTGCTGTAAGGAGGGGGTCCTGCATGGCCACCCACCTAACAGCCGGCTGTCATCGCTTTTGCTCTTGGGTGAAAAATAAAGAACTTAATTTCATGCAACTGCCTGTTTCTTTGGTCCCAGCTCAGAAACAAACCTGGTAAGGAGATAAAAAAATCTAACACCACTTCCATAAATGGAATGTAACTGAGCTACATCAGGCATGCATCACATTGGTCTCTCAGAGTCTTGCTCTGTAATTTATTTGGATGGTTTGTTGTTGTTTATTCGTTCAGTCGCTTCCGACTCTTCGTGACTTCATGGACCAGCCCACGCCAGAGCTTCCTGTCGGTCGTCAACACCCCCAGCTCCCCCAGGGACGAGTCTGTCACCTCTAGAATACCATCCATCCACCTTGCCCTTGGTTGGCCCCTCTTCCTTTTGCCCTCCACTCTCCCCAGCATCAGCATCTTCTCCAGGGTGTCCTGTCTTCTCATGATGTGGCCAAAGTATTTCAGTTTTGCCTTTAATATCATTCCCTCAAGTGAGCAGTCTGGCTTTATTTCCTGGAGGATGGACTGGTTGGATCTTCTTGCAGTCCAAGGCACTCTCAGAATTTTCCTCCAACACCACCGTTCCAAAGCATCGATCTTCCTTCTCTCAGCCTTCCTTATGGTCCAGCTCTCGCAGCCATATGTTACTACAGGGAACACCATTGCTTTAACTATGCGGACCTTTGTTGTCAGTGTGATGTCTTTGCTCTTAACTATTTTATCGAGATTTGTCATTGCTCTTCTCCCAAGGATTAAGCGTCTTCTGATTTCCTGACTGCAGTCAGGATCTGCAGTAATCTTTGCACCTAGAAATACAAAGTCTTTCACTGCCTCTATGTTTTCTCCTTCTATTTGCCAGTTATCAATCAAGCTGGTTGCCATAATCTTGTTTTTTTTGAGGTTTAGCTACAAGCCAGCTTTTGCACTTTCTTCTTTCACCTTCATCATAAGGCTCCTCAGTTCCTCTTCACTTTCAGCCATCAAAGTGGTATCATCTGCATATCTGAGATTGTTAATGTTTCTTCCAGTGATTTTAACTCCAGCCTTGGATTCCTCAGGCCCAGCATGTCGCATGATGTGTTCTGCATACAAGTTGAATAGGTAGGGTGAGAGTATACAGCCCTGCCGTACTCCTTTCCCAATCTTAAACCAGTCCGTTGTTCCGTGGTCTGTTCTTACTGTTGCTACTTGGTCATTATACAGATTCTTCAGGAGGCAGACAAGTTGACTTGGTACCCCCATACCACTAAGAACTTGCCACAATTTGTTATGGTCCACGCAGTCAAAGGCTTTAGAATAGTCAATAAAACAGAAATAGATGTTTTTCTGAAACTCCCTGGCCTTTTCCATTATCCATCGGATATTGGCAATTGGTCCCTAGTTCCTCTGCCTTTTCTATACCCAGCTTGTACATCTGGCAATTCTTGCTCCATGAATTGCTGAAGTCTACCTTGCAGGATCTTGAGCATTACCTTACTGGCATGTGAAATGAGTGCCACTGTTCGATAGTTTGAACATTCTTTAGTGTTTCCCTTTTTTGGTATGGGGATATAAGTTGATTTTTTCCAATCTGATGGCCATTCTTGTGTTTTCCAAATTTGCTGGCATATAGCATGCATTACCTTGACAGCATCATCTTGCAAGATTTTGAACAGTTCAGCTGGGATGCCATCATCTCCTGCTGCCTTGTTATTAGCAATGCTTCTTAAGGCCCATTCAACCTCACTCTTCAGGATGTCTGGCTCTAGCTCACTGACCACACCATCAAAGCTATCCCTGATATTGTTATCTTTCCTATACAAGTCTTCTGTATATTCTTGCCACCTTTTCTTGATCTCTTCTTCTTCTGTTAGGTCCTTGCCATCTTTGTTTTTGATCATAACCATTTTTGCCTGGAATTTACCTCCAATGTTTCTAATTTTCTGGAAGAGGTCTCTTGTCCTTCCTATTCTATTGTCTTCATCCACTTCCGTGCACTGCTTGTTTAAAAATAATTCCTTATCTCTTCTGGCTAACCTCTGGAATTTTGCATTTAATTGGGCATATCTCCCCCTATCACTGTTGCCTTCTGCTTTCCTTCTTTCTTGGGCTACTTCTAGTGTCTCAGCAGACAGCCATTTTGCCTTCTTGGTTTTCTTTCTTTGGGATGTATTTTGTTGCCGCCTCCTGAACAATGCTGCCAACTTCTGTCCATAGTTCTTCTGGGACCCTATCTACTAAGTCCAGTCCCTTAAATCGATTCTTCGCCTCCACTGCATATTCCTTAGGAATATTAGTGAGCTCATATCTAGCTGATCTGTGGGTCTTCCCTAATCTCTTTAGTCTGATCCTAAATTGTGCAAGAAGAAGTTCATGATCGGAACTACAGTCAGCTCCAGGTCTTGTTTTTACCAACTGTACAGATGTCCACCACCTTTGGCTGCAAAGGATGTAGTCAATCTGATGTCGGTGTTGTCCATCTGGTGAAGTCCATGTATAAAGCCGTCTCTTAGGTTGTTGGAAGAGAGTGTTTGTTATGCAGAGTGAGTAGTCTTGGCAAAATTCTATCAGCCTATGTCCTGCTTCGTTTTGTTCTCCCAGGCCATGCTTACCTGTAATTCCAGGCGTCATTTGACTGCCCACCTTAGCATTCCAGTCTCCTGTGATGAAAATAAGATCTCTTTTAGGCGTGTCATACAGTAGGTGCTGCAGATCCTCATAGAACTGCTCTACTTCAGCTTCTTCAGCATCTGTGGTTGGGGCGTATATTTGGATCACTGGGATGTTAGATGGCTTGCCCTGAATTCGAATGGAGATCATGCTATCATTTTTTGGATTGTATCCAAGCACTGCTTTAGCCACTTTATGATTAATTATGAAGGCTACTCCATTTCTTCTGCGGTCCTCTTGTCCACAGTAGTAGATCTGGTGGTCATTTGATGTGAAGTGGCCCATTCCAGTCCCTTTCAGTTCACTGACACCCAAAATGTCTATCTTTAATCTTGACATCTCACCAATAACCACATCCAATTTGCCCTGGCTCATAGATCTTACGTTCCAGGTTCCAATGGTGTGTTGATCCTTAGAACATCGGATTCGCCATTCACCACCAGCACCATCAGCTGCTAGCCGTCCTTTCGGCTTTGAGCTAGCTGCGTCATCACGTCTGGGGCTAGTTGAGCTCATTCTCTGTTCCTCCCCAGTAGCATTTTGACCATCTTCCGACCTGGGGGTCTCATCTTCTGATGGTATACTGACATATCTCTGGTTGTACTGATCCATTTAGTTTTCCCGGCAAGAATACTGGGGTGGGTTGCCATTACCTTCCCCAGGGATCGCATTTAGTCTGACCTCTCTGTCATGACCTTCCCGTCTTGGGTGGCCCTTCATGGTTTAGCTCATGGTATCATTGAAGTGCTCAAGCTCCAGTACCACGACAAGGTAACGATCCTTTGCTGAAGATTTGGATGGTTAAACTATCTTAATTTGGGGAAACAGCAAATTGTAACTTATTAAGTCGATGTGCATACCCTCCCAATTTAGGAGAGACTTTTTCAGACTTAGTATAGCGTGGAGAAGATTTTTTTTTCCTTGAGAAGGCTGGACCTCTGCAGCTGAGAAGGTTTTAGTGTTTAAACATAGGACTTTATGTGAAGAAGATAGTCGGTTACACAAAGTCACGGCTGGTCACATTCTTTTCTCCTTGCACGCTTGCTTGAGGAAACGAAAGTAGGCTGCTTAAAATGCTGAACTTCTTATGCCCATCTTATCCACAGGGAACTTGCTATTTTACATAGAAGGGTATCAAGAAGGTGTTTCATCCCAAGCTTATCCAGGCTGAACTTTATCATGCATTGCTTGGTTCCCTGCCAAAGCCAAAAAGCCCCACAATTTTTGCATGTCCTGCGGAGTCCGTTCAAGCCCATGCAAATGTTCTTGAGCGATGGGAGTCCAATGCCTTTGAAATGAAACAAATGACCTGTTTGCCTTGAGAAAGATAGACTGTGCCCAAATGCAAATGCCCGACCCCTTCCTGAGAGTGACATTGCAAAGTGGCAGATTAGCTGGTTTTTACAACAAAACAATAATGTTCAAAGGCCGCAACATTTCCTGGGCACTGATGATTCGCTGGGGGAGCTGATGGCCTGAAGCAGAGCTTCGGGCTGTTAAGCAAGATGGTCATTAATTTCCCAGGAAATGCTTTGGTCAGAGGAATTCACTGCTATTACAGGATAATAGCTTAAAAGTCATAAGATTTCAGGTTTCATGGTGGGTTCTCCTCTCCCCTTCTCCTTTCTTAATTTTGTGGTGAAAGAGACAGTGTGTTAGGGAATTGCATACTAGATGAGGTCTAAGGACATCCCCAAAATTATTTATTGTGGAGCCTCTTCTCCATGCCAAAGAATAGTTGTTAGGATTTTCATAAATGTTTAATTTATGAAATATCATCTATCAGATTCATTTTTTTCCTCTCATTGCATTTGCTGACTGCTTATCTATCCTTGTTATTGTTCTGCTGAAAATTTGCTTGGCTGGGAAGGGATACTTCAAAGCAGACTTTCTCATCTGGGCACTGTCCAGATGTGTAGCCTTCAACTTAAACTCACAGCACACATCTGGAGGGTTTAAGTTTCCTTAAGGAAACCTTTCGTTGGGGAGGATCGTTTGGAAGCCAACGACAATAGCACAGAAGGCAAAGAGAGAGGAAGGAGACGTCACTGCATTGTGGATTGGGACCTAACTGGGATGCATAATGTGTGCATCCTTTGAATTTAATAACTCAGGATTGTGATAGAAACATCTCAAATGACAGCTGCATCTGAGTCTGATGGATGGGCTGTCCAGCTTAGCAGAGCTATAAAGCCTGTAGCTTTACTTGGCTGTGGCTTTTTTAGAGAAAGCAAATATTCCTCTCCTCCCTCACTGCAAGTGTTATGCTGAGCACCAAAATAAATTGAGTATTGACTCAATGGGGCAGGAGATATACTCTCTCTCGTTATTGCCTTCTTAACAGTATTTGATCGTGTTCGTCTCGGTTAAGGTATCCTTCCAAACAGCATTCTCTGATTTTCTCTGATTATCTGACCAATTGGTGCTGTGTCCAGGCTGCAATTTGCAGAAAGCCAGATTGATCTACTTATATGATGTGGCAGGAAATCACAGTGTCCTGACTTCATGGATCTTGATTGAGATTTTTGGGACTAGAGAAGAACTTTGCTCTTTTCATTAGTTTTCAACTGGAGCTCTTTGTCATTCTGGCTACAGGAACAAACTAATATTCTAACAGGACTAGGCAGAGTCCAGTAATGTTGTCTATGTGAGATGAAAGGTGATGAAGCCATGCTGTTAGCTGGAACATTTTTTTCCAGAGGTGACAGAGATCAGAAGAGACTAGAAGGAAGAAATTTAAAAAATATCCAGTAGGATATAGGAAAAGATTGAAGGAAGCAGTGGAAGAAGGATGAGGCTTAAGGCCAAGATAGATTGGAGCCTCCATCCTACAGAAGTGGTCATTGGATCCTAGGGGGACATAGTCTCCACTACTAACCCCAGTGCTAAATAAGAACAGCTGTAGAGAAGGAGCAGAACCAGGGCAAACTCCACCTTGGGAAAAGGTAGTACTCCATGGTTTGAAAGGACACTGAAGGACAGCCTGCAGAAATACAGGGCAGAAGCCTCTGGGGATGCAAAAGCCCTCTTTAAATTAAGACAAGAAGATATTTCGTTTTCCTCACAAAGCAATGAACTATGGCATATTTTTTTTTCTGTTAAGTGTGTCTGTCCTTCTGCTTCCTTCCATGCCATTTCACCCATTTTTACATCTCCCAAGTTAGAATCCAAGTCAGCTTGCCTTTGCCTCTTCATTGCCTTAATTGTCCACACCAACTTCTGGGTTTGTTCCCCATCACCAGACACTTGGTATTGACATGACAGGTAAGCATCAAAGTCCACAGATATTCTGCACTGCTGGTACCCCAGAGGCCAAGCATCTCCTGTGCCTAACCTCAGTATCTCTCCATGACTGTGGAAACAGGGTAGAGCAGAGTTTCTCATCCTGGGTTCCGTGGCACCCTTGGGTTCCATGAGAGGTCACTAGGGGTTCCCTGGGAGATCCTGATTTATTTAAAAAAAAATCAAATTTGGGCAACTTCACACTAAAGACGTAAATTTCATTCTTTATTTTCAGTTTAAGAACATTGTTAATGCATCTATACAGGTCTGTGCATGAAACAAATATAATTTTGTAACTTCTGGCCTATATTTGAGCCTGAATGTGCAGGGGTTCCCCAAGGCCTGAAAAATATTTCAAGGGCTCCTCCAGGGTCAAAAAGTTGAGAAAGGCTGGAGTAGAGTGTCTTTCCATCATTGATGCAAGCCTGTTCCAAAGATTGGCCACCATTTCGTTACAGTTTGTATCTTCTTTAACTGCAGCATCAAAAGTCTGCTGTTTTATTGGGATATAAGAAGTAAGTCTAATTGGAATCAACAAGACCTTTTTGCTAAGTGGGCTTATAAAAAGTCTCTCAAGCAGCTTTCTTTTCTTTGCTCCTTTTGAGTTAAACAAATGATTACAGCTACTATTTCTGTATAATCTTTAATTAAGAAGAAGGGGTTGAGCCTGGAGCAAAGCTGGTAATGGGAAAAAAAGACATTAAGTGAGGCTTGCAACATAATGCAGCAAAATGCTACCCTTCAACATTCCAGCCAAATCTTTCCATCTCAGTGCACCACCTGGGCCCCAGTTTTTCATTTGTTTTCATTTCTTTCCCCTCCCCCCAAATCCAGCATCCTCCATGCCTTTTTATGCAGCCAGACATCTTAGATCTTCATAGTATCCTCATTGCACCCTGCTCCAATTTGAGGCAATCATTATAAGATCCTCCTTTTGTTCCATCAAATCCCGGGGTGGTGTTTCCATGACAGATCTGGCTCTTTTTAAGTATAAGCTTCTTTCTGTTCTTACAATTCTACAGCTATTGTATGGCATGAGCTAGACCAGTTAAGACGATGCTCTATCACAGAAAGGCGTTTGAGAGGTTTTGCCTCATCTGTGTTCAAAGAACTCGTTTGCAGTATTTTTTTTAAAAAAATCATTTGAGATTTGTGCATCAAAGGATTACAGGTTTTTAACTGGTGTGTGGCAGTTTGCCTTCTTCACCCAGCAGCAGTGAACAGCACATCAGGTCTCATAAACTGCTATCTTCCTCTTCCTCTTGTCTCTTCTGTGTTCTTGTTCTCTCTTTTGCCTCCCTCTCTCGCCCCAGTCAATTGCAAAAAGCCTAACCAAGGTTAACAGTGGCCAAGCCTAGCACTGACTACTGTTAGAATGTATCTAGAGCAGTGTTCCTCAACCTTGGCAACTTTCAGATGTGTGGACTTCGCTCCCAGAATCCCCCAGCCAGCCTGATTTAGTGTGTGTGAATTTGCTGGATCTTGGTTAACTGGGTTGTGTCAATACAGCCTATGATGCTTTCTATTTCCCCCAGTCAACAAAAGCTGTATTATCACTAAGAATAACCATTCCTCACTAAGTGATTTGTATTTCTCTTCACTTTCCTTGTGTGGCGCAGAGTGGTAGGGGCCAGTATTGCAGCCGAAACTCTCCCCACGACCCGAGTTCGATCCCAGCAGAAGCTGGATTCTCTCAGGTCGACTCAGCCTTCCATCCTTCGAGGTCGGTAAAATGAGCACCCAGCTTGCTGGGGAAGGTGACGGCTGGGGAAGGCAATGGCAAACCACCCCGCTATAGTCTGCCAAGAAAATGTCGCAAAAGTGGTGTCCCCCCAAAGGGACAGACATGACTCGGTGCTTGCACAGGGGACCTTTCACCTTTCACTTTCCAAAGTGCTTTCGTTTCTTTGAAAAAAATGGCATTTCCTTAAGCCTGCCAAACCTAGCAGTTCGAAAACATGCAAATGTGAGTCGATTAATAGGCACCGCTTCGGCGGGCAGGTAACGGCGTTCCGTGTAGTCATGCCGGCCACATGACCACGGAAGTGTCTTCGGACAAACGCCGGCTCTTCGGCTTCGAAACGGAGATGAGCACTGCCCCCTAGAGTCGGACACAACTGGACTGAATGTCAAGGGAAACCTTTACCTTTTTACCTATACCTTGGCTGGTGCTGTTTAGATACCTAACAATCCACGCTCGGAACATTAGTTTGCCATTATAGAGAACACTATAGATTTGGCCTTTCTAACTCCACTCTTAAGTGAATCAGAAAAGCTCTTGAAAAGACTAGGATTGAAGGAAAAGTATTTTGAATCCTGATTTCTTAAAGCTCTCTGTCCTCTTAGTAAATTGCCACGTAAGACATGTTCACTGAGAAAATTCTGTCACTGGATGGCAGTAGAACTATAGTAGAAATGTATTGATGCACAGATATGGCAGAGAATAATCAGAAGAAAAGAGTTACATTTATCTTTACATGTAGAAGTTTGAAGAGGCCCAGAAAAGACCCACATTTCCAGAAGGGAAAGACAACAAACTCTCAAGGTATCCTGTACATTTTTCTTGGGATGTGGTTGCAAACTTAGCAATTCTTTATTATTATTATTATTAATTTATTTTCTATCCTGCCTTTATTATTTTTATAACTAACTCAAGGCGGCGAACATACCTAATACTCCTTCCTCCTCCTATTTTCCCCACAACAACAACCCTGTGAGGTGGGTTGGGCTGAGAGAGAGGGACTGGCCCAAGGTCACCCAGCCGGCTCTCATGCCTAAGGCAGGACTAGAACTCCCAGGCTCCTGGTTTCTAGCCTGGTGCCTTAACCACTAGACTGTTGCTGTTCATTTTAAGTCTTATTTTGCATGGAATTTTTGGGATAGATGTAATCTTCAGATATCACGCTCCTGCTATTTTACCTGTTTCAGTCTATTTAATTCAACCTGATCTAATCTGATAGTCCTTTCTCTCCCTGGGTCCTTTCATCTCTTCCTTCCTTAGAGACCAGATTTGAAGGCCTTAAAGAATTGTGTTAAAGCTACTTGTGATTCTAAATCATTATCTGATTCAGACTCAGAGGCAACCTGTTTCTCAGTTTCAGCTGCTGGGAAATAACAGCAAGGCTTGTTAGTATGCCAGAGGGATATGGTGGACTGTTAGGATGGGCAGATGCAAGAAAACAAAATTAATACTGTGGGTTAATTAAAGTGTGGGTTAATTAAAGCCTGTCTGCTTTTGGGGACTGATTTTCAGTCTTGCACATGCAAATGCCTCCAGTTCTGGCTATCCAGTTTTCTGTCTTAACAGGTAGCAGAACCTAGGTGATCTTGTTGGTCTAGAAAGCTAGGTAGGGTCATCCTTGGGTAATACTTGGGCAGGAGAACTCCAGAAAATCCAGGGGCTGAGCTGTGTAGACTTGAAAGTTGAAAGAAACGTCTTAGAAAGACGCAATCACAAACCAATCCCATACTGATCTCAAGAAAGCTGCACAGCCACAGCATTAAGCCATTAATAAAACTTAAATTTGGGAAGATGAGCCATAGAAAGCTCTAACAGCCATCTCCTGTAGTGTTTGCAGTTTCATGAAAAACCGTAACAGCACCTTTAAAAATCTTTTAAAACCTCACTTTTACCCACATAGAAAAAACCTTTTTCTTGGAGAAATGCACCCCCCCCCCCAACTTGAGCCACCATTACTAGATCTACAGCTCTGTGGTTTTGTAAAACCACCTTAGACAACAACGACCATTCTGGAGGCTTTCTGTGGAATCAAGGGTGCCATTAAAAACAAGTTCCAAATTAGCAGGGATTTTTGTGCAAAGCCTGTTCAATTTCTATAACTCTCATAGCAGGGATATTCCTCTCAGGAATGTGTGAAACTCATGATTTCCGAGTTTCTAATATGGGAACTTGGCAGAGATTGTTCTTTGTGCGCAATGGGCCAAGCTTTCTAAATTAAGAACATGCTCACAGAGTAGAGTGCAATTAGCATACAATCACACAAACCCACAAGTTCCCTTATGTCTCAGAGGCAACTCTTTGTATGCTTCAGTTCCCCAAATAAAGAAAAGGTGTGTGTGTGTGTTTGTGTGTGTGTGTGTGATATGTAGAGTTAGATAATCCATATGCTGACAATTCTGGGGACTATATTTCTACTAACCCTACACCTAAGGAAAGCATTATCATGGGATTTTGCCCATAGGGGAGTAGAAGGAAATATTCAAACAGTTGAATGAACCTCTCCATTAAGCTAGTGACCCAGAAGGCATCTCTCCAGAAGGACAGGCATATGATGAGAATACAACACAGAACTAGACAACAACAGACACAGAAGCCTTTCTCTCACCTGACATACATCACAGTGACAATGCATGAATTTTATCATAAACTTTGATCACTGCAGCTATAAAAGAAACCCATATATTGATGTACATCATTCTCTTTATTTAGATAAAACATGGTCTGATCTTTTGCTTTTCTGGAAACAGTGTGTGCGAATTTGCTTTCTTGTGGCTTTGCCCCAGGGTCATTGTCTTGCCTGCAAGTGCACACTCCCCTCCTCATCTACTTCCTTTCCTTGAGGCTTGATAACCTAATCTGAAAATGTGCCTCAGTGCCAAACTGAGATTCTCAAGCAGGTCTGTCTGTCCAGCCTTTTCCCTGGTGGATTTGATCCTTCTCTCTTAGAGAAAGTTTCCTTTCCCTCTCTCCCTTCCTTGGGCACTCCATTCACACTTGGGGGTGGATGGGATCCCTATCCTATGTACTATCCCAATTTTCCTTCTACAGCCCAACAAGACTCTTCTTATATCCTTGCTGAGTATTGCAGATTCCTTGGCAGCTGGCAGGCTCAGACAAAACAAGCATGCCTTCCTATAGACTGGATACATTCTCAAACCAAATCCTTGCAAATTGGTATGATTTTGTTCCCAAGTGAGAGACTGGGCTAGTAAGAGAACTGGCTAAGCCACCTTTTTTTTCCACTCAAGATTGTAGCTCCCTATATCTGATTTTCAGGTTGATGGTTTTGTGTGTCTCAGTGTGCTGACTGGTTCTGAGCCTGCAAGGTAGAAAGCTGGAGGCCTCAAACCTCCCCTCCCATCAGTACAGAGCTGTGTTTTTTCACTCGCTCTAAACCTCCATCTCATTTCTATAAAGGACTCAGTTTCTTGGGATTTTGATCACTACTCCAGTGATGGCTAAGTTTTGGGGACAGACAGCACCGCTGACTGATAGAAAGCACTCTAAGTCATAACTGCCTTGGTATAGCCTTTCCCTTGCCTTCATACTGACTGAGTTGGGGTTCACTCAACATACTGGGCTTTAACTGACCCAGTGAACTGAATCCAGCCTTTTAGTTCTTATGCTATTAAATAAGAAAAGCAGCAGGGCCATCTTTGGTGATTAAGGATATGGGAAAGCCTGTGGGTGCATCTGCCAGTCTTTTGAACGAAAGACCACCTGGACATTTTGTTATTTGGGATAGCAATAGATAAAAGGACTAGTGTGGTGAAATGGAGCCTTTTTTCCTACCTTGCATTGATGGACACTGATTAATTGTAGAGAAATTTGGAAAGTCATCTAGTCTAACACACTAACAGCTAGTGTGATGGAGTGATTAATGGGATGTACTGTGACAACCCATGATCAAGTCTATGCTCAAGAGAAAGATCCTCTAAGGATGGAACAGAACAGAATGGAATGGAACAGAACAGAACAGAACAGAACAGAACAGAGACATCCTGATTTAACTTTTATTTAACTAAGAACATCTGGAGTAGGTTCTCCTCATATAATGTTAGGACAAGAGAGCCAGTTTGGTGTAGTGGTTAAGGTACCAGGGTAGGAGACCATGAGTTCTAGCCCTGCCTTAGGCACAAGGCCAGCTGGGTGACCTTGGGCCAGCCACTCTCTCTCAGCCCTAGGAAGGAGGCAATGGCAAACCACTTCTGAAATCTTGCCAAGAAAACTCCAGGGGCAGGAGTTCAGGCAGTCACCAGGAGTCAATGCTGACTCAAAGCACAAATATATATGGACATGAAGAAAGTTGTTGTTGTTATTGTTGTTATTGTTATTTAATATAGCTGCCCACTCCACTGGATTCTGGGCTGCTTACAAAATATAATACAATTAAAAACATAAACTTCTGACTAAAATCAACCATGACAACCAAGCAGACAGTCCTGCTCCCCCCCTCCCCCAAAACACATTAACCCTAGGCCTGGGAACAAAGCAAGATTTTAAGGGGGTTTTGGAATCCCAGGAGAGAGGGCAACAGAACTCAGGTTTGATTCTACAATAAATGCTGAGAGTAAACATGTATTCAGACTAAGGTTAAGTGACACTTAAGAACTAACTGTGGTTGGTAGGACTCAGTTTCTAATGAAAATTGATCTCATTCTAGAAGCCAAATGTGTATCCACATTTGCTCTGGGTCTGGGTACCTAGCATCTATGACTGAACCCAGGAACTGTAAGATTGAACCAACTGAAATACGAGAGAGTGTCATTCTGCGGTGAAAGAATGCTAGATCTGAATAATGCCTAATTGATGGAATCTGAAGCAGTAACTTCTGACAGTTGCAATCCTGTGCTTTCTCCAAAGCTCAGCCTTGACTTTCCAGCTTCCTGGATCATATCTATGCCAGGGGATACAGGTTTCTAGATAACTCAGTTTGGAATTCCAAACAGTTTGACTGCTTGTCTGTTTCTCCCTTGGGTCAAGTTAACAAAGTTAATTACAAAGCATGAGAGATCAAGATATGATGCTGCCTTATATCTTCTTTAATTACATTTTTATCCTGCTTCTTCTTTGCTTGTATCCTGAGAACTGGTGATATTGAACCACGGCATCAGTTTATCTAGGCTATTAATGCTTAATGTGGCTTTCCCTATTACAGGCTGCTCAGAATCTATATGAGTAGGGTGGGTTGCAAATAATGTAAGTAAATAAATAAGTATGTAAGTAGCCCTCCAGATGAGTTATGATTCCTAGCACTGTGCAACCCACATAACTGTCAGCCAGGATGATTGGGGATAATGGAAGCTATAGTCCAAATAACTATAGACATCTTCTGATATCAGAAAAGCAAGTCTCATTTGATTGACAGTGATTACAGTATATTTGCATAATACTATATAACTGGGTCATGGGTAGGGTTAGTGAATCATGTGAACACCATAATCTACTAAAGATTGGATTTTAGAAGGAGTTTATATCAAGGAGCCTCAGAGTTGTTTCCAGCTAAACTAACAGTCCTGGTTAGCTGTGTCACAGAAACATAGAAGACATGGTTAACCATGGCTTTTTCTGTTTTCCTTTTCACTCAGGTGTCCTACAGCTACACTGGATGGGCATTCCTCCAGCAGTTGTAGGACTGAGGCACCATCTTGTTTTTGTTTTTTAATGGTTATAAAAAAAAAGTTGGATGACTCCTAGCTTCTTCCTGTGTGACCGGGCTATCTGTGATCATCTGCTGCCAGTGCACTGGAATGTATATCTCAAGGTAGTGATAGACTGAGTCACTTATGTCATCTGAATCTTCTTTAACTTGGATTAGACCATGCTAAGCTTGATTAGTTTTAACATTAGTTAGGACTTTTTGTTGGGGAGTTTTGCATACTGTTTGATTGGCTATTTTGTGGTTTGATATATAAGATAAACCCATAAAGTTGGGTTACCTCAATTAGGTTAATTCAATTGTATTAATCTAATCCCTGGATTTTCAGGTAGGGGTATGTTCTACCCCACTGACTTAAGATCCTTTTGACTTTTGGCCATGGTAGGAGGAATGATGGGAACTGTAGTACAACTCAGGTAGGAGGAAGTTGTGTTAGAGTTTGAAACTGGGATCTTCAATATGATCTGCCATGGAAGTATGCATGGCAGATACATATCCAAAACTTGGATCCTTTCCTGGACCTTACTCTGGGCTGGAAGTCCTATTTTCCAATGTTCTCTGAGCATCTGGAATTACTGATTGTTGAATGATTGAAAATATGCCATCAAGTCAGCATTAACTCTTAGCAACCACATGGTTAGGTTTTTTTCCATGACAATTTGTCCCCAATTTGGTCCTTCAGATCTTCCAACAGTGACATCATTGCCACTGTAACTGAGTCCATACCCTTGCTGCTGGTCAACCTCTTCTCTTTCCTTCCACCTTTCCCAGCATCAGAGCCTTCTCTAGAGAGCTGGGTCTTCGCATAATATGTCTGAAGCAGGAAATCTGAGCCTGATCATTTGTGCCCCAAGTGAGAACTGTGGGTTGATTTGTTCAGTGGTTGGTGCCAGCAGTATAGAGTCAATTGACCTACAGACAAAGAAGACAAAACATGCCTTAAATATGCCAATGGCAAGGTGACATCATTAATTAATTTATTCATTGTAACTACTGTTTGTATGTCACTCAATCCAACAAGGCCCAAAGTGGTTTCCAAAAATGAGTTAAAAGAAAAATTATAAAGGGTAAGACAATGAACCAACAGCACCTCAAGGAACAGCCACAGCTCAACCCATAGCAAGAGGGTTTCCCTCATCACAAATCTTTCCCTCAGGCTTTTGGAAAAGGCAGATTCTAATGGTTTTCTGAACAACCATTTGGGGTAGGAGCCAATATACTCTCAGGAGGAATGCTGTTCCAAAGAAGGAGAGTGCGCATGTGCAGGACTGACAAGGCATGGCCCTGTGGTCACTGAAAATGATAAAAGAAGAGACCCAGAGAGACCCCACACTTCTTGATCTTGCTCATGGGCAGAGGACACTGGGAGAAGGCAGTCCTGTAGCTTTCCAGGTGCTCAGTGAATCTGTGACTCCTCATTTGTCCATGCTAGCCATCCCAGTTTGTCTGCCCTCCCCCCATCTTATTTGATGCATACTATCTTTTGAACAACTAAAGAAAGAAAGCAGACTTGCAAAGGAGCACCAAAAAAGCTATGATTTGCCCGCTTGCTGCTTTCACAGCAATTTGGTCAATGTGATGAGTATGTATTGAGACAAACACAGACAAACCAAGGTATTTCCACTGTTTCTTGGAAGGGATTCACAGGAAAGAAATGCCAGCAAAGAAACTGCTAAAGGCGATCATAACCTCCAGGTAGGACCAGAAAACACCCCCTCTGCTCCGAATAACTTTTTCTTCTCCTTGCATCTCAAATCAGTATCTGATTATGCCTGAACAGAAGCCAACATTTTCCCTCTGCTGGCCCGTTTGTCAGGTTGACAGAAGAAAATAAGACAAAATAAGTTTTACTGCAGGAGCTCCTCTAAGTTAAACAATATTCATGGCCAGATAGGCACCTTAAATAAGATGACACCAGTTCAGAAAAGGAAAGTGATCCGCAGCAACCAAGAAAAGGGAAAATAAATTAATGGCTTCCTACATTCCCAACTGGCTTTGATTCAGTTTTAGTTGGCCAACTGTTGCTTCTACTTTGCATGCCCTGTGGCCATTCTTCAGATATGCTTCTGCATTAGCTTTGTGGGCTAATGCTTGTACATTTATACTTTAGATCAGGAGTTGGCAGCTATGACCTGTAGGCCAAATCCAGCCCATTGCCCCTTTTTATATGACCTGTGAACTAAGAATGGATGGGCAGGCAGGCAACAGATCACCAGGCCTGAACAAGCACCTTGGGTGACCATGGAGGCCTATCAGTGGCCTCCTTGCTGGTGGATCAGCTCCATCCAATGGCTGTCATGCTCCTTGGCCTGCAGAACTGCCAGCTGTGCCCATGGAGGCAGAGGAGAGGCAGGATACAAAAAACTGTTTGCCGACCCCCTGCTTTAAATTATGAGTGTGCAAAATATTTTGTTTCAAAATTTAAGCTTGAAATGAAAGAATGTTTTGGATATCCCTTGTCCAGAAGTACTTATTGGATCAAGAGAAGTGGAAAACATTTGGCTCCAATGCAACATACAGCCCAGGACCTCTTTTTGTGACTCTGGAGACACTAGCAACCATGTTGTTGAAGCTTTATTTAAAAAATGTAATGTGTATCCTAAATAGGCTTAATAATGTGTGTGTGTGTGTGTGTGTGTGTGTGTATACACACATACATATATATATCCCTCATAATCCCCCTCCCCAGACTAATGCCCTCCGAAAAATCTTCCTTCCTTGGATATGTTCAATTCAGCCTCATTGAAGTTGCATAATTGCCAATCCACATGATCCCTTGCTCTGCCTCCCTAGTGTTATGTGCAACCCTCAGCCACCACAACTTGTCCACTGCTTCCCCAATTCTTTACCATATCTAGAGATAAACTGATAGGACAACATGACTGGCAAACATTGAAGACCAACACTACATCCTTTCCTCAGCACTGAAAGGTTCAAATGCCTGAAAGGCTATTAGATACAAGAGGCTAAAAATGTAAGCAGTTCATCTCAGAATGTCTGACTCAGTCTAATGACCTCAAGTTGCAGATCAAGTGCAGTTGAGTGTCATGAGAAATTGATACATGCGGTTCAAGCAGGGAGCCACAAATATGACATGCTCAAGTGTAGGTGGACACTTGACTAACTGAGTAGGCCATACCACTGATGGGTTGCAAGGGGCTCCTTGATGGGCTGTTTTGGGTTGGTGGTCCCCAAGATCTGAACTTCTGGTGAAGGTTCTATCACTATTTCTCTATGAACCTCTGTGGAATAGAAGTAGCAGAACTGGGAAATAGCCTGTAGGAAATAGTATGTAATGGTTGCCTATTCAAAATCACCATCAGACTCACACAGGGTTTTCATGAATATCTGATTTAATAATGAATAGTATGCAGGATCACAAGCAAAGCTGAGAATAGTAAAAGTGTGGGATGTCTCCCAATAAAACCCCAAGCAACTCCCAATCCCTTCCCCCAAAGTCAGTATAATTCCATGCCCACAGGTGCCCCTAACAGTTCCTGCCGGTCTGCGGGAAACGTCCTTGACAGGGCGAGATAGCCCAAACACGCATTCCTCATTCTTCACTCCTTGCATCGAAGCCTGGTACAAGGAACAGGAGCAGCCCCCTCCCGTACAGCAACTTGTGTCAGTCCCATGGCATGGGAACCCGTTACGATGTTTTCCAGGAACATTGGAACAGTAACCATGACATTGTAGCACAGTGTGGGGTGAGGAAGAGAAAAGAGAAGACAATTGTTTCTCTCCAGGTGGCATGGAGCAAAGATACATAACAGTCTTTCATAGATTCTGGGATTGGCACTGAAATCAGTTCATACTAAACTGTGTCTATGAACTGGCATTAATAGTAACAGGAGGTTCACTTATGCACTGCAGACTGTATTGCTGAACTTGGGTCTTTAAGTGGGGTTTTGTTTTAGCCACTTGTGGCCTTCCCAGCTGCTCCTGCAATAAAACAGAGGTCAGAGTAGGGCCTCTAGTGCTTATGAAACATCTGCTAAATTGGTGCAGGTTAACAACAAAGTGCAGAGCTGTTGGTGTCAAGTGGACATTTTAACGTATGCCAGAGTATTGCCTTCATTGCCCTTGATTGCAAGTGCAAGATGTGAGGTTGGTGGTCTGGTGCAGCTTGCTCCTTTACTGCACATGGTTCCATTTTGCAGAAATCATTTTTCTGGATGAAAATAACCCTTCCTGTCTCAGGTGAAGATGAAGAAATGGGTTAGCTGAACTCCAATCTTCTCCCAGAAAGAGATGCTACGCATGTAACATCTTGCATCCATTTCTCTCACTCAGAAAAGATAACGCTGGGGGTCATCAGCAACCTTTGACAATGCCATCCTCAAATCCATGGGAAATCTCTCCCTGTGATGTTAAATAGATATTAAGTAACATGGTGAGATAGGGCAAAACCCTCTTAGTTGAGGTTGGAACTCCTTTTTCCATAGACGGCTCCATTCCATGAGGGATACTTTATTGGGGATCACATGGTAGTCAGGGTTGCATAAAATGATGTGCAAACCAAAAATCAAAAGTGGATGGAAATTACAGTCTTTCTTTGGAACTTTTCCTCCTCTGTGTAACATTTTCACTCTTTATTTCATTATTTTTCTCTCTGAAAGAATCCCTGGACACTTCCTTGACATCTTCTCGCCTTCCAAACAGCAGGCCTATGGGAAATGAACAGAGATCTCTTAAGCAGAGTTCTGATCTCTTGAAAAGCATCTCTTAAATTATGTTGAAGGATCCATAAAAATAGACTGAATGCAGCATAAACATGGGGCTGAAGGCCACATTTGGTAAAGGTTGAAAACTGTCCACCTTTGCCACGAACAAACAGTAAAAGGGCCAAATAATTGTTCTCTACTGACACTTTCAAGACCTGTTCTTCAGAGAGAATGAACACTGGTCAATTATCTCAGCACCATTTGAGGCATATGATGACGAAACGTATTATAGCTGATGGCACTTAACTCCTCTGGAAAGTCAGCAAAATTGAGAGGACTTCCTTCCCATCAAAATTCCAACATATAGTATCTCCTTCATCAGGATGTGCAAAGCTGTTTCCACCTCACAAAACATACCTGGACAAAAGATCTTGGAAGATCAGATTCTTCCAAGAATGCCTCAGGATGACTTATCACTCAGTGGTGGGCTTTGCCCAAGAGTGGTAAATTTGAAACAAATCAAAAATTGTCCATTATGGTGAGATACAACCAGTATCCTTCTAACATTAATTGACATTAATTTCATGATCATTTCCTTCTCTTTCTCTCTCTCTCTCTCTCTGTATGTACATACTGATTACATGCCATCACGCCATTGTCAACTGTCAGCGACCACATGCAGATTCTTCATGATGATCTGTCCCTAACCGGGTCTTCAGTAATTTCAATGGTGCACTCATCACCATTGCAACTGAGTCCATCCACCTTACTGCTGGTCGTCCTCTGCTTCTCTTTCCTTCCACCTTTCCTTGCATTAGAACCTTCTCCAGAGATCTAGGTCTTCACATAATATGTCAGAAGTGGGATAATTTGAGCCTGATCATTTGTTCCTTGAATGAGAACCCTGGCTTAATTTGTTCAATGATCCACTTGTTTGTTTTCTTGGCTGTCCACAGTCATCTCAGGAATCTTCTCAAATATCAAAATTCAGAAGTATCAATATTCTTCCTATCTTGCTTCTTCAAAGTTCAACTTTCACTTCTAAAGAGTGTCACAGGGATACCATGGCTTGCACATTTCTGATCTTTGTAGGTATAGACATATTCACGACATCTGAATACCTTTTCCAATCAATCAATAGACACACACACTTTTGTAATGTGGCATTTACAGTCTTCATCATTCTGTGCTCTTAAGCATCCTGGAATGACAATGGTCAAAGAGGCAAAGCAGTTGCTCACAGTTCACCAAATAATTTATTCACAATTATCAGGCTGAACTAACTGAGACATAGTCATCAGAACTAGAAAAAGGAACCCCAAGGTCTCCTTCTTGTTGTCACTGTGGAACTGAGGACCCCCCCCAAAAAATCATGCAGCTTAATTAGGAAAATGTGCTGGGATCCTATGAACAGATTCTAAACTAAATCAGTTTATTGCTCTCCTGCTGTTTTTATACACATGAGACCTGGCTGTATTTAGCAAATATGGAGCATATTCTAGATCAAAGCAGAGACAGATCATGGACATGAATGTTCCTACAGCAACCCTGCAAAGAATGTCTGTCTGTCTGTCTGTCCATCCATCCATCTGTCTATCTATCTATTCATTCATCACATTTATTTTACTGCCCATTTCATGAGCATGACTCTGGGTGGCGAACAATAAAAATCAAAGATTAAAAACTATACCACAATAATAGTATGTTAATATTTTATATATGTGTGTGTGTGTATGTATGTATGTGTGTGTATATATATCTATATATCTATACACACACAGTATCTATCTATCTATCTATTGATCTATCTATCTAATATTATACATTATAATATAATGTTAATATATTATACTAGCGTCTTTGATGTTAGTATTCTCCTATTGCAAAGCCTCTACTTGATCAATTGGTTGGTTGATTGGTTGGTTGGTCTTGAAGAGAATGAATCAGGATGATATCCCTTGTGGAAGTAGGAGTCTGAAATGTTGGGCCTTTTTTGTTTTTCTTTGGGGGGGAATCTGTTTCTTGGTTTAAAAAATACGAAACAGTAAACCTGGAGAAGGCCAAAGCACCTGTTCTTTTTTTTAATATTCATGAAGAAGTTTAAAAAATAACAGAGCTAAACTTGTCCATTTTTGGTGCCAAATTAAGGCACTGTGATTTTGGAAAACTGTGAAGGAGTGCTAAAATGAGATGGGGGCATAGGTTGCCAACCTGTGTTCTAGTTGTGCTATAATTGTTCTGTGCTTATTTTCCTTAATTCAGATAGTGTGTGTGTGTGTGTATGTGTGCTTACATTGGGTGATCAACAAAAAAAGTTTTGTAGCTCTACTCATTAAAGGGCCTTCTTCAATTACTGGAACTGCCGTTGTGAAACAGATGTGCCGTAAACTGAATGTTAAGGCAATAATTAATAGTTAGCAACAGGGGAGTGCCTACAACCTCTACTGCAGACCAAAGCTCATTTGTGTAAAATACTGTACAAACAATAAAAATATAAACAAGCTTTTGCTTCAATGAGCTTGTTATGCAAACCTGTGCTTTCCCATCACGAGAAATGGGAGAATAGAAGAGAGTTACTCAGAAACCCTGTTCAAAAGATACTTCTGCATGCAGGTTGAACTCTCCAAGGTCTAATGGGCAGTCCTTAACCTTCCCTAGCTGATGCTGGTGATAGCATTGAAGGTATGAATGACAGTCTACAACAGGGAGAAAATCCCTGTTAGTGCAGAGTTCTAGCTCACATGGCACCCATATGGAGCTCATGGAGGCTTCATACTACCTCAGTGGAAGGACTGACAAGTAAATAAGAATGAGAGACCAGGCATTTCTTTATAAAAGATTGTATTAAATAAAAAAACATTACTTAGAAGTAAAACAACATAGTATAAACAGATTAACCAGCTAGCTAGCTAACAACTAGAGACTGCCAGCAAGAAGCTGGTGTACATCATTAATATATTCTGTCCTATGTACATCAACCAATCAGGAGCTTCTTGACCTTATAAAGACATAACCTTTGTTCCTGAGAATATGACCCAGCCAGCCAGGCTGAGCAGAGTTGTTGTAGAATATTTACAAATATTCTCCCTGCAAAAAATGGAATGGCCAGCTTGTTCAGTGTGATAAAACAAGTAAACGAGCTAATAATACTAATAATAGCAACAACAACCATACAATACAAACTGATAAACTATAATAAGCCCAACCTGACTGTAGTTGCAAAGAAGCAAGTATGGGCCACTACAGTAGCTGGAGACAGAAGGGAGAAAGATCTAGAAAAAACAGAGAATTATAAAGACTTTTGAATACAGATGGATTTAATGTGGAGGAAGAAGGTACTAGTGGTGCCAGTAACAGTCGGTCCACTTGGCGCCCTACTAAATGACCTGGAAAAGCACTCGAATACCAGTGGAAGGAATCTCAGCTCACCAATTACAAATGTTGCATTACTTAGAAAAACACATGTATTATAATGATATCTTTAACTATTCTAGATCCTTGGGAAGGATCCAATAGTCAAAAATATCAAATCCAGTCAGAACTATCTGGTAGACTATGTGTAAATAGGACTCATAACTACCATCACAGTAACTCTGATCTTGGCACCTCTCCCAAGCTTATGACTTTCTACCTGGACTGCAGATTATCTGTGGAGTTCTTGGTGCTCTCTGAGCTTGGCTGTTGGCTTGCAGTTGTTTCATCACCCAAGCAGGTAACATCAGCAGTGCCACTGATCATCAGCACTGATGAGGTTGCCTAGCCAGGTAATGAAACGTCTGCAAGCCAACAACCAAGCTCAGAGAGCACCCAGGACTCCACAGTTCAACCCTGAGCTGCATATATTCTCTTCTATTACCGATTATCTTTCTGCCCAGTTAGATCTTGCAAAATGGGACGGGTGGACAGACTCGTCAACCACCTTCTACAATAGATAGCAGGTATGCTACATTTGGTTTGTAGGTCACAAGTTCAATGCTACTCTCAGATAACTCAAATGTTTGGTGAATGTTGAATATTTTTTAATCATGGAAGAATTTCAGAGGCTTCAGTTTTTAAAAAGACACCTCACAGGAAAAAAAGATGGGGGCTGCTTTTCTGAGTGGACCTTTGGTGCCTGGCTGTCTGGGTCATATTCTCAGGATCAAAGGTTATGTCTTTATAAGGTCAAGAAGCTCCTGATTGGTTGATGTACATAGGACAGAATATATTAATGATGTACACCAGCTTCTTGCTGGCAGTCCCTGCAGTTGTTAGCTAGCTAGCTGGTTAATCTGTTTACACTATGTTGTTTTACTTCTAAGTAATGTTTTTTATTTAATACAATCTTTTATAAAGAAATGCCTGGTCTCTCATTCTTATTTACTTCTGCTGCATAAGCAACCTGCTACAGTGAAGAAGCAATATTACAGTGGGCCTAGGGATGAAATCAGCTCGAGAGACCAAAAGTCTGTGTTAGATCACTGAGGGGGAACTTGTGGCCCTCTAGATCTGCAACAACAGCCAACATGGGCTGGGGATTGTCGTTCAGCAGGGTTTTGAAGATCACGGGTTCCTAATCTTCCCTTAGATGATGAGGATGCAGAGCTGAAAGGTGTCAGGGCCAGCCTCGCTTCACAATAAGACACAGACTCACTTAATGGGTATTAAGGATTTCTGGTTTATTGGAATGATAGCTGACAGAACGAAAAATGGGAACGGGGTAAGTAGTGTGGGGGCGCCCCTTTTATACCCTCCTGCATTGCCCCGGGCTTCCCCACCCCTCAATGCCCCGATCCCTCTTGATGGGACCCTTGATGGCTGCCTGGGCATTTTCCCCGGTGTCCTCTTTGTCTCCCTGCGACGGTTGTGTCCTCCGGGGCACCAGGTGCGTCTTATCTTCATTCCTCTGACGTCTCTCTTTTCAGTTGCTTATGGGTCCATGGGTGTGGGTGCCTTTGGGTGCTTGTGTTAATCCCTGGTTTGATTATCTCCTTCCCCTTTTCCTTAATGATCATGATCCACGTTGTGAGGCTCTTTGTGCCTTGCAACGAGGTCATGACAAAAGGGCAGCTGGAGCAGGAGCAGGAGAGAGAAATATTTCCATGAGGAAACAGATGGTTGTGTGGGTGGAAAGGAATGTTGAGGAAAGTAAGGACTGGTGCTATGGGGAGAATGAAATTGCCCACATTACTTCAAACTGACCAGTGAGATTTTGAACAAAGGCATGTAACTGGAAAGGACATCACTTGCTAGTTTTCTAGCATTCTATATGCAGGCAGATCCTGCTCTCCTTCCCTCCTAAAGGGTGTCTGAATCTGTCTCTGTGATTGCTGGAAAGAAAAGAAATGTCCTAACCAGTTATTTTTGAATTTGCCAGTAGGAAGTATTGTCCTCTGTTATCTTAATAACCTGTGGTACTGCTACGTCTCTTTGCTTTACAGGTGTCTGATTCACACTTAACTGGCAAACAGCCACGTTGTGGTGAGGTTAAAGCAGCTGGCAGACCCCATCCAGCACAAGAGGGATTCAAGGATGATAAATGTCTTGAGTTCTTCCAATTTAAAGGAGCATCCATGGCAAAACAACAGGCTCTTCCTTATATGAAAGGTCTTTTGACTGCAGACCCATTTGGTAGATGCCAAGAGGCCACATCCATATCCACAAACACACACACACATACAGGAGCATCCACAACAAGCTGACACTTCATCAAATAACAAAACTCACATGGTGATGTCATGATGCACGCTCCACCCCTTACATACTTGCATGCAACACCACAACACAAAAACAAAAAAAAAAGGGTGGGGGGATGAAGCATGCATTGTGACATGGTGACTCATCTTTTGTCCTTTGCTCCCCTTACGCCTTATGGAAGGTATGCATGCACCCACACTTACACATATTCCACTTTAGGCTAAGGCTGGGTAGGCACTGGCCTAGGGTGCCAAAGCTTAGGGTGCCCCCAAACTGCCCCTCTTTCCAAATCTTTCTAAAAATGCAAATCTTTGCATCCGTGGGAGGTGGTGCTATCAATCAATGGGGTCTAGGGGCATCACATATCCTTGAGCTAGCACTGCCACTAACAGCTTTAAATAGATGTGTGCACTGAATCAGGTTCAGCACTTTTTCAGACCACAAAAACTAGCTGCTAAATAATAATTGTAGAAGGAGAGCCATGTTTGTCCATGGCAACCAAAAATCAGGAGACGTCTGGTAGCACCTTTGCCCGCTAACACATTTTATTACAAGGCATAAGCTTGCTTATTTATTTATTTAATATATTTTTGTGGCTGCCCATCTCATATCCATGGCTCCGGGTGGCTAACAATGAAAACGGAAGAAAAACGGAAGAAAAACGCAACCACCCTCAGGACCCCAGGCTTGATGGCAAAGCCAAGTTTTCAATGCTTTGTGGAAGGTCAGCAGGGGCAAGCCTGATCTTAGGAGGGATGTTGTTCTAAAGGGTGGGGGCCACAGCAGAAAAGGTCTTCCTCCTGGGTCCTGCTAGAGAGCACTCTCTCATGGACAGGACCTGGAGCATGCCTCTCCTGTTGGATATTGTTGGACCAGTGGTGACTACCTGTTGGGATGGGTAGTCACCACTGGGGAGAGACAATCCCATAAGTAGCTTGGCCCCAAGCCATGAAGGGCCTTAAAGGTGACAATCAGCACCTTGAATTGTACCCAGAAGCATACTGGTAATCAACACAGATTGTGGAGCAGGTAACCAATGCAGGTGACACATGTGCTGAGTGACCAGCTGAAGTTTCCAAATACTCTTCAAGGGCCTCATGTAGAGTGCATTAAAGTAATCCAATCCAATAGCATCTCACTTCATCAGATGCAGAAGGTACCACTCTATGCCTCTGATGAATGCCAACCAGATGAATGCCACTCATCTTCATCAGATGCTACTCTGTGCAACTGATCAACTAAGCTGCAGCTCACAAAAAGCTTGTTCCTTGTAATATAGTGTGTTAGTGGGAATAGGTGCTACCAACATCCTGATTTTTTGCTAAACAAACTCACCCTATTTTTAATACCTGGACACAGACCAGAGCTGTAGGATAGGGTGGGTAACTGACAAGAATATCCTGGAAGAAATTACATGGATTTGTCCAAATAGTCACCAGGAGTTCAGCTCAACTCAAAGGACATGTCAAAAAAGGCAATGGAGGTGCATTTTGTTCTACTTTTACAGGTAGCCCTTAGAGGACTCTCCTCCCCATGTTAATGTCAGATCTATTTAAGTTTGATGGAATCTTGGGAACTGTAGTTTTCTTGGTGTTCTGACAATTATAGTCAACTAGTCTCTTGTTCTGGGCCATATTTTTATTGTAAACTGCTTCAAGATTTGTTAATGGGAAGCAATAAACAAATGTTTTAAACCACAAACTCATAAATTCCATTCTCCTTGCCAAAGAAGGAGTCACTGTTAAAACTGTCAATTAGATTGGCATATGGATAAGGATGGAGTGAGGTCTGTCTATTAACTGCCCATGTCTCCATGGAGACTTTTTATTTATATGTTGCCATCCGGGCCTGAAGACCATCTGGTTGCATTCTGTTTACACATTTTTTAATGTTACTTTGCTTGGCCCCAATTCCAAGTAATTTGGGATTGCATTATCTATCTTCAAGTACACCAAGAATGTTCCATACTTTAGCAGATTACTTTGAACAAATGTCTTGCCCAGCTGTGCATTTCAGCCTCCTAACATGTGCTTTTATCTTTTAATGGATAGTTTTGCCAGATCCTTCCAGAGGATTCTGATGGCCATGCCATCATCTTAACTTCTCCTGGTCTTGAAGTGCAGTGAATATCCTCAGGGCATCATGAGCCACCCAAGGCCCCCTTCCAGATGCCCAACAGCAGAGCGCAACTCCCCACCTAATGTTCTGTTCTGCCTCTAGAATTATACATCTACAGTAACAATAATCCCTTTGCCAAAACTTCAAAACAAAAGAAAAATGGACAAAATAGCTGGCACCTCCCCAGTCCTGGTTTTCAGAGTGGGTTTGCACTTGCATAGTGTGAAGGAAGCTGCCTTGGTGTCATGCCATCGTTCCTTAGAAAGGGATGCTTGGAAAATTCCATTGAAAGATATCTTGGTGAAGTGACCAGGAGCAGATTGGCATGCACAACATTATTCACACAAACTCCATCAAGTAGTTGAAATGTGTACATTTGCCAGGTTGTTTGATACATGGGGGACTACTTGAATTTTATGTTGCCATGCCAGTATTTTAAGCTCTACTAAGAGCTTGGAGGATGAAATGAGGCAACCAAGGCTTGGTAATGGGAATAGAGGACAGTGGCAGAATTGGAAAGAGGTTCAACCTGTGCTGGACCCACGCAGGTGTTACTACCATCAGACAAACAGCCACAGAGGAGGTATACGATAGGATCACTGTTGGTACAACACTGGGGGGAAGGGGGAACCACAACTCTAAATGAAGAGATGCACAGTTGCTACTGCTACTCCTGCAGCTCCCTCATTGCCTCCTTGTGCCAGTGATTTGATCTCTCTGCTACTCACTCACAGCACTTGCCTCCTTCACATCTCCCTCATTCTCTCTCTTTTCAGTATCATGGGTAGCTTGCAGCAGAAGCTGACAATAATGGCTTGCCTGAATCAAGGATCTTGGATGCTTGGCTTAGCAAGAACTATGCCAATAGAAAAGTCAACTCCCCATAAGTCTCCATTTGCAGAAGAAGGAGGAGGAGGAGGAGGAGGAGGAGGAGAAGGAAGGAAGGAAGGAAGGAAGGAAGGAAGGAAGGAAGGAAGGAAGGAAGGAAGGAAGGAAGGAAGGAAGGAAGGAAAAAAAACTATCTTTGCATTGGTTTCAAACAAACCAAAGTAGAGCCAGAAAAACACTGGCTCAAGCCCCAAAGCTTCCTTTCATGTGTATAGACAGGAGTCATACAAAAATGAAGGAAATGCCCTCTCTTTAGACATTTCAAACAGAAGTCTTTAAGTGCTTGGTTTTTTGACTGCAGTATTACAGATTACTGGTTTCTTGGGGAAGGCAAGACCCACAGCTTAAAAGAGAACAGTTGGAAAACGTTGATTATATTGTACTGAATTAAGCAAATTTGATGAGGAAGAAGATTAGGTTAAATAGTAACAGAAAGAAGAGCCATCAAAAGTGCTTTGGAATGAAGCATATTTAATTCTTGGTCTATTTTATCTAGGAAATAAAATGCAGGGAGTTGTGACTGTATGCTAGGATGGCAATGCAGTTAGCAGGGGCTCTTCCATCTTCTTTCTAGGCATTAATGCAATTATATATTGAATAGACATGATCATGTCCTGACTAGAGGCCTAAAACGGTCATTTAATCTGTCACAGATTGCAGATACTCAGTTATTGGAGGCAGTCTGGAAGAACTGCCTAAGAATCTCAGGAATCATTTATTGTAGGATGAAGTGCGGATTCTAAGGCTGAGAGCTGCTCTTTTATTTAATGAGGACCACATGGCCAATGAGAGCCAGTTTGGTCTAGTGGTTAAGGCACTGGGCTAGAAACCAGGAGACTGTGAGCTCTAGTCCCGCTTTAGGCATGAAAGCTGGCTGGGTGACCTTGAGCCAGTCGCTCTCTCAGCCCAAGAGCCAGTCAAGCATGGTATGAGAGTTCTAGTCCCACCTTTGGCATGAAAGCCAGCTGGGTGACCTAGGGCCAGTCCCTCTCTCAGTCCAAGAGCCAATCAGGCATGGTATGAGAGTTCTAGTCCCGCCTTAGGCACGAAAGCCAGCTGGGTGACCTTGGACCAGTCCCTCTCTCTCAGCCCAAGAGCCAACCAGGCGTGGTATGAGAGTTCTAGTCCTGCCTTAGGCATGAAAGCCAGTTGGGTGACCTTGGGCCAGTCCCCCTCTCTCAGCCCAGGAGCCAATCAGGCATGGTAGGAGAGTTCTAGTCCCACCTTAGGCACGAAAGCCGGCTGGGTGTCCTTGGGCCAGTCCCTCTCTCTCAGCCCAACCCACCTCACAGGGTTGCTGTTGTGGGGAAAATAGGAGGAGGAAGAAGTATTTTGTATGTTTGCTGCCTTGAGTTATTTATAAATATAATAAAGGCGGGATAGAAAATAAATAAAATAAACGATACAATAGTATTATCAGAGAGGGTGAGAATAATATTTTTGGCTTGTTTGTGGGATGGTGGAGGTTGGTTCTGGGTGAAGCTTTGCAAAGGAACATTGCATCCATTTTGATCCATATTTAGGTAGCCTCAAAGTTTCTTTTGAGGTCCTTTAATTTCTTGTGAACTTCGTACACATGTCCTTATACTTTTCTTAGTGGCATTACATAAGTGGTTGGCCATTTTCATCTTCTGAGAGGCTTCTTTGACTTCCCAATCTAGCCTTCAGTCCTGGGATGTTCTGGAGATCACCCATCCAAGTACAAACCAAGTCTACCTTGCTTAGTTTTCAAGTCTAGTCCAAGCTGGCTGGGATCAAGTGGGGTCCCATAGTTTAACTAACTAAATAAATAAAAGAAGAAAATCACTCAATAGTAAATAAGTGTGTTTCTTTACTGAATTTCACTGTTCACTGGCACTGTTTGGGCATAGTCTGCAAAATGTGTAGTGGGAAACTGTCCCCAGCCCAAGGTGGTGGGTTGCCCTTTACTGTTTTATAGAAAAGGCAAATAAAATAAAACAGATTGGCATCCAACACAGAACTACAATCTGGTTTGCTTTTATACCTTATTTTAGAACTGACCTCTTTCCAGATGTGATTAACTATACCAGTAGGACATCTATGAATATCCTTGTACAAATATACCAAATCCATCAAGTAGGATGATCAATGTTGGTCTACAACTTTCCTTGTTACTGGTCTACAACTGTTATTGTCCCTTTTCATAGGCTATTTGATGAGTTCAGTAACATAGATTGCCCATTGAAGAAGAAGATGTTAACTACAAAAGAGAATCTTCTCAACAACAGCCCCTATCTCATCAAGAAAGAATCTTCTCAACCTCAGCTTCTAAAGAATCTCATCTACCACCACATATTGTTGGCCCTTTACTACCATACTAAGACTTTTTTTCTTTCTTAAATATGATTACGATCACTATACGTTTTACCATCTATTGAATATCAAAGCTGCTACTGGTATATTTGTAGCAGTAAAGATGTAACTTTGTCTATTTTAGTCCCTATTGTGATTGGCAGCTTGCTTCAGTGGTTTTAGTTCTCATAACTAAGTTTGGGTAAATAATTAGCTTTAGCGATAATGCTGGTAATTGTGTTTATGTGCTGGGTCTTATGATTTTCTTGTAAAGTTTTACACCCTGAATTTATACTGCATGACTTTTAACTTGATGTTCTTATTGTATAGCACCTAGAAAGTCTGCTTTATAAAGGGTCTAACAAATTGAAATAATAAAAGAACTATGATCATAAGTGCTGCAGATGATCTAGTCCAGAGAGAAAATGCTCAAAATAGTCAGGGGAAAGACTTTGTCCCTCACTCCTCATTTATCCATAGCTAGAAAACTGTTGAGTCCCACCTTCTGCTTTTGATATAAATAGAAGTATAACTAAGTGATGAAATGATTGTTTCACTGTCCCTCCCTCCCTCTCTCCCTTCCTTTCTAGATGAAGATCACTGTTTCCTGTTGAGATATAAAGAGTAGATGCTGGGAGAGTGTGCAAAAAAAAATATCTCCTGGATCATTGAGCAATTATGATTGTTATTACAAGCATAGCAGCACACCATAATTCTGCTGCACAAGTTAATATATTTCTGCTCCCCAACGGCAGCCAAAAGAGAAACACAGAGATGTCCAATAGCACAATAACCGGGCTATGATAACCTCATGCCTTAGTGCCTTATCCTCTGGCTTTTTTTTTTTTAATTTCCAAGTGCATGGCCTTCTTTGGAGAACATCAGTATGCAGGAATTATTTTCTTGGGAAAGCATCTTGTCTGAGAGATTTCTACATGTAAGAGATATGATAGGTAGCAAAAATTATCCATTGATTCCTTTCTTCTCTCCCTTTCTCTGTCTGACCTAGTTGGTGCTAGTGTTCTCTGGGTGGGGGACCATATACCTGGCTGTTCCTCTTTTTGCGCAAGTAATGCATTATTCCCCCACCCCAAAGACCTGCTGGGCTGTCTCTTTGCAGTGGAGGGGAGGGGGTGTTCCTGGAAGAGATGAGTAAAGAACACCAGGAATGCATGACATGAGCGTATAATTCCAGCAGGATCATCCACAGTGTGAAAATCATCCCAGCTGCCCAACAAAAGCATCCAGACACCTATAGCAGCAGTGCTATAGAAAGATGCTGGAAGTAGAAGATCACAATGGCAAAGGCATCATTTTATATTGCATGGGGGTAGGCAATGGAATACCACTCCTGTGAAAACCACACGGAGAGACAAGATAAAGTGATTGATGACATAGTGCCAGGTGATGAGCCCCTCAGGTCATATGGCACTCAACATGCTACTAAGGAAGAGCTAAGCATCTTTCAGAGTACTAATGGTGATTAGGACATGGCTAAATTAAAGTCTTCAGGATGTCTAGTTGAGTTGCTGATGTTGCCATGCAGGAAAAGAAAATCTGACACTGCAAAGACAGAATTATAGAGGGCACATGGTATGTAAGAAGCATGAACATGGGAAAGCTCAACAGAGTGAAAAATGAAATGAACTGACTACATATTGACCTCTTAGGCATCAGCAAATTGAGATGGATTGGAATTGGACACTTTCAGTTAGAAGATCATACTGTTTACCACTCAGGATATGAAAAACAAAGAAGGACCTGCACTGTTTTTATAGTTAGAAAAGGTACAGCAAGAACAGTACTTGGCTACAATGCAATCAACAACCAAATAATATTAATTAGACTATTGACAATTATTAATTAATATAATGACGATCCAAAGTTATGCTCCAACCACTGATATAGAAGAAGAGAATGTTGTTGAGTTTTATGATCAAGTTTAATTTGAAATCAACAGAACGTGCAAGCGAGATGTCTACTTGTGGCTGGAGACTGGAATGCCAAAGTTGGAAATATTAAGGAGGAAAATGTAGTTGGACAGTATTGCCTAGGTATCAGAAATGAAGCAAGTGAATGACTTATCAGCTTCTGCCATTCCAGTGATTTCTTCATTGTTAATATAGTCTTCCAATAACCAAAATGATGCCTGTACATCGCCAGAAGGAGTACACAGAAATCAAATTAACTTTATTTAGAAAGGTAGAAGGTGGTGGAAGAGCTCAGTTATAAAAGCAGGGGCTGATTCTTGTGTGCAAATTCCACATTAAGCTAAAATGGAGGAAAAAATGCAACCAGTTTCCATAATATGATGTTGAGCATATACCCACCATTTTCAAGGAGAATGTCAGGAATCACTCTGAACTATTGAATCTCATTGATTGGGAACCAGAGGAATGAACTTAAAGAAGTTGTTAAGGATGAATGTGAAAAGAGACTGCTGAAGATCAAGAAACAGAAGAAAGCACTCAAGGCACAAATGATCATATTTTAGATACATTATGCAAAGACTTAGCTCTCTAGAGAAGACTCCAGAGCTGAGAAAGGTAGAAGGAAAGACAGTGACCAGCAGCAAGGCAGAGGGACTCAATTAAAATGGTGATGGGTATGCTGTTGGAAGATCTGAAGGACCAGGTTGGGGACAGATCCTCCTGGAGAACATCTAAGTGATCACTAACAGTCAACACCAACTTGATGGTGCATAATGCAATTTTGCACCATCAAGTTGGTGTTGACTGTTAGTGATAAATCAATGCAATTTTTGAGGTGATCTAAGCACATCAAGATCTTATTTGTAAGACCAAGTAAATCCTTAAAAGGTGATTTGCTTCCTTGGATATTCAAGCAAAGTTCCTGTTTGAAGCAAGAAAATAAGGTAACACTCCAGTTCTAACAAGGAGAATGAAGTGATGAGCAGCACATGCACAGAAAGCATCTTTAGGGAGAAGAATTGGCTGATTGAGGTAGGAAGACCTTGTGGCCTTCCCTCAGGCCTTTTGCACCATGATATAGACAAAGCGACATGAAACAATGCCTTCATCTAGTGGGGGGTGCTGATGGATCAGTTTTCTTCCCCACTTTCTGGGAAATTCAATAAAAATGTAAGTCTTGGTTGTGAACAGTAACAGGTTTGCATAGTAGGAATCAGAAAGTATCTAGATATGCAAATGGTCAAAACAATATCACAGATGTATAAGAATGACAAGCACTCTTGAACTCAATGGGATGAACCTCCTTTTATCTTGCAAAGAAGCTTATGCTGAGAGTCAGCAGTTAGTCCTTTCTCTGTCACTTATGCATGGACACTTGGGTCACTTCCTTCCCAAAACTATTTCCAAATTCTCTGCTGCAAAATAAGCAGCCTTCAAGGCCCAGTATTTACTTACTGAACACTCTCCCTTCTCTGCTGAATGCCTCAAACCAACCGTCAGGTCAGCAAAATCTCATGTAGCATCTGTCATTATCTCCTCTGCCCTGCTGCCCAATCCATCCTTCAGGTTTAATATCCTCCATCTTGGCCATTCTGATCCACTCTGCTTCTTCAATCCATGCTATTCCTTCTTTGCTTTTCAAGGCATGACCTTCTACCGAGTCATTCCACTGGGAATTTTTCTCGCTGACGCTCTTGCCAGCCATCTTCTCCCATTCTCCTAATCAGCTAGGCATTTTTTCTCCTCCATGACTATGGCCTACTTCTTCCAGTTTCTCCATTGGCTTACTACAGTATTGTCAAATCCCTGCTGAATGGAACACACTTCCTCCTTTTCTCTTGAGATGTTGCTCTCAAGATACCTTTCTTCCTGCTGGCTGGACTCCTGTCCCATACTTCTCTCCAGCCACTCCATTGCTGTTTTTTATGTACTCACAACTCATTCCTTTTATAACCTACCAGCCCTTGAGTTTCATTTCTGCATCTTTACTCCTTGGGAGAAGAGATTCTCTTGTTCTGGATTCCCTGTCATAATTTCCTCACTGACTCCAATTTGTCTATCACTTCCTCTGATCTCTGCCTGCAAGCAGTTCTTATTTCCCCAGATTCCTTTGACATCAGCATCAACCTTCTAACATCTTGTTACAGATCCAGAGCCTTTGGCAACCAGACTGAACTCTTTCAGTACTTCCTGGAAAACTCCAAATTGTTAATGCCATAGTGCCCAGACTTTAAAAAATAAATAAATGAAACAACTCAAAAGCATCTAACATCCCAGGCCTAAGTCACCAGAAATAGTAAAGGCCCAGCTTCACTAATATTAGCTGGATCTCTGCTAAGCTCAGTTTCCTTCCATCCCTGAATGAATGTGCATGATTTCTTGACAGTCCTTTCAGAAAGAGTGATTGTACTAAACCGTACTGTAGTTTTGGTTTAGACCCAGGGTAAACCAGTCAATCTGTGTGAAACCAATTGTTATGGTTTTACCAGCCAGACATGGTATACAAATAGTACCTTAGCACATTATGCAAACCAGCCAATCACTGTCCTGAAAGTTACTTAAGACTATCCTCAGCCCACCTCTGTGGCAGCTTTGTGAATGTGACTCTGATCTAGCTGGGATATGAATTATGTAATACAGTTTCTTCTGTAGCCCATCCCTTCCCTATTTCTTTGCTACCATTTTGTCTGATCAACAGGGAGAAAAATAGCATGGCTCATCCTAAGTCCCTCCATTTGACTCCTTTATTTTAGTTAATATTTCGTGCAAGGTGTTCAGCCCTTTTATTTACAGAAATGCAGGCACTTTTTAAAATAATAATTTTATGAAACATTACAATTAAAATGATAAAAACTAATACAAACTAAAAAAAAAGAAAAATAGAAAAGGAAAAAAATAAAAAATATAGTAAAAAAGAAAAGGAATATATAAAGAAATGACTTCCCCCTTCATCACAACAAGTATAAAAAACTTTAGTAACTTATTGCCTTCTCTTAAAATACAACAAATGATCTCCTCTTCCCATATCCCATCTCTTATCTACAGTATAAACAAATCCTTAAAGCCTCATCATTTCAGTCCTGGTGTCAGCAAAAGTCCATTAAGGGTTACCAGAGATATCAACATATCTATTTTAACCTTGATCAAATGAACCAATTTTATATTCCTTCCTTTTACTTTTAACAATCTTGATCTTTAATCCCTTCAAATAATGTCCTAGAACTTGATTTCTTTTCATTTTTTTCTTTGTCCCTTCTCACAAAATCCTTCAAAACTTTAACAAGTCTCTTTTGTAAATGCAATATAGGGAAGTAATCCAGGTCACTCTTTTGGTTTGTTACTTGTATATCCCTTTTAATTATTAAAAAAACAGCCATACCCAGTGTAGCATCTTTTTCCATATCATTCTTATAGCCTGTCATTTTTAAACCACTTTCAAACCAGTCTCAGTCTTGTCCAATAAAATTTGTTCCTCTTCCATAACATCTTTTGAAGACAGTCTATCTATAATGGCAGACATTTTTAAAATCAATTTCTTGGTCGATTGTTCACAAATATCCTTCAATACATCCAATGTTAAAGTATTTTGCTCCATTCTGTATTAGTAAATCAAATTTAAGTGTTCTTCTCCTTTAATTGTAATCTTTAGTTCTTCTGGTTCCCTCTAGTGTCCAACCTTCAGAGTCCTATCCTATCATGTTTTTTTTTTAAAAGAATTCAAAACAACAGCATTTTCCCATGGGAAGGAGTCTTATAATTAATTTCAAAATCTTATTTCAAATCCATCTGGACCCTTACCCCATTTGTAACTTTCCAAAATCAACATTCTAATCACCCTTTTGCTGTTTATTAAAAAAAAAAAAGTTTTTTTAAAAAAATCCTTAAACTTATATTTAAAATTTCTTTCACTAAGGATTGAAGAAAACTCATCCCATGCTATAAAAACCTTGTTGGTCCAAAGGTTCCTAATAGCTGAAAAGCAGTTAAGAAGCAATTTTCAAAAGTGATTAAAAAATGAGGCTCAGCAAACCTTGTATCCATATAGGCTACATTATGGCTGTGAGCTTGGTTGAAATCCCTCAACTCCAGCCACTCAACACACAAGTCAACCACAAAAACCTCAGGTCCTGCAGTTTACTCATGAGGAACATCTGTCTGGAGGGCAAGCGGGCAATCTCATGGTCTCTCCTTTTTCCAGAGAGACTTCACTGGCCAGAATTTGCTGTCTGGCAGCTGATCTCCACTGTAATGCCATCTTTGCTCCTTCAGGGACGTCTAGTTCGCCATGCATCTTCACTGGAAGTCAGACACTTTTTTTTAATAAGGTGTAAACCTGCCAAAATGTGCAAATGTTCATAAGAACATAAGAGCCTTCTCTGTGTAATCACAGAGCTTCCTGAGCCTTTCAAAAGCATCTTCACTTGCTCTTAGGTAAATTATAGTGATTACAGTGATTTCAGAATCCAGTATGAATCTTAATCATTTTAGATTAAGAGATTCACTTTCTCCCAGCACCCTGCCAAACTCAGAAAGACATTTCATTCACATCACACTCTGATATTGCTTGTCATGGATACAACCATGCACTAGGTCAACAATATTTCCAACTCTACCACTTTTGATTCTGCCAGTCATGCCTTGTAATGGTATGTGGGAATGACCTTGAGAGGCAGGGCGAAGAGATGCTGCCTAGGGAACAGTCAGATAAGAGATAGTATAGCCTGCAGCTGCATAGTGGGTGGAGCAAGAGGCTCAGAAGGGATCTTCTCTAAGTTCTCAGGCTGTAAAAGTATAGACAGGAGAATTGTACTTTCAGGCTTTCAAGATTAATGTCAGCCTTACCAGGTAGACCAGACAGGAAACATGATGAGATAAGTTAATTCTACTTTATTGTAAGGCCACATCAACAGAATCTTGCAAGTCTTACTGTATTTGAAAGAACTGCTGGCAGCTCAAGTTCTTCTGTGGTTAGCCTATTATTGAGCCAGGGACATTACTGTGTTCTACTGCACAGAAGAATTAACCGCACAATTCAGCCTTTTCTAACCTGGTTCCAGTACTCTGGAATCAACTCGCTCCAGGATTACACTTGGAATCAGATCAGACAAAGTTTCAAAAAGTGCTTATTTTCCATGGCCCCTGTAAAGTTGCCTTAAAATAAATAACTCTTTATTTGTCACCTTGAATGTGTAGCAGTTAATACAATTATATGTCATGCACCTTTTAGTTTAGATGTTTCTTATTTTATATTAAGACGCTATAACTGATTGTAACATGTCTGTCCTAGTTATAAGGACATCATACATAAAATGACTCCTATTACTACTACTGTATTTAGGAACAGACTAAGCAAAGTTAGCTGAGTCTAACCCAAAAGGCTCCATCAGGTCAGGTAAAGCACAAGGGGCTAAATTCAAACCACATAAACTTGGTTAGTTTTAACTTGTTGTTTCATTTTTGTGTGTGGCTTGTGTGGTTTAGCAGGTTATGTAAACCCAAGCTTTTGATTAGTTTATGGTTTACTGAATTATCCAAACCCACACAATTGCTCATTAAACCTGTTGCCTGAATCCAGCTGCTATGTCAGAAGTTCATAGTGAACTTGAGAATTTCTAGAAGTTTATATTGTAATTCTTTAATCTGCTGGTGTTATTTTGTGAGATATAAAGTTAATTTTTAAAATATACATTTGGTCTCAACAGATGCCGGCACTGCCTCCATTTCCATATAATTGCCAGGAAAATGGGATGGTTCATATATTCATCAAATTATTTACATATTTGATTGGTTGGAGGATTTTCATTGGTATAATAAGATATAAACCTATTCTTGATTATGGGTGCTTTCAAGGATAGTCATTTAACCTATCATATAAATAAATTAACTAGCTAATTCAGGATTCATGTCACAACTCACCTATCCAATTAATTTAAATAAAAGTAGCTTTGAGTTCAGACTGACATCTGGTGGCTTACATGGAGATCTCCATGCAGTTTTCTTGGCCTGATTCATAAGAGGTTAGTCATTGCCTTCATCCACAAGGTCTTTTGTGCTTTTACCCTAGAGCAGTATTTCTCAAACTTGGCAACTTTAAGATGTGGACTTCAGCTCCCAGAATTCCCTGGCCAGCCCCACATCTTAAAGTTGCCAAGTTTGAGAAATGCTGCTCTAGACTATAAGTATGGATTTCCCAGATGATTCTTCACCTGAATACTAATCAAGACGAATCCTAACCAGGCTCAACTCTGCATACCTTTCTGGATCAGCTAAGGTCAACTAAGAGCTGCCATCTAGTGCCAACTGACTGTCTTATCTGGATAAATTTGAAACACAACCATTTGAAGCCTTTATTTGTGAAATAAGAGAGCCAGTTTGGTGCAGTGGTTAAGATATCAGACTAGAAACCAGGAAACCATTAGTCACACGTTAGGCACAAAGCCAGCTGGGTGACCTTGGGCCAGTCACTTTCTCTCAGCCTGAGGAAGAAGGCAATAGCAAACCACTTCTGAGAAACCTGCTAAGAAAACTGTACCGACTTGTCCAGGCAGTCTTAGAGAATCAGACATGATTGAATGGATTAAAAATAAAATAATAAAATTTGTGAAATACTGCATCATGTGCCTAAAAAGATCAAATTCAAAAACTTCACTTTCTTACAAAAGATGGAGAATATCCATAACTCAGAAGCACACTTTTTTTCTTGCAATGAGGCCATCTAAGATTCTGGCATCAGCATGTCCTGCAAAAAAGGATAGGCAACAGATGATTTTGAAAATACATGCACAGGATCCCAGAGTTTCCAACACTGGCCAACCTTCAGTGTGTGAACTTCAATTCCTAGAATTCTCTGCAATGGTCATCCTGGCTGGGGAATTCTTGGAGTTGTAGGCCACACATCTGAAAGTTGTCCAGTTTGGGAAGCATTGTCTGAGAAAGGAGACGATGCTGGTTAAGATTATAAAAATCCTTTGATCAATCAAAGCCAGATTAATCTTCTCAACTATTTACATTTTTTCCCCAGTATTAACTGTAACACACACACCCTTTGAAGGTTTTTATAATGGCTATGAGAGGAGAAGGGGGAAAAAAACATGCAGGTTTGATTGATCGACTTTACTTTGGCACAATAACCTCCTACAGGCATGAGCTGAAACTAAGATTTTCTTCTGATCTCCCGGCTTTTTAAAACAAGTTGAAAGAAACCACCTTCTCTGCTCCTCCCTATCCTTACCTGATTTGATTAATGAAGTCATTAAAAAGAAACACGAAAGGCTGTCGAACAATCCTTGCATTTTAATGTCAGGATGGAGCAGCTTGAGCATATATAAAAGCTATTACAGAAGTAAGTGCACTTATTAAATCTTCCAACAGATTTTTCTTTAGTCATTAACATAGAAAAGACTTCCAAGACTCACAGATGATCTAGTATAATACAGACGAATCAGACTTGCTCCATTTTTCACCCATTATGCACCGGTTGAATGAGCAGCTCCTATCAGTCAAATAAGTTTTTACTCTGAAGTTCTTACTTTAGAAAGTAAGGTGATACTGGAGCCCATGGTGTCTCTTAAGGATCATCTCTATATGCCTGTTTGATCCCTGCACATGATACTTAGAGAAGTCTGGTAGAATCAGGAAGGACAACAAAGTCTGTTCCTTTGCAGTTGGCAAGTTGACAGAGGAAGAATGAAAGAAACTGATCAGGTCAGCTTATGATGAAGACTCCAATTTTACATGGCCATATGGACTGGTTGGCTGAGGGCTGCCAAGATGCTAACATGCTCAACTGTCATCACTTGCTTAGATCAGTCACTGGCCTGGATTTGCAGAAAGCAACTGTCAAGTATTTACAGATCCCATGATGCAAGGCAAAAGTTACAGATGCTATTCAACAGAATCATTGAGTAAAAAATGAACATTCTCCCAATTTTTGGGTAGGCTGGATTTCTGGAAGTGTGATGCATTATTTGTCTTAGGAACTCTTTGCCAGCAGTAGCTCTGCTGGAAGTGAATATGCTCTTGATACCCCACATTACTTTCCAGAAGCGTTCCTGGGACATGGCTATCATAAAGGGGCACCTCTTCCCCCAAGGATATCACTCACAATGACACTTCATCCTGATGTAACCATGTTACAGGACCTTTTCAGAGAATGAAACAATGTGAGTTTGAAGCCTGCTCCCAACCAGGGTTGCCAAATGGGGGACAGGAGATAGTTGCAACTGGTGATTTATAATATAAATAATCAAGCCAACTGTTAACTGAAAATCCCTAGATTCCTCATCCACCCCAGGATCTGTTAACTGCCGGCAACTTTATGATTGAAAATATAGTTTAGAATCTCAGTGAAACAGCTCCATGTTCCCTGCCTCTCTAAATACTATCCAGATTTCTGTGTATAGCTACTCCAAAGGAATGGAGCCATGGCAATAAAAAAAAACCTTGTCTTCTAGCCTCTTCCCTTTGAACATCACATAAGGCAGGGGGTCCTTAACGTACTTCCCCAGGACAAGTGGACTTAATGGGTCAGTACTATCAGAAGAAGAGAAGCCTGTCTCCACACTCACTGTAAAACTTTAGAGATCCTAGAGATCCCCAGCCTGATGCTAATGTGCCTTCAAATGTCTCTTCTGCTGTCCACTAGGATTCTTGCTCCACTTGATTTTTGTTTACATAGTCACACCATGATTATGTGGATTGCATGGTTATTTCCCATTGAAAATGGGAAGCTAGCATGCTGCAAAGCAAAGGACCAACTTCTGGGATGTTTTCGATTTCAACCATAACTCTGGCACAACTTTGGTTTGCTACTAAACCATCTGATCTAACATAACTTATCTTTCCATACAGGCAGGTCATCCCAGTGCATATGTTAGGCTCCCACAAAGACAAGGACAAGCGCAAATAGAAACTCTGACTTTACTGAATTCTACGAAACAGTAGCCATAACAGACAGTTGATAGCTTCTAAGCAAGTGGGAAGGATAGTTCAGAATTTATAACTAATCCAATACCTAACTTTTCATGGTTCATTTTGTTTTCCAGTGTTGTTTTCTTTGAAGAGAAGACTAGGATCCCCTTGTGGTTTGGGTTGAGATGTAATTGGGTATCATCAACATAAAAATACACCTTGCAGTATGTTTTGTTTGATGTAGTGGTTAGGCTAGAATCCTTGATCGCATCAGGCTAGATCATGAGTTCTAGTTCCACCTTAGGCATGAATCCAGCTGGGTGACCTTGGGCCAACCACTCTCTCTCAGCCCTAGGAGGGAGGCAACAACAAATCGCTTCTGAAGTCTTGCCAAGAAAATTGCATGGCCTCGTCCAGGCAGCTGCCAGGAGTCAACACTGACTTGAAGGCACACACACAATCCCCTCCCCACTGCTTTGATATAAATACATTCCAATTAAAAGTGCTATTGCTTCTATATTGAAGAACCTATTCCAAAGGTGACCTTTTCCAGCAGCTTCATGTAGATGTTTAATACAATAGGGAAGATGGGGCATCCTATATTGGAGTGTTAAGGACTCAACCTCCCCTCCCCACTACCTGAATTGGAACTTTCCTCCCAGGAAGAAGCACAGCTACTCCAAAACTCTGCCCCACCTCCCAACTTGCCCCAGAAGAATATCACAATTGATGATTTCATTGGCTACCAGAGATCAAGCAGGGTAAGGACAAATTTCTCAGTGAATCAAGTTATCTCCCCCCTCCCCATTAGTGAACAGGGAGAGGCCACTCAGACATGGGGGTGGATGACATCTGAAGGGAGGACTCAGTTGAGTAGCAGCCTGTGATATCATGTAGTCTGCAAGGTAAGAGGAAATGAGATCTGGCTGCAGGACTTCCTTACGTTCACATTCAAAGGTGTCTGCTTTGGATTGATTTGATGCAATGGCTGAAGCCATTACAACATAAGTGCCTTTGCTTTCTTTCTCCAAAAGATCCCCCCTTAATGAGCAATACAATACATGAACAGTAGCCATATGTGTCCTGCCTGCAATGCTCTCCTCTCCCAACAAAGCCATCAGACTGAAGTTACAAATAAGCTCTAATCAACAGCTTGTGACAGCCCTCCCTCTGCCCTGTTTTTCCCTCCCCCTTTGCAGGCATGCTGTCAGATGCACATTCCCTAACATTTGTACATGGGTCTTTTTAAATGAAGGTGTTGTGTTCAGCATATTACTCTCAGCACGCCAAAAGCTTACATCCATAGGACGTTGCAATTGGCTTGTGGAGCTGTCATATTGTGCAGCTTCATTTTCTTGCCTGTGGAGCAGCAAATCAGGGCAGAAAGCATTACTCCAAGGAATTGAGCAGTGCCACATTTTTTTTTTAACATAAAAACGCATTTCTGCACCAGAGCACCTTCTGTTGGCAGCTGTTTTCCCGTGCTGCTTCAGGTTCACCATCTGCAGGGAGGGAATGAACAAACAGCAATATTTTCCAGTTTTTATCAGTGAAGTTCCTTCAGAGGTGGTGGAACTAATACTTCTAGTAATATTGCCATAATTCACAGTTAGCATTGTCAATGGACATGCTGGCTAAAGGTTTTTGGAGCTGTACCCCTACACATGTGGACAGCACTATATCAGGAAATATTTTCTTAGCTATAGACCAAGGCATCATCATCACCATCACCACCACCACCACATGCTCATCAGAAAAAAATTTGTCTATCTTTCCCTGTTAATTCTCATTCAGTTTGATGGAAGCGAATGTGCTTTCAATGTTCTTCCAAAGGAGACATTACACGCATTCTCATGGGCTGAGTATAATCTGCTTGTTGTTATTTATTTACCTATTTCCTTTTTACTTACTATTATGGTGGCCAAAGGGTGCATAGGACTTCCAGTATATCTCCAGGAGTCTGCAGCCTTCTGGGCTCCCCTTAGTTTCATTTAATCCCAAGGGACATTGACAACTGGGAACTCCTTCTATGGGAATCTTTACTTATTTATTAAATTTAGAAGGCTGCTAACTCCCAGATGACTCTAAGCTGCTTACAGAATTAAAAGAAAGAAAACAAATAGAAAAAGAAAAGGACATGTGCAGTTGGAGTAAACATGCATTCCCTTACAAAGGATTGGCCAGGGGCTCAACAAACAGCCAAAGCCCAGGCCTGGGAGCACAGCAATGTTTTTAAAGACTTGCAGAACCCTTGTAGGGTGAAAGCTGGGTGGATGCTTTTCCAGAGGGCAGGTGCTACAACAAAGGTGGCAAACTTCCTGGGCCACACCAGGTGACATAGTTTAATAAGGGACCAGGAGCATCCCCACTCTGTCTGATCTCACTGGATAGGCAGAAACCAAGTGGGCCAGTGGTCCTGTGCCATGAAGAGTTTTATAGGTGACAACTAGCACCTTGAATTGCACTTGGAAGCAGACTGGCAACCAATGCAGCTTGCAGAGAATTGATGACGCATAGGCATATCAAGGGGTGCCCAACACTGCCTGCACCACTGCATTTTGGACCAGTTGTAGGGCTTTGCAATAATCTAATTGTGAGGTGACTAGGGCATGAATGACCATCTGAAGGGCCTCCTGTTCTAGGGATGGGCACAACTGGCACACAAGATGAGCCTATGCAAAGGTGTTCCTGGCCACAACTGCTACCTGCTCTTTGAGCAGTAATTGTGAGTCCAGGAAGATCCCCCAAGTTGCACACTAGTCTCGGAGTTCCACCCCATCCAAGAGCAAGGGTGAAAAAATCCCAGATCCAAGGGGGGGGGGGCAGACAGCCACAGCTACTCAGTCTTAGCAGGTTTGAGCCACTCTTAGCAGGTTTATAGTAGTGGTGCTAGTCTCACCATGAAGTCCTGATCTTGAGAAATTATGGGAGAATTTGTCCTTCTCCTGCACAAATTTGGAAAAACTGTCCATCCTTCTCTTTTCACAGATTTGAAAAAGAAATCTGAAAGGTCATTTGTGCCATTATTGTTGCTGTTGTTACCATATCTGACACTGAATCTCCAAGAATGAAGAAATCTATGCTATCACTGAAGGATTCCATATGAATAGCAAAACCTGATACAAGCTGGTGCTGAGGTTCATACCCTACAAGGAGCCATAAAGATGGTTGTTTTCTATGGGCTTCAGTGTATTTTGTGAACCCAACCACCCTGGCTTGTTCAATGAATCATAGCTAAAACAAACCTTATCTTAGTGTCACATGCAAACTCAGCCAGTGAGTCACACCTTCTACGGCTTTCCTTTCTAAAGGCATTTCTCAGCATGTAAGATTTGAAATAACAAAAGATTGTAGCTTCTATTCAAATATTGGTTCAGAAATGGGAGCTGCATTCAGATAAATATACCTTTGTATTTTGCTTTCAGGTTACACGTCTGCTGTTTCAGGCTGACCTTAAGAAAATAATCTTAGAATGAACACTAGAGTATTCCTTAATAGCAAAAGATGACTTTAGAAGAGAAGGTTTTATTACCTTTACAAAAACAAACGTCTCTTCAATTTAGTCTCCTCTGTGCTATTCCAATATTGGCACATTCAGATGATAACACTGTCTGTATAAATGTGTGTGTGGGGCTGTGTGATTGCTACTTTAAAAGCCACTGGAAGCAAATTTATTTGGACAGCCTCTTTCACAGCTGACTTTTTAATTCAATGGTTTGAAGGTTCTATAAAATGTTTGAGGTGGACACAAAAACAGGAATATTAGGCTGCTTCAAGAGAGATCTTTCAATACACATTGGCCATAGTTCATTATTATAATTTCATAGGGTGTCCAGACATGGTATTAAGTTTTTTAGAAATTGGGTCCTTTTTTTATCCCTCTGACTTCTATATTTTTTTTTTTTTCGCTCTCTAACAGGGAGAACAGACCAGACCAGTGACACCATTGGCCTTTCCACCTTCCTTTAATTTTAAAATGAAAATGAAAAAGAGATGCATAAAAAAAGAACACTTACGTTCTCCAGTGATTTGCAGCTGAATTTTACTAGGCAAATTTAAGTTTGTGAGCACACCCATACATTAAAAAGAGGACCTGGGCCATGTACAGCCCGAAAGCTGCAGGTTGCCCATTCTTGACACATGGAATAAGAGGGGAAATGCAGTATGAGCAACCCTTCTTTTAAAATTAATTATTCTGCCATGGAAATCTCAAGCTATGTTGCCCCTTAGCAAAAGTATTTTGAAATGCTGGAATTCTGGTTAATTTTTTCCCCCCTCAAAGATACACACTGCACCTGTGAAAAACACCAGTGTGAAATCTTTTGCAAAGTTAATGTGTTCAGGGAAGAGAAAATGTCAGTGGGAGGAGGTTGCAGATGTACATGTCCTATCGTGATCGCTCATCAGTGCAAAGGGTCTCAGCCATTTCTTTACAACAAAAAAGGGAAAGGATTGTGTGGATACCAGAGTGCGGTTCTGTAGACAGTGAAAAGCTGAAATGCAACTGCATGAAGCAAAAGAAATAGCAGCAGCAAAGGAGCAGAGGCAAATAAATAAATAAATGTAGCCACATTAGCGGATTGTAGAATATGAAATAGAAATTACATTACTACTAGCTCCGTTCTTTATTCCATGAGAACTATAGAAGCACAAAATCCTACCCCACCTGCAATATGGTGATACAGAATGGGACACTGGGCATCGGATCAAGGACTTACAGCTTGGAGAGTTCCCAAGTTCAAGGCCGTATAGCAACAGTCCTAAATGATAATAATGGGAAAGGCTAAGGTTTGGTCATATCCATTGGCTGGTTTTGCACAAGACAATTAATTAATAAACTTAGCACCATATGCTAAGCTTGGTTTTTAACCCTTGTCTAGTTCTTTGTTGTTTACCCCACTGTGTGAATCCAACCTGTTTGGTTAGTTAAGGGTTAAGTCATGAGCATCTGAAAGAGGGCAACAGAGACAAAAGGCACCACATACATGACAAAGTCATCAAATGTAATGACTTAGGTATCTGGGACTGATGTTGGGACTCAAGGACGAAACGGCAGCATTTGTTTGATGATGTTGCTGGGTGCAGGTCATCATATGGCTTCACTTCAGTTTGCTGTAGATCCTACTGGGTTCAGTATATTGAGTGAACCCAGAACATGGCTTAATACAGTGATCAAATTCAGTGTGTGTGCAAATCCAGTGAATAGCGTCCACTCTAGAGGGGGAGTGATCTACTGACCTCTGCTTTCCTGATATTTTATTGGACACAAGGCCTCCAGAAGAATTTCTCTATTTTGATAGGCTTGTTTGTTTCCCACTGAATTCAATCTTTGAATGGCACAAATGATTGGCCAGCTTTTATTTTTTTATATATATTAAAAAAGAAAGAGGATTTTCTCACCCCTATGGGTGGTATGTGTCTTCTTCAACCTCAAGTCCTCTACCAGAGGCCAGGGAGTTTGAGGGAGTTGGGCTGAGAGAGGGGGACTGGCCCAAGGTCACCCAGCCAGCTTTCATGCCCAAGGCAGGACTAGAACTCACGGATCCCTGGTTTCTAGCCCAGCACCTTAACCACTAGACCACACTGGCTCTCATATATAAATTATATACAAATATTTGTAGTTGTGGAATCATAGGAAGTTGTCCTCAACTCACCATTAGAGGGACAGAATGTTCTAGGGAACATCACAAGCCCTCACCTGTTTTGGACTATTTACTTCAAGGAAACTAACAGTCTCAGTGTGGGCAGATCAGAATGGAACTGTAACAAAATTAAACATTAATTAGATTAAAATTAAATATTCCAGAATTCCCCAAAATATTCTATCCCTGGAACTATGGGTTTTGCACACATTTATTGGATAGGCAAAACCAAGCTTTTCCTTCCATAAATATTCTTCTTATAAAGAAATACTACCTTGTCCTTGGCTAAATTAGCAGAGGAAGAACTTTATGGATGCACTTTGTTTTCCTATCTGAAAGAATTTGGGGTACCAATTTTTCCATCACAGAAGTTACATGCTGAAAGATAATAAGCATGTGATAGAACTGATTCTGCAATGGAATTGGTTCCTACCATTTGGTTTTAACAGCAGATGCAGCACATGGAGGAAATTTATTTTAACCCTGAAGCCCATGTGTCTTGTTCAGGGCCGATCTAAATCCAGGCAAGAAAAAAAGTTGGTTGCTCAAAAGCAAGAAATCTGAGAATGTGCAAATATACTTTTTGGTACCGGGAGTCCTCGCTTTACAACCATTTGTTTAGTGATGGTTCAGACTTACAACAGTGCTGAAAAAACGACTTACGACTGGTCCTCACACTTTTGACCGTTACAATGTCCCCACGCTCACATGATCACCATTTGGGTGCTTGGCAACCAGTTCTCATTTATGACCATCACAGCATCCCATGGTCACATGATCACCATTTTCAACCTCCCCAGCCAGCTTCTGGCAAGCGAAATCAGTGGGGAAACATGTGATTTGCTTAATGATCACATGGTTCACTTAATGCCCATGCTGATTTGCTTAATACCACCACAAAAAAGGTCATAATTTTGGGTCAGATTCACTTAATGACTGCTTCACTTAGCAACTGAAATTCTGGTTCCAGTTGTGGTTGTTCAGGGAGGACTACCTGTATATATTTTCTGTAGTAAGGCTAACTACAGACTGCAGATCAGGAAGCCCTTACATGGAGATTCCATTTTTGTTTTGATATTTTGGTGATAGACCAGCATTCCTCATCATGGACAGATCTATCTTAAAATGTATAAAATACCTCTTGGGGAAATTCTCAGCATGAGAATAAGGTTGGCATCATTCAGTCATCACCAAATAAGCATCTTAGAAGTGGCTCATGCTGTTTTTGCAGGTTAATCTTCCACCGGTCAATAACATGAAGAAGGGAGGCAAAGGGATTTAAAACTGCTTAATACTTGAATCCCACTGTTAATCCTTCTATTTATCCTATTTGCATGATTATAAGTTTCAGCCCAATGGAACTCTTTCAGGGGCAAGCAGACCCCAACCAACATTTCCTTTATTATATTTATTTCTTGGTTGGGAGATTCTATTATCACTATTACTTCTGTCAGAACATCCCATAGACTGCCTATGTTGGAAAAGTTGGTCAGTGTGGCTTTATTTAATACCTAGGAATACTTTAATAAGATTGCATTAAGATAGAAACAGATAGGATTGTGCCATGCTTTGGAGTCCATCTCCCAAAGAAGTTCTGAGGTGTGCAGGACTGCAAACTAAGCACCCGTCTGCAATATTTTAAAGTGATTCCCTTCAAAAGAAGCAATTGCTTTCAGGTGTTGCAACCTGGGGCCAAGTTCATGCTCTGATGGGCCCACAGATATCTCTTCAGCACAGCAGAAGCATGGCACAGCTCTAGAAAAAAGGAAACAAAATGAGCTGCTTCAGTTATGTCAGGTGTTCAGGTTTTTTACACACACACACACACCCCATACAGGTGTTTGGTTTTGCTGTTACCTTACAGCTCCTCATGTGTTTGTATGCTCCTGCTTTTTACAAGAACATAAGATCATGAGAAGGACTTGGATGCTGGATCAGACCAAGGTTCTGCAGCGGTACTGTAAAAGCCCACAACCAAGACAGGGAGGTTGTTTATTTATTTATCCAATTTATATGGCCGCCCATCTCAACTAGCTAGCCTCTACTCCAGTAGATGATTAATACTGGAGGGCTATGCAGCGCTTCAGATTCAATTCCACAAAGCTGCTTTGGATTAATGGAGGCGCAGAACTTAGATCTGTCTGCAGCAGCTAAGGCAGACACATTTTTCATGGGATTGTGCAGGAGGTGAAAAACTAGCTGCCTGATCCCAGGAAAAGGCATAGCTGTGCTGTAAAGATTTGTAGAGGGATGCTATGTTCACACACCCTGTATGCTCCAAAGCATGTGTTTGGAAATATAGTTCTTGCTCTTAGGGAAGCTGCCTTACCTCTAATACGTTTGCTTGTCTTTCTCTGCTCCCCGGGATCCTCTTGTAGGTGATGTCAGCTGGACACAGCATTTTGTGTGGTGCATCATATTCCTTAATCAATCGCCTATCAATCATCCTAGACATTTTAGGAAGAGAGTCATGTTAATCTGGGGGGCAGACAAAAATCAGAAAGCGTCTGATAGCACTTTCTAAGGCTAAAGAAAATATTGTAAGTCGTAAGTTTTGGCAGCTAAAGCTCACTTCAAAAATGAGGTTTTTTTTCCTACTTAAAAAGGTTTATGCCTTATAGTAAAATGGGGTAGTCTTAAAGGGTACTACCAGAGTCTTTTTAATTTTTGGATATTAATTGCCTGCCTGCCTGCCTATCTGCCACCTAGAGTCATCAAATGAGATAGGTGGCCATATAAGTTCTGTAAATATCTATCTCCCTATCCCTATCCCTCTATCTTCCATCTTCTTCCCTCCCTCCCTCTCTCCATCTATAGCACTGCTATCTTGGAGATTTTATTTGCAGTCCTTTTGATAATGATTCTGAGCATGGAATTCACCCCATAAAAATACATTTGTGGCACAAAAGCTAACATTTTCATCAGGCAACCCAGGGTGACTCCAGAGTCCCTATTTGAGTCACACCATGTGTTGTTCCTTAGCTAAGTCAAGTCTCGTCCAAGTTGCACTCTACTGCTAGTGACTATGGGAATGCACCCCTGTTGATTTTTTTTTTAGCAAGAACATGGAAGTGGGTTGCCTTTACCTTATTCTGGGATTTTTCTTTCATAATGTTTTGTTCTAGCCTACAACTCTGTGATTTTCACCCAAATACTAACTGGCTCTGACACTGTTTCTTTTCTGAGCCTAGACAAGGTCAGACCAGTGCTATGCTTTGCTAAATCAGGAAGATCTGCAATACACAAGGGGCAACTCACCCCCATTTGTTCTTTCAAATGTAAGACTCAATCTGCATTTCCTTCTGCTAATGAACGTCACTATGGTACAGTTACGTTCAGCCCTGTGAGTGATGCATGGGAACCAAATACCAGCTAAACCCATCTCAGTGCAGATTGGGGTGCTGTTGTGAAAGCTGTAGCCTATTAACTCCTTCAATTGCTTTCCAATTGGCAACTCAGACTCATAACAGGAAGCTGGGTGATTCTGGCAATTTCAGACTTTTTCAGTGCTGGATGGAAAGCCTGCTTGTTTAGCCCTAACATTAAAGGAACATGAAGTAGAATCAGAGGTCAAAGATGTTCATTGTAATAAAATAGCACAGCACAGTCGGTCCATAAGGCAAGGGTGAGGATTATTTGCAGATGCTAATTATGACCTTTTGCTTGCTTCTCAGTTGGCTCATTGAATTATGCCACTACAGCTGTTGCTGGCCCACAGTGTTGCAAGTCTCCTGTGGTTGTGGCTTGATTTCAGGAGAACTGTTGGGTTCTTGGCATTCTGTAAAGCTGCTTCTCTTCCTGCAGACATTTGTTTCCTGCAAGCTGATAATGAAATATCTGCAGAAATAGAACACTAAGACCCCAAATATTCAACCCTGAGCTACATATATTCTCCACTTTGAGAAGAACTCTTTGGCGCAAATTTGATACATAACTTTATCCTTGCTCTTTGGAATAAATAGACTTTGCTGTGGTTGTTTGATCCAAAGAAAGATCAGGTGTGTTCCCCCACCCAACATGCACTCACACCCACACCCACACACACATATAAGTAATGGGATAGCAAAATCATTTTGTTGAAGAAAAGAATGGGTAGATCAGTGAAAGCTGATCTGTTTTATTTTTTTGTGATGGCAAAACTGTATTGTGAACTATCAGGGTTTCTTTGAAAGATCTGTAAGCAAATTCAGCATCTACTTTTATGCACCACTTCCCTAAGCTTATGGAGTGTCAAATGTAACTTTTTTTTTTAATCTGTTCAATTGTGACCAATTCTCAGAAACTGCCTGGTCCCTGCAGTTTTCTTGGCAAGGTTTTTCAGAAGTGGTTTGCCATTGTCTCCTTCCTAGGGTTGGGAGAAAGTGACTGGCCCAAGGTCTCCCAGCTGGCTTTGTGCCCAAGGCAGGACTAGAACTCACAGTCTCCTGGTTTCTAGCCTGGTGTCTTAACCACCAGACTGGCTTTCACATATGTAACTTACCTTAAGATTATTGTTTTTAATGGAAATCCCCCTGTTGTCATTGTTTGCTGTGTTTGTTTCTTAAAAGCAGAGTAAAAAATGGGTGGGACCTCATGTAGTCACAGCTGCCATCCTGACTTTTTTTTTTTTAACACCCCTCTCCCCCCACAATCACCCCTGCCTGAAAGCCCTTTCCCATCCCTCCAGATCATCCCTCCACATCTTTTGGAGTGCAGCCTTCAGAAACATATACTATTTATTAGATGTTTCTTTGGCAAACAAACCAGGGGGTTGATACAGATTTCTGAATAGAAAGAGTGATGTTAATTCCATCCACTGCTGTAATTCATACCACAGCAGAGGCATTTTGCTGGACCTCACAAAGTGCTTTTCAACATTAAAGAAGAGAGTGAAAAAGCTGGTCTTCTGCTCAATGTTCAAAAAACCCAACCCCCCAAACCTTAAGGCATTCAGGCATTGCCATGCCAATTCAAGTAGGTGGAGAAGAAGTAATAGTAACAGATTTTATCTTATAAAATTTTATCTTATATCGCAGGTATGATGAATTCTGCCTGGGAGAAAGACTATAATAGTTCTGGACAAAATATTCAAGTTCAGAGGGGTCACGCTGACAATCAAGGTATGTATGGTCAAAGGTATGATTTTCTCAGTTGTAAAATGTGGTTGTGAAAGCTGGAGCATTAGAAAATAAAAAATTGTTGCCTTTGAATTGTGGTGCTAGAGAAAATTGGTGAGAGTACCTTGGACCTCAAGTAGAACCAATCATCCAGTACTAGATGAAGTAAAACTGGACTTCAGCTTTGAAATAATGAAGGATAAGCTTTAATATTTTGAACACATAATCCGAAGACATCAGAAAAGACACAGATGTTTGGAAAAAATAGAAGGTAATTGAAAAAAAGGCTGATAGAAGACAAAGTGTCTAGATATTATCACTGATGATATTGGCATGAGCTTACAAGAATTCAGATAGCAGTTACTGATGGACAATTGTGGCAAAATGTTGTGCATTGGATCATGAAGACTCAGAAACAGTTGAATGACTGCACACAACAACCACATAGATTTACTCACTTATAAATTCATGGTTCATTTCTTTTACCTCCCTAATTGGAGACAAAGTAACAGAAATGTCTGATGTCCTTGTGTTCTTACTATAGATTTTCGGAAAGCATCCCATTAGTTGACTATTTTTTGATCACTTGGATGCTTTCATCCAGCAGCTTAGAAATCCTGTTCCTTGTCTTTCCCTTCTGAAATTGCCATCTTTTCATTTTTAAGATTATTTCAAGGACAAGAACGCTATTTAAAAAAAGGGTCCAAGTTATATCATAAGAGCCATTTAACCTAGCATTCTAAATAAACTGAGCTAAACAATAATGGAAAATCCGATCCGGTCATGGTATAAATTTCCTGATTAACATTTTTTACATATCAGATATGGTTTTTTTTAAAGAATTGAAGGATCTTTTCGTTGGTGGCATTTTGATCTTGATTTCAGATTCTCCGTGCCAATGCTGTCCAGTTAAAGGCTGAGATTTATTATAATTTGCACACTTAATAAATGGATATGAATCCGGCTTAAGTTTATTTGGTTCTTTCTTTACTCAGCCTTTCCTAGAAGGAAGTTATGCTTCTTTCAGCAGAGAAAATCCATTTAGTTGTCATGGCTCTAATAACCAATGATCATATTCATGCTGAATTTTCCTTTGCATGCTTTGAACCATCCTGAGTCTGTTTGATGGAAAATCAGCTAAGTTCCATTCCTTTTCGTTTTGATGAAATTGGAGAATGTATTACTGCAGTTAGAGAATGTAGCACCAGTGTGTATGTGAATACCCTGTCTTCTTCCCTCCAGCAGCAGACTTTAGCTTCTCTGCTTCCATTAAATAGAGGGGGGAATTTTCTGATCAAGAAGTAATAGCAGAGGCCAAAGAACGTTTGAGGGACATGTAACAAGAATCTACCGCAGCAATGCTACTTCATAACATAAGTCAAATCCAAAATACCTGATAAGATTCGTCCTGAAAATAAGATGGAAAATTAGATTTTGAGGGAGAATCCCTCCTCAAAATTGGTTGCTGAAATTAGATTAGAGAAATATTCAGCACAAGCTTCTCTGATCTTTTTCAAGACCGAGGACGTCCGTGTCCATCCACCACCCAATCAAGTGGCAGCAATCGTCAAAATTTTAATAAGGAACTGTATGAAGCATTTCTCCAAAACAGAATAAAACATAGAAACTCAAATGATGAATTCTGCAACAGGGGGGGGGGCAAATTTGCATATGAAAGGGTTCACTAGAGAATTGACTGGAACAAAGTTTTTCCTTGTTCCTTTTTGCTTAAATGGTCATGAATTTAATGGCAAGGTTTGAAGATATTTGGTTCTTTGACACAACATTTTAATTCACCCTCTCTTAATTCCCTCCTGTGCTTTGCTTCTATTCGGGGGAAAAAAAGTAAAAACCTGGAATCCTTGAGTGCATCTATAAAAATCTGAAATGACACAAAGGGCAGGAAAAGAAAAAAAAAATGTTGCTACAGGAGATACCAGGTTAAATGTTCTCATTGCACTGTCTGCAGTGTTGCTTTTGAAAAGTATCCCAAAACCTTGCTTGGTTCAAAGACCAGCCATTATCACATGGATGAGTAACTTGGGCTTCATCCATATCAGCCTCCAGCCCATTTCTGACTCTAAGTGCGCTGCCCAGCTGCCCCATCACCAGAATGGGCAGGCATCTATTTCTTGAGGGCAGAAATAGATGAGACCACTGTCTATGAATCCTCCACCCATTATCAAAGCAACTGCAGGGCACATTTTCCATCTTCTCTTCCAAAGTATGCATTTCCCTGTTATACTGCCCACTGGGACTGAGCACGTCAACTTGTAGTAGCAAACCTCAGCAGTTCGTTGGAGTCAGGCGGCCAATAAATTTAAATAAATAAATAAATAAATAAATGGCTATTTTGCAGAGGAAGGATCACCTCTTCAACTGACCTACTGCTTACTCTAATAGGTTCTATACGCCTCTGTACCAGTGGAGCTGCAATAGCATCACAGTTATGAACTGTACTCAGCACAGACAGGGTTGCTGGTTCAAAAGCCATTAGGAGATAGGTAGGTAGGTAGGTAGATTTCAATTTTTGTTTTCCTGAGTACCCAGTTTTCCTCCTTTCACTCAAGTCCAGGGGTTCATCATTTTACCATTTTCCCAGTCACCTGACATTGAAGGTGTTTACCTCCCCCTCCCACCCCTGTTCTCAAATTGCTCAATTTTGGCAATTGCTCATTGGCAGTTGCTTTACCAGAACAGAGAAGTGGGAGGGCACAGCAGCAGTGGGATCATCCAATGGGAGAATGTATGTCAGCCTCACTAGGTAGACCAGACCAGGAAATCAACTCCACAGGAAGGCTAAAATTACTTTTATTGAGATTGGCTGTAATTACAGAACTTTGCAAGTCTGATTGATCTGTACCTCCTCCCCCTCCTTATACTCCAGTGAATCAGAGAAGTGTCTGTCTGAGCCTCTTCTAAATGTCTTCTGTCTGTGGTGGCCTTAAGATCTGTTTTACCCCTTGTTGCTTTGGTAACACAGCTGGCATAACTCCATCAACATCATCTTCTTTACTCTCTACAATGTAGTAATCTGCAGTGCAGGATGAATATTTTACAAGATCTTGCCAAAATGTCTTACTCCAGACAGGATTTTCTTAAACTGGCTTGGAGTCAAGCTGGCATGAACATAGGATAGGAGCAGCTGAAACATTGTATGAATATACCCTAAGTGAAAAGACAGGCTACAGAAATGAATGCTTTAATATTTTGGGATCAAGGTAATGCAAGATGTGCCTGTTTAGAGTAAGGAACAGCAGCCATAGTCTACCACCCTTAGTCATCCCCTGTAGGTATTTTTTTACTGTACTCAGACTTGTCTGGCAAAATTCAGTGCCTGATCACTAGACATCTGGAGCATAATTTCCTAATGATTACCACAAAGAAGTAAGCAAAATTTTTAAAAAGGTGTCAAGTCTTTTATTAGCCTATTCTGGATCTGGGCAAAGATAAATATAAAGTTCTGCTCAATTTTTGGAAATAGGCAAGACATATTATTCCATTTTTTAAAAATCTGAATTTTGCATAAATGTACATCACCCATGTATTTTTGTTTGATATGCACTTACATCTGTGCACAGTATAAGGCTTATTTTTCCCTTCTCCCCATTATTAATGTGTAGGAGTACACGGTTAAAAGTACTTTAGAGAAAAGCAGTCTTAATGAATTTGTACTGCACGTATAGCTGTTTAGTTTGCTGTGCTGTTTATCTTTATATACAGAGAAGACAATACGGCCAGCCACACTGTCTGCATACCACTGGCATATATCAATGTGCAGGAATTAAATATGAATCAAACACTACACAAAAATTATTTTGTCACAGCTTCACATACTAGTTGCATGGCATTGTTGCAGTGCCTTACAGAAGACCACATGCCAACCTTTAATATACAGAGGGAGAGAAGAAGTACAAGTGAAGGAGAAGAACAGAAAGCTAGGATAAATTCCAGTTCACACAGATCATTTTAGAAATTACAAGAAAGACAGGAACTGAGTTGAAGACTTAAGGAATGGATTGGAAAGAAATCCACTTCTTATCACTCCTTATCTTCCATACAAAGTTGTTTACAAATATTTGAACGAAACTGAAAATGCAATTGCTTCCATCCATTTGCAACAAGTAGGCTGGTGTGTGTGTGTGTGTGTGTGTGTGTGCGCATAGCTTTATCACATAATGAGTTGTTTTTGCTTCATGTGAAACAGTATGCATTACCTTTAACCTGAGGCATGTGTGAGTGACCATGCGGAGGTGACTTTTATGCGAAGGCGAAACAATAGATTTTCTAAGAGACTCATTTTGCAAATTTTATGCCTGAGGTAAACCTGAGACATTTAACCAACTGCTGTTACAGAGCATTACACGCAAGGTTAAGCTTCAATTGGACAGGATTTTATTGTATGTCTCTTCAGTCCACTACAGAGAGGCTTAGCAAATAAAATAAAATTTAAAAACACACTGCTATCATCTTTCAAGTCTTAATGGAAAGTAAGAGGGAGTGGGGTTTTCCGTAGACGAAAGCTTCATAGTTGTTGAAAAGACTTTCTGAACAAGGAATAAAGCTCCCTATATATTATTCTTTAGTTCTCCTATGGTAAATTGTATACTGCCCCCAACAGCTATTTAATAGGTTAATATATATGTAGACAATATAGTATCGATTGGATCTGAGCTAGCTCCACCTGTGTTGAACTAATGGATTTGCAGGGAGCAGCATTCTTGTAAAGGATTTTTACTGCCTAGATTAACACCACCCACCAAGGCTAGCCACTGGAACTGGACTAGACTAAAATTTTTGGCAGCTCTGGGCATTCTGATAATTGTAGACTCCCAAGATGGAACTATAAACATGTGATTGCATTGTAGATAAAGTATAGACCTCATAATTAATCATAGAAAGATTAAAGAGCCAGTTTGGTCTAGTGGTTAAGGTGCTGGGCTAGAAACCAGGAGTTTGTGAGTTCTAGTCCTGCCTTAGGCATGAAAGCCGGCTGGGTGACCTTGGGCCAGTCACACACTCTCAGCCCAACTCACCTCACAGCGTTGTTGTGGGGAGAATAGGAGGAGGAAGGAGTGTTAGGTATGTTTGCTGCCTTGAGTTATTTATAAAAAATAAGGTGGGATAAAAATAAATAAAATAAAATAAAATATATGGTTAAATTTCTCAAAATATGGTAGCGCCTGACCAATTTTGTCTGGTCCCAGAACCTAAGCAGGGCCAGGGCTTATTAATACTTGGATGGAAGACCACCAGAGAATCCCAAGGTAGACTGGGAAGTTTTTTAAAAAAATGGTCATTAAGACAGAAATAGCAGACAAAATTGAAAATGTCCATGTAGTTGCCAAGAGTCAAACTCAGTTCAAAGAAACTTTAATTTACTTTTATGTCTTAAATAACTATAATATATTCTTTTTCATTTCTTTTAGTCATCTGAGATGTTTTCAGGACTTTTTTTGCTGTTGTTGGGCTCTGGACAAAGGAATTTTTCTAAATCCTTTTGTAAAGTAAATAGGAAGACTTCATATAACTTGTCTTTTCTTCTCTCTCTTTTGTTTTTTAAAATTTGATTTTGTTTATCTCAGGTGAGATTAGTCTATAGCCCAAAAGGAAGGGCTAAATCCACTTATTACACATATCTACTCTTTAAGTGCAGGATGTTTCATTATAGAAATTATGCATTTTCCCCACCACTTTTACTCTCAAGTGCCAGAAATGTAGCACAGGGTATGTGTAATGATAGTGGGAAAAATCTTGGGAGATGGGGCAAAGAGATGCTGCCTAGGGAATGGTCAGATAAGAGACAGCACAGCCCGTAGCTGGATAGTGGGTGGGGCAAGAGGCTCAGAAGGGACACTCCCTAGTTTCTCAGGCTGTAAAAGACAGGGGAGAATTGTACTTTCAGACTTGCAAGACTGTTGTCAGCCTTACCATGTAGACCAGACAGGAAACACAACCAGATAAGTGAATTCTACTTTATTGTAAAACTACAGTAACAGAATCTTGTAAGTCTAGAAGTACAATTCTATAAAAATTACAGTGAATCAATTGTAAATGCCAATTTTAGCCAAAACTTTCTTTCAAGTAATGATAGCAAATGTTTAAGAATGCAATAGGTATTGGAAAAAAAAAAACATTTTGACCACCTCCAGCTCTGTCTTTCTACACTTACTGTAAGACATACTTTCCTGGGAGATGTTTCCCCCAGTTGGTGCCTTTTTTCTGAGATACTAAACATTCCTCCTCTGTTATCTGAGTTCTTCTACCTGTTTCCAGAAATATTGTTAGTACCAGCCCAAGAGTCTAATAAAACCTTCCTCAAGAGGCCAACATATTTCTTCCCAGTCATGAGGGATTTCTTTCCTATGAGTCTTATGGAGACCATTCTACCAATGCTCCTCATGTGAAGAATCATCTCCATATCCTAGAAAGAAGAGACAAGCTGAGATCTACTGCCTTTCCCATGGTGTCTTTTTTCTTCCTTCAACTATTTTAAAGAAAGTAGTTTCCTTTCTTGATCGGGGCTTATGACAAACCTGGTTAAGTGCTTCCCCAAAGACAAGGATGAAGAGACCAAAAATGGTGCTAAATAAGTATTGGGGGCTTTATCCCAACAAGGAGCAGGGCCAGAGCCCAAAGCAGGTGGTACTACAATTAGTAGATAGAGCCTTTCTATCTGGAGCTGTAATCTTAAGAGTGCCAGATTTTGGGGGAGGGGGGAAGCAAGTGTTGCTTATTCTTACATGCAGGTAGAATCACGTTACAGATTAGTGTTCAGATATAAGGAGTGAGGTAGGAAGTCTTGGGGCACGCAGCTTCCTTTTCTTTTCACCTCTGTCTCCTCATGGATTATATATTTCTTTGTATGCCACTGCTGGCCTCTGTTTCAAGCCATTTAGGGAAACAAGGACTTTGTTAATTAGGGTTTTGAGCCGTGTTCTGTGAAGTTTCCATAGCAACCTCCCAGTGCACAGCAGCTGGGCTTTAAGCTGCTTTGCATTTGCAACTGGATTTGGAAAGCCTGTTGTACTCAGCAACTACTCCCTTAGTAATCACCACACAGTTTTTTGGACTGCACCAAGGTGCACCTGAAATAAAAGGTACAGAATATTGTGGTGATTGTATTAAATCCCATATCTATCACTGTATTGCTATGGCTGTGCAAAGGTTCAGACCTAAGACTCTATTGAAAGGGAATCTGAATCACCTCTTTGAATGGAATCTTCTGAGTGAATCACCAAATTGATCTGGTGCAGAAAATCTTGAACTGATTCATTGTAGAACTCATGGCCTTCTGGTTTCTAGCTTCTACCCATGACACCAAGCTGGATCTTGTCCATGGACTAGACAATTCCAATCAGTGGTCCAAATAATTTGACTATTTGAAAGAACTGGCTTCTTAATCAACTTGACTCATTCAGTCAAATGACAGTCATGGGCATCTGTGGGATTTGAAGCGATTTGCACAAATATATCTGTATCATCTATATGTCTATGTCTACTGTATATCTCTATCTCCTGTATATCTAAATCTCACTATCATCTCTCCAAATCAGGATTTTTCAAGCAGGGTTTCATGGAATCCTAGGGTTCTGGAGGAGGTCACTAGGGGTTCCCTGGGAGATCACAATTTATTTCAAAAAAAATATTTCAAATTTGGGCAACTTCACATTAAAGAGGTAAGTTTCATACTTTATTTTCAGTTTAAGAACACTGTTCATGCATATATACAGGTCCACCCATGAAACAAATATAATAATTTTGTAATTATTCTGGCCTATTTTTGAGCCTGACTGTGCAGGGGTTCCCTGAGGGCTGAAATATATTTCAACGGTTTCTCCAGGGTCAAAAGGTTGAGAAAGGCTGGTCTAAATATCTATATCTATATCTCATCGATACCGATACCTGTACTTCCTCTATATCCATCTTTTAATAGCTGCTCATGGGTTCTGAAATAAGCTGACCTTTTGATGATGATTCACATAAAAGTCAAAGATAAATGAGGGGTTTCTGGAGAATTTTCTTTGATCTGGAGGTGATGGGGAAAGTATTCAATGCTTCTAGGGTCAGGTATAAAGAATAGAAAAGAAAAGTGGGAGTATTATGGAAGTTAAAAAAAAAAATACATCTCTGTAGTTCCCTCAAACACTCTTTCAGCCTCCCCACTGCTTTTCATTTTAGCCTGAATGTAGAATCTATAGTTACTTTTGAATGTGGGTCAGCTTGACAGAAGTGATGCCAGCAAACATGCCAGTTCCAGGATTAGTTCGTTGCTATAGTGCTTAGTGCTTCTATAGGATCATTACCTTGTCATGGTAATGATCCTATAGATCCTGGAGCTTGAGCACCTCAGTGATGCCATGAGCTAAACCATGAAGGGCCACCCAAGACGGGAAGGTCATGACAGAGAGGTCAGACTAAATGCGATCCCTGGGGAAGGTGATGGCAACCCACCCCAGTATTCTTGCCGTGAAAACTAAATGGAGCAGTACAACCAGAGATATGTCGGTATACCATCGGAAGGTGAGACCCCCCAGGTCGGAAGATGGTCAAAATGCTACTGGGGAGGAACAGAGGATGAGCTCAACTAGCCCCAGACGTGATGACACAGCTAGCTCAAAGCCGAAAGGACGGCTAGCGGCCGACAGTGCTGGTGGTGAACAGCGAATCCGATGTTCTAAGGATCAACACACCATTGGAACCTGGAATGTAAGATCTATGAGCCAGGGCAAATTGGATGTGGTTATTGGTGAGATGTCAAGATTAAAGATAGACATTTTGGGCATCAGTGAACTGAAACGGACTGGAATGGGCCACTTCACATCAAATGACCACCAGATCTACTACCGTGGACAGGAGGACCACAGAAGAAATGGAGTAGCCTTCATAATTAATAGTAAAGTGGCTAAAGCAGTGCTTGGATACAATCCAAAAAATGATAGAATGATCTCAATTCTAATTCAGGGCAAGCCATTTAACATCACAGTGATCCAAATATACGCCCCAACCACAGATGCTGAAGAAGCTGAAGTAGAGCAGTTCTATGAGGATCTACAGCACCTGCTGGACAACACGCCTAAAAGAGATGTTATTTTCATCACAGGAGACTGGAATGCTAAGGTGGGCAGTCAAATGACACCTGGAATTACAGGTAAGCATGGCCTGGGAGAACAAAATGAAGCAGGACATAGGCTGACAGAATTTTGCCAAGACAATTCACTCTGCATAACAAACACTCTCTTCCAACAACCTAAGAGACGGCTTTCTACATGGACTTCACCAGATGGACAGCATCGAAATCAGATTGACTACATCCTTTGCAGCCAAAGGTGGTGGACATCTGTACAGTTGGTAGAAACAAGACGTGGAGCTGACTGTAGTTCAGATCACGAACTTCTTCTTGCACAATTTAGGATCAGACTAAAGAGATTAGGGAAGACCCACAGATCAGCTAGATATGAGCTCACTAATATTCCTAAGGAATATGCAGTGGAGGTGAAGAATAGATTTAAGGGACTGGACTTAGTAGATAGGGTCCCGGAAGAACTCTGGACAGAAGTTTGCAACACTGTTCAGGAGGCAGCAACAAAATACATCCCAAAGAAAGAGAAAACCAAGAAGGCAAAATGGCTGTCTGCTGAGACACTAGAAGTAGCCCAAGAAAGAAGGAAAGCAAAAGGCAACAGTGATAGGGGGAGATATGCCCAACTAAATGCAAAATTCCAGAGGTTAGCCAGAAGAGATAAGGAATTAAACAAGCAATGCGCGGAAGTGGAAGAAGACAATAGAATAGGAAGGACAAGAGACCTCTTCCAGAAAATTAGAAACATCGGAGGTAAATTCCAGACAAAGATGGGCATGGTCAAAAACAAAGATGGCAAGGACCTAACAGAAGAAGAAGAGATCAAGAAAAGGTGGCACGAATATACAGAAGACCTGTATAGGAAGGATAACAATATCGGGGATAGCTTTGACGGTGTGGTCAGTGAGCTAGAGCCAGACATCCTGAAGAGTGAGGTTGAGTGGGCCTTAAGAAGCATTGCTAATAACAAGGCAGCAGGAGACAACGGCATCCCAGCTGAACTGTTCAAAATCTTGCAAGATGATGCTGTCAAGATAATGCATGCTATATGCCAGCAAATTTGGAAAATACAGGAATGGCCATCAGATTGGAAAAAATCAACTTATATCCCCATACCAAAAAAGGGAAACACTACAGAATGTTCAAACTATCAAACAGTGGCACTCATTTCACATGCCAGTAAGGTAATGCTCAAGATCCTGCAAGGTAGACTTCAGCAGTTCATGGAGCGAGAATTGCCAGATGTACAAGCTGGGTTTAGAAAAGGTAGAGGAACCAGGGATCAAATTGCCAATATCCGCTGGATAATGGAAGCAGCCAGGGAGTTTCAGAAAAACATCTATTTCTGTTTTATTGACTATTCTAAAGCCTTTGACTGTGTGGACCATAACAAATTGTGGCAAGTTCTTAGTGGTATGGGGATACCAAGTCATCTTGTATGCCTCCTGAAGAATCTGTATAACGACCATGTAGCAACAGTAAGAACAGACCATGGAACAACGGACTGGTTTAAGATTGGGAAAGGAGTACGGCAGGGCTGTATACTCTCACCCTAACTATTCAACTTTTATGCAGAACACATCATGCGACATGCTGGGCTTGAGGAATCCAAGGATGGAGTTAAAATCGCTGGAAGAAAGATTAACAGTCTCAGATATGCAGATGATACCACTTTGATGGCTGAAAGCGAAGAGGAACTGAGGAGCCTTATGATGAAGGTGAAAGAAGAAAGTGCAAAAGCTGGCTTGCAGCTGAACCTCAAAAAAACCAAGATTATGGCAACCAGCTTGATTGATAACTGGCAAATAGAGGGAGAAAATGTAGAAGCAGTGAAAGACTTTGTATTTCTAGGTGCAAAGATTACTGCAGATGCTGACTGCAGTCAGGAAATCAGAAGACACTTAATCCTTGGGAGAAGAGCAATGACAAATCTCGATAAAATAGTTAAGAGCAGAGACATCACACTGACAACAAAGGTCTGCATAGTTAAAGCAATGGCGTTCCCTGTAGTAACATATGGCTGCGAGAGCTGGACCATAAGGAAGGCTGAGAGAAGGAAGATCGATGCTTTTGAACTGTGGTGTTGGAGGAAAATTCTGAGAGTGCCTTGGACTGCAAGAAGATCCAACCAGTCCATACTCCAAGAAATAGAGCCAGACTGCTCACTTGAGGGAATGATATTAAAGGCAAAACTGAAGTACTTTGGCCACATAATGAGAAGACAGGACACCCTGGAGAAGATGCTGATGCTGGGGAGAGTGGAGGGCAAAAGGAAGAGGGGCCGACCAAGGGCAAGGTGGATGGATGATATTCTAGGGGTGACGGACTCATCCCTGGGGGAGCTGGGGGTGTTGACGACCGACAGGAAGCTCTGGCATGTTGGAGAGGATGTGTTCTGATCTTTTTGTTTCCTTCTTAGCTTTTTTATTGTCTCTTTTGAATGGTATGTAAATGTGGTTTATCTCTATGTGTCTATTGATGGCCGATTGGTCTGAATGCCAAACTTCCAGGAATTCCCTAGCATTTTTGGATTTGGCTTGGTCTAGGATGCTGACAGTTTCCCAGCTGAAAGTATGGCTGAGTCTGTCCATGTGTTGTGAGATTAAGGAGTTTTCATCGTATCTTCTGACTGCCACTTGGTGTTCGTGGATGCACTCTGTTGGTCTTCTGCCTGCCTTTCCTACATAGTAAAGACTTTTTATCTTTACTCTTATTTATATTATTTATTATTGTAATTTTATACTGTATATTTTATGATTGTTGTTTTAATTGATTATTGTAAACTGCCCAGAGTCCCCCGATGGGAGGAGATGGGCAGGGACAAATTGGACAAATAAATAAATAAAAATAAATAAATAGTGGCTGTTACAGTCCTTGCACTGTATGTTGTAGATGACGCCTGTTTTTTCTTCTTGAGCCACTGGGCCTTTTGGTTTGCTTAAGATGTTTTGGGAGGGCTTTAGTTGGTTTGTGTGCTACGGTGATGCCTTGTGATTGTAAGCTTCTAAGCAAACTTCTTAGCAGGACCCAGTAATAGTGCTACAAGTCTGTTAGAATACAACATAAAGAATTGGAATAGATGTCTATGAAGTATTTGGATTAAAGACTACACAAAAAGGGGGTTGGGGCTGGTTTTCTCATAATAAAAGAAAAAGTACAGTGAAAAGTACATTTTCACAATACTTGAAAACCCCAGAAAAAAAGCTGAAAATCCTGAAGAAGTGACTCTCCCAACTGTGTAAGTATTTTATCAGGATTATTTACTGTGTTTGGCAATGTTTTGCTTGTGAATGTGCTTTCATTCTGGAGTGGTCTACTCTTAACCCTATTTTTTACCCATAAGCTCTACTATTATTATTGCATGAAGGTTTTTAAGAACACAACTATTATGCTGTACAAGAACTGGTTGTATATGCTTTTGTTCATACACATTTAATGTAAGCTTTGGAGGCAGGGGAAAAGATAATTTCTTGCCTCTCAAATCCCCCCCCCCCCCAATAAGTGCGTTCAGGCAGTTAAAGTGATATTTTTTTCTAATAGTTTGCTGAAAAATACTCAGCTGACTCTGATTTGCAACTGAACCAAGGCACCATAAACTGAAAAACCTTAACCTTATGGATAACAGGGACATTTGAATTCAGAAAGGGGCATTTTCATTCCTTGCAACCTCCATTACTCCATGCACTTGCTCCTGTAACCTATTTGCCTGAAATATTAGGGCTATTCTCCAGTATAGGGCAATCATCTCTGCAAATTTAATCTCATGATAGCCCAAAACAACAATTAATAGTGCATTAAAAAACAATGGACAGATGTTTAAAGATGTATGACTTCTAATTTTTGCACTGGCTTCATGAAAATAGCATAGTTCAGCTCTTCCAATGCTCTAGGTTCCATATCTCTTCCTTTTTTAAAAAATGTATTTTTCCCATATGGTAGGCAACACCAAATTCCATTTTTTGGAATCTCCTTCCAGGGCCAGATAGTAAGTTGGACTGCATTATCTTTGAAGGAACATGGATTAGACTCAGCTGTTTCTGGAGGTCTTGATTTGGTTCCCAAACCAGACTGGGTGATCTCTTTCTTCCACCCCTACATCATCAATATATATGCAGATTCCATTGTTAGTCCTTAATTTATCATGTAGTGGAACAGAACACCCATTTCTGTTCCTGGCTCACACCTTGAATTGTATACATGCATTAAGCTTGATCTTTTTAATGTCACTGAAGAATGTGACTTTGTATCCACAGGGAAGTGGCAGAGGCCAAGAAACATGGAAATGGGGGGACTGGTTTCACATACTGAAGTGACCAGCCAATCCATAGTTTCTGATTCCTTTTATGGGTGAATTAAGAACACAGGAATGAATTTATGATGCACCCAAACTGGTACCTGATACTTTCTATTTTGTATGAGCAGTTTAGATGGGTATTCTCAACTCTGTTGTTGTATCTTCATTTGCAACTTGCAGGGGCATCTGCAGGGGGTAGGTTTGTGTCAAAAATGTCAAGATGGTGGCTGTGGCCATGTGATCAAAGCCCTGCCCCTTTTTACATTAAAAGGTTGTGGGATTCAGGCACAGGGTCTTTTATGAACCCCTTGGATGCACCTGGAAACTTGCTGGTTTGCACCCACAAAGTGCTAGACTGCATGAGTTACCCAAAATATCAAAGAAAAGTTCTTCCTTCATTTTCCTATGAATCAAGGTCACAACATGTCCTTTTTTCTCTCCAATAAATAGTAATAAAACTTTTTTGATAATTTCCCCCCCCCCTGATGCCAATGAACCTTTTGATATTCAAAGGAGGCTAACAGTTGGCGAACATGGTAAATGTGACTTATTTAAATTTCCAAGAGTAAGCAAGAAGGAATTTTGATTTAACACCTCTGGCAAAAATAGGCACAATTCAGTGCTCGCTTGTCTGAATCAGTAATGAGGTTTTTTGCTTCTGAAAGGGTCCATAAGAGCAATTAATTTGGGAACTGCTTCCAGAATGACTGCTTGGTGATTACAGCCTGCAGCAGAGCCATCATGTTTTCAAAAGTGGCAGTTGTACCTACCTGAGTGGTTAAAGTTACTCAGTTGCCAACTGGTTGTGGGAAAGGTTTTGAATGGACCAACAAAATCCTTAAAATGATGACTGTGTATTAACTCTCACACTGATTTCTAGAATGGAGGGTTGATTTAGGGGTGGGAGATTGTGGGAAGGCTGGGAACAGAGTGGGGCGTAAGACATGAGAAGACATAAACAAGCAAAAAGTAGAGGGTGATTCACCTGGCAGCTTCTCTTATAAATGACGGCTTTGCCCAGGTGGGAGGAGATGGGTGGTGACAATGTTAATAAACAAATAAGTAAAAATAAGAAACCTGGAAGAAGCATTTTACATCAGTCCAAGAGATTCTGCCTTAATGAACTCACTATAAAGGAGGATGAGAAATTTCGCTTATGGTTGCCAAGATTTTGCATTCACCCCAAACTAGTGTTAAAGATACTTTACTGCAACCTGTGTAGTTTTTGCTTCCAAATCCGGGGTCCAACCATCTCCTCCTTTTATATGCCCACAGAAGCTATGGTAGCAAAATGTCTTGTCCGGCTGCATGGGGTCTGACAGTAGGAAATAACAGTGGTAGTCTTTTCATTTGATTTTCTTTTCTGGTTTCTTAGATGTATTTCCTCCATCACCTAGGCTGGAGCTAGCTATGGAAGGATGCATCTAATTTCATCAGGAAGAGCACCAGACCTTTTGCTACTATATCTTCTGTGAGCTTTAAGTACAAGGAGATTGTCTACCAGATTCAGGTAGACTCTGTCCTGATTACCAGGAAACACACTGAGGCGAGGACTTGGTCTCTAATATTTATTAGTAGTACTTAACAAGAATCCTAACAAACTGAGAAAGCGTGGGAAAACCCAGCCATATAAACCCCAAAGGTTAAGGCGGTCCCGATCTGTGTCTCTTTGAATGGCTGAACAGTTCCTCAGTGCTACGCATGCGCTTGACAGTCTGGGTGAGAGCCCCCTGCTCGCCATCCTTACTCATGACAGACTCACTACTTATGTAATTAGTTACCAATCACTAAAAAGGAAGGGAAAAGATGAAATGTGTTTCAGTATCATATTAGGGATTGCCTATTCTTTCTCTGTTTAACTAAGTGGTAACACCTAGCCAGTCTTGGCTGATTCTTCAGAAGCTAAACAGGGTTGGACCTAGTTACTTGGATGGGAAATGATTACAAAATTTCAGGGCTGTAGGCTAGACTGGAAAGTCAAAATAAACCCAACCCCAAAGGCAATGTCAAACTGTTTTCCTGTTGTTGCCAAGAAAAGTACATGGGCATACCCATGAAATCACCATGAAGGGAGTTCAGCTAGAAGACATCCCCCCCCATCACACTGTTAATTTCTGTCATGTTCTCATTTCAATGTGCTGTTAACATTGTAACGTTTCACATGTCATCTTCTGTTCCGTGTTCCTTCACCCGGGGTTTTTCCATTCCTCCACCCTCCGTTGTTTTGAGGGCTTGGAATGTATGTTTGGGTTTGCGCTCCTGCTCAAGGTTACTTTCCCAGGCGCGTCTAACGGCTTCTAGCACCTGGGAGGGGGAGCGTCCTGACGAGGGATGGGGCGGAACTTGCTCACAGGCAAGGCTTTTAAGTTTGTATTTGGCGCGCTTTTGCTCATTCTCAGCTTTCTCTGTATTTGCATACTATTCCTTTAATAAATCAGTTATCTTTAAGCCCGAGCTTGTGAGATTGAGTATTTGGGATTAGGCAACCGTTACATAAAGCTGAGAATCCCATTTCATCCATTTTCCGCTAGCCCCATCCAATCGTTGGATAAGAGGGAACGCTAGCGATGACAGAACATCAGCTTCGCGCAAGTGATGGAAGCGAGGAGGAGCGGGAGGCGGCAAGAATCCGGCCAGCTCTAACCTCGAGAGCGCAAAGAGCAGCACGTCGTGAGTTGCGGGATGTCCAATTAGATGAGCTGCTAATCTCCATGCAGGAGAGCCTCAGGAGTGAACATAGAACTGTTATGGAAAGAGCACCGGGGAGGGGGTCTCCACAATTATCCTGGGAGCCCGAAGTCCCCTTGTCACCGAGGGTGGTGGTAACCAACCAACCCCTGGAAGAGCTGGTCACTCCGGCTCGTATGAGGGCATTAGAGGATAAAATGGATTTAATAGTGACAATCCTTAAGGATCTACCCAGAGATGCAGAGCCCACCCCGGAGGATTGGGAGGAAGAGCCGTCACAGTACCCCAGGCATAGTACCCTACAAACCAGGGGGAGAAGCAAGACTCGATCAGCCCGTCAGGCGGGGGGGCGAGAGGCAAGACCTCCTAGGGATCGGCCACCCATGGGGGCTCGGCGTACGCTGACATTCGCGGAACCGCCACAGCCAGCTGAGCCGGCAAGAAACTTCCCACCATTTGGAGTGAAGTTCGATGGGGATCCCACTATGCTCTCCTTCTTTATCACTAATGCCAAGCATTATATGGAAGATTGGGGCCGGAACTTTCGGTCAGAACATGGCAAAATCAATTTCATTGCCAACAAACTGAGAGGAAGGGCAGCTGATTGGTATGTGCAACTGTGCCAGGCTGAGGCAACTGAGTTAGAGGACTTCGACGACTTTTTGTGGGCACTTAAACAGCATTTCGAAGACCCTCTAGCCCAAGAAACAGCTAAAAATGCCCTGAGGAAACTCTACCAAGGGTCCCTCTCAGTTGCCAATTATGCGTTGGAATTTAAAGCTTTGTCAGGGAAAGTGGAAGACTGGTCTGAGCCAACCTTAATTGAAATGTTTAAGCAGGGGCTAGAACCAGAAATCCTTCGCTGGGCACTAGGAAGAGATGATCCCAAAACACTGTACGGGTGGATTCAGTTGGCGGGCAGCGCAGAAAATGCTCTGCAAACCTATGCCCATACCAAAGAGCTTAGACAATCGCGTCTTGCTAGAGGAGCGCGCACATCTGGACTTGCCAGCCGCCCCAAACCCAAAACCTGGGAAGAAGAAAGGGAACGACGATTCTCCAAAGGTCAGTGCCTGAAATGTGGGAAAGAAGGGCATCGAGCCACGTCGTGCCCGAGACGCCGTCCAGAGGAACGACAGACGAAACCTACAGTAAAGTCGCCTGCTCCTGCTCCACCGCGGAAACTGAAAGCGGCCGTCGCAGAACTGGACCCCCCAGAACTACCCTTCGGAGAGGAGGAAGAAGAGTTGCAATTCGAGCAGCCGGCGGGAAAAGCCTACCACCTGCCCTGAAGGGCGCCCTAGGGCAGGTGGAAGAAACCGGGCGTAACCACGATTCGGTGAGTGGAAATTTCCCCACACTGACTGTTAAAGTTAAACTGAGCTCAAAAACCAAAACTGTGGAAGTTTGGGCCATGCTAGACTCGGGCTGCTCCCGTTCCCTTATGCACCCTGATGTCGTAGCGGCTCTGGAACTGCCCACGTTTCCTTTGCCAAGACCTATGATCTTCACCCAATTGGATGGAACTATGGCGGGAGGGAAAGCAGTCAATTATTCCACGGGACTGGTCGCCTTACAGATGGGCTCCCATCAGGAAAAGCTGCCATTTGTGGTAGCTCCAGTGGGGGGTCCTCTGGTTATCCTGGGGATGCCTTGGTTTGTGCAACAAAACCCTTTTATCAACTGGCTACATAGAACTGTGACTTTTGCAGATGGATTTTACAAAGTACCCGAAAAAGACCTACTGGAAGACATGGAGGGTGGAGGGGTAGCGTATACTACTGTGCAAACGCTTCAACCTCTTGAGGGACTACCCAATCAGTATCAGGATTTTGCTGAGGTATTTGGGGAAAAGGAAGCAGATCGCTTGCCACCCCACCAAAAAACGGACTGTGCCATTGAATTTTTACCAAACGTAAAATTGCCTCACCCAAAAATATACCCCATGTCTCCCAAAGAGCTCACTATGCTAAGGGAGTTCATTGACAAAAACCTGGCTAGGGGTTTCATTGAGCCTGCTAATTCCCCGGTAGGAGCCCCTGTCCTATTCAGGCCAAAAAAGGATGGGTCATTAAGGCTTTGTACCGATTTCCGCGGGCTCAATGCGGTCTCAATATTAAATAAATATCCTTTGCCCCTGATCAAAGATATGTTATCACATCTGGCCAGAGGCAAAATCTTCTCAAAACTGGATTTGAGAGAAGCCTATTTTCGTATTCGTATAAGGGAAGGGGATGAGTGGAAAACAGCCTTCAACTGTCCTCTTGGGGCTTTCCAATACAAAGTCTTACCCTTTGGTTTATCCGGAGCACCTGGGGTCTTTATGCAACTAATCAATGAGGTCTTGCATGACCACCTATTTAAGGGGGTACTAGTATACTTGGATGATGTATTGATTTATACTGAAACCATGTCAGAACATATCCACTTGGTGCGTAAGGTACTGGCTAAATTGAAAAAAGCAAAGTTGTACGCTAAACTGTCAAAATGTGCCTTTCATCAGTCACAAATTGATTACCTCGGCTATCGAATTTCAGCTAAGGGCATTGAAATGGACCCTGCAAAAGTAGAAGCTATTGTGGCATGGGAGCCTCCCCGTACCAGGAGACAATTACAAAGTTTCCTTGGATTCGCTAATTTTTATCGGGCATTCGCCCAAAATTTTGCTGAAATTGCCCTCCCCCTTACTGAACTGTTAAAAACCAAAGGACAGGGGGATACGCGACGTTCAAAGAACCCAGGCGCGCTCCTTAAATGGACTCCTGCCTGTCAGCAAGCGTTCGAAGCGCTCAAACAAATCTTTACCACAGAGCCAATTTTACAGCATCCAGACCCCTCTAAACCCTTCGTTGTACAAGTCGATGCTTCTGATTTCTCCATAGGAGCAATCTTGTTACAATCTGACCACTCTGGTGCCTTGAAACCCTGTGCTTACCTCTCTCGCAAATTCACTGAAACTGAGAGGAGATGGCACGTTTGGGAAAAAGAGGCTTTTGCTGTAAAAACGGCTTTAGAAACATGGCGACACCTATTGGAAGGCACTTCCAACCCTTTTGAAGTCTGGACTGACCATAAAAACCTGGAAGCTCTAAGCACCAGTCGAAAACTCAGTCCCAAACAGCTGCGCTGGGCTGAGTTTTTCAGCCGCTTCGACTTCACCCTTAAATTCATACCAGGCAAGAAAAACTTTTTAGCTGATGCACTCTCCCGCAGACCCCAAGATGCTGGCCCAGGGCCAACGGTCCAAGGCACCGTCTGGACCGACAAACAATTAAGTTTGGCAGCAGTGACTCGCAGCCAGACCCGAACGCAATCAACGCAACCTCCAGCCGCTCTGCCTTCCAGCCGCTCGCCGCGCTTGTCAATTCCATCCGATTTGCAACAACAGTTGCTTTTCCACCTTAAAACAGATACTTGGTTACAAACCAATAGAAACAGTTTAACCTTCACTGACGATCTTGCCTGGCACAACGATCGCCTCTATGTACCCGATGCTATGCGAAAAACCATACTCCAGCGTTGCCACGATGACAAGCTGGCTGGACATTTTGGCTATGTAAAAACTCTGCACCTTGTTCGCCGGCAATTCTGGTGGCCAACTTTACTCAAAGACCTGAAGGCATATGTTACTGCTTGCCCTGTATGTGCAGCGATAAAGCGCAAAACAGGCAAACCCCAAGGTCTCCTTCAACCCGTTGCCACCCCATCTGTCCCCTGGCAGGACATTTCCATGGACTTTATCGTTGATCTACCCCCTAGTCAACGCAAAACTGTCATTTGGGTGGTCAAAGACTTTTTCTCCAAACAAGCCCACTTCATCCCATGCGCTTCTATCCCCACCGCACAACAGCTGGCACGCCTCTTCCTCATCCACGTGTACCGCCTCCACGGTATCCCCGCCCGTTTGGTGAGTGACAGAGGCACACAATTTACGTCACAATTCTGGCGGGCATTTTTAAAACTTTTGGGCACCAAACAGTCACTGTCCACCGCGTGGCATCCGGAAACGGACGGATCTACAGAGGCGGTTAATTCTACACTGGAACAATATCTCAGGGCTTTTGTTAACTACCAACAGGACAATTGGGTCGACCTACTCCCATTTGCAGAGGTCGCCTACAACAATGCCGTTCATCAAACCACTGGTCAAGTTCCTTTTAAAACAGTTTTTGGACGTGAGTTTGTTCCTATTCCTGAACTTCCCCATCCACAACCGCTGCCAGCTTCCCTTACTGACTGGGCGGACGCTCTCAAGCACTCATGGATTAATATTCAACAAGCTCTCCTCCATGCCCAGGCTACTTATAAACGCCATGCCGATGCAAAGCGTTCCCCAGAACCATCTTTTGCTGTCGGAGATAAAGTCTACTTATCAACTAAGTTTATCAAATCCCCACAACCCTCCAAGAAACTTGGCCCTAAATTTGTCGGACCTTTCCCAATTATCGCCCAAATTAACCCTGTTACGTTTAAACTTGATTTGCCTCACAACCTTAAACGTTTACATCCTGTTTTCCATTGTAGTTTACTCAAGCCCTACCTGCCGTCGGACCGCTGGCATCCCCAACCCATTCCACCACCTCCGCTCATGATCGACAACCAGCAACACTTCGAGGTGACATCCATCCTTGACTCCCGACGCCAGCGCTCCGCTTTACAGTACCTCGTCCGCTGGAAGCATTTCCCTCATCCTGAATGGGTTGCTGCTCCAGACGTGCGTTCCCCTCGTCTGGTAGCCCAATTTCACTCTGCCTATCCTGACAAACCTGCTCCATAGTTTTTTTTGGGGGGGGCAATATGTCATGTTCTCATTTCAATGTGCTGTTAACATTGTAACGTTTCACATGTCATCTTCTGTTCCGTGTTCCTTCACCCGGGGTTTTTCCATTCCTCCACCCTCCGTTGTTTTGAGGGCTTGGAATGTATGTTTGGGTTTGCGCTCCTGCTCAAGGTTACTTTCCCAGGCGCGTCTAACGGCTTCTAGCACCTGGGAGGGGGAGCGTCCTGACGAGGGATGGGGCGGAACTTGCTCACAGGCAAGTCTTTTAAGTTTGTATTTGGCGCGCTTTTGCTCATTCTCAGCTTTCTCTGTATTTGCATACTATTCCTTTAATAAATCAGTTATCTTTAAACCCGAGCTTGTGAGACTGAGTATTTGGGATTAGGCAACCGTTACAATTTCTCTCTGTTCCTTCTGAAACTGAGGACTTCTTATAGGTCTTAACTTGCTTTCTCCTGGAACCTTTAGGAGGAACCCCCACCATCCACCCCACGCCCTTTTAGGCACATGATGTAACATCCATCCCCAGGTGTAATTATTTGCCCTCCCATCCCAAGCCTGCCTACAAAACCAGGTCTTTAATCTTTTGCGGAAGTCCAGGAGTGAGGGGGCTTGTCTCACCTCTGGGGGAAGGATGTTCCAAAGGGCGTGAGCTACAGCAGAGAAGGCACGCTTCCGAGACCCCGCTAGATGGAATTCTTTTATGGATGACCCGTAACATGTCCTCCCTGCATGACCGGGTGGGGCGGGTCGATGTGATGGGGATGAGACAGTCCCTCAGATATCCTGGTCCCATGCCATGCAGGGCTTTAAAGGTGATAACCAACACCTTGAATTGGACCCGGAAGCAAACTGGGACAAACATTGCATGTATACAGACATTTTCTTCCAACTGGTTTGCTTATATATTGATTCATTACTTAAAATGAGCAGCTCCCCAGGAATTTCTGCCTGGTTTTTGGTTTGGCTGACATACTCATCCATGCAGGAGGAACTATTCTGTTAAATCCCTCTAGTTCAATATATTAATCCCACATCAGTCCTTTTCCTTGGCTCCAGTTTCTGGTTCCCATAACTTCCTTTTTCATATCCTAACAATCATACTTACTGCAGACAAGCAGCAAAATGTTTACTGCATAATATTGTGGTCAGTACCAAACAGGACATACACCAGCTTTTCCTACATACAACTTTCCTACGTATATATGAACATTCTTTGCACAATCCTGCCTATTCAGCAACATTGCCAACAAAAATGTGTACATTTGGAGGAATCTGCACTAAAGCATATACAAGTTTTAGGGTCAGCTTTCAACACAGACCCACACCCATTCACATTGGAGGACATGGAAATTAACAGATTCACCAAAATGAAAGAACCAAGAGAAGGTGATATTGGCAGATTCCCCAGTCCCTATAGCAAGATTTTTCAACCAGGGTTTTGTGGAATCCTTGGGTTCTATGAGAGGTCATCAGGAGCTCCCTGGAAGATCCCAATTATATTTTCTTTATTTTTACTTTAAGAACACTGTTAATGCATATATCCAGGCCTACCCATGAAACAAATACAATAATTTTGTAGCTTCTGGCCTATATTTGAGCCTGAACATGCAGAGGTTCTCTGAGGCTTGAAAAATATTTCAGGGGTTTCTCCTCCAGGAATAATGCTGTGTTGTGGAGTAACACAGGGTCAGGAGGTTGAGAAAGGCTGCTCTGGAGGGAAGCCTACAAATGGTAAACAGCAGACCTCTAGCTTGTTTAGTATTTTGGGCATTAAAACAGCCAGGCATGGCATTGTAGCAAGCATCTTGATTTCAGATGAAAAGCAACACAATTACATCTTGCTTAAAGAGAGGTGACAAAATGGTTAGTGCCACTTCAGGAGAATTACAGCCAGATGAAACAAATTATCCCTGCTTTCCTTTGCAGAAAGGAAATTATATTCATCCCCCTTTCCCCTGACATAAACAGACACACACACCTTCCATGCCTGGCTAATCGGGTTGCCTGACAATCACACATTCTCATAAAATCATTCCATTTTATTATGATGATTTCTCATGGCCAGCTGCAGGATAATAACCATACTGATTTCCTCTCCCCTCCTCCTCTCTTGTAATGTTGTAAAGCCCTCAGCTGCTACCAGAAAGTTCAGATAAATGTAAGTTATATTGCCTGATAATATAACGCTAAAGCTAAAGGCACTTTGGAGATGGAGTGAGAAAAGATGATAGAACAGAAAGTCTGTCGCTTCTCCCTATCTTGTTTGACTTGGGACTTTTCCAGGGATGGCTATTTCTGGAGGGCTATTTCTAGAGGAACAGCATCAATCAGTTGCTATTATTTGGAAATTCAATGGAGCTGCCATGTTCAGAGTGAGTCTACCTCTTCACCTCAGCTATTAAAGATGGGAGGGCAGTTGCCTTCATGCCCTGTACATGAATTTTTCCCCAGAAGTATGTGATGAAAATAATTAAAAATAGGATGTAGAACTAGAAAGCACTTTTTTTTTTCATCTAGGTATTTCTTGCCTCACCCAGAGAAGCAGGACATCTGCTCAGAAGTGATTGTGAATGCTTGGTTCCCACAAGCAATCTATTTCCATCATGGTTGACCATTAGCAGAACTATGAAACATTACAAACTTGGGATGATCTTGGATTGGTTTGCTTGTGGTTCCTTTTCCTCCCCAAGATTTTCCTCCCTCCACCCTTTCCCATCCCTCTTTTTAATGTCATTTTTAATGTTGTGAACAAAACAGGAGAATCTGCCATGGGTGACCTGGAGGACCAGTGACAGGAATCCTAGCTGCCATTGTTTAGTCCATGTTAGTGAAATGTATCTTTATTTTTAATAGGTGTGTATTAATTCTTAACAAGCAACCTAAAACTTCTTACCATTAAGAATCAATATGGTTGGCCTTTGTCTGTAATAAAGATTAACTTGAATACATAGGTGCTACATATACAAACACAGACTGATTATCTCTGCCATGTATTTTCCCATTCCTCATTGTTACCTGTTACAGTGGATTCTAGATAATTGGAAGAGAATAAGGTTATTTCAGTAACTTTGCATAGAAGTCTTTTAAAAGAGCAGATGTTGAACAGAAAAACACGTGCTAGTGTTGTAAAAGTGCCATGCAAAATTAGCTATTTGAAAACCAAATTTTCACCTGAAGGCAATATTTCTCTTTGTTATTCATGTTCTTAAAATGAACAATCTTTGCAATTACCTTGAGAGTTGAAAAGTCTTGTCAAAACCGGGAGCAATGGTTGTTGCTGAGCTGCTATTAATGTAATCCTGAACTGTTTACTATTTAAAACAACTTACAATTACTGTACATTTTTGTAGCACAAAGCTTTAAAACATGTCCTGAGGTGAAAGGGATATTTTATGGTGTTCTCTGGTGGAACTCAGCCATGGAACCATTTCTCAACCTTGCATGGCTGTGAGGAATATCATAATAAGAGGGGGAAAAAATTGTAGGGTGAATATTTTTGGTATCTGGGGTGAACAGGAGTGTTACCATAGAGTCCTATTTATTTATTTGTTTTTGCCACTGTAGACTAACATGGCTTTCTTCCGACAATGGATTTTTATTAACAGTGAGACAAAATGGTTCTCCACTTTTTTTTTTAACACAATATACCAAACTGGATCCATGGTAGGGTTAGCTGCTTATACAAACATCATAACCAAGTAAAAAATGGAGTTGTTTCCAAGCTCAGCCTGGTTAATCTTCCAAGAAAAATCTGCTCTGTGACAGAATTCATTGACAAGGTTGGACAACATAGAATATTTTGTTTGTTTGTTTAATTTTTATCCTGCCTTTATTATTTTCATAAACAACTCAAGGCAGCGAACATACCAAATACTCCTTCCTCCTCCTATTTTCCCCACAACAACAACCTTATGAGGTGAGTTGGGCTGAGAGAGAGTGACTGGCCCAAGGTCACCCAGCCGGCTTTCATGCCTAAGGCAGGACTAGAACTCACAGACTCCTGGTTTCTAGCCCAGCACCTTAACCACTAAACCAAACATGCCTTCTAAACAGTGATTTGATGCAGTGCCCAAGCTATGGTCTATGCTGCCTACATGGGCAACAGAATAGGATCTAATGATGTCATGAAGCCTTGTGAGAGTGCACCTGGTGAAAGGACTCATGGGATATCAGGCAATTATTGGAGAAAGGGGTGGACTAGGTGTTCCCGAATTGGTGGCTTTTGATCTGATTATATAGAACCAGAACCATAAATGAGGAGAATTGGCTGGGTTATATTGTCTGAAGAGGGCTAGTTTGTTGCTATCATTATTCTGGAGACATTGTGTAGGAAAAAAAATATAAGGTATTATGGTTGTTGCTAGCTTTTAGGAGCAGCTCTTTTTTTTGACTCATAACAGCTTTGGAATAATGCTGTGTTGGGGAATAATATAACAGAATTCAAACAAACAATGAAAGGGACTTTAGGAGGCTGGGTGGTTATCACTTAAATTCTGTCTTTGTGGTGATGGTGCCATGGTTATGAAAGAGATAATAGAAATTTTGCTACTTCCGTTTTTTTCTCATTAAACTCTTAAGAATTTTCCTCATCAGCTCCATCAGGAAGCAACATCACCATCCCAAATTTGGGAAAAAAAATGAATATTTGACTTCACTCAAAACTCATTAGAGAAAGATCATTTTTTTTTTCTTTTTGAAAATCATCCTCTATTTTCAGAACACAGAATGAAGCTTCAATTTTCCCCTTACATAATGCATGAGGGAAGCACTAAATCTCCATGCATCAATATAAAGTTTGAAGCACTCTATATGTGCCATATAGTATAGGAGCTCATCCATTGGAAAGTGGGGGGGATTCTTTTCTTTCTGGAGAAGTCATCAAAGATTCCTTTGAATGGATTATGACTTCTGGATTGTTATGGCAATGTCCTGATACATAATTTATAATAATTTCTTAACTAAGTTGTAATCTTGCTAACTTCTGATTGTTTTATTGCTAACTAGTAAACAGAAATTTTTTCATGTTCAAAGTACTGGCCAGCTGTGTCTCTCACTTGATTTATTATGTGTCTGAAATTAAGAAGACAGGGAAAATAAAAGTCCTCTCCCCCTTGCTTGAAGGGGAAGCACCGGCTTAGTCCAGAGTTAGACGAAAAGGGAAAGAACAAAGAAAATCAAACTGAGCTGCTCACTGCTCTTTTTCCTTATATACAGATTTTTAGAATGACTGAATGTATGCCAATAAAAGCCTTAATGAATCATTTGAATCAGAAATTGTGGGAGATGAATAAGAGAAGTGATGTTTTAGATCAAAAAAAGAGTGGAATTGAAAAATCTGGTGATAGATTCATATGAAAAAAAATGTCTCAGTTTAGAAACTCTGTTAAACAAAACAAAGATATATCTTCAGGATGAAGAGACCTGCTTATGTGGTTTTCATTGCAGAGATGTATGTGTGGGTGTGCAATTCCATCAGTACTGAGTAACACCAGCTTACAAAATATTTCCTGGAAATATTCTTATGTGAGACTTGTTCACTCCCACCAGGGTATAAGCTTGAAATTAAAGTTGCTTATTGTCCTGTTTCAGGCTGAGCATACAAAGGAAGTTGGGTTGGAGCAGTTTACTTTCAAGTTTTCAAATGTTTGTAAGCCTCAGCAGGCAATCAACTGGTATGTGCCAGTGTACTTTTCTTTTCAATTTTAGATCTGATCGTATAATGCCGAGTCAGATACAACTGGGGAAGAACTTAAACATTTTTATTCTTTCCAACCTGATGGAAAGTTGGAAAGAAATGATGTTGAAGGTCCATCTCCCTATTGGTCGGTCTGTCTATCAACAGAGAAATTCTCTGAAAATTGAATAGAACAGGACCAAATGTGGTAGGAGAAGCTGACAAAAGTGAAAATGGACCAACTCCACTGGGGGCTACAGAGAAAAAAATCCAGGCAAAGCAATCTCCCACTGCATTCCCCCAAGGTGGTTGATATGTATTCACCCTGATAGACGTGACTTTGTTACAAAGAAGCAAATGCAGATGCCTTCTGTGGCCACTGGTGGTAAAGGTGGTGGAAGAATCTCAATGCTTTGCCTACTGTATTTCCTCATTTGGCTGTATAACATGAGAGAGCCAGTTAAGGCACCAGGTCAGAAACCAGGACACCGTGAGGTCTAGTCCCACCTTAGGCATAAAGCCAGTCCCTCTCTCCCAGCCCTAGGAAGGAGGCAAGGTCAAACCACTTCCAAAAATCTTGCTAAGAAAACTTGCAGCGACTGCGAATCCAGGCAGTCGCCAGGAGTCAACACTGATTCAAAGGCATAAAAAAAGAAAAAGAAGAAAAAAAGTTTCTATGCTATAGGTCTTCCTAAGATTGCATACGATCAAATGACCAGTATACTGTAATTGCCCCTTCATCTTTTCAAGAAATAATAGATACCATTAGCTGTGTGGAAATAGGCAAAGTTCCCTGTCTATATGATTAAGTCATTCAGTGGTCTAAAATGTATATTGAGTACTTTGGCCCAATATCAGAGGATTATAATGATGGTTTTTAAAGGTTACCAACCTCCTTCAGTGAGGCTTAAACAACTATGATTTTATTTGTTTGTTTGTTTGTTTGTTTATTTCAGTCGGCATGCTGCCCAACTCCAGCTGACTCATTTCAAAGGTTTGTAAATATCCTTCATTTCCTGTGAGCTGCTATTCCCCATCTTTGCTAACTGTTGACACAAAAATATCGACACTGACCCTGGCATGCAGATTACAGACAATATTCCATCCTGCACAGTCTGGTTTCATAAAAGGTCACCAAGCATCTGATAATATTAGATTATTAATGGACATTCGGGATGTGCATTCAGAGAAAAATTGAAAATAGTGGTGGCAGTCTCACTGGGTGTGGACTAATATAGCTTTTCTTCTTTTTTAGTAATTGGATCAATATGAGACACTCTATTTCTTCTGCTAGTATTATTAGCAATGGGATTCTCTATTCATTTATCAATATGTCTCATGGAGCTAATAAAAGTTATTTTTAATTTGATATTGGACCATAGCCTTGCATGGTTAGGCAGATGGAAGACATTTGGGGTCTAGCAATATCTGGAAATGAATATAAACTGTTATTATATGCTGATTCTATCTTACTGACAGCTACATATTTCCTATACCAAAGTTTATTAATACTATGCAACCATTTGGTAATTACTAGGCTATTCGTTTAATTGGAACAAGCCTCATGTAATTCCTATTGGCTGTAGGAGTTTCCATGGAAATTTGCAAAAATCAGGTTGCAACCAACTTGATTGATAACTGGCAAATAGAGGGAGAAAATGTAGAAGCAGTGAAAGACTTTGTATTTCTAGGTGCAAAGATTACTGCAGATGCTGACTGCAGTCAGGAAATCAGAAGACCCATAATCCTTGGGAGAAGAGCAATGACCAATCTTGATAAAATAGTTAAGAGCAGAGACATCACACTGACAACAAAGGTCCACATAGTTAAAGCAATGGTGTTCCCTGTAGTAACATATGGCTGCGAGAGCTGGACCATAAGGAAGGCTGAGAGAAGGAAGATCAATGCTTTTGAACTGTGGTGTTGGAGGAAAATCCTGAGAGTGCCTTGGAGTGCGAGAAGATCAAACCAGTCCATCCTCCAGGAAATCAAGCCAGACTGCTCACTTGAGGGAATGATATTAAAGGCCAAACTGAAATACTTTGGCCACATAATGAGAAGACAGGACACCCTGGAGAAGATGCTGATGCTAGGGAGAGTGGAGGGCAAAAGGAAGAGGGGCCGACCAAGGGCAAGGTGGATGGATGATATTCTGGAGGTGACGGACTCATCCCTGGGGGAGCTGGGGGTGTTGACGACCGACAGGAAGCTCTGGCGTGGGCTGGTCCGTGAAGTCACGAAGAGTCGGAAGCGACTGAACAAATAAACAACAAATGTGTTGTTTAAATTCTTTTAAATATATGGGACTAATTATTCCTTTGAAAACACTCTTTCTTCATTATACTTTTTAAAAAAAATCTCAGATTAAAATTGATATAAACAGATGGTTAAATGTCCCATGGAGTTATGGGAAACATAAACGTTGCAATATGAGGTATTTCCCCCAGACTGATATATTTGCCTAGAGACATTCCTATTTAATACTTTTAAGCTATTTTCAGCAGATTAATAACGTATTAACAATTTTTTCATGGGAAGGACAACCTCTCAATTTTTAAAATGTAAACGATGGCTAGCATGAAATAACGGAGGTTCAACTTTTCCTGAATTTCAGCTTCAGGAATTTCAGTTTATATTTTGGCTTCTGGCTTTATATGGAACATAAATGACCATTAAATAAAAACCCTATGGAGATAATTAAAAGGTCAGCTGACCTCCTCTTATATTATGGCAGACTCCTGGCTCTGTTTTCAATCAAAGCGCTTGAACATTAAAGGCTTTAACATGCCTTCAGAAGATCTTGGGACAGAAATATAATTTTGACTCTTATTCACATGGGAATCTGGCAGTGTCTACAGGGACAGGGGATCAGACTGATATACAGTAAGTAACATTGCAATGCAAACACCTCCTCTTTTTTCACATGGGTTGCAATGTTGTGCACATCCCTAAAAGGGGTGGAGCTTGGAAGATTGTGCAGATGCTGCCATAGCATCCAATACTCTGGGGGATCCACATTTTAAAAATTGCATGTCTTTTTTTCTGGAAGACATGGCAAGTAATAGTATTAATTCAGTAAAAAAGCTCTTGATTTAAGGGTTTTGTCTGCATGCATTAGCAACGTCTAAAATTCCTGAATTGTTTTCAACATTGTGTGTATTGTGTTTTGGATGAGTCTAAGTCTACAGTGTGTGGGATGCGGTGGCGCTGCGGGTTAAACCGCTGAGCTGCTGAGCTTGCTGATCGGAAGGTCGACGGTTCGGATCCGCATGACGGGGTGAGCTCCCATTGCTAGTCCCAGCTCCTGCCAACCTAGCAGTTCGAAAACATGCAAATGTGAGTAGATTAATAGGTACCGCTTCGGCGGGCAGGTAACGGCGTTCCGTGTAGTCATGCTGGCCACATGACCACGGAAGTGTCTACGGACAAATGCCGGCTCTTCGGCTTTGAAACAGAGATGAGCACCACCCCCTAGAGTCGGACACGACTGGACTTAATGTCAAGGGAAACCTAAGTCTACAGTATTCTTTAATAAATAATTAAAGAGTATTTCCAAGGCAAGTATTCTTTATAAGGACTCTGTAAATAAAGAGTTGGGAATATCCCATATTAACAAATCAATGGGTTTTAACGAATATAAAGTATGCTGCTTATAATGTGAAAATGAGACTAATTTAACAAAAGATTTTCTTTCACTTTTATTGGAAAATTCAGAGAGTGTTTTGAAAGGTTTGGCTGCCAACCTCATTATACTGAAAATGTCAAATGGCAATGGGAACAGCTCCTCCGAAGATATGGGATTGTCTCATGATTGATCTATTAACATCCATAAGACCAGCCTGGATGTGAATATACTTTTGAAATGTATACTAAAAATTTAGGATTTATCACCATAGGAAGAATTACAGCTTTATCAAGTATAAGACACAGCAAAAAAGATTACTCTTCAATGTTAGAGGGATAAGGTGTCCCCAAATTTACAATCATGAATCTGAATCTGATTCAGATGATTATCTGAATGATAATGATGATTATCGTTATCTGATTATCTGATTATATGGTTCATAATATGAACTCCCTTTTACCATGAAGAGAACTCAAAATCCAGATCAATATTTTGTGCAGATTTTCTTTTCAAAGGTGCATATACACCAATTGCTTTTCAATAGTTTATTTTCTCTCTTTCTTTTTAAAATGGCAAGAATCAAAACTAAGCATTACTTAAACATGTGGCCATTTCCAAAAATGTTGCATGTTTTCTTGCTTTTTCACCATCCTCTGCTTCTCTCTAGCAGCTATGTTTGCAAAAGGTCCTAAATCATAAAACATACTTAACAAGTCATTACCTCTAAATACTGTATATGTGACATGAAAAGCTAAAACTATCCACTCATATTACAGATTTAAGGGGCTGAGCTGGTCTCACATGACAGGTCAGATTATGGTGATGGTTGTTTTGGCTTAGCCATTATGTCCTGTATTTGACTGAGCCCCCAGCTTTGCCACCTGTTTATCCTAGCAGTTAATCCAGCCCTAAAAAGTAGTCCCTAGCAAAGACCTTCCTCCCCTGAAAAATCATAATGCAGAGATCAGATTGCATTGCTGAGAATGCCTTTTCTTCGTGTTTCCAGGATGGCCAAGGGTGGTTTTCCTTCCCTTTGGCCTCTCTTTCTGTTGGGGCGAGAGCTCCAGCAGGAAATGGAGTGTGTGTCAAGGTTGCCATGGCAACCCATCAAAATGCACGAAAGGACCGATTTGGCTGTCTCTGGCCAGGGACATTTTATTTTGCTGCAGGGCCCAGGGGCAAGGCGGTTTTGCTTTCATCTACTTGGCATAAAAGGGCGAGGTAGATTCATGGGGGCATCTGATTTTCAGAAGAGCAGGAAAACAACCCGGTTTGGTTAATTGATGGCACGGAGCACTCCCAGATGGTAGGAGACAATTTCTGAAAGCAAAGTTTGGGAGAGAAGGAAAACCTCCCTTGTTCTTTACCTTAAATATGTTGTGTTTGTTGGTTCCATCTGGCTGTTGTCTGCCCTTGTTAGGTGGGATGCATAACCTCTATTAAGTGAGCTGCTCTGATGTCACGCAATATTCAAATATGATGTTGATTTTCTACATTTCCTACCCTGGCAGTATGAATGGGTATAGCTCTTAATCTTATTTTTAAATATTAGCAAGCGTTACTGAGAAGAATTCCTATGTAGCCAAGTGTGGCTGTGGGGGTGTCAAAAAATCAAGATGGTGGCCAAAACTCTAACTCTACATGTGTCACTAAGCACATTAAAAAGGGAGGCAGGGCTTTAATCACATGGAGGGGGCTGCCATCATGACTTTATTGACCCCCCTGCAGATACCCCTGCATGCAACCAAATTCAAAAACATTCAAGATTCAGTGAAAATTTGCATGGCATAACTTTCACCTGATCACCCAAGAGAGAACTGATGATGCCAGAAATAAAAAAAATGAAACACCACACATCCCTTCAGTCTGCCGAGGCCTTTAATAGATAGCATTGGCATCTGGTAAATACAGACATTCCAGCATTGCAACAGTGGGACAAATGGCAGGCTTTGTACAAAGGTGTGGGGAAAGAAAATATCCTTTGGGGATATTAGAAAAGGGGAAAGGACATAGAGGCAGCTGTTGCTCCTGCCACTTCTATATTCCAACAGTTCTCCTTTGGAACAATAAAAAAAGAGTGATAAAATAAGAACTGTCAACAAGCAAATCCACCTTGGAATTTCTTAATGATTCTCCCTTACTCAAACTGGGCAGCTGGTATTGTCCCACTGTTTCAGCCCAGAACATTAGACTGAAATTAATTCATGGAATCTTTTCCTAATCCGGTTTCTATTTCTTTGCATATAAAATGCTCCATAGTAGAGAAGATAGGTAGCTTAGGGATGAACAGTTGGGTTCTTGGTGTTTTCTGAACTTGGTTGCTTTTCTGCAGACAGTTCATTACCATGTTGGGATGTGGTTTCTTCCTTGAGAGTTCCTGGTATACCATTTAAAGGATACAGTCAAAAGTCAAGGAAGGAAACAGCCCAGAGCACATCTTCCCTAGCAACCAATATCCAGATAAACAGGAAACAGCACCAAATAAACACTGAGAAGAAGCAGTAATCTGATCAAGGAGCCATTAAGAAAGAGATCATACACCAACCAAGACTGGCAGGACAAGCTGCTATCATCTCTCCCTCTCCCCCGCATCTCCATCCATCCTGTCTATCAGCTTCTATCCATCTATCCATCTATCATCTGTCATCTGTCATCTGTCTATCTATACAACCATCAGACTTCACTCACCCATGCACTAATGATGTCACCTAGCCTGATAATGAAACATCTGCAGGAGAACAACCAAGCTCAGAGAACATCATGACCCCGATCTAATATATTGTTTGTTTTTGGGGATCATGGACTTAGGAAGGGTTTTTTAAAGCAAGGGTGTGACAATCACAGTGACATTCCAACAAGTGGGTAGGGCTAGAAAGAAAATATGGTAAAATCAAAGAAGCAAATAGAGTTGGCATAATGTATTTGATTGTTTCTCCCTTCTGTTAGAGCACAAGTTAATTAGGGTTACTATATATGAGCTGAAAACTCCAGTATGATCAGTAGATAACAGCTACTAGACTAGAGGTTTCTGCAACTTTTTGCTCCATCTAGTGCTAGACTTCATTTTAGGATTACATAAGTAGTCTTAACATTAATTATGCAACAGCTAATTAAGAGGCTCTGGGGCTTTATGTTGTACAAGAAGAGCAAGCTAGAAAAAAAATCAAACACAACAACTAAATCCCAACTATTGGGAAATTGGTTTTCCCTCCTTGGAATGGAAGACATTTCTTCAGCAGAACTTTGGTCTGCTCTGCTTCAGCGGGGCCATCTGCAGGTAGAAGTCAAAAAAGTCAAGATGTAATAGGCTGTGAGAATAATCAAAGCAATGTCAGATAAGAGAAATCTGAATCCAAAGCAGGAATGTAATTTGAGAAAACATCTCAGGCTTGACCCTTCTTGCCTTTATCCTAAAGAGAACTAGGGAGGGTCAAGTTTGAGACATTTTTTCAAATTATATTTCTGCTTTGGACTCAGATTTCTCTTATCTGACAATTGCCTTGGCTGCAGTTCTGTCCCTCAAGGCTATTCTCACAGCCCATTACATCAGATGATGGTCACAACTGTGCAGGCAAAGTTCTGCCCTGTTTCTATGTGTAACAGATGTAAAAAAGAGGCTGGACTTTGATTGCACAATCATGACCACAATCTCAGCCTTTTTGACCCTCTTCTGCAAACACCCCTGTGGTTTAGAGTTGTTTGCATGTAGCAAGGACCACAGACAATCACTCTTATGCTGTGAGATAATGTACTAACTTTCCTGCCATAGAGGAATGGTGTCTTCAGTTAGCTTGTGAAGAACCGTTGTTTGTATTTTGAAGGGGGAAGCCTGGCTCAGCTTCATCCTGGCTAGAACTCTTTACACAGTTCTAAAGTATAGCTGTGCAAGTTGAATTGGATTATGCCACTTTTCACACAGCTGAAAAACAGTCAAAATGTCTAAACTTGAAACCAATTACCACCCTGTGTCCATCAGGGCAGCTCACCCTACCACCACCACCACCACCACATCCCCTGATAGCTATTGAGAGAGTAAACCTGGTGAACACATTTGACTTGTAGCTTTGCAGTAATGAGGACATTTGGTTCCAATGTCAGATTAGACTTTCTATTAAGTGTTATGTTTCAAAAAGAAAGCTGTTATGGTTAATTAACTTGCCCTTGTTTAGAAATCTGTTGAAGGTCAGCTTATTATACAAACTCAACTACTGTATAGTGGGTTGAGGGGAGAGACATTTTAGCAATGTCTGATGGAAGAGAAGGTCCACATAAGTGGTAGAATCTAGCAAGCCGTGGCTAATCTTAAAAAACTAATCAGTCTGAGCTAGTTTGGCCTTGGATGGGAGACACAGAAAATTACAATGCTGTAGCATAGTTTGGGAAATAAAGAAAAAAATCCCCAAAGAAAGCGTTAGCACACCACATGCATATTGTCCCCCCAAAAAACTCCATTAAGTCACCTGGGATTGATCAAGAGACTGATTTAGGCCCAGCCAGGTGGCAACAACTAGCCATCCATCACTGATCATCAAAAATTGAACAAGGTCTAATCTGCTTCATACATGGTTAGGAGACCACTAAAAAATCTTGGAATTTTTTAGGCTAGAGCAGAAAGTTAAAAATATATTCTCGAAGGGTTGGATTCTCCTCTTAGGAATCAGTTCTGCTTATCTTACTAGACTCAAAACTGGTGGCTTAGATTCCTGACCCAACCTTGGATTCTACCTTGTAAAGTTACACTTTTAGCTTTCAACTAAAGTTTAAAACTAGGGTTGTTCAGGTCTTTGAAGGAGTGTTTGCTTTGGTGAAAGCTGATATGAAATCCCCCCTGGAAGCTAGTGCATGAAGCAATGTGTCCTCCCACTTCAAAACAGTGGAGCAGAGGGGCATCAGAAGGTGCTGAGCATCCAGCATGCATGCACAGAAGTCTATTTCAACCTAAAAGATGCATCAGAAAAGATGCTTCGATGGAGAAAAGTGGAAAAGCATGATCAAGAAGCAGGTTTTTAACAGGCTCAAGAACAAAGTTCCTTCATCAACTCCAGGCTAAGAGCAAGCCAAAAGCAGAAGTATTGTTAAGTTATCAAAGAAAGGAGTGAGTATAACAAAGTAGTTTTATGTAATATATGTGTGATCAAGGAAGGGAGGGAATGAGTTAAACTATAAGAACATATATAGTTTGTATATAAACATATAACAATTGTGAAACTAAGACCACCATACAGCCAAAATAAGCACAAATCATTTACTTGAAAAACACCACTTCGATAAACATCACTTCAGTAATTGGAGAAGGTACTGTGTGTGTTAGATGGGTTTCTATCCCTTTCTTACCCTCTGACAGGGAGTAAGGAAGCAAATGGGTCATGTTGCATTTAGATGCAGATATTTTGTTGTCTCCCACCCAAAACAGTGATGACCTCGAACAGGAGCAGAAGTAGAGGCCCCCTTTCAAAGCTGAAAGAACTCAAACATTGAGCCATGGCCACTGAGGACAACCAAAGACTGAGGCTATTGAGGGCAGCCAAGGGAAAGGGAACAGGAGCGGCCCTGGTCGCTATGTGCCCCTCTGTTCTAAGGCTTACAAAGTGAGTGCCCTGCCTTCTTGGTCACTGTGAAGCATCCCTTCTCCCTCCTGCAAAATTGTTAGGCTTCTGCCATTGGGTTAGTAATGGCTGAGTCAGGAGTGGCAGGCAAGGAAAAGAATGGAAGTCCTTCACTCTTTCCTTCTCTCCTTTCTGTATCACCTCCTATTAGGGACCCACATTTGGGCTGCCATGTCTGAGCTGACCTAATCCAGATTATTGCTGGACAGTAGCAAAGTGATACAGAAAACTCTCTTTGCTGCAACCTGGTGGTTTTCTAGAGTTGTGCATTCTGCATCTGGTAGTCCTACCTTGCATGATCAGGTTTGTTGAAGGTGTGGGACATGTAGTCAACAGCAAGGAGCAGCCCAGCAGGTCCCTGTGCCTGTTGAGACCCTAGACAGCTGACTCCCTTGCCTTCACTATACTTATACTACTGTCCCTTCCCTATATTTAGTCTCCATCCCTGCCAAGAGAGACAAAAGGAACCAGGGGCATTCAGAGCTCAAAAGGTTGACCATGCTGTCCAACCATCTGGTGTAAAAGTTAATGTATTGAGCTGGGACTGGGTTTAAAACTCCATTCAGCCCTGTGGCTGCATATAGCCTGCCTGTTACTCTCTTTCAGCCAAATTTACTTCACAGGGATAAAGTAAAGTGTCAGAACATCACAGTCGTTGCCTTATGGTCTTGGGAGAAATACAAGTTGAGTTGTGGCTCTTGATGGCCACATTTCCACATCCCTACAGTTTTCTTGGCAACAGTATGGAAGTGGTTTGCCCCTGCCTTCCTCCAGGATGTTTTGTGACTTCCTCCTGGGATTTCTTAATGATCCCCATCCTAATGTTAACCAGGCATGACCCTACTTAGCTTCATTTCTCCCAAAGTCACTGAAGGACTACCACCTTTTGTGATAATTAATGGACTCTAAGAAAGTAATCCTTCAGCAAAGGATCGTTACCTTGTCGTGGTGCTGGAGCTTGAGCACCTCAATGATGCCATGAGCTAAACCGTGAAGGGCCACCCAAGACGGGAAGGTCATGACAGAGAGGTCAGACTAAATGCGATCCCTGGGGAAGGTAATGGCAACCCACCTCAGTATTCTTGCCGCGAAAACTAAATGGATCAGTACAACCAGAGATATGTCGGTATACCATCGGAAGGTGAGACCCCCAGGTCGGAAGATGGTCAAAATGCTACTGGGGAGGAACAGAGGATGAGCTCAACTAGCCCCAGACGTGATGACGCAGCTAGCTCAAAGCCGAAAGGACGGCTAGCGGCCGACGGTGCTGGTGGTGAACGGCGAATCCGATGTTCTAAGGATCAACACACCATCGGAACCTGGAATGTAAGATCTATGAGCCAGGGCAAATTGGATGTGGTTATTGGTGAGATGTCAAGATTAAAGATAGACATTCTGGGCGTCAGTGAACTGAAATGGACTGGAATGGGCCACTTCACATCAAATGACCACCAGATCTACTACTGCGGACAAGAGGACCACAGAAGAAATGGAGTAGCCTTCATAATTAATAGTAAAGTGGCTAAAGCAGTGCTTGGATACAACCCAAAAAACGACAGAATGATCTCAATTCGAATTCAGGGCAAGCCATCTAACATCACAGTGATCCAAATATACGCCCCAACCACAAATGCTGAAGAAGCTGAAGTAGAGCAGTTCTATGAGGATCTGCAGCACCTACTGGACAACACGCCTAAAAGAGATGTTATTTTCATCACAGGAGACTGGAATGCTAAGGTGGGCAGTCAAATGACACCTCGAATTACAGGTAAGTATGGCCTGGGAGAACAAAACGAAGCAGGACACAGGCTGATAGAATTTTGCCAAGACAATTCACTCTGCATAACAAACACTCTCTTCCAACAACCTAAGAGACGGCTTTATACATGGACTTCACCAGATGGACAACACCGAAATCAGATTGATTACATCCTTTGCAGCCAAAGGTGGCGGACATCTGTACAGTCGGTAAAAACAAGGCCTGGAGCTGACTGTAGTTCAGATCACGAACTTCTTCTTGCACAATTTAGGATCAGACTAAAGAGATTAGGGAAGACCCACAGATCAGCTAGATATGAGCTCACTAATATTCCTAAGGAATATGCAGTGGAGGTGAAGAATAGATTTAAGGGACTGGACTTAGTAGATAGGGTCCCGGAAGAACTCTGGACAGAAGTTTGCAACACTGTTCAGGAGGCAGCAACAAAATACATCCCAAAGAAAGAGAAAACCAAGAAGGCAAAATGGCTGTCTGCTGAGACACTAGAAGTAGCCCAAGAAAGAAGGAAAGCAAAAGGCAACAGTGATAGGGGGAGATATGCCCAACTAAATGCAAAATTCCAGAGGTTAGCCAGAAGAGATAAGGAATTAAACAAGCAATGCGCGGAAGTGGAAGAAGACAATAGAATAGGAAGGACAAGAGACCTCTTCCAGAAAATTAGAAACATCGGAGGTAAATTCCAGACAAAGATGGGCATGGTCAAAAACAAAGATGGCAAGGACCTAACAGAAGAAGAAGAGATCAAGAAAAGGTGGCACGAATATACAGAAGACCTGTATAGGAAGGATAACAATATCGGGGATAGCTTTGACGGTGTGGTCAGTGAGCTAGAGCCAGACATCCTGAAGAGTGAGGTTGAGTGGGCCTTAAGAAGCATTGCTAATAACAAGGCAGCAGGAGACAACGGCATCCCAGCTGAACTGTTCAAAATCTTGCAAGATGATGCTGTCAAGATAATGCATGCTATATGCCAGCAAATTTGGAAAATACAGGAATGGCCATCAGATTGGAAAAAATCAACTTATATCCCCATACCAAAAAAGGGAAACACTACAGAATGTTCAAACTATCAAACAGTGGCACTCATTTCACATGCCAGTAAGGTAATGCTCAAGATCCTGCAAGGTAGACTTCAGCAGTTCATGGAGCGAGAATTGCCAGATGTACAAGCTGGGTTTAGAAAAGGTAGAGGAACCAGGGATCAAATTGCCAATATCCGCTGGATAATGGAAGCAGCCAGGGAGTTTCAGAAAAACATCTATTTCTGTTTTATTGACTATTCTAAAGCCTTTGACTGTGTGGACCATAACAAATTGTGGCAAGTTCTTAGTGGTATGGGGATACCAAGTCATCTTGTATGCCTCCTGAAGAATCTGTATAACGACCATGTAGCAACAGTAAGAACAGACCATGGAACAACGGACTGGTTTAAGATTGGGAAAGGAGTACGGCAGGGCTGTATACTCTCACCCTAACTATTCAACTTTTATGCAGAACACATCATGCGACATGCTGGGCTTGAGGAATCCAAGGATGGAGTTAAAATCGCTGGAAGAAAGATTAACAGTCTCAGATATGCAGATGATACCACTTTGATGGCTGAAAGCGAAGAGGAACTGAGGAGCCTTATGATGAAGGTGAAAGAAGAAAGTGCAAAAGCTGGCTTGCAGCTGAACCTCAAAAAAACCAAGATTATGGCAACCAGCTTGATTGATAACTGGCAAATAGAGGGAGAAAATGTAGAAGCAGTGAAAGACTTTGTATTTCTAGGTGCAAAGATTACTGCAGATGCTGACTGCAGTCAGGAAATCAGAAGACACTTAATCCTTGGGAGAAGAGCAATGACAAATCTCGATAAAATAGTTAAGAGCAGAGACATCACACTGACAACAAAGGTCTGCATAGTTAAAGCAATGGCGTTCCCTGTAGTAACATATGGCTGCGAGAGCTGGACCATAAGGAAGGCTGAGAGAAGGAAGATCGATGCTTTTGAACTGTGGTGTTGGAGGAAAATTCTGAGAGTGCCTTGGACTGCAAGAAGATCCAACCAGTCCATACTCCAAGAAATAGAGCCAGACTGCTCACTTGAGGGAATGATATTAAAGGCAAAACTGAAGTACTTTGGCCACATAATGAGAAGACAGGACACCCTGGAGAAGATGCTGATGCTAGGGAGAGTGGAAGGCAAAAGGAAGAGGGGCCGACCAAGGGCAAGATGGATGGATGATATTCTAGAGGTGACGGACTCGTCCCTGGGGGAGCTGGGGGTGTTGACGACCGACAGGAAACTCTGGCGTGGGCTGGTCCATGAAGTCACGAAGAGTCGGAAGCGACTAAACGAATAAACAACAACAACAAGAAAGTAATCTTCCTCACGTTCTGCTACCAACACTTCTGGGAACCACATAGGCACATAGGCACATTCACATAACTTCCTTGGTAAGAGGTGTTGGAAGTGGCATTTGTGACTGGAGCAGCATATAAACCCAGGAAAAATAAATGAAATAAATAAATAAATAAATAATGAGACAAAGAGATTAGCTATTCTTGCCTTTGAGGATGATTGATTGATTATTATTATTACTTAATTCCAACCTAAACCCCAGGTTGTTCTGCTGATCTCCCCTCCACATAATAACCAAATTCAATCCTGTTTAGCTTTCTGAGATCAGCCACGGCTGGTGCAAGATACATCTATCTGTCTATGTACCTACCTACCTACCATCTCCCTCATGGTTGCTTTAACATTCTGCCCTTGTTAATTGAGGCAGAGGATCAGAAGTTTAAGGTGGTATAAAACAGCTCAATCTGGATTACGGGGTGTCCAGCAGTGGGGAGTGAGACAATCAAATGATCCTGCTAACCAAGGGTGTCCACAGGTATGGGCAAAAAGCCAAGACAGCTGCCACCACCATTAGATCAAAACTCCAGCCCGTTTTTTACATGCACCACACTTTGATCTCATGATTGTGGCTGACATTTTGAGTTTTTAGACCTCCCAGCAGATCCCCCTGCTGCTACCTGTTTGTGACTTGCCCACAACTGAAATAATGAAGCTTCAGGGCCTCCGAGTTAAAGGATAGGATTCCAAAGATTGGGTGCCACCTCTGTGAAATCCCTGCCAGGGCAGTTTTACCTGTTGACTTTAATTACTAGGGGACATATATCAGTCTAAAGGTTCCCTGAATGTGGGTTGTTGGATATTTAAAGGATCAATTCTAATACTCTAAATTGTGTAAGGAAAATACTAGGGATCAGCGCAGCTCCTTAAACAGCAATATTTGTGCTCCATCTAGTTTATTCCCGTAATATGCAGGCTGTCAGTCAAAAACCTACACCCTTTCCTCTCCCTCCTTTCCACATTCTGGCAGTTTCCTTATATAAAGATCTTGGGAAGAAATGTGTCACTTTTGAGAGAATTGTTGGTTTATCTCTCCAGCACTCTCCCAAATTTCTGAATCACAAAGCTCTGAAGCAATGCAGATTTGCATTTGGACAGCTTCAGAGGACCTCTGCTTGGATCATCTTTTAATCTCTCCAAATCATCCCAAAGGATGCAAAGCTATACTATAAAGAGATGGAGGAGGGATTGCTGGCACTGTTGTTAAGTAGAAATCTGCAGCTTCTACATTCACAGTGTCCTTGCTTCAGACTTCAAATTTTAAATAGCCTTATTTAAGCTTGAAAGGTCTAAATAATTCTGCTTTGAATTATAGACACATGCAGGGTTCCTTGAATCCAAGCCATTAAAACCACATATTCCTTTGAGGGCTGAAAGGGACCTTGGAGATAATCTAATCTATTTTTCCAAATCCACTACAGATAGTCCTCACTTAATGACTGCAAATGGGACCAGAGTTTTGGTTGCTAAGTGAAGCAGTCACTAAGTGAATCCAACCCAATTTTACAACCTTTTTTGCAGTGGTTGTTAAGTGAATCACTGTGGGCATTAAGCAAACCGCGTGATCATTAAGTGAATCATACGGTTCCCCATTGATTTTGCTTGCCAAGACCCGGCTCAGAAGGTTGAAAATGGTGATCACATGACCACAGGACACTGTGATGGTCATAAGTGCGAACCAGTTGCCAGGCACCCAAATCATGATCATGTGACTTCAGGGACGCTGTGACAGTTGTGTGAGGACCAGTTGCAAGTTGGTTTTTTCAGCACTGTCATAAGTCCAAACTGTTACTACATAAATGGTTGTTAAGTGAGGACTACCTGTATTATAATATTCCTGACAGATGGCCATCCAGCCTCTACTTAATTTCCTTCAATTAGTATTTCCTGTAATTTCTTTTAGCTGTCTTTTTAGTTCAGCCAGAATGGCATGAGATACAGCATCTAAACAGGATTCCAGAACGAGAGAGACATATATCACTGATTGTTTTCTTTTTCTTCCCACCCCACGTCTGAAAGAGATGATTCCCCCAAACCAGATTTAAAACAGATATGCTTGGAGTAGGCTGTCTTCTGCAAATGCCATTCATCTAGCAAAAGCAGCAAAAACTTTATGCCCCCAGCCATTCTCTAATGAAAGGAAAGCTGCAGGCATTTTACTAGATTTGACATTTAATGAACCTTTGTTTAAAATGGGGAGTTGTTGACAGTAAAACACACAAGGTCCCACTTCAGTGCATTGCTGTGGATGGCATTCATTTTGTAAGCACGGGTGTTGGTTCTGATTATTCCCTAGAGCTTCCTATACAGAAGGAACTATTGTAATGCATCTTTGGGATAATTTATTCAATCTAGCAGCAGAATACCAAAAGGAAGAGTTGAGGAATGATAGCATAAATTAAAACTGGTCTTTCTGCCAGCAGCTTGCATAGGTCAAGCGGGAAGGAAGGGCATGTTGTAATTAAGTCCAAGGAACAATTAAACACTAGCTTTGCTTCTCTGGGGAGAAATAGAAAACTCCTATTTATAGAGTACCATCAATGTGTTGACACTTTACAGAGGACGTGATTGGAAGTGACAGAGTCCTATGACAGTTGTTGAGTAGCACCAGAGATTAATAAACACCATAAATTCTTTGTAGGTGGTTGAATAATCTGAGCAGGGAGGAAGATTAGAAGAGGTAAATGTAAAACACGACAGCTATATGAAGGCACTCAAACCAACAGAGAGGCCCAGAACAGTTTAGAAGCTCCTAAAATAAAATCTCATTCCAGTTGATGATCTTCCTGATGATTTCAAGGACACATCCATATTGTCTCCTTGGCAATAATATGGGTTTACCATTGCCTTTTCCAATCCCTAGCCTGGCATTCCTTGGTCATCTTCCATCTAAATTAGCCTTGCTTTGCTTATTGCTTGTTTCTTTACTGGAATGTTTCATTTTTATTTGTTTCACCCAAAATTTCCTTGAATAGGTTTTTTTCTGCCTTCAAGTCAAACAAATATATAAATGTTATTTATTTCTTTTCTATCCCACCTTTATTATTTTTACGAATAACTCATGGCAGCAAACATACCTAATACTCCTTCCTCATCCTATTTTCCCCACAACAACAACCCTGTGAGGTGGGTTGGGCTGAGAGAGAGTGACTGGCCCAAGGTCACCCAGCCGGCTTTCATGCCTAAGGCGGGACTAGAACTCACGGTTTCCTGGTTTCTAGCCCATTGCCTTAACCACTAGACCAAACTGACTCTCTAAATCAATGTTAACCAGATCCAACCCTGTTTAGCAGCTTTCTCTTCCTCCATGTGAGATCAGCTATGGTTGCCTAAATGTTCCTATCTAACTGGGCTTTCAGTTTGTCTAGGATCACTGTACCCAGTGATCGTATGCAAAAGCAGCAGTGGACCTCAGCAATCCCACAGAATCAGCTGAGTCCAACAACTGGAATTATTTGTTTCTGGAGCAGCTGAGGCGTAATCTAAGTTTTTCTTTTTGCAGTGGTGAAGCTCTGCAGAGTTTGTGGAAGACCATTTCTTCATGGGGACAAGTTTTGCTTCATCCCTCCTCCCACCTTCAGCTTTCTTACAGGTCCTATAAGCAGAATGGTAGCACCACAACTTTGCATCTCTTCCTCCATAGCCCAGGAAGTACGCAGGGGTTAAATTAACAAGATTCTGCCAGTTTCTCTGTCTGGCAGAGAAGGAGTTGCTCTGCCAGGCTGCTGAGATTTCTATTTCTTTTATTTTCCTTTAGTTTAGAAAAAACAAAAAAACAGGAGTGCAGATAACAGGGTTTTGATTACTTCAGTACAAAGGAAACAGTGATGGTGTTTACCTTCGCTTATAATAAATTCTAGTTGAAAGTTGTTTTCAAAATAAAGGAGAGGACATAGTGCTCTTATATAGCCCAAATAGCTAGTGCAGTGTTTCTCAACCATGGCAACTTTAAGATGTGTGGTCTTCAACTCCCAGAATTCCCCAACCAGCCATGCTGGCTGGGGAATTCTGGGAGCTGAAGTCCACACATCTTAAAGTTGCCACAGTTGAGAAACACTGGGCTAGTGTGTCTTATTTAAGGGAGTTGCCATTTTCTCAATTTTAGGAAATGAGTGACCATTTCTGCTCTGACTTCCTTAGTGAGGGCTTGGCACCCATCAGAACCTGGCCCCTCATCTTAGCCCACATCTGCTCCAATTCATTGATTGGAACATACTCCAGCCTATTTGATTCCCTGTTGGCTCATTTCATGTCCTGGCTTCAGCAGAGGGAGAGAACACCCATGCAATTGTCAGGCAAGGCGTGGGCATGATGCGGGCACTTGGGGGTGAGGCTGGCAGAGGTGCTGGCAGGAATACACATACACTGGAGAGGGAGTGGAGTGTTTAGGGGCAATGCACTTGCAGCGAGGCTTGTAAAAGCATCAGGAAGGCTTGTCTGGAGAGATGGCAGCAGACAGACAGGGGGAGGCAACAGAAGAGGCCTTGGGAAAGCAGGGGAGAGTGTATGCATTTGTATGGCAGTTTACTGGAGGCTGAGGAGAAGGCTTAATCTGAGACAGTCCATAATCAAATACCACACAATAGCTTGAAAAGTACTGAGGGATGAGTCAAAGACTTGGTCAGGAACACATCGAGGTCAAAATGAAGCAGGAGTCAAGAGCAGGAATTCACAAAACCAGATGCCAAAGTTGCTTCCAGTTACAGAAGGCAGTCCCTGCGCAGTTGAAATCCTCTCCCCGCCGAGCGTGCACAGCTGAGGCTTTCCCTGCTCAGCGGTTGCCAATAAGGAGGCTTGCTTGCAGGGTCAGCATCTTGCCATTTGCTCACGAGGTGCTTACTTTGACGGGATGCAGAATTCTCAGGTCTGGGGGGTGGGTCCCCTGCTTCTTGGCACCCATGTTGGCAAAAAAGGATCAGTGCTGGCTGAGAAGGCACCTGAAAGTGTACCAGTATTGGATTCAGTGGCTGTTGAATCAGTAGGCGCAGCCTGATCTTGGAGCCTGGCTCTGAGGCCATGATGGCCCATCAGGTTCATCTCTTCAGGATCCAAATCGTGGACAGAGGATTCTACAATAAATGAGGAGAAAGAAGAGAAGAAGGCAGGAAAGAAGTCACTGTTGACTTGAAAAGTGAGAGGTCAAGACTTAGAGTGTAAACCCTGGAGTGATTGGAGTATGTATGTCAGTGAATGAGCCATAGAGTTGCAAAGGACCATAGAAATAATCTAGTTCAACTTCCTGCTGTGGGCAGAATCCACTAGAACATCCCAACAGATGACCATCCAACCTCTGTTGGAAGATCTGTAATTAAGGAGACCTTAGTAGGTCATGAGTCAATATGTCACTGGACAATTGCCAGTACAACCAGAAAGTTCCTCCCACTGTATATATGGCTTGAGATATATAGGAGGAACTTTCTGACTGTGTTCTACTGTAGGCATGACATGACAGCCTTCTTTTCTGAAATAAAGCAAGTTATTTAACTGTGTGATGTTTGTGAAGCTTCTGCAGTAAACAAGTTTCTGAATATGAGCTAAGTGTGTGGACCGTTGAGATTTATTGCTGTGTCTAGCAATAGAAGTAGACACAGACTGGGGATTACCCATTACCCTTCTAACAGCATTTGCTCAAAAATTGTCCATCCGTTTTCCTGTCTTTAGTAAACATTCTACCAAGATAAACAAATGCATCTGTTTGCTCTAGTTTTTCTCCACTTATGTATAACTTGCTGTCTTTCACTTCATTTCCTCTGTCAAGCATAGCTGCCTTGGTCTGATACGAGGGGAGACTGGTGGTCTCTCAAGATGCCATCTAGTACTTATTAGATAATGACCAGCTTCTTGCATTGCAAGTGGAAGCAAACTGGCAACCAGTGCAGCTCATGGAGCAGAGGTGTTACATGAGCATAGCGAAGCATGCCTATCACTACCTGCAATGCCACATTCTGGATCAGTTGAAGCTTCTGGGTGGTCCTCAAGGGCAGCCCCACGTAGAGAGCATTGTAACAGTCAAACTGCAAGGTGATTAAGGCATTAGTGACTGTCTGAAGGGCCTCCCAATTTCAGAAGGATTGCAAATGGCCTTCCTGATCACAGCTGCCACCTGCTCATTGAGCAGGAGCTGTGAGTCCAGGAAGACCCCCAGAAGTGTCTGAAGAATCTGATGGTTTTGTGGAGTCCATGGTGCTCTCTGAGCCTGGTTGTTTTCTTGCAGATGTTTCATTGCCTGTCTAGGCAACATCTTCTGTGCGAGAAGGGAGTGGGGGTTGATCAATCAAGCAGCAAACAACATCCTAATCAAAGAACTACCAAGGAGAGAACAACACCCCCACTAATACAAGCAGGGCAAGCCACTGTATATAAACAGAGAGCAAGTCCCACTCCCTGTTCGCACTGAAGATGTTGCCTAGTCTGGCAATGAAATGTCTGCAAGAAAACAACAAGGTTCAGAGAGCACCAGGGACTCCACAGTTCAACCCTGAGTTAGAGATATTCACTTCAGTCTGATGGTTTTTTCAGAATGCTGCTCCACTTCTTATGTAATGTGTGTGGCATCATAATGTATGTTAAAAAGGGGCAGATCTTGCATCACAATGCTTGTTTAATTGTTCACCCCCCTCCCCTTGCTCCTATGGTTTAGGGGTTGCCTCTCCTGGAATTTCCACCCATCATTGTCCTTGCCTAAGACTAGGCAAAGCGATTCTGGATATTACAGTTTCACTAGACTCAGATGGGTTGAGTTAGAAGGTTTTGGTTAGCATTAGATTGACCTGCTTTAATTAATCTTGCAGTCTTATCATTCCAGGCCACAGAATTTCTGTGCATAACTGAACATCTTCAGGAATATTCAATATTGTATTCTCAGTTTATGTTAGATGGTAGAATTTAGACTGGTCACTTTAGATTCTGTGATCAAGGAACACAACTCAACCACAGAACCTATAGAGGACTGGATTAAACCAGGTTAGGGACGGGTCATCATGGAGAAAATATATCTATGTGGTTGCTAAGAGTCTATCACAACTTGATGGTAAGTGATCAATCAACCAACCAACCAACCAACCAAAGTCGTTATTTAAGGAAGCTGCAAACAAAGATTCAGATCTACTAGAAAACAATCTGTCAAGTGGAACCTGTTTGACACAGGTTAACGGTGGACTAGAATGGCTCTCTTAGATCATCACGTGAACCGAAAAGTTCCTTAGACAGATGTGAAAGCATTCATTTAAAGATTGGTTTAAAGAATCCATACTGAGCTGCTCTCATTATTCAGCAGAAAGATCCAGAGCTGCAAAAGTAAAACTTGACATGTGATTTAAATACATGGAAAGTTTCATAGACGTAAATTGTAGGGACATTATAAAATGGGACATAATACTTTGAAGTTCAAAGGAGTGAAGATGATTGATCTGCAGTTCCTCACAATTAAAACAAACTATTAAAACCATGCATTTACCCTTATTTATGGGCACCTGCCCATGGAAAAACAGAACTAGTAGAAGTTACAAAACTAACAGAAACAACATTAAGAAGAACCTATTTTGTAATTATTTTTGTACTTGTTCTGGTTAATTTTTTGTATTTTGTTGTTTTTACATTATTTTATTGTTGTGAGCTGACCAGATGGCATCCAAATTGTATTAAATAAATAAACTTATGTTGCTTCTGCTTAAATAAACTTAATTTTGTATAATTGTGGTATTGTTACTTTTCTCACATAACTTTATTATAAAGTATCATTCTACTACAGAGAAACAAGCTTCATTGTAATGGAACTTAGAGACACAAATGTGATTTGATGTAGCTTCAGTATGTTAAATATTTGGCATTACCTTTTATTAGATTTGCCAGGTATCAGAGACATGTAATCAATATAAACTATTTATTGATGTATTGTTACATTATAGAATATTTCTTAAATTGTATTTCTAATATTTACTTTTAAGGAAAGGATTTTTTTCTGAAACTCCGGCTGAAAAGTAGTCTGACTTAAGTACTCTGATAAAGGGAGATTTTGCTGCCAAGGACAGACCATTTGTAAAAGATGAATTTATGACCCAATTACTGGTAGGAGAGTTCAGATGCAAGAAAGCCAATTAAGAAACATAGAATAAAAGACATTAATAAAGCTTTGGTCTAACAATCCATCAACTGAAAGTCTATTTTATTTGCACAGCCTAGGTCTTAGGCTGACAGCCAATGAGTAGTATGTGAAATTTGGAAGTGACACCAGATGTGCAGTGGTCAACCATTATGAGATGCTATACTCATGTCATTAAGAAATTTACTGTATGTGTCTCCAAAAATATTAACACTGACAAAAGAGGTCCTACATCTTTTGGGAAGCACATACTACTGAATTCTTTCTAACTCTAGGGCATTAACTTCTATTCCAAGGTGGAGGAGAATGGCATAGTGATATTCCCTAGCTGAGGTGGAACATATTTTTTTCCTTTCCAGAAGTGTTTCCTTTTTTTTTTTTTTTTTGCTTTCTTGCAAGTTTGGCACCTAAATCTGAGCCTGAAAACTATCTGTGAGTTCTGAACCTATTTAATATTTAAGCTTGCTTATTCTGGGTTTGGCCCTTTAACATACTAGTTCCTGCTTTGAATTAAAATGCCTTTCTCCATTGATCAAGCTTTGATGAGTTTTTGATATACTGCTTATTGTGATGTAATCATTTTAGTCAATTATATTGCAGTTGCTGCATCAGAGTAAACCATTTTATTCCATTGAAACCACTCCATTTTAAAAAAAACGAATTATGGAATTCATTTTATCTCATCCTTCACCATTTTCCTACAATTTGACACCAGTGTGCCTGTTGCTCCCAATCATTTTTCAGTTGATTGTCCTTTTTGGTGCAGTCCTTATTAGGGTTAGCCTGACATCAGGAGAAGAACCCAGATTTTGGGGGGTAAGATGGCCTTTTGAACTCAACTATCTGTATCTGCTTCAGCAAAGGATCGTTACCTTGTCGTGGTGCTGGAGCTTGAGCACCTCAATGATGCCATGAGCTAAACCGTGAAGGGCCACCCAAGATGGGAAGGTCATGACAGAGAGGTCAGACTAAATGCGATCCCTGGGGAAGGTAATGGCAACCCACCTCAGTATTCTTGCCGTGAAAACTAAATGGATCAGTACAACCAGAGATATGTCGGTATACCATCGGAAGATGAGACCCCCAGGTCGGAAGATGGTCAAAATGCTACTGGGGAGGAACAGAGGATGAGCTCAACTAGCCCCAGACGTGATGACGCAGCTAGCTCAAAGCCGAAAGGACGGCTAGCGGCCGACGGTGCTGGTGGTGAACGGCGAATCCGATGTTCTAAGGATCAACACACCATCGGAACCTGGAATGTAAGATCTATGAGCCAGGGCAAATTGGATGTGGTTATTGGTGAGATGTCAAGATTAAAGATAGACATTCTGGGCGTCAGTGAACTGAAATGGACTGGAATGGGCCACTTCACATCAAATGACCACCAGATCTACTACTGCGGACAAGAGGACCACAGAAGAAATGGAGTAGCCTTCATAATTAATAGTAAAGTGGCTAAAGCAGTGCTTGGATACAACCCAAAAAACGACAGAATGATCTCAATTCGAATTCAGGGCAAGCCATCTAACATCACAGTGATCCAAATATACGCCCCAACCACAAATGCTGAAGAAGCTGAAGTAGAGCAGTTCTATGAGGATCTGCAGCACCTACTGGACAACACGCCTAAAAGAGATGTTATTTTCATCACAGGAGACTGGAATGCTAAGGTGGGCAGTCAAATGACACCTCGAATTACAGGTAAGTATGGCCTGGGAGAACAAAACGAAGCAGGACACAGGCTGATAGAATTTTGCCAAGACAATTCACTCTGCATAACAAACACTCTCTTCCAACAACCTAAGAGACGGCTTTATACATGGACTTCACCAGATGGACAACACCGAAATCAGATTGATTACATCCTTTGCAGCCAAAGGTGGCGGACATCTGTACAGTCGGTAAAAACAAGGCCTGGAGCTGACTGTAGTTCAGATCACGAACTTCTTCTTGCACAATTTAGGATCAGACTAAAGAGATTAGGGAAGACCCACAGATCAGCTAGATATGAGCTCACGAATATTCCTCAGGAATATGCAGTGGAGGTGAAGAATAGATTTAAGGGACTGGACTTAGTAGATAGGGTCCCGGAAGAACTCTGGACAGAAGTTGGCAGCATTGTTCAGGAGGCGGCAACAAAATACATCCCAAAGAAAGAGAAAACCAAGAAGGCAAAATGGCTGTCTGCTGAGACACTAGAAGTAGCCCAAGAAAGAAGGAAAGCAAAAGGCAACAGTGATAGGGGGAGATATGCCCAATTAAATGCAAAATTCCAGAGGTTAGCCAGAAGAGATAAGGAATTATTTTTAAACAAGCAATGCGCGGAAGTGGAAGAAGACAATAGAATAGGAAGGACAAGAGACCTCTTCCAGAAAATTAGAAACATTGGAGGTAAATTCCAGGCCAAAATGGGTATGATCAAAAACAAAGATGGCAAGGACCTAACAGAAGAAGAAGAGATCAAGAAAAGGTGGCAAGAATATACAGAAAACCTGTATAGGAAAGATAACAATATCGGGGATAGCTTTGACGGTGTGGTCAGTGAGCTAGAGCCAGACATCCTGAAGAGTGAGGTTGAGTGGGCCTTAAGAAGCATTGCTAATAACAAGGCAACAGGAGACGACGGCATCCCAGCTGAACTGTTCAAAATCTTGCAAGATGATGCTGTCAAGGTAATGCATGCTATATGCCAGCAAATTTGGAAAACACAAGAATGGCCATCAGACTGGAAAAAATCAACTTATATCCCCATACCAAAAAAGGGAAACACTAAAGAATGTTCAAACTATCGAACAGTGGCACTCATTTCACATGCCAGTAAGGTAATGCTCAAGATCCTGCAAGGTAGACTTCAGCAGTTCATGGAGCGAGAATTGCCAGATGTACAAGCTGGGTTTAGAAAAGGCAGAGGAACTAGAGATCAAATTGCCAATATCCGCTGGATAATGGAAAAAGCCAGGGAGTTTCAGAAAAACATCTATTTCTGTTTTATTGACTATTCTAAAGCCTTTGACTGTGTGGACCATAACAAATTGTGGCAAGTTCTTAGTGGTATGGGGATACCAAGTCATCTTGTATGCCTCCTGAAGAATCTGTATAACGACCAAGTAGCAACAGTAAGAACAGACCACGGAACAACAGACTGGTTTAAGATTGGGAAAGGAGTACGGCAGGGCTGTATACTCTCACCCTACCTATTCAACTTGTATGCAGAACACATCATGCGACAAGCTGGCCTTGAGGAATCCAAGGCTGGAGTTAAAATCTCTGGAAGAAACATTAACAATCTCAGATATGCAGATGATACCACTTTGATGGCTGAAAGTGAAGAGGAACTGAGGAGCCTTATGATGAAGGTGAAAGAAGAAAGTGCAAAAGCTGGTTTGCAGCTAAACCTCAAAAAAACCAAGATTATGGCAACCAGCTTGATTGATAACTGGCAAATAGAGGGAGAAAATGTAGAAGCAGTGAAAGACTTTGTATTCCTAGGTGCAAAGATTACTGCAGATGCTGACTGCAGTCAGGAAATCAGAAGACGCTTAATCCTTGGAAGAAGAGCAATGACAAATCTCGATAAAATAGTTAAGAGCAGAGACATCACACTGACAACAAAGGCCCGCATAGTTAAAGCAATGGTGTTCCCTGTAGTAACATATGGCTGCGAGAGCTGGACCATAAGGAAGGCTGAGCGAAGGAAGATCGATGCTTTTGAACTGTGGTGTTGGAGGAAAATTCTGAGAGTGCCTTGGACTGCAAGAAGTTCCAACCAGTCCATCCTCCAGGAAATAAAGCCAGACTGCTCACTTGAGGGAATGATATTAAAGGCAAAACTGAAATACTTTGGCCACATAATGAGAAGACAGGACACCCTGGAGAAGATGCTGATGCTAGGGAGAGTGGAAGGCAAAAGGAAGAGGGGCCGACCAAGGGCAAGATGGATGGATGATATTCTAGAGGTGACGGACTCGTCCCTGGGGGAGCTGGGGGTGTTGACGACCGACAGGAAGCTCTGGCGTGGGCTGGTCCATGAAGTCACGAAGAGTCGGAAGCGACTAAACGAATAAACAACAACAACATCTGTATCTGCTCATGGAACAAGAAAGTTGCAATACTGTGAGAAAGCTGCATTTCCAGCAACTTGATCATAATTGCTGATCTCACTGAAATGTCCCAGTGTTCTTAGAAAACCACTTTAAGAACCAGTTTTCTAAAGCAGTATCCCTAAGGGAACTGGACTGGAACTGTTAGAAGTCCTGGCAAATCCAGCATGCCTCATTAGCATGTGAATTAGCATGTAAATTGAGTTGTCCCACAGTGCAACTCTGAGGAAGCTGTTTGTTGCCACTTCCACTTCCTCTCCCTCTTTCCTCCTCCTTCCACTGATCAAGCAGGCAGCATGGACACTGCTCTCTTCATCAGGGCCATGTGCTCGGGCCTTGATGAAGAATTCTGCTGCTTTCTTCCATGCAGCCCTTGGCAGCAAAATAGGGCTGAGGGTTTAGGGCAAGCTAAGTATTTAGAAAGAAAAGAAGAACAAAGGAACTTCATCTTTTCCACCAAGATGGATGTAACAGAAGCAACAATAAAGTCAGGAAGATATTCTTTTACTCATCTTAACCTAGTGTGTCTAAGCATGTAATTCTTTATGCTTGGGAGGGCTGAATGTGTAAGATTAATAACCTGTGTTTCTCTGACACGCTCACTGAAGCTTTTTTAAGATACTTTTCTTTTTCTGTGCCAGCTTCTCAGCTGTCTTATAAGCTCCATTCCATTTCAGTGGTTCTAGCAGGCCACTAAATTGGCTTCAGGAACTTCACTGGAACTGGAGGTAATAATGTGTGGCTATAGAAACACTTCCTCTCCTCCTTCCCTTTTTGATTCATTAAGGGCCCCACCCTGAATGAACAGATAGGATAGCCCTCTTAAAAAGGTCTCAGATGTAGCAGTAGGTATGTGTGCAGTATCAAGAAAAAGAGAGATAAGAAAAAAAAATCTCAAAGAAGAGAAGGAGAGAAGAAGTGGGGACCCCCCAAAAATATATCACCCTAAATCCAAAATCCAAAACCACAGAACAACAGTGAAGTAACAGCTATGGTGACCCCAGGATTGTCAGAAGGCAGTGAGCTTCCAGCAGAAGTCCAGATTACTGTTAATTTCCTTAAGGGATTAAAGCATTACACTCAGAGTGTTGGCAAACTCACCAGGGAATGCACCAGAGTGGTGGCATTTGAAGAGTGGTCCACAACACTAGCAACCCAAACAGGAAATCCAGGTTAGTCATCACGACCTTGTAGAAGGCCAGAATGCTGGTGGCTTCAAGGCCTGAGGAATAGTACCAGGGTCAGCAGAGCAGTAGTTTGACTGATTACGTGCCATCAAGTTGTTTTCGACTCCAAGTGATAACATATTGTAGATAGGTTTTCTCCATGATGGTCTATCCCTGACCTGGTTCCTCAGGTCTTCCAGTGGTCTACTCATTGCTGCTGTGATTGAGTCCATCCCCCTTGCTTCTGGTCATCCTCTTCTCATTCCTTCCACCTTTTCCAGCATCAGAGCCTTTTCCAGAGAACAGTAGTAGTGGAATGGAATCTACTGAAATCCCTATTATCCCCCTCAGTCATAGTCACAATGACTGAGGGGGATAAACTACATATTCTATCTATACACTTCACTTTGGAGGAGGTTGGCAGAGAAGCAATGTAGGATCTTTTAGGTGTACGATAGGAAGAGTAGTGTAAGTTATAGGCTATTAGTTAAGAAATAAGATAGAACCTGGGATTGTAAGGGAGGAGTACAACAGAATAGGAATGTGGGTTAAAAGATGTTATAACATAGAAATAGTCTGAGAACGAATGAGGCTGGACCTTTGCTTTGTAAAATGTTGGGTATTAAAAAGTGTGGTTGCAGGAATTGCCTTGTCTCTTTCCTGAACCTCCCACCATCCCCATACTGAACCCACAATATCAGATCCTCATAATAAAATTGCTACAGTTTGAAGAACTTTGGAGGTCCCCAGTGATTTCAGTTTCTGGACCCTTGTAACCAAGGCTATTTTTGTTCCATGAAAGCAAAACTCTGAAGCAGTAACTTTAATTGATCCTTCATGTCCAGTCTTGGAAGACCAAATGGGTCATTTTCATTATGGACTATTCACTGTGGCGCTGTGATTGCCCCATAAATTAGCATCCTGGATCTTTCCCTATGCCAGCACACAGAACAAGCCACTTTGATTGAAGTTTTTCTTTTAGCCACTAAATATATACACTGTGCAAAGTGCAAGATCTATGCATATGAGTGAGACTCAGCTGTGTCTTTAGAGTCCATAGACTGCTGAGGCAAGGGTTTTCATTTGGACTGAATCCCACTGCAGACATCACAACCCCTTATTGCAAGCAAAAAAGAAAAAGGGCTATAGATGTTTACAAGCAAATATTTCCAGTGCAAACTAACAATAATAAACAAGTTGATTGACTGACTGATGTGTCATCAAGTCATTTTAGGCTCTTAGGACCACATAGATATTCTCCATGACCACCTGTCCTTAACCTGGTCTTTCAGGTCTTCTGTGCAGTGATTGCCCCTATAACTGAGTCCATCCCCCTTGCTGCTGGTCATCCTCTTCTTCTCATTCAATTGAAACACACTCATTCAATTCAGGATCTGGGATTCAGACAAGCATAAATGCTGATATCAAGCCTACTAACTTTATGTAGCAGTTCCACACATCCACGGTACCAGGATTACTATTTTATTTATTTATTTATATTTATTATTAAATTTATCCCCACCCATCTCCTCCCATTGGAGGAACTCGGGGTGGCTTACAATAACTGAGTAACTGGCTCATTCAAATCTCGGAGAAATATTTATTTATTTATTTTTAAATTTATACACTGCCCATATCACTATAAAGTATACCATGGACAGCTAAGAAAACAAAACAAAAAAAACATGTATAATTAAATAAGTCAACCCAGAGTTCACACTGGAAGTACAAATGACCAGGCTCAGATTATTCTCCTTTGGACACATTATGCAAAGATCAAACTCTCTGGAGAAGGCTCTGATGCTGGGAAAGGTGGAAGGAAAGAGAAGAAGAGGACAACCAGCAGCAGGGTGGGTGGACTCAGTTTCAGTGGCCATGGGTGCACCAGTTACTTGGTTAGTAATCCTGGTACCATGGATGTGTGGAACTGCTACAAAAAGTTAGTAGGCTTGATATCAACCTTTATACTTGTCTGAATCCCAGATCCTGAATTGAATGAGTGTATTTCAAAGCAGGATTTCTAAAAAAATTTAGAACCAAATTTGGATTTTGCTAAAGTTTTTCACTTTGGAGAAGTGAGGAGGAGGAGGAGGAGGAGGAGTAATTGTTATTTATCTGTATATGGACATTGCCAGACAAAGGATAGAAGTTAAATGATCAACCACTCTAACTTCTAATCAGATGGTTTGCTGAAGTCTATTGATTTGACTGATTTGACTGATTTGACTAATTTATATAGCTGCCCATCTCACATATGTGACCCTGGGCAGCTTACAATAAAAAATCATAATTTAATCATAGCGCCATGGGAAAAGGTGACTGAATCTTATATAACATTTGTTCCAGCCTGCGTTGTGCTATTCTTTAGTCCTTTCTCATCTGAGCAGGAATAGCTAGAAAGCTCTACTCATGCCTGTTTGTGGGGTGTGGGCAAGAGGCACAAATGATGTATATCAAAACATCTGGATGCAAACGTGGCCTCTTTTGTGCTTTCATGTCACACTCAAGTACGTAAGAGATGGAGCTTGATGTTGAGGCCCAGACTTAGGTGTACTGAATATATTTCTATAATACAACGAACTACTTTGTGTTTTAGCAACTTACCTGAATCAGGAAATGAATCCCCATTGTGGTTCAGGTGGAGAGCTAAAGCTTTGCCTACAATCATGCAATTTATGCATATAATATGTATAATTTAGGCACCACCTATTGTTGTTTGGCACTGCCTATTTGTAAGAGAGCCAGTTTGGTGTAGCGCTTAAGGCATCAGGCTAGAAACCAGGAGACTGTGAGTCCTAGTCCCACCTTGAGCATGAAGCCAGCTGGGTGACCTTGGGCCAGTCCCTGTCCCTCAGAAGTAGGCAATGGCAAACCACTTCTGAAAAAAACCTTGCCAAGAAAACTGCAGGGATTTGTCCAGGCAGTCTCTGAGAATCGGATATGACTGAACAGATTAAATAAATAAATTAAATTATCCAAATCTGGATCTTATTCAGGGCCCTGATGCAAACCAAATCCAGATGGGATATGTAAATTATTATTAGCTCCTTTTCCAACCTCCAGACATACAGCTGAGAGGCTTGAGCAGCTGCAGATGGAAGCTGTTCCAGTTGCTCCTAATTCTGTTTATCACCCCAGACATCTGTGTGTCACATGCATGCTTTTAATTCAAGGGACAGAGAGAAGAATGACTTTTTTTTTCTCTCCCATGCAGTGGGACTTGAATATGGGTTGAGTTGCCATGCAAAGCACCCCCCACCCCATTAGAAGAACCATAGAAAGGACTAGTGAGTTGGCTACCGTAAAGCAGAATGAGATATTTGGGAGGAGGGAGACCAGCAAACTTCTCCCAGAAGCCATTTGTCTTGTCATCCAGTCTGGCACACATAGGTAGGTCTTTCTTGTACTATATATGCAAATATAACCAATATATTAAAGTAATGTATGCAAATGCATCCAGGGAGGTTCCTCAGCAGTGGTTTTCCTGGGTAATTTAGAACTTGCACTTAAAGGTCTTATGAGTCTTCCCCAAACCTGGTTTGTATCACTCCAGTTGTGAAGCACACAACCAGCATTTCTTTTCTCCTATTTTCTCCCCCCGCTCCCAGATTGTCGTTCCTTACTTTACAAATGCTTCTTATATACATGTGAGGACAAGATATATTGGAAGGAGAAGATAAGCAGTTATCAATTTCAAGGATATCTGCAAAAGGGGTCAAAACTTGCCAGGATGGCATGATCAAAGCCACACTCCTTACTGCTCCTTTTTTTTTTTTTTTGTGGCAGGAAACCATAATCTTGAATTCTAAAGCATTTTAACAGGATGGGTATCTGTAGCCATCTATTTTCAATATGGTGCTTTAAAAAATGAACATGTTTTCAAATAAGATGCTTAAAATGGCTATTTTGAAATTCAGAAGATGCTACAATAAGCAGCCTCGGTGCTAGATGCTGATGTTAACCCCCTCCCAGATCATCTCTGATCCTTTTGGGATCTCCTGGGCTTGGAGATCCCAGAAACAAAACCAATCTGTTTGAGCATTTTGCTAGTCTGAAGTACGTGCTTGACTAGCCGTTGCATATATTTTACAGCCACATGCAGCTGACTATGTGGGAAAAAGAAATCCAAGGAAATGGCTGGGAATCTGAATAACAGCATCTACCTCACATTTCCCTGGAGCATTCTTCATTTCCAGTTTGAAGTTCAAGGTGCTTTGTTCATCCTATGAATGCTAGAATTTTGGGTTTTTAAAAGAAAAGGAACAACCATTCAAGGCTCGGAGGGTATCTATTTATTTTTTTAAAGGTTGGGAAAAAAAGATACTAATTTAAATGAGGATCCTGATGGGAAAGAGATTAGAGAAACAAGAATACGCAGAAGGGGCAGTAATTCAGCTAATGATTTCTTTCGATCTCATGCACTAGGAGCTGTCTCATTTACCAGAATTCTAGGTAATTTACAGCTTATTTGCACATCCTCAGCAGGTATTTATTTTTGCCTCTTCTTGAACTGTCAGCTCAGCCTTTTGTCTGGAGCAAAGTGTGCTTTTTGGTGATTCATTAGTTCTCATTCGTTGCCTTTGTTTTTCTGTGCACGATAACTGGTCTGAATGGAGGAGGATAACAATCATCACTTGGCAACTCACAAAAGTTCCCCAGGTAGCAGTAACATGCCTATTCACAAGCTGCACAAACTTCAAGGCATTTAAACTCTTAATTCAGGTTATGAAAAAGGCAGGGAGGACGGAGAAAAGCCCATGTATAGCCTAGTTAAAGCGCCATCTGCAGAACATCTAAATTAATCCATTTCCTGGATTTGCATAAGATTTGTTGTTCATTCGTTGAGTCATGTCTGACTCTTCGTGACCCATGGACCACAGCACACCAGGCCGTCCTGTCCTCCACTGTCTCCTGGAGTTTACTCAAATTCATGTTCATTGCATCGGTGATGCTATCTAACCACCTCATCCTCTGCTGTCCCCTTCTCCTTTTTCCTTCGGTCTTTCCCAGCATCAGGGTCTTTTCCTGTGAGTCCTCTCTTTGCATCAGGTGGCCAAAGTATTTGAGCTTCAGCTTCAGTATCTGTCCTTCCAATGAGCAGTCAGGGTTGATTTCCTGTAGGATTGACTGATTTGACCTCCTTGCATAAGATACCTAATTGTAAACTTGACTGGATTTCCCCAACACACTAAGCCACAGAAACAAAACAAGGTTAAAACTACCCAACTTAGCATGATGTGCAAATGTAGCATCTGAGTCTTTAACTGACTTGATTAAAGTTGTTGCATGGACTCAGGTTCAGGTTCCATGTTTCTCTGACTCTGTGACAAACTAATTATAGGATCTTGCTATGTTGTGGTTTGTTTTAATTATGGCATATTAAACAAACCACAATTCCTTCGATGCACACATTGGGTTAAGCCATAGGTCATGGTCTACAAACCACCACAGCTGGTCTCCCACAACCTGCTGAGCCAAAGTAAAAAAAAAAGAATCTCATCATATGGGAATGTAATTTCAGTTGTAGATACATGAAAATATGGCTATGAAAAAATAATACGCAAAATTCCAGATTTTCACTGGATGGCAACATTGAGGCACACAAAACATTGCCTCTTTGCTGTCCTCATGATTTTCCAGATTTTTTTTTCCAGCCCAGAACCAATAGCCCTAAACAGCAAAAGAAACAAAATTCTAATTCGTCACTGCTTTTCTCTAATTTCTCATTATGGCTCATTATTGCAACAAAATGCAAAAACTATGATGTCCTACCACAATGGCTTCTCACTTTGAAGTCCTCCAGAATCACCTCTGAAGCTTAGAAGAATAATTTGTAATGGTTCTGAGAAGAAAAAGGCAAATAAAATGTCTTCTATTATTTATAATATTAAAAGTGTGGCCATAGGCTAAGATACATACTGTATCTTTAGTCATCATTAAGATTGTCCAAACACTGATTAGAATGTGAATGTCTTTCTAATAATGGCCATCTTTGCATCTGCAATTTTGCATCAGTGGCAAATTGCGTAGTCTGTTTTGAGTCTAATTTTCTCCGAAGTTGTTTAAAGAATTCTTAAGAAGGAGGAGCACACTTAAGCACCTAACATATGCAAAACATATGGTGAGCCTTAATAAGGCTTAATTAAATGCTTGTTCCAATCATATAGCTGGGAAAATATTTATTCATTTTCTTTATATTGCTAAATTGCTTTGGTAAATTTATGTTAATTGCTAGACAAAAAGGACAAGGTGCATGAGGGTGGAAAAGCATGTTGATCCATTGAATAAACAACAGAAATCACCAACTTGTCTTGCTCTAAAGGCACTTAATCTTTGTTTGCTAAGCTTTTTGAAAATAAAAAGGCCCACATTTTAGCTTAATTATTATTAATTAGTGAAAGGCCCAGCAAATAGTGCATTTATAGATCGAGGAGCTTCTATTTGTCACTGCTGATATTATGCCAAAGATTAAACTTTTAAAGGGGAAGGGCAATATTTTGGATTCAGGAAAGGGAGACCAAATAGGAAACAAATTTAGAATCTTATTTGTGAGATTTGCAGGGGAGGAATGGCAGACTGAAGATGTGTCCGTGAAAGTGGAGCCAACAACTGTGGCAAAGAAAAAGAACTGGTCAGTAGACCAGCTCTCTGGAATCTCTCCAGATAAGGAGAGGATGGAAAGTTGATGCATTATGGATTTGTCTATAGATAAGGGATGGGATATGGAATGAAGAGATATTTGTTTGTAACCTCATAGGGGATGGAGAGCCACTAAATTTGTTTATACCTGTGATGAAGGTTGGAAGTCACTTCTTTATATATTTCTTTTCTCTTTCTTTATTATATTCTTACTTTTTCCTCCCCCCCCCTTTTTCATGCATTTTTTATTCTTTCTTCCTAATCTCTTCTCTTTCTTTAGGTTTAGTTTGTATTAGTTTTTACTACTATAATCAAAATTATATATATACAGTAAAAAAAAATTCCCTTCTCACCCTATGGGTGGTATGTGTCTTCCTAAACCTCGGGTCCTCTGCCAGAGGCCTGGGAGTTTGAGGGTCCTGCTCAGCATCTTAGCTGTTCCCAGCACTGCACTCTTCTGGACAGAGAGCTCTGATGTTGTTCCTGGGATCTGTTGGAGCCCCTCTCCCAGCTTGGGGGTCACAGCCCCAAGTGCCCCTACCACCACTGGGACCACTTTGGCCTTCACTTTCCACATCCTCTCTAGGTCCTCCTTCAGGCCCTGGTACTTCTCCAGCTTCTCATACTCCTTCTTCCTGATGTTGCTGTGACTTGGCATCGCTACATCTATCACCACCACTGTCTTCTGGTCCTTGTCTACTACCATGATGTCTGGTTGATTGGCCAGGTCCTGTCTGTCTGCCTGGATCTGGATCTGGAAGTCCCACAGAATCTTAGCCCTGTCATTCTCCATGACCTTCTGTGGAATCTCCTGTCTGGACTTGGGAGGGTCTAGGCCATACACTGTGCAGGTGTTCCTGTACACAGTGCCAGCTACTTGGTTGTGCCATTCAGTGTATGCTGTTCCTGCCTGCATCTTACACCCTGCCACTATGTGTTGGACTGTCTCTGAGGCCTCTCTACACAGTCTACATCTTGGGTCCTGTCTAGTGTGGTAGACCCCTGCTTCTATGGATCTTGTGCATTTATGTATGTATGTATGTATACGTATACACACACACACACACACACACACATTCATACATACATACATACAATTTTATTTGTATAATTTCATTTTAAGAGTTTGAATGGTAAGTGGCCACTTGGAATCACTCACTATCTGAGTGAGACAAATGAGCTAGGAAAATGCATATTCCAAATCACAGGTTAGCTGACATTATTAGCAAGGCAGATTTACATCTGTACATATGGAACCTCTGCATTTAAGTCTCTCTCATTCTCAGGAGTCTCTGCAGGGTATGTGCGCACACAGGAGATGCACATACAAAAAATGGGTGGGGCTTCGATTGCACTGGCGTGGCAACCATCTTGACTTGTTGGACCAGATCCTGTGGACATCCATGCTCCCGCTCTCGGATTGCATAGAGCAACAACTGAAAAATCTCAGATAAATATTCCTAGCTTGATTGTCTTACAGACATTTGATTAAAACTCCTTACAGGTTTAACTCTTCTAATTTTAATGGGACTGATCTATAGATGAATCTGGAGCTCGAAAAGAAAGTGTTGAGTGGTAGCTAGGTGGTTTCAACCTGAAAGGTCATAATTCTGTCCTCCTTAGGTTGCAGAAACACTGTGCGTACCTATGGTGAGATGAGGTGGAAACAGTGAATCACATGGCTTTAGAAATGTGAAAGGATGATGAAAACAATGGAAACTTGCCCAAACTGCTTGGCACTAAAAATACCACTGATCGCTATCTCTTTTTTTTTTAAAGCAGAACACTGACTTTGTGGCACCTACTTCACTCAGCCCCAGGGAAGAAATAAAATAGAATCACTTAACACAGATCCATTCCAAATAGAAAGAAATGATGAATTGTACTGTAAATATAAGCAAAAGTAATTTTCCAGGAGTGTTGTGTGTTAGTGGCCAAGATGAAAGATGATTTGAAAGTCACTTTATGTTTGTGCAGCATCAATGCCTCCATTTTCATGTGTTTTTGCACCAGAGGTGAAATGAAACAGATTGGTGGGGACATTCAATGTATGTAAATGTATGTGGGTTCAGACTGAGAGCATCGCAACCTAGGAAGCATTGCCTTCACACAGAATTGTCTTCATTTTTTTTCCTTCAGTGTCAGCCTTGATAGAGCATAATATATTTAGATATTCACTGGCTGAACATTCTTTCTGCAGTAATTCGCTTGCTCAACTTCCTAAGCAATCTACACACGTCTACCCAGAAATAAATCCCCCTAAAAACAAATTCAAAATTGGATTTATTTATTTGTTTGTTTGTAGTGTTTATGGGGCTGCCCAACTCAGATATTGTGACTCTAGATGGCATACCATGCAATACAGCAGAAATCAAAACAAAAATAAGCAATTTGAATTAAAATCCAAAATACTAATACCCAACAGAATCCTTTGCCTCTCTAGATCGGAGATTCCAATCATCCAGCCCCAAAACCGGAAGAACAAACCATGTTTTTCCAACTATATCTCGGGGAAGTGAAGGAAGAGGAGGGAGAGATCTCAAGATAGGTGTATATATCTATTTTCTTGTATCTTTGATTTCCCATGGGTAGACCATGATCCTTGGCCAGAAGAAATAGCACAACTTTTCCTTGCTTTCCATCTCTGTCCTTGGCCTTCTTCTTCCTTCCTGCTGAAACCCTGCTTCATCCAATTCTTCTGGTGGAGACTACTTCCTGGACTTATGTCCATAAAATTAATCCAGTATGCAATTTTTATTTTATATCACACTTGTCTTCCATCAAAGGATCCTCAATAGGAAGATGGGAATATGCAGGCAGTGCCTCATTCAGGAGGTCAGGAGGCTAATAATCAGCAAGTTAGTTGTACCAGATACATTCAGAATGTAGGTTGATGTTCTAAATGTGGTGTTAGCTTTGGCTGAGTGAGTTGGGAGCAAGGATGATAACAGTATAAGGTTGTGTCCTTATTAATGCAACCTGGGGGATGTTTGGCTTCTGTCTAAGAGATATTCCAGACCTCCAATTGCTTCTGTCCCTTGTGCTCCTAAAGTCCCTCCTAAGATGCCCCTTCCCCTAAAAATAGGTGACTTGATGAAGAAGTGTTTCACAAGCTGATAAACTCTTCAACTTGAGAGACATTATGCCAGCCCTGGATTAACTATTAATAAAAATAATCACAAGTTTAGGGCACCAATGTGTGTTTGTGTGGGGATTCCACATAGTTTTTTTTCTCCTAGCTATCATACCCTTAACTCTTTCACTCCACACTTTACTTTAATAATTTTCTTTTTTTCTTTTGTAAATGTCCTTATCTGCTGTGTTCAACTTTAATCTGCATTGTTAGAAAAAAGTTTTCTTTGGCACGGTGAGTGAATAAAGTTTAAAAATTTGGTTTGAAGGTGTCATCAGGTATCGCATTTGTTTCCATCTCATGGCATGACAGTTTCACGGCTCTCAAAGGGCACCATTGCTGTGCTGTGCTTAGAGCATCAGTTGGCTTTAATCCGGCCCTGCATTATGCCTCTCAGTACTGGATGCTGGGGGACAGGCTAAGGTTAAAGGCTATCTTTAACATGATCTGTTTGTAAAATTCCTGGAGAAGAAAGCTAATTGACTGGACACCATTGGAGACAAATTGTTGGAAGAAGTGAACATCTGGCCCATTTTAGCTTCAGAAATCTGAAGTTTCTATATTACTGAATACCAAACGGCATATGTTGGAGAAGGAGAAGGAGAGGAGGAACAGCTATAAGATTTTATGCATTCATCAGGAAGGACAGATGTTTGAGGGTCATTAGGACACTGTTCTGAATAGATTAACTCTGTTTTTCTTGAATGCTCCACCTTTGCATCACATTTGAGTCTATGAAATCTCAATGTATCCATCACAATTAGCAGTCATTTGAATATTCTGCTGTTCATTAGCAGTGTCTTGTTTTCTCCACAGAAAGTCACTTTATCATCAAGCCCAAAAGGCATCTTCTCAGAAATATGTGTATGTGTATATATACACACATACAGTACATACACATACACAAATACACACCTCCTCTAACATTAGATTTGGGGGGAGGGGGAGGGGCATTATCCAAAACAAAATATAACAAAGAGGAATATAAGTTAATAAGCCTTCAAAACTACTTTTGGCCCCCTGAAGCAAAACATATGGGATACTTGTACGATACCTACCCATATATTTTGCTGCAAATAACAGCTGTTGGGGAAGGGGGAAAGAATTCCATTTGGGAACTCAGCAGGTGGGAAAATGGTTAACAACCCTTGACTGAAAATGGCCTCCCTTAGGAGTTACATCTGGCCAATATGTTCAGTGCTGCATATAAAATGCTTTTTTTTCTTTTCTGCATGTTGTCAACAATCCTCATTCAGTCTAATGGAAAAGGAACTGTTCTTGATCTTTTTCCAGAAATGGTTGGTTTTACACCTAGTTTCTGGGGGTTGAGTGCACTTGGATAACCTTTCTTGCATTCTATGGTCCTCTTTGCAGCTTTGCACCATCCAGTCCAGCCCAAGAGGAGACCTCATAAAGGAACTCCTTCCAGGGACCTTTTGAGGTTGGAAAGGGGAGCAACCAGGGAGGCTCCAGAAAGGCGTGGCAGCAAGCAGCTACGTCATCAGCGGACCTTCACTTCCCGCAATGATATAAAGGTAAAGGTAAAGGTTTCCCTCGACGTAAAGTCCAGTCGTGTCCGACTCTAGGGGGCGGTGCTCATCTCCGTTTCTAAGCCTTAGAGCCGGCGTTGTCATAGACACTTCTGGGTCATGTGGCCAGCATGACGACTCGGAACGCCGTTACCTTCCCGCCGAAGCGGTACCTATTGATCTACTCACATTTGCATGTTTTTGAACTGCTAGGTGAGCAGGAGCTGGGACGAGCAACGGGAGCTCACCCCGCCGCGCGGTTTCGAACCACCGACCTTCCAATCGGCAGCTCAGCGGTTTAACCCACAGCGCCACCGCGTCCCAAATGATATAGTCACCTCAAAAACAACACAGAGAAAGTCTAAGTACTTGGAGAGGTTCCTCTTCCTCAAGGAAAGGAAACCTTTGGAAAATCAGAGGACAAACCATGACCCAGTATTCATTTTGTTTTTATTTTCAAGTGGGAGATACCATCACTTCCAACTGTGACCTTACCTGGAAAAATTGATGGATGGCCTTCCTATGAACAATTAAAGTGATTTTATCTTAAGCCAACTCATTCATTTACCTAATTCAGTAGTATCAGCATAAGCTAAAGGAAGTAACTCACTAAGGCTGAAAAGGGGTAAGTCTTCCCAACTTTTCAACTAGCAATACTAGAAACTCAACCAGAGATGGGTCATGTTTTCTTTGCCCTGTCTGTCTGTCTGTCTGTCTGTCTGTCTGTCTGTCTGTCTATCTATCTATCTATCTATCTATCTATCTATCATCCATCTATCTATCCATCTATCATCTGTCTGTCTGTCTATCATCTATCATCTATCTAAACTTCTATCTATCTCAGCACTACTATTAAACAAAGGGGAGAAACATGTCTGATTTGGGAAGTTCTTTCATCTGAACAACAGTGATGACAAGAGAGGATGAATCAGACAGAACCAAAGTTAGATTGAAGGCCCATTTGCTGTTGTGAAGTATATTGACAGCAATCCCCACCTCGGAGTCTGAAATAGCTCACATTTTTCTCCCCTTCCTTTCATTATGAAGGAAGGCTGCTGGTTAGAATGGGTGTACTTTTGAAGGGTTCAGGCACTTTTCAACAGTGAGAGAATGGAAGAGTGAATTATTGCAAAATGGAGCCAAATTATCAAGATCTGCACAATTCCTTCTGGCAGCTTGTCATTTACTTTTCCGCACTAAAGGAAGTGGCATTCAATTTTAATGTCTACCAAGATATCTGAATCTGGACATAATGAGGAATCTGTATGTTGTTTAGCAAATAATAATAGAAAAAATAAATTAGTATGAATGAAAAACAAGGTAATAATTTTCAAATAAATGAGGGAGCAGTAGATAGTTTTTCACATTTCCTTCCAGTAGTTCCCAGTTTTCACTTAAGAAAAATTATTTATCTTCTTGCCATAACTTGAAAAAAAAAAGGCATTGTGCTGGACATACACACAGTCTATAAATCCCCAAAGACATTTAGTCTGTGAGTAAATTAAATGGATCAAGGAGATGACTCAGTAAAAAAACAGATCTATATTTTGCTAACCTGGATTTAAGGAATGTAAATGGATCTGTTGGAACTGAACCTCTATGCTTTCCACTTCTCAGGGTAGTCCAAACAGATGGCTTTACAAGCTAGGTTGGCAGAAATTTCTATAAACTGGACTGGAAATTTTCAGAGATGCCCAGACTGGCAATGCACAACACAACATCTTGTTCATACATATAAAGACAAAATCAAATTAAAACTCACCTATCTCTGAGCAAAACCATGCAGTGCATGACAGACCTGTCAACATCTTAAAATTGGGAGGAAGATTTGTAGGGGAAAACTTACCTGAGCCTTTCAAGGTAAAATTTAGGAGCAAAAAAGAGAAAATGTAGTGGGACACTATTATCTCTCTCCCCTAGGTACAGACCTGACAGTAGATAAGGAAAAATATCAAGAGGATTCGTACAACAAAAAAGGAACACACTGAAAAAAAAAATCTACTTAGTCTTAACTTTATTGTCTAGTGAGTATTTTGTGATCAATTGCTGTTAGGAACCAATTGATGATGATGCTCATGACTGTACAAGGTTTGCAGGCAGTCTTTTGATGTCCTTCTCCTTCTTCTGATTTTGTTACTTGGATGCCCAGGACAGTTGTACATCAGCCTCAAAACTGATTTTGGTTTAGTGGGTCTCAGTGGTGCTGGCCTAACTCAGCTTCCACAGAGCATAATGTACCAAGAGCCATTTTAGCCCATTTTTACTTAGCTTTCTTGATTAATTGATCTTGTCTCATGCTGTATTTGCCCATGTTGGGCAAATACATCTGACATTAATGAAAGGGAGTCATACGCCATACAGTAGATTAGTTTCCTTGCAACATTTCTTTTCCTATTCACTTGCAAATGCTGTGAGATCAAGCAGGACATTAAAAAAAAAAAGAAGTACAGCATTTGCAAACTAACACAGCCAGCCTCGTGCAATTCATTACAGCTCTCAGAGCAATAATATACTTGTCATATTAACTCAGGATACTGAACCAATAAAAACAATACCTGAAAAACAAGGATGTAATTTTGATGGCGCCGACAGACAGATGTTACTGCTCATCTGGTGGGGGAAAACGTATCTTAGAGGCTCAGAGTACTGGAAGCTGCATACCAAATAATGGGAGATTTAAGAGCAAAAACAGGAGTCTTTGTCTTCTACCACCATTAATTTCCCTTTCTCTTATATGTCGACTGCATTTGGACAGAAAAGTGGTTAAGAGTTCAGACTTGAATTACTGATAGATCTATAGAAGGACTGATCTTTTTTAGAGAGCCTGTTTTTCCTACTTATGGCACGAGCTGACTTCTAAAAGTGTGGCTGTCACATGCTACAAACGGAGCCAGGCAGGTGCTTGAAAAATGGGATGGAGGGGAATGTGACTTTGATCAGCTACGTGAATAAGAGCTATGTGTTTTGGTGCACACATCCATATGCATGGAGCTTTGCACTGGATCCTGGGGAGGGCTGTCATGTATAATGGCTTGTAGATGGCATAAGCACGAGGAAAGGCACAGAAATATAAAGCAGCAGGCAACCTGAATCCGCTTGATGAGGGTGGGAGGAAGAAGAGACAGATAACAGAAACCAGGCTGTTGTCTGGGGTGAAGGAAGGCAGTATATGGGCACAATAAATGCCAAACGCCATTCTTTATGATCCATGCTCTTAGTCTCTGTAATTAGGGTGGGTTAGAGTTTTGTCAGTAGGGGGGAATGCAGAGGTGTTGGGATCACCATACTAAGGTCATCTCATAGTATTATCAGATGTTACATTCCTGCTTTAAAGTTCACCGTTTGACTTACTTAACTTTATCATTCCTATGTAAACTTTCTGGGGGTATATAATGCATAACATTGCCTAGTTAGGGGCTCTTTTGCATTTCTGGGGCCAAGAGCCCAGTGATCACTGTAGCTGTGCATTGCAATAAAAGACACTTGGTTGCATTTTTCTCCAAATGCTTTGGTTCCTTGTTTAAAGTGGACATTTTCACCACAACAGTGCAGAGGACAAAGGGACAATGCTATTGTGTCCAGCTTGAAGAAAGGCATTCCCCCCTCCCAATATGTTTTTTTTTTCTTTAAAATGGAAGGATTGTCTTCAATTCACTAAGGATATGTAAGATAAGAAGACAAGGTTTAGCTTTTATTTTCCCTTGCCTGATTTTCCTTTTGCATGCAAAGGCTGGCAGTTCCAGATGTGAATGCCCAGGATGAAATGGAAAAAAAAAATTGACAGTGGTCCACGCAGGGTTGCTTGCATTCATTGGTCTATGCCTGGATGATTAGAAACAAATGGATATCTACCTTCAGACATTCCCATAATTTAAGCAAGGTTGTCAGTGTTTATTCTTCCTGTTGCCTATTTAAGATATGCTTGGAGACAATCTCAGGAGGTTGAGTTTTAGTAATCATGGTTGTTTGTGCTTTGACTCATTCTGTTGGGATCTACAGTAGGCCTGGCTGGATGTCCTTCCAAGACGTTTAGCTACCTAGAGCAAAGAACAGGATAGCTCCTCTTTCAACATACTGAATCTGATCAGGCTGGCAATGTATTGCATTTTCCCAATATGCCAGGGCAGAGTTTGTTTTAGAAAGTACAAAATAGTCATGCCCATATTCTAATTCATCTTCATAGGCATTATGTAGTCTTACCTCCTTGGCCAATTAATTCCATCATAAAGCCAAATCGTAGTGAAAGTCATAGATCTGTACTATCATGTATGAGTTCTTCTGGCCCATGCTTTCCTTCCTACCCTGTCTTTCTCCCTCTCAGATTCCAATTTCTAGAATCAGAATTAGCAGTTGTCATCACCGTGAAACAAAGGGTGTGGGTGGGGGAACAACCTCTTTCCTTGTGCTTTTTTTCTTGAAAAGAAAGTGGTCATACAGATGCAGCTCAAACGAACAAGCTGTGGACATAGACAAAGAAAGCTTGAGTCTTTTTAAGCGGAGAATTGAATCATAATAATAGCTATATTCTTTTACGGGTAACAATGGAGAAGAATTGCTGGCCTTTGTAGAAAGTATTATTAAGTATTCTTGCTCTTTGTCAAGCTGTATTAATACTATAGGCCCGCTCTAACTGAATTACTACTGTTCAACTAGCTAATATTAACTCTTTTGTTTTTTGAAAAAGGGATAGACTGGCAATCTGGATTCTTTTCTTCTCAGTATACATACTGTGCAAATAAAGACTCTTGAAGGGGATTCAAACGTGACTGCATGTTCACAGTCATGTGTCTAGTCCTTTGCTGGTTACCAAGCAGACCTTCATAACTAGATTTCCTCAGTAATGGATTTTAAAAGATCATAAGATTTTGGAGGAAAAAAAAAAGCTTTTAACATTTGGGAAATAAAGGGGAGAACATCCTATTGGTCATTTCACAAAAGGAAAGATGTTGAAAGAACCAGCATGCACCAGAAGAATCCTTCTGTCTTCTGAGTGGGAATGTGGATTCTGGAGCCCTCACTTTTGCAGTGCATTCTAGTATGTTTGGAACTCTTCAACCAATGAATGAATGAATCTCAAACACTGTTCTAGTGAGGGCTGTGCACCTTAGATGTGTTGGAAGTCCTGGCAAATCCAGCATGCCTCATTAGCATGTAAACTGAGTTTGTTCCCAGGATGCAACTCTCTCCATGCTTGTTAGGGGAAGCTGTTTGTTGCCACATCCACTTCCTGCTCTCTCCCTCTTTCTCCTTCTTCCACCGACTGAACAGGCAGCATGGATGCTGCCCTCTTCATCAGGGCCATGTGCTCTGGCCTTGATGAAGAATTCTGCCCCTATCTTCCACACAGCTCTTGGCAGCTGTAGGGCTAAGGGTGAATTATGTTTAAGGACAAAAGAAGAACAAAGATTTCATCTTTCCCCCTGAACATGGATGTAACCGAACCAAGAATAAAGTCAGTAAGGTATTCTTTTTACTTCTTAACTGCTCTGTCTAAGCATGTGATTCTTTATGCTTGGGAGGGCTGAGTGTGTAAGATCAATAACCTGTGTTTCTCTGACATGCTCATTAAAGCTATCTAAGATAATATTCTTTTTCTGTGTGCAGCTTCTCAGCTGTGTTAAGCTCTGCTCCATTTCAGTGGTTCTAGCAGGCACTAAATGGCTTCAAGAGATTTTGATTTCTTTTGATCCTTCACTTCCTTCCTTTCTGAGATAGGCTCAGAAAGTCCTGCCCTTTCTTAAAGCCACTGGCTTCACCACCAACCCTACCCCTTAAAAGCTGCCCAACAGATGATCTCACCATTGCCATCAATCCAACTCCTAATATTTCCTCTAAATTGATGAACATTCTTTCCTTGTGGTTGAGCACACAAAAATTGGCTTTTGATGGGGGTCCTTCTCTCCATCTTCATTATTACTTTGCTCCATTTGTTTTCATAAGAAAGGAGACAAGGGATCACCCCACTTAAAAAGCACAGTAAAATGGTGGCCAAATGTTATGGCATCCTGATTTCAATAGGGAGGAGAAAGAATTGAGATACCAGGAGAATGAGGCAAAAGTTTTTGGGAAACTGCCTACTGGGCAACTTGAATTATTCTCATGGTGCAGAATTGTTCTCACGCTGTTTCCTTCTGCATCATAGATGAAGTAGAAGTGAAGGGACTCATCTGCAGAAGAACTGCAAAAGTGCAACAGCATTATGGGAACATCGCACCAGTCAGCACATCCAACCATTGAACACTGAAAATAGAGTGATGTGACAAAGGACAGCAATTATCACTAGCCTGGATAATGAGAACCTGTCTTTTCAACAATGGCACCCTTAAGCATTCAGAACCATTTCTGAACAGCCTTGATGATATTTCTCTCTCTCAGTCTGCAGAATTTGCCTCACTCAGGCACAGAAATCACCATGAGGCCCCTGCCTTCAACAGAAGACAGCTCTCCTGCACAATGACTGTTGCTAAAAAAAAAGAGAGAGAGAAAGAAAGAAATCAATCAAGCTTGCAGGACATCCAAGCCCTCTCACGTCATTGAAATGTAAAGATCCAGCATTGTTCTTAATCAATATTTTTGCTTTTTAAATGTATTTCAAACCCATTTTCAAGGCTGTTGGCTTCATCTAGCCCACAAGTTATTTTATATTCTCTCCTAGTGTAATAAGTTTTATTGTACTATATTTTCTTGCATGAAGGTTTAACTTGACGTTCTTTACTACCAGCTGTGTTGATTGGGTGATTTAAAAACAAAGATGTGCACTTAATGAAACAAGTTTGGGTTGACATTAAAAGCACTTGATTTCAACTTTAACTCAGTTCCTCCCTGTGTGCCCCAATTGTTGTGGTTGCTTTCTAAAGATTTTTAGAGTCTTTTGCTGCTTTTACTTACTACGTTCACTTTTCATTCTGATGTAAGCATGGAAACATTTTTTGCCAGCATGTGGTATATACAGTATCCCATAGTGATTGTCTACTTTTAGCTCAGATAAAGAACCATGGCTGAAGCACACTGAGAAGTGCTTGACTCCACTGACAGTAGTGCACTTAACTCTACCTTCAGGTAAGTGCTATAGCATTTAGCTCTCAAATGTGGGGATTATGGTTCTGCAGAAGTGAGAAGCTGTTCTTTAGTCTTTATTTTGAAATATTTCTAGACTTTGCTTTCATAGATCCCAGGTGATCTTGAGCTAGAATGAATAAACGGTATCACTCAAGATGCATAATAAAGCAAAGCTTTTGTCTTTCAACATGCTGTATCCAATTAGGTACATACTGCAAATAGGTGCAGATAAAATACAGCCATACTCTTATGCCCATGGAACCTCTGATCTCATTGCACTGAGGAAAGATGCACAAAATAGCTTCTACATACAGGTTGTTGAATAAACCTTTCTTTTAAACCTTACAAGGTCAGGAATAGGAAGGATGAAATGAGAAACACTGGTGTTGCAGATCAGCCCAAGGACCACGTAGAAGCAATCTAGCCAAAGTTTAGTTCTTTATTTGCTTACACTGTATAGACAGAATCTTGCTAGACTAAACCTGCATTACTCTAGTCTAACCTAGTGGATATACCCTGGGAGATTCTAGGGAGTGGCTACCCTAAATCTCTTCCTCTTCCCATGATCCAGCTCAGGACTTTGTTGTCTCTTGGCTCGTCCCCCTCCTTGGAATGTGCTCCCTCCTTCCTGAGAACCTGCTGCATTACTGTATTCCATCATGGTACCCTTGTTTCTATCCTGTGCTCTGATCAGGACTTTAGAGAAAGCAATAGTATCAAATCTGGTCCCAACAGCCTTTTGAAATTCTCTACTAAACGTTTCAGCCCAGAATTTGGATGGAGTCTCCCCACTCCTGCACCCCAAGGAAGCAGAAGTTTGCTGACATCCACTCATGTGTAGGACTCCAATTTAGTAATGTCAGGAGCACCATTACTGGAATAGGGTGGGTGGGAAGAGTTCTCTCTAAACCTGTCAGATTTTTTTTTCCACTCTGAAACCTCCTTGGTTGCTGACACTTCCTAATCTGAACGATTAGGAAGACATTGGACACCATCCTCAAAACTTCCCCTGAGAATGAATGGAAGACTAGGAAGATAGGGAGGCTGCAGACTAAAGGAGAGAGGATTATATCATGAAAGATGGAATGTTCTGTTAGATACATATCCCTTGTTCTCCTTGTAACTGAGTAAGTTTAATAATATCAAATTCCCCCTATATGAATTTCTTTGAATTTTTCTGCTTTGGGGGTGGGGAAACCATTTCAAAAGCAAGTTCTCTCCCATTGAAATGAATGTGAATGAACAGAAAAGAATATTTTACACACACACACACACACACACACATCAGTGCTAAATAATTTCACTCACATGACCAAGTGAAAAAGTAATAATTTTTTGACTGCCAGCTGAAAAGATTTGAACCCATAGAGGTCTAATTGAGGGCACATATTGCCTTCAGTTAGGTCCAGCCAGATGGGAACTTCTAAATCCTAGTTTTAGTAATTAAGTGCACTAAGGTGCTTTTGTGCAATGGAGATGCAAAGCAGTGTAGATTAAAAAAAAAAAAGGTCATTTCTTAGCTTGATGTCATACTTGCTTTATTTTTAACCTTGTTCTATCTGTATCAACTATACCTTTAGCTATATCTATCATCATCATCATCTATATCTTTATACTAATGATTGATTATGTGATGTCAAGTTGATGTAGACTTTTAGCGACCACATAGATAGACTTTTTCTATGATGATCTCACCCTGACTTGGTGCTTCAAATGGTGGAAAGTTTCATTCAGTTTTCAGGAAGGTTACTAGATTTGGGTATTTTTGCACCCAGGATCTCTTAGCCATAATGTTCAGCATTCACAGAAGATTCTGGGAGTCACAAAAAAAGAATGGAAATCTCTTGGTTGTGAGTTGTCTATTTCTGCTTTAACTGGATTTGGTCTGATTTCTATACATAAAAAGACATGCAAACAGGTGGATGGTTTTATTTATTTATTTATTTTCTATAGCCGCCCATCTCAACAAGTGACTCTGAGTGGTTTTGTTCTCTGTTTTCTCCTTTGGCAATTAAAAATACTAATTTACAGAAGATGTGCTGAAGTGGCCAAATACTTGAAAATACATCTTTCTCAGCATTAGAGCCTTCTCAATATAGCTTGGTGTTTGCACTGATTGATTTTACTGATCGTTTGATGATGTGCCATCAAGTCGGTGTCAAAACTTATCAACTATGTAGATAGACCTTTTCCAGGATGATCTGTCTCCTGCCTGGTCCTTCAGGTCCTCCAAGGGTGCACCTATTGCCACTGTAATGGAGTCCATCCACCTTGCTGTTGGTCATCTAATTCTCTTCCTTCCACCTTTCCCAACCTTCTCCAGAGATATATCTCCATCTCCATCTCCATCTCCATCTCCATCTCCATCTCCATCTCCATCTCCATCTCCATCTCCATCATTTACAACTACCTTCTTTAAGAGTAAGCCCAGTGGGTAATGATCATATACACAAGGATATATAAACAAGCCATCTTAGCTACAGCAACCCTGATCTTCTCTGAGGGGCCTTAAGGAATACAGTATAGGTGCTGTTCTGCCTGTATCAATACCCTTAGAAATGCCTTGTCATACCATTCTAACTAGAAGGGCAGAGGGAACAGTGGAAACCAAAAAGCCAGGGTGGTGTAGAGTGAAAGTGTTGGACTAGGACCAGTGAGATCCAGATTCTAGTCTACCCCCAGTCTTGTCTTAGTCACTTTCTTTGAGCCTAATCTATCTTGAAGTTTTGTTGTGGGGAAAAATTGTAAGATGGAATACTGTGAAATCTTTCTTGGGCACCTGGAGGAAAGGTAGGACGTCAGTCTAAATGTTAGTAACAACAATAATATGGTGGGAGGTGCAGATGGCAGACTCTACATCAGAAGTAACATAGAATGATTTATCCAACAAGAAACACAGCACTCAGTTTGTTCCTCACTTCCCATCCAGCCTGCTGAGAAATGGCACAGGGATACCTCCATTAATGCAACCATTGCTCTGTAAGTAAATGTAATGATTACCTATTCTAAACACCATCAGACTCATAAGCAGAATCACAAAGATATCTGATTTATTAAAGAATAGTATACAGGTTCACAAAGAAAGCTGAGAATGGGAAAAGTGTGCCAAATGCAAACTAAAAAACCCTCGGTACAAACGAGATCCCTCCCCCCGTAGAATCTTCCCAGGCTCACAATCCCAGGTGCTCCTAATGGCTTCTGCTGGTCTGTGGGAAAAGACCTTGAGCAGAGCACATAACCCAAACACATTCCATCGAAATGAACATAGATACAGAGCTTGGCACAAGGTTTCACAGCAGCTCCCTCCCAACCGAAACGCGCGTCAGCACCATGGCATGTGAAACGTTACGATGTACAGTGCACATTGAAACAGTGAACATGACAGTAAATAAGCAACAGGGATTTGATTCATCATACGCTGTATTTTTATCTCCATGTCTTCCATTTCTTAATAGTGGAGGGGGAGGGAAGAATACTCAGGATTTAGAATTTGAAGAAGCAAAGCAATTTGGGGGCCTAGAAGTAGCGACTCTTCATACCCTTTCAGCTTCTAAAGCAGTTTCATCAAGAAATCATAGGGAGAAGCGTCCCATCTCAGAGTTTGATCATCTCTACTTCCTTTAATTAACCTAAAATAAAATCCTTTCAAGCTGAGAGCAGATGTTTATTCTGTGTGCATGCAAAAGATAAAAGGCTGCATACACAGTAGTTAAGACTGTAGACAGCTGGGGCCAAATTCAAAGGTGACATAGAGACTGCAGTGAACCAAGGTAAAGTTGCATTCAACAAAAATGAGAACTGATAGGGCTGAACCAGATTTCTGTGATGATGATGATGATGATGATGATGATGATGATGATGATGATTGAAAGATCAGAGTTTATCTCCTCCCTGCAATAAATATTTGTTGAAAATATACTTTGGGGCTATTGTTTAAAATGTTTAGGTGAGTTTCATGGCTCTTTCTTGATATATACTTTGGCCATTTTTTAAAGTCAACCCCATTAATACAGCCATCAAGGACCATGTAGCCAAGATGAGTACATCATACAGACAATCAAATTGTACTATAAAGTCAAATTAGCATGATAGAGATATTAGTTTCAGGATCCTAGAATTATCACAGTAATAAATTGGGCATTTTCAGGGATTTTTAAAATCATAACCCCCCCACCTCTCTCTTTCAGGACAATACTGCCAATGAAATAAGAGGATATGAAGAGAAAGAAGAGGGGAAGGATGCAAAGAGTGTCAGGTAGATATCTGTCTGTAATTAATGAAATCTCCTCCCAAGGGCGGGATGGGCTCGCAACTGGCTGCAAGAGCCCTTGCGGCTTACCCCTTTTTCGTTTTGACATTGCACAAACAGGACAGGAAGCAACATATTCTTTTACATCATGCCTTAGAGTGGGCCACCAAAACTGCCGCCGCACCAAGTGCAACGTCTTGACAAACCCAAAATGCCCAGCCACTTTATCATTGTGAGAATGGTTTAAAACTTCCCCTCGCAACTGGTCAGGCACATAGAGGCGGTTTTGCTTCCAAGCTAACCCACTGTCACTGTCAAAAGTTACATTGCCTCTATTTGACTGCAACCAAGTATCAGATTTCAGTTCCTGGAGAAATTGTTGTTGCAATTGAGAGGGAATCGGTGCCCTCCTCCCAGCTAGCGAGAACGAGGCTGGAGGCAGCTGCGCACGGGTTTGGCTGCGAGTGACAGCTTGGAGACCCAGCTGGGGCTCCGTCCACACAGTACCCACTATCTCAGTTGCTTGGACCGAATCTTGGGGTAAGCGAGAAAGAGCATCAGCCAGGAAGTTTTTCTTGCTTGGAATAAACTTCAGCTGAAAATCAAACTGACTAAAAAATTGAGCCCAGCGAATCTGTTTAGGACTAAGTTTTCGGGGGGTGCAGAGCGCTTCTAAATTCTTATGGTCAGTCCAAACTTCAAAAGGGCATTTAGCCCCCTCTAAGAGGTGGCACCATGCTTCTAAAGCTGCCTTGACTGCAAAAGCCTCCTTTCCCCAAACATGCCACCTCCGTTCAGTTCCAGAAAACTTCCTGGAGAGAGAAGCACAAGGCTTCAAATGATTGTCAGAATCTTTTTGCAGTAAGAGCGCCCCAATTGAAAAATCGGAAGCATCCACTTGAACCACAAAAGGTCACGTGGGATCAGGGTGCTGTAAAATGGGTTCAGCAGTGAAAAGGCTTTTAAGTTTTTCGAAAGCTGCCTGGCATTCAGGAGTCCAACTGAGTATCGCCCCCGGGTTCTTTACCTTTTGTGTGTCTCCCAACCCCTTGGTACATAGTAAATCAGTAAGGGGCAAGGCAATTTCAGTGAACCCCTGGATAAATTGGCGATAATAGTTGCTAAATCCTAGGAAACTTTGGAGTTGCCTCCTGGTACGTGGGCATTCCCACCCCAATATTGCTTGAATTTTTTCAGGGTCCATCAATACCCTGGTCAGATATCCTATACCCCAGATAGTCAAGTCTAGTTTTGTGAAACTCACATTTTGACTGTTTGGCATACAATTTGGCACACCTAAGCTTGTTAAGCACCTGCCTAATTAGGTGTTTGTGCTCCTCCTCAGTCTCTGTGTAAATTAGAACATCATCCAGATACACCAGTACACCTTTGAACAAATGGTCATGTAAAGACTTCATTTATCAGTTGCATAAACACCCCAGGTGCTCCTGCCAACCCAAAAGGTAAGACCTTATACTGGAAAGAACTCAATGGACAATTAAAAGCAGTCTTCCATTCATCCCCCTCTCGGATGCGGATGCAGAAATAGGCTTCCCGCAAATCCAGCTTTGAGAAGATTTTCCCCTTTGACAGATGTGCTAACATGTCTTTTATTATTGGCAAAGGGTATTTGCTTGATATCGAGACGGGATTTAACCCCCTGTAGTCTGTGCAAAGTCTTAACATGCCATCCTTCTTGTCAAGGAACAGCACGGGGGCTCCGACTGGAGAGTTCGCTGGCTCGATAAACCCCCTGGCCAAGTTTTTATCAACAAAATCCCGCAGCACCTCAAGCTCTTTTTGAGTCATTGCATAAATCTTCGGCTTGGGCAGTTGAGCGTTGGGGACCAACTCTATCGCACAGTTTTTCGATGAGGAGGAAGTTGGTCCACTTCCATCTCCCCAAACACATCAGCAAACTCCTGGTATTTATCCGGTAAGCCCTCCAGTGGTGGTATGCTGACCTGGGGGGTTGCCACCACAGCCCTCCCCACTCCAGCAATAGGAACTCGGTCTGCTGCAGGGGCTTGGTAAAATCCATCTGAAAAAGTCAGAGTCCTGTGTTCCCAGTTTATGTAGGGGTTTTGATGGACCAGCCAGGGAATCCCTAAGATGACTAGGGGATGACCCACAGGTGCTACCACAAACTGTAACCCCTCATGGTGGCTGCCCAATTGCAATGCCACCGTTCCTGTGAAATGAGTTACCGGACCCCCCCTCCCCCACAGTTGAACCATCCAGCTGGGTGAAAACCATGGGCTGCTGCAGGGGAAAGCTGGGTAGATCCAAAGCAGCCACCACGTCGGGGTGCATTAAGCATCATGAACACCCCAAGTCTATTAACGCCCAAACCTCAACAGTCTTAGTGCGGGAGCCTAACTTTACCTTCACATTCAGTGTGGGACAATTTGCACTCACCGAAACATCTTCACACCCGTCTTCCACCACCTGCCCACAGGCGCTTTTCAGAGCAGGTGGCTGGCGTTTCCCGCCGGCTCTTTGAGATCGCTTTCCTCCTCTCCCCCGAAGTAAGGTACCTCCTCAACTTCAGTTTCCGCCTTGGCTGCCTTCATTCTCTGGGGCAGCGAGGGCGATTTGCCCGCTGCTTTTCCAGACCTATCATCTACCTTGGCTTTTGGGCAAGCAGCCACCCTGTGGCCCTCCTTCCCACACCGGAGGCACTGGCCTTTGGCATAACACCGCTCCCTCTCCTCCTTCCAGGCACGGTGCCTGGGTTTTCCAGTCGGGGCAGAGGGTCAGGATCCCTTGCTAATCGCCGCATGTCTTAGCGCCTTCTTGCTGTGTGCGAAGGTCTCATGTGCATGTTCAGCCTTCCCTGCCAACTGTATCCATTCATACAAGGTATATGGGTCGTCCCTGCCCAACGACCACCTCAGGACCTCCATATTCAGACCCTCTTTGAATTGCTCTATTAAAGTAGACTGGGACCAGTCATCAACCTTCCCAGCCAAAGCCTTAAATTCCAGGGCATAGTCTGCTACAGACAGTGGCCCCTGGCTGAGTTCTTTCAGAGCCCGCTCTGCTCTTTCTTTGGCTAATGGGTCTACAAAGTGTAACTTCAACACCCACAGGAATTCTTCAAAATCATCCATCTCAGGAGCATCCGCCTCATTTAACTGGACATACCAGTCAGCAGCCCGCCCCTTTAACTTGTTGGCAATGGCATTTATCTTGGCCCTTTCGGAACGGAAATATGGGCCAAATTCATCCATATAATTCCTTGCATTTGTAAGGAAGAATGACAACTTAGTTGGATCCCTGTCAAATTTGACAGCAAAGTCTTTCACTCCCGCCCCAGGTGGCCCCCTTGCAACAACTGGGCAGTCGGTCTTTCTCTTGGTTACTGGGGATCTCCGCTCTCGAGGAGAGGACCTCAAGATTCTCACTCTGTGAGATTTTGGCTCAGCCCTGTGCCGTCTCCTGCCTCTTTCCAGCTGTGATGCCGCTGGGGGGGTGAGGGGGGAGAAGGGGACAAATCCCTGGTGCTTGATTCCCCTCTACTCCTCACCCGGGGCCCCCAGTCCATTGACAGTTTCTTTAGCATATATTCCATCGACTCGAATTTTGCCTCCAATAGTCTTATCCTTTCAGGGGTTTGGGAGTCCTCTTTCCCTCTCTCATCCCTCCTCACCACGATTGGGGACAGTGGGTACCACTGCTCCCAGGACATCTTGGACACCCCTGGTAGGGTTCCCTGTGCTTCATCCCAGGTGATCAGCTCGCCTGGCGACTCTCCGGTGGGCTCAGGTGCTCTTCTTTCTCCAACCTCCTCTTCCTCCAGGCTGGAACTCGAAATCTCCTGCACCTCTGATATTTCTCGAGTGGGGTCCCTCTTTATTCTCCTAACCATAGAATTGGGTTCCCCATCGCTCGTTTCCTCACTGCCACCAGTCTGGGTTGTAGGTTCAGTCATCGCTAGCTCTACTCCCTCACAAGATAAATCTGGAAAGGGGCTAACGGTTAAACTTTGAGATTCTCAGCTTTATATAATGATTGCCTACCCTAATAGACTCAGACTCACAAGCAGGAACTTAATGATGTCTGATTTATTAAAGAATAGTATGCAAATACAGAGAAAGCTGAGAATGAGCAAAAGCGCGCCAAATACATTTCAAATTCCCCACCGCAGGTGCTGTAACAGTTTCTGCTGATGTCCTGGGAAGAAAACTTTGAACACACAAAATAACCCAAACACATTCCATACAGTTGAATACAGATAACAAACCCAGGAGAAGAATCCTCCTCCCCTCCCAACCAAAACACACATCAGCAACATGACATGCAAAACGTTACGATGTACCATGCACATTGAAACGGGGAACATGACATTGACACTCCCTGGAGAAATTCTACCAGCAATTTCATTTTTAGGACCCCTGCAAATTATTCCCTCTCCAATGCAAGATATTGTTTCCCAGTTATTATCTTAATTTCAGCTGAATTAAAGGTTGGCTTCTCTTCCTCCCCTTTAATGTTCTTTTCTCCTCAATTGCCCATCAACATTTGCATTGGATGTTTTTGTAAAAGAAGTTTTAGCTGCTGTTTTAACACATCACAGACCTTGTAGTCATAGACCCACAGACACTGAGCTATTCTCATGCAACTGTAGTTCATCGCTAATGCACCCCAGTTGATTTCTCAGCAGAGGGTTTAAAGAAAAACTAAAGGTGCTCAAAAAGTGTGAAACTGTTGTCATACTGATTCTTTTTTCCTTTTCTTTTTGGCTATAGGGCCATTCGCTTCTTCCTCCTCCATCTCCTCCTTCATGAAGACTCAACTGCTCCCCTCCAATTTTCAGTTAATTTTTTTCCATTTTCTTTGGGAGTCAACCGATTATTTCTCCAAAAAGTTCTATTGCCACTCTTTAGGTTTTTATCTTCCACTCTTTGATAACCTCAACATAGGCTTTTTTTTCAGTCTACAACAAAGACATTATATATTTGCCCTATACAACTTCCTACATTTATTCTTTGTTTGGAAACAATTTCCGATGAAATACTCTTTGGGGGAGGGAAAATTCTCTTAGTGGTGAACTATAAAGTCTACATCCCTCGCTTATCACTACTTTGTAGCATCATGGGAAAGGTAAAATGTCTTTCAAGTTAATTTGGTGATTCCACAGACCCATCCATAGAGTTTTCTTGGCAGGTATATAAAGGTTGTTTGCTGTGGATCCAGCCTCCTGGATGTGCTTTCAACTTCCTAGCCTAGCCTACAGCCTCTGGACTCCTTGATGGTAAATACTAGCCAGGCTTGAACTGCTGAGTCCAAAGTCAGCCAAAGTCAGTCACCTGCTGAGCACTGTGGTATGACCCTGTGCTGAAAAATAGACTGAGCTGTCTTCATATTTCTAGAAGAGGACTGATTTTTCTGGGCTAGAAGGCAAACTCGCCTGGGGATGTAAAAGGTCATATTCAATTCAATAGTTTGTTGTGGTCTTAGACCAGTACCAGGATAATGCTCTCTGGATGTATATATAATCTATTTTAAAATGATAGCAATCTAGAATAAAATAAAATTAAAGGTTGAAATAAAGTTAAAATACATTTATAAAACATCTTTGTTTTATAAATGTATTTTCGAACATCTTGCCCCCAGAGGTGAGGCAGGCCCCTTCACTCCTGACCTTCCAGAAGGCCCTGAAAACTCGGTTCTGCCATCTCGCCTGAGGTGGGAAAGTGGGTAACCATTCTTGGGGGAGGCTCGCACCCTAGAGGCCCTCCCACCAGCTTGGAATTTTTACCCTCTTGGATTTTATATTTATTTATTGCATTTTATAATAATTGTAATGGGTTTGGTTTTATGAGATTTTAACGTTTATGATTGGAGATTGATTTTATTGTAAACCGCCCAGAGTCCCTCGTTTGAGGGAGATGGGCGGTGATTAAATTTGAAAAATAAATAAATAAATAAATAAATAAATAAAACTGCCTAGCTAAACTCTATGGGTGCAATCTAAGGTGCAGCCTATACTAGAAGATAATATAGTCGCTAAGATTATGTTAAATATATAACGTAAAATGTAAGTATCTAAAATTACAACTACCTTAATATATATAAAAATTAAATGAATTACTGTTGCATAAGGTACATTACAAAAATTAGCCCATCAGAGTCTGACAAATCTTCATTGCTGCTGCGTAAAACCTGGCTACCTGAGCTGCGACAATAGGCATTTCATCTATAAGCAGCATTTGAGTATAGTCTGAATCTGAGGTGAAGAGCCATATTGCAAAATGGGGTTCGTTGCTGTGCTTAACTTTTGGAAAACTAACTTAAGTGGGACTAACTGTGATCAACACACCAGAAAGGAAAAGTTCCCTTTTTGTGTTTTCCTTGTTCACTTGTCTCAGCTGGGGACTTGCAGAAATGGCCTAATGCACTCAAGAAAACCACTTAGTCAATGAATTGTGAAGCGGAATTGGATTTTTAAAAAGTTGGGGGGGGGGGTTCCCATAAAAAACTATGGTTCTTCCCCCCCCCCCCCCCCCAATTCTTGTTTCACTTTGCAGAACATTGAACTGTAAAAGCGTCCTTCCTTGCAGGGTGGCTTAGCAAGATATTGACAACTTCCCTGCTTTTGCAAAATCAGGTGGATAGCAATCCCAAGCACTTTATCTGATCCCCAGTAGGCCATTATATGCAGCTGGTTGGAAGTGTTTGTCTTGGAAGCTCTTTAAGAAACTCAGGGCAAGCAGAGATTAATTTTATTTGGTCCAAACCGAAAAGACAAATTGCTGGAGTAGGTGTGCAAATTATGCTAACTTCTTAAAGAAAAGTCTTCATCTGCAAAATAATAATTCTGTGACTTACTCACAGCTTGCACTTTTACGACCATATCACAGCTGCCTAATACTGTATATCGTTACTTTTTGCAGTGAATGGAGTGGCAGTATGGTAAGGGACAAAACGACAACAATGAAGTGGTTTCAGCTGATCTGAAGTAGAGAAGTCATTTTGTCACGCATAGGAATCTTAGGATGCACAATGTTCACCCCCAATATGAGGCAATGCAATATTTTGTGACATGGGTTCAGATTTAACCCAAGGCAGATCATAACCACCTTTTCCCATCTTCCTGTGCATCCTCATTGATTCTTTCCTCTAATACTGTCAGGCTTCTTCCCAGCAAGCTGGTCTGGAATAGATGAACAAGCATGCAAGAATACAAAAACTTAGTAAAACTAAGGAGCTGTAACATTTCCTTCAACTGCTGTGTAATAAAAGGGAATTGCACTTAGACTGCAATCAATGTTCAAATCCTTTTGCCTCTTTCTCCTGTCCATTCTATATAAAGTGCTAGAAGTTACTCTCTGTTTGAAGGCTTGACAGTTTCCAGCTGTTCTTTGTTTTGGTAATGGCCAGATCTGGTATCAGTCTTTGCTTTTTACAGTGTGAATGCTAGCTCCCACTACTACGTCCAGGCTCACTTACCTTGCTGTTTACATTCCAGGGAAAAGAAGTGCTAACATGGTGGAGAGAACCATATCACTCCCTTGGCTAATTTCATAATGCTGATTGTGGCTGATGGTCATATGAGAGAGCAGAGGAGAAAGTTATGCCCATTGTACATGATTTAACTGGAAGGGATTGATTGAAGTGCTGATACTCTATAAAATTAGAAGAAGTGGAATGCAGAGATGAGGTTTACTGCAGTGGCCCCCTCATAATGGAACAGTTGTTACCCCAAATTCAGATTGGCCCCCACTTTACTTTCCTTTAAAAAGTGAGAACATTTGGTGAGGAAAAAAATTAGGTGGTGGCAGGGGCCTGGGGATGCTTTTGTTTTTATATCATATTATTACATGCCGTGTTTTATTCATGTCAGCCACCTGGAGTATAGTGAACCAGGCAACATACAAATATTTGAAACAAATGACCTGATATATGCAGGAACAGTCTGTCCCAGAACTATGTATTTTTCATATTTCTAGTCACATCTTACCTCCGAAAATTCACTGAACTCATATTTTAAATTTCTGAGAGAAAAGGAGAAAAATAAAACATCCACATAGAGAGATGGGAAAAAAAACCAGACACGGCAAACACATTACATTCAGCCTAGTTTCTAAACATATAATCACATCATTAAACCTTGGCCACGTAGAATAATATTGATCAGTCTTTCCATTACATCAACAGAGAGTCAGTTCATAATTCTTTGCAATTTTCCATTCTTTTTTCTTCCAATTTTTTTTCCCCCTTTAGGAAAAAAAAAATATTGGAAAACAATTCATTTCTCTCCCAACTGAATGCAAATGATCGGAAAGAAATAAAAGGCAAGGCATTTTTTGGCACTATAAGGGTTGAATTCTGGGCAGAGCTACCATGAGTAAATCTCACTGAAAGGATCTTTTTGGGGAGGGGAAATGGAAAAATGACTCATTAGTACAGTCATATTACAGCTAATTCATTGAATAGTAGCCAACAGTTCATAGTAGGCAAGCCAACTTTACTTCAGTCATCAACTGAAATTTCTTATGGTCTAAGAATGGGAAGAGATTCCATCAGAATTGAGAAAATAGCCTTGCTCGTAGAGAAGAGATGGAACATCTGACACTAATATGAGCTTAGAAAAATATCTGTCTTCCTTGCAAATATTCCTTTCACTATTACCACCCTCTGCCCCACTTTCTCAAACGCCGGAGAATTTTTATTAGCCTAATTTCTATTATTCAGCAGTGACAGAAGGAATCTTTGATCAAACTAATTAGAAATGGTTACTCTCTGCACTCACAGATAGATCAGATTTATTAGCAAAATTATGTGTGTGCACATAGAGCAAATGAATAGGAACATTAAATAGAAGGAAGATGACACTTAGGCCATTTTTTAGACTGAGGCAGCATTGCAATTAAGCAGGGAATATTCCAAATGCAAAAATATATCTATTTAACTATATATAGATATATTCCTCTGAGGGAAGGATGTTTCTTGTTGTTTTTCTGGAAAACACCGGCTCTCAGTTATTTATTTTTGTAACTTTTCCATGTGCTTCTTCCCTACCATCTGTTTCTGCATAACTGTTCCACCAGTATAAACACCATTTCTCCCTTATCTTATGACGTCCACGCTCTGCTGTGGATGAACCCCACCACTTTTCTGCGGGTGTCACAATGTTGCATGCAGATCCCAAAGGGGTGGAGCTTGTGGTATGATGTCACAGTGCTGCTTATATCATTGGGATGGAAGCAGCGAGAGCCTGCGGGCACTGCTTTGGCTGGCTTTGTGGGTTGGCAAGTTGGCATCCGCTACTTAGCTACCCCACAGAGCCAAGAGAAGCACAGGGGGGAATAACATGACTGTAAATTGGGTTGAGAGTGTTAGAAAGTGAAAGTCTTCCTGTTCGTTTCCCAAGCTGGGAAAAAATGGAAACCTCTAATTGGCTGAGTCAGAAATAAGTTTATTAGTATACAAAGCAACTCAAAATAACTCTGTATACAGCAGCTGTGCAATGCAAAGAGATCATTTAGCATTTATACATCTAATGACACATGAATACACTAATTCCATTTGCCAATCTGCTTTAATCTGATTATCATTCTAATATTTTATGTAGTAACTTATGGCTGGGTTTAGTTTGAAATAAAATACAGTTACTTATCAATATACTAGAATACGCTATTCATTAGTTCTAGTCTATTTATCTGAAGCTAACCTTGAATGTATTATTTCAATGGAACAGCACATTGTTTTCTCAAACACTTATCTGGCCTCTAGCGTGAGAGAAAGGCTTGTTCTGAAAAGTTTCTAATGCCTCTTATTTCTAACAGCTAAAAATTCTTACAGGAGGATTTTAGTGAGCTCCCAAAATTTTATAATCATTTTTCACCCACCATGTAGTTGTGGGGGGTTGAAAAGTTCAAGAATTATAGTGATGGTGCACTTAGACAGGCTCAGAGTAAAGTCTGACTGAAACCTTGTAAATGTGCAGCATTTACTTCTCCTAATACTGAGAATCAGGGTGGGGTGGTGGTTAAAATTTTGGACTGGGATTGAGAAGATGCAGGTTCTAATTCACCCTCAACCACTGAAGCTCCCAAGATGACTTTGAGCCAGCCACTCCCTCAGCCCAGCATGCCTCACAGGATAGTTTTGGGGAAATAGGAGTTGGAAGTCTACTTTGAACTTCCAAATTGAAATAATAAAAACAAACAAACAGAGGATAACTCTAACAAATGATACAAAATGACTGGTTTGCACAACACACTAAAGAAGACTTAAATTGAGCAGGTTAGATAAGGTAAGTTGAGATTGTGGGAAACCTAGCCCTTGTGTTAGCATGTTTTGTGAACTAGATTGGTTCAATTAATCTCTGGCTTGTTTAGGGGAAGATAGACCAACACAATTATGCTTTGGTGACATGAGGTTAGAGCTGAGAAGCTTTGGTGAATTTAGCCACATTTCAAGTGGACTAGTGCAGGTGGAGAAACATCTGAAAGAAAAATAAAAACTCTGAAAGGAAAAACGAAGGCCAGTCTGCTTTGGGAATATCAGAAAGGGAAACACGGGGTGTGCAAAATAATTACCATGAATGCAACTGTTCCTGTGATGCACAGTTCCAATCAGCCTGAGAGATACATCCAACATTTTAGGCAAAATGTGTCTGCCAAAGGCAATTCAATATTGATATGACTAAGGATTAAAATGTAATCTATGGACCTGTTGGGAACAAGAGGCATAAATCGGAAGAACACCAAGATTCAGGCCTCAGATTTTTAAACTAAAACATAAGCCACCCAAGGGAAGTCTTGGGGAAGAAAAGGGCAGAAGAGGGAAACCATGCAGATAATTTCAGAATTAAAACATATGTACATCCAGCTGGGAGAGAGAATATAAGAAATACTTACATCCAGCTGGGGTGTTTTGATGCTTTTCCTACTGGGAGATAAAGATGAATTTATGCTTAGTGTTATTTCAGTCTTTGCAGACCAGGACAGGATAGGTCCTTATTACCAATGGTTAAAGCACAGGAAGAAATGGGGAAACCCCGCTTTGGTTAGATCTATCCTGATTCGGTGGCCAGAATTCCTTTTCCCTGTTTAACAATCCAAGATCTTCCAGCTTAGCATTGCATTTATTCTAATCAGAATTGGACATGATTGAGACAAAATCTTGATATCAAGGCAGCATTTCTTAAATGATGGGTCCCAGTCCCCAAAGGGCTGAAAGACAGGGGATGGACAGTCACTGGGGAGCACCCTCTTCACCAGGCCTTTCCAAACAGCTTAGCAGTTTGATGCAAAATTATGCTGAAAATGAATACAAAACAATGTGACCATTTCAGAGCCCTGTATGAAGTCTGACTGTCCTGTTTGTTGAGCTTTTTTTTTTTTTTTAAAAAAAAGCATGGTGTTTGCAGATTCTTTTCTTCTTTGAACTAATTTAAAAAGCAAATTCCCTTTCATCAAATGGAATGAAAATTTTGGGGAGAAACACAACAGCATTAGAATTTAGTTGCCCAGTTCTAAAGATAACATTGCTCTCACCTAATAGCATCTTACTCAATGCCAGTTTGTACTGGTTTGCTTGTAACCTTTTCTAAGCTGAGCCTAGTTATTCATGTCTCATGCATTCCACAGCGCTAACTACAATCTACCCTTCACAAGCATGGACGCAATAGCAATAATATTTTGCTTGACTAACATACTTGCTGTAAGAGTAGTTTTCTGAGAATTTTCTATCCTATTACTTCCAAGGAAAATCAGAGCTATGGATTTCCTGGCTTTTGGCCAGCATGACAGCTGTAGCAATCAAGGATGCAGATCCATGCTGGAGATGAAACCCACTGCAAAGTTATTGGTGCCATATGCTTAGAGACTGCCCAAGGCTTCTGGTTTCTTGTGACAATGTAATTTCATGACAAGATAAAATTCTACCACATTTGCTTTCTCACTTCTTCACCAGGGGAGATCACACAATTTGGAGAAGCTTTCTCAGGCAACATCCTGAATTTCCTTGTTCCTTGCTAATGCCTGCAATCTTAATTTTCTCTTTCTAGAAAACTTCCATCTTAACTGAATTACATACCACCCTTTAAACCAAGACTTGCCCTTGTACAAATTGGAATCATATAGAGATACTTATATTTGGCTGAAATAGAAAGAACAGAACATCCTAAGGGGAATCCAAGTAGCGGAATATGGAATTTGAACAGTTCCAGATATTATTGTGCTGGCCTTCACCACTAGCAAGAAAGATTGCAGGCTGATGTGCAGGATGTTCTTTTTGTTGAGTCAGACTACTAGGCATCACAGCAATAACTAAGTTTTAGGGATGAAGCTTTTTCCAGTTGATACATGAAGATGCTTGAAACTGAACCTTGGACCTTCTGAGGGTGAAGCAATAGTTGAGCTACTGCGGAATGGCTCCTACTAACCCAAGAGTTGAGTTGCAGGCACTGTAAGTACAGAAGTAATAAGCAAGGAGCCTGGCATCTCCAGAGAAAGGCTATCAAGTAATGGGATGGGAAGGACTTGTGCCTAATCTATTGAAGAGTCAATTCTATATTGACAGCACTGGGCTTGGCCAACAAATGGCTATTTTATTTATTTTTATTTATTTCATTTATTTCTATCCCAACTTTATTATTTTTATAAATAATTCAAGGCAGCAAACATACCTCAATACTTCTTCCTCCTCCTCTTTTCCCCACAACAACAACCCGGTGAGGTGGGCTGGGCTGAGAGAGAGCAACTGGCCCAAGGTCACCCAGCCGGCTTTCATGCCTAAGGTGGGACTAAAACTTTCATACCACACCTGATCGGCTCTTGGGCTGAGAGAGAGGGATTGGCCCAAGGCCACCCAGCGGGCTTTCATGCCTAAGGTGGGACTAGAACTCACAGTCTCCTGGTTTCTAGCCCAGCACCTTAACCACTAGACCAAACTGGCTAGATATTTTAAGAAAGGCTTGATGCAGTTCTCAAACTCCTAGCTTCCTGGCCAGAGAGTTTTGTAGAAGGCAGGGTAGAAGATTTGTCTTGGTCCTCCACCACCTCCTCCTGCTCCTGCTCCTGCTCCTGCTCCTGCTCCTCCTCCTCCATCTTCTTCCCCTTCCCTTCCTCTTCTTCTCTATCTCCTTCTCCTTTTCAGCTTCCTTCTCTTTCTCTACCTCCTTCTCCTTCTTCTCTTTCTCCCTGCTCCAGCATCCCAGTCAATGCAGAGGGTAGAGGGGATGACCTTGAATGAAATGAGGCAGAGTCGCTACCAAGCCAATAGTCATATAAAAGGGGCCTGATGCAATGTATAGTCAATGTCTCAGGACAAACCCCTCTCTATTAATATGAAGACGAGGGGGGAAGTGCATTCATACTTGCAAGATTATGTACTAAAGTTTTACAATAAAAGTAGACTGACCTACATGGCATTGGTTACCTTTTCTGCTCTACCAGTCCAGGGCTGACAGTCAAGCACTGAACTGGAGATGTTCCAGAGCCAGACTGAAGCCCAGCTGCAGGATCTATCCACATTCTGTCATTCAGTCTGCAGCTTGCTTTGTCCTTCTGCCTTTGGGTTTACTGATTAATCCTGCTCATTCTTCATTTTTTCCCTTCCCCTAATATTTCTTCTTCCTAATTCATCTTCTGATCCTTAGTACTCACCTACCCAGACCAGATTCTCATTTTTTGACACTACTTCTACTAGCAACACATCATTGCTAGGAAGTACATTGGGATGTTAGATCCATGCCCCTCCTGGCTGGTGAAAGCAGCTCGGGAGGTGACATGTGGCTGGGTCCAGGCGATGGTAAATACATCCATGTGAGAGGGGGTGTTCCCAGCAGCCTTTAAGGAAGCGCTGGTGCGCCCCCTCCTCAAGAAACCATCGCCGGACCCTACTATACTGGACAATTTTTGCCCAGTCTCCCACCTCCCCTTTTTGGGGAAGGTTGTTGAGAGAGTGGTGGCTTTGCAGCTCCAGAGGATTCTGGATGAAATGGATTATCTAGACCCCTTTCAATCAGGATTCAGGCCTGGTTATGGGATGGAAACGGCATTGGTCGCACTTATGGATGACCTCTGGTGGGAGCGAGTTGGAGGCAGTGCATCCATCCTTGCTCTTCTTGACCTCTCAGCGGCTTTCAATACCATCAACCATGGTATCCTTCTGGACCGACTTAGGGAGTTGGGGATGGGCGGCGTGGTTCTGTGCTGGTTCACCTCCTTCCTCCAGGGTCAGTCCCAATCAGTGTTGATAGGGAGCAAGAGATCCGGCCTGCAGCCCCTCCTTTGTGGGGTGCCGCAAGGTTCGGTACTCTCTGTGCTCCTTTTTAACATCTACATGAAACCACTGGGTGAGATTATCCATCACTACAGGGTGAGGTATCATCAATATGCAGATGATACCCAATTATACATCTCCATCCCAGGGAAGTAAATGATGCTGTGGCCACCCTTTCCAAGTGCCTGGGGGCTGTGGGGGCCTGGATGGGGGACAACAGGTTACAACTGAATCCGGGGAAGACAGAGTGACTGTGGATTAATGGTTCCTCGATTTCTGGGAGATTGTCATCTTTAGTTCTGGGGGTCCTCCTGGCCTCATGGCTCCTGCTTGAAGAGCAGGTGGCAGCTGTGGCTAGGAGGGCCTTTGTGCAATTTTGTTTTGTGCGCTAGTTACTCCCCTTCCTGGAGCAAGAGGCCCTTCGAACAGTCACTCATGCCCTGGTTATCTCCCATATAGACTACTGCAATGAGCCTTACATGGGGCTACCCTTGAAGGGTATCCGGAAGCTACAACTGGTGCAAAATGCAGCTGAGCGGGCGATCTTGGGTTTCCCAAGATCAGCACATGTCACCCCTTTGCTCCGCGAGCTGCATTGGTTGCCAGTTTGCTTCCGGGTCCAATTCAAGGTGTTGGTTATCACTTTTAAAGCCCTACATGGCATGGGTCCAGGTTACCTAAAGGACCGTCTCCACCCCATCATATCAACCCATCCCCCCTGGTCATTCAGAGAAGGCACATTGAGGACCCTGTCTGTAAGAGAACTCCATCTGGCGGGGTCCAGGAGGTGGGCCTTCTCTGCAACAGCCCCTGCACTTTGGAATATCCTTCCCCCAGAAGTGAGATTGGCTCCCTCCCTCCTGGACTTTAGGAAACAACTAAAGACCTGGTTCTGTTATCATGCCTGAGGCGGGAGACAGAGTAGTCATTCCTGGGTATGGTTAGTTTCTTAGAAGGACCCTGCTCTGCTTGCAAAATACAGATAACTTCCAGCCATTGGGGTTTTTATCATATTTATTTTATTATGTATCATAGTATTTTACAGTTTTATATTTTTCTTATTTATGTTTTATTGTAAACCGCCCAGAGTCCCTTTTGGGAGATGGGCGGTGATAAATTTGATTAATGAATGAATGAATTAATTAATTAATTAATTAAATAAAATGTTGGAAGTTGGTAGTTTGGTGGACTGCTACAAATTTGGTGCACGGAGTTGTTAGCCTCTCCAGGACAGAGCTTCTGTTTCTTAACGGAACATGAGAGTTAAGGTCAGGTTAAGTGAATGTCTTGCAACAAAGTTAGGAATTCCTTCTGAATGCCAGGAGCTCTGCTGCTGCATAAATGTAAGCAACTGTATAAATCCAGCACTGCCAAACTGAGTTAAAAATAACCTGGGAAATATCCTTTGTCCTTTATACATGACAGTCAGTAGCAAGCCTCATCATTAGTCTTTTTCCTCAGATAGCAATAATGCAAAATGTCCCTGGTATTCCAAATGACCGAAACTGAATAGCAGCATTACTGCATTCCTACTTAAAAGCCCATCTTGTTTCAACAGTTATGTAAGTTATAGTGCATAAATGCTTTTTAACAAATGTTTTATGGGTATTGGAGAATACACTGATGATTGTATTCATGGTTCTTTGCTTGGTGAATACAACCCTGCTGATTATAAGAGGCTTTGTGTTATTAAAATTACATAATGTTATTAGCACTGTAACCATATTGTTACCACTGCTACTACTCATTACATACTGATTTGTAACTGTTTGCTTCATCATCATCATCATCATCATCATCATCATCATCATCATCATCATCTATGAATCTCTTTACACTGGATAAATCAGGGGTGGCCACTTCCATCTGCTCAAGCACCAGACTAGCCTTTGTGTTACCTGCACAGGGCCACACTTTAAATGTTGATCAGGGCCAGAGCCAAATTTTGGGGAAACCTGGCTTGCAGAATTTTTAAGGGAGGAAATTGTGCTTTAAGGCACCTGCTTTGCTCTTAAAAGCCCACCACACTAACAAAGATGCAAATGCGGTCCCAATTTCTGGTCTTGCAATGCTGTACAGCCAGTCTGGTATAGTGGTTAAGGTGGTGGCCTAGAAACCAGGAGACTGAGAGTTCTAGTCCTGCCTTAGGCATGAAAGCCGGCTGGGTGATTTTGGGCCAGTCCGTCTCTCAGCCCAACCCATCTCAAGGGTTGTTGTTGTGGGGAAAATAGGAGGGAGGAATGATATATATGTTCGCCATCTTGAGTTATATATAAAAAGGTGGGAAATTATTATTATTATTAATAATAATAATAATAATAATAATATACTGGGAGTGTTGATAATATTTGTGAGCTGACTGCTTTTTTTGCATCCTGGATTTAGACATTAGCTTTTGATGAATTGAAATCTATCCATGAGTCTGCAAAGGTGTCTTTCAATGGATGTGAACTGAACATGGCAAGTGAAACCTATCACCCTGGGAATCCCAGAAGTTTGGAGATGATTCTTCAGAGGCTGAGATCAGTGTCTCCTGGGAAGAAAAAAAAAGTAGGGATGTGCCAAACTCACTGTTCAGAAGATAGAACATTGCATTCTGCCCTGGAAACTTCCATTTTTTCCTGGAATATTCTAATCTGAACATTTTCAGGGTGGCTCAGTAGTTTTCTGAAAATAAAAATTCTGGAATAGGAAATGGGTCACCGTACTCTTGATGTGATCTAACCCCAAAATAATACCATGAAGATTGGGAACTGTCAGGCTTCTTCCTGAAAGCTGGTCTAGAACAGGTAAACAGGCACACCAGGATACAAGAAATTCTGATTGCTGTTGAAAAGCTAAGAAGCCACTCCAAAATAACTTCAGTGACTGTAATATATCAACTTGAGTTCTAGTTGGTCTGCAATCAGTGTTCAAGTTCTTGTGCCTCTTTCTCCTGCCTTGGGGGTGAGGGGATGGAGGGGAGAAGGGAGTGATAACTTCCATCTGTTCTTTGTTTTGGTAAAGGCTAGATCTGGTATCAGGATATTTGATTTTGATCTGATTGATTTATTATGTGCCATCAAGTCATTGTCAGCTTTTAGTGACCACATGGATAGATTTTCACCATGACAATCTGCCCCTAACCTGCTTTTTCATTGCCACTGTAATGGAGTCCATCTATCTTGCTGCTGATCATCCTCCTTTTCTCTCTCCTTCCATCTTTCCCAGCATTACAGCCTTCTCCAGAGATCTAGGTCATGCATAATGTATCTAACGTAGGATAATTTGAGCCTGATCATTTGTGCCTTGAGTGAGAAATTTTCATTGATCTGTTTGATGATGCATTTGTTTGTTTTCTTGGCTGTCCATGGGATTCTCAAAGTCTTCTTCAATACCAAAGTTGAAAGGTGTCCATGCTCTTCCTATTCTGATTCTTCAAAACCCATGGTTTTTGTCTAGAAGATGTAATTCAAGAACACTATCAAACCACCCACTGCAGGGCCAAGCTGGCACATTTCATGGGGTGAGTGGGTGGGGACAGAATATTCCAGAGAATACCATAACACCAACAGAGGAGAACAGAAGACATTAGAAGACAATCAAGCTCACAACCAATGACTCCACAACACCATAACATTCTGTTCCTTTATGGTGAGACTAGCTGGAAGATTCAAGAAGACAGTGGTGAGAAAGAAGTTACATTTGAGGAAATGCCAGCATTTCACATTATTTCTCTTTAAGGAAAGGAGGACACCCCAAAGCATCTGCAGAGAAAGGCCAAAGAAGGAATAGCAAGACCTTTATGGCTTCTTCCTGAAAATAACCTTTCCTCATGCTTTCTGCCTAGCAGACCTCCAATGTACTGTGACTCTAATAGATTCCAAGATTAGACGAAGAATGGGCCATCAACCATGGCATGCTGAAGAACTCTGGGAAAGTTTTCTTACATGTCTCAAATTGAGAAGTATTAAAAAACAAGACAAGCATGACCATGTTGGCACATGAAAAAAAAAAAAAAAATCCAGACTTGAGTGAAAGCTTTACTAGATAAACCAAAATTGCACAAAGGAACATTCAGTATTTTGAGTTTTCCAGTACCTTAATTGGGCAAGAAGTTATGAAATGCTGGGGTATGGGAAAGAAACAAGAAAAATAAAGCCAGACTTACAGCCAGGAAGTCTGCATGTTAAAATCAGCTACAAGATAGATATTGCTGATCAAATACAGTAATTAGTGGAAGGTGTCAGGTCTATACCTAGCATTCAGAGACAGATTGGGGTGGGGGGACTTAAGAGATTTTCTGTTAAATTGGAGCAAATAGTCATAATATAGTCAGAGTTATTAGAGACCTGGTGAAATAACTACATAAACAGACTGGTGGCTAATCATATTCACTATGTATTAATTTAAATAAATTAATGTAAATGTAATGAATGCAATCACATTATTATTTTTTTCCTGGTCCCATAGGCTACTCTTAGGAATGTGGACCACAGCATGACATTGAAAATGTTGGGCTCCCTTGAGTTAAAGCAGAGTTGTCTATGTCAAAATGTAGCCATACAGTAAATTCAGCATTCTTTTTTCACCTGCTTCCAAAAATGGAGAAAGAAATGGCTAACTTTGGGACATCCAAGAGATAGTGGCTAAAAAGTTCACTTGAGATTCAGGTCTGGCATCGTAAAATATGACCAGCGATATAGTGTGATCTACTTAAGAATTCCATGTATGTCTCACAATTAGCTTAAAAGAAGAAAAACCTCGATCAAGTTTTTAGGCTGGTCTTTTCCAAACTGCTATTCTATCCCATTGTCGGTATAACAGATTGAAAGTATTAGAAATATGGTATTTGTTCTTTTAAAGATGTTCAGTACAAAAATGTTCACTTTTTTTTTTTTTTTGCTATTTCACCATATTAACATGTTGTCAAAGTTCAGTGAATATTGTAAGATTTGTGTATTTGTCTGGAGGGCAATGGGGGGATGGTGGGGTCATGTGTACACTGTGTTCTTCTAAGTTAAGATTAATTCTAACTCCCTTATTAAACACAAGAGAACATTTCACAGTCTTAGTTTAATATGGATGACTAATGAATGACCTTTTGATTTCTGGAAAAACATTGGATTATTAGTTGTTTGTTCCTGCTCCATTGACCTAACAATGAAGAATTGATTCCCCCACTCCTGACTTTTTTCCTTAGTTGCTAATGACTCCAAACGAGTTTATTCTGAAGAAATAAATCTGCCTGCACATTTCAGGTTACAAAGTCCTAGCTGCACTGGGAGGTAGGGAGGACAAATCACAATAACAGCTGACATAGAAGAATGTTTGAAGCAATCTGAGAAACAGAAACTCAAGAAAAAAAAAATGTTTTTCCCCAAAATGGAGAACCTACTTCCCTCAAGTATCATCCTGACGTTCTTCCTAATAGTGGCATGAACATGGCCTGGTTATGGTTTTCTTCTGTCATGTCATCTTGATATTGCCTTCATCTCATCCTCAGCCCACAGACAAGGCTGTGGAAAGTTTTCTTAAACTTCTTTAAGTAGTGTTTTCCCTCTTCTCCTGATACAGTTTTGGCATGGACACAATCTAACATGCTTCTTGAATGATGACTTTGAAGATGCTGTCAGGGATTGGGATCTGCCCTGATTCTAATGACCACTTTAGGCTACTGTGGGCATGCTCCCTCCCTACTGATTGCTGGACACTGACCTTGTGTGCTGTCACCTCCTGCTTTACCCCATATGCCTGTGACCTATCAGCTGTGTTATTTATGAACATGGGTTTAGCACTCTTTTAGAAGAGTGCTAGACCTATATTCAAAACAGCCCAATGACAGGATATAGGCATGGTCATTTTGGCTTGGGCTGCTGGAGAAACCAGGCACTTGCCCTCTGAAGAGGCATCCAGCTGTTTAATCCCTGACTAGCCCTTTTGAAAGCGCTTATCAAATCTCCCATGGATGCCTAATAAATATGGCTTGAATACTGCTTTGAAAGAGTGCTAAACCTGATTTGTAAACCTGGTTTTAGTATACTTTTGAAAGAGCATTAGATCTAGGTTTTAAAAAAAATGGACTTCTGATTTCTAGTTGCATACTGTCCTGCAGGTCAAATGAACGGGGAAAAATGCCAGGTTCTGCTTCCTGTTTGTTGCTGGCTCTCTCACCAGGAAATGCAATGCTGCTTTTCCCCTGCTTCTGCTGACAAGGCACTTCACATAACTTTTTTCTTTTTTTACTCTTTTTATTACTTTGTAGAGATGCCCCAAGTTTTTACTTGATAGGCTACTTCTGAAGGGTGACAGCCATGGCCACTCACTGCCAGCATCGTCAGTTCCTTGAAACCCTGGTAAGAGGACAAAAGCTGCTCATTATGGACGGAGAGTTTTTGCTTCACTCTGCACTCCTCTATATACCTGCAATCTGTCAGCCAGACTATTTTGGACATGGGTTTAAGGCTCTGGAACAGCAGCAGTCGTTTTACATGGTGTGCATTTCTAACTACAGCAGCATGGTCCTGGTGCCAGGCCTCTTGCATTTTTCAACCCATTCTAAAATTTCTACTGTTTCCCAGCTAAATTGTGTTCTAGGTTATTTTTGAGAAGGGAGATTAGTGATGTAGCAGTATGTCTGTTGAACGAGGAGCAAAGTCAAAATGGAGCTCTCTCTTCTCTGCTTAAATGTTCATTTGGTCTTTTAAATGTTATTAAAAGTTTTAGAAAAAAGCCTAAAAACTAACACATACTAATAAGAAAAGAAAGAAAGAAAGAAAGAAAGAGAAAGAAAGAAAGAAAGAAAGAAAGAAAGAAAGAAAGAAAGAAAGAAAGAAAGAAAGAAAGAAAACAAAAAGAAATAGAAAGAAGCAGCTTCTGATTTCTTTTGGAGCAAATAAGTACAATTACAAAATCAACTCTTACTGTATGATTACAAAAATAAGCTAACCTCTGCCCCTTAAATTACTACCTACAGCAAAAGTTGGGCCCCTTAAATTACTACCTATAGCAAAGTTGGGCCCCTTAAATTACTACCTATAGCAAAGTTGGGCCCCTTAAATTACTACCTACAGCAAAAGTTGGGCCCCTTAAATTACTACCTATAGCAAAGTTGGGCCCCTTAAATTACTACCTATAGCAAAAGTTGGGCCCCTTAAATTACTGCCTATACCTTCTTTTGCGTGCCTTCTATTAAATATTAAAAAATCAGACCCGTTAAATACTTTATGGATTATGTAGCTTAGCTCCTCATTTCTGACTTGTTCAGTAGCTCAGGCAGCAAAAGAAGCTGGTGGGGGTTCACTCTTTGCCCACAAGTGGTATGGTTTATTTCCTCTCCAATCCTCTTGAAGTGGAGAATGCAAAAGATAGTGTCAGCCCCTAAGCACAGTTTTATTAGTGGTAGACAAGGCTGTCAGGGAAATGAAAGGAGAGTATTAAATAATCAAGACATTCTGGCATTTGAGATATAGACCATCCTCAGGTAGCTGACAGGAAGACAGCAGGGCACTGTTTAAAGGACAGCCTGACCCACAGCAGCTTTTGAAGAGTGAAGTTTATACAGACCACTGCCTGGCCTGTTACGACATGGAAAAGCGGAGTCGCAAATGTCTGAAGCTGCCAGACTCTGCTTTTTTTGCAAAATGGACTCTTTCCCCCAGAAAAGAATGGGATCTTGGAAAGAAGAAAAGAAGATAAGGACAAGAAGGTTGAGGTTATGGCACTTAGCTTGCTCTAGCACTTGTCACAACCTCTTAGCCTGATGGGCTGTTTGAAACACCCTACAGCCATTTCCAAATACAGACAGAATAACATCCTCCCCGTACAGTGAAATCACTTTTATCAGTTTCCAGGGCAAAGAATCAAACTCAGCCAATCCACATTCAGAGAAAGGCCAGCAAAGGGGTTATATTTAATAAAGCCCTCCTCAGGTTACAGAGAAGACACCTGCCAATTGCCCTGAAAGGGGAGGAAAATGTAACCCATTCAAGCACAGTTGGAAAGCCTGTCTCTTTCGTTATTCCTGTGTGTAGTGGGGGGGATAGCCTGATAGGAAGTGTTGGATACACAGCTCTGTATCCTCCTTAAGAAAAGAGACAAGGATGCTAGGAAGTCCTCAGCCTGGGAATGCAACCTGGATTTATGCAGGAGCTTTCAGCTCACCTTTCTTGTTGTAGTTAACACACAATAAAGCCCACAGGGCAAGAGCAGTGTGCAAACAAAAGAAAAAAAGAAAAAAAAGGGGGGGAGCAAAAGCAAACCTTTTCAGTTTGTTTCTCTGACCTTTTAAAAACCAATTTGTCACTTCTGAATGTTTATCTCTCTCTCCTGAACTGCTCCACGCACACACACAAAACCCACAATCACACCTGATCTTGCCCCTGCCTTCCCAGTTTCAACTCCCACTGGCTCACAAAAAAGGAGTTTCATTTTTAAAAGCCATTGCTTGCCAGCCTTCATGCTTTTATGCGTCGACCTGTGTTTCCAAGCATCTGTCCTTTCAACAGGCTTATTAACAATGCCCTGCAAGGCCACTGTTCTTACTACCTGTGTAAAGTCTCTAGCTCCATTTCCTCCTCTTTCTCTGTTTTAGCAGTCCTGAAAAACAGTGCACCAAAAGTTATATGAAGCATGAAATAGCCTAGGATAGAGATTTATTTTTTTACTGGTTTTACTTAAACTTCCTTTAATTCAGTGGATCACACTGTAAATCAGCTTAATTAAATGAAGTTTCAGTAGCACCACGAAATAGGGAAGGGAAGGGAAGGGAAAAAGGAATTTTCATGATCACCTCAGTGTCACATCTGTTGAACAATGACTGTCCTAGCCTGAAGATACCTTATGGTGAATGTATACATTTTTAACTAGCAAACTTGGAAGTTGAGCTAAGGTGAGCAGGGCTTATTTTAGTTTATGTTTTACTCTTCTAGTTCACTTTTGCTAAAGAAATTATCTATCCCATACCAAGATTCCATAATCCAGAAATTGTTCTGTTTCGTTGTTGTTGTTTTAAACTGGGAATTTTAAACAGAGGAAACAGAATTTGCTTAGAACTATTTCATTGCAGTTATGATTTCAGCTTCACAGATCTTCCATTCTCTCATAGTTTGGTATTGCCATTACCAAGGAAAGAATTGGCATAAAAGAGGAATTTAGACAACTTGCCAATCAGGTTTAGATAAACTACGCATTGTAACTCTTAGTCATGTGCTATAAAAGGGCATGAAAGGGCTTTCATTTCGTGTGACACGTTGCTCAGCTGAAAATTATGGTTTTTCAAAAGCTGGTCATTTTCTTTCTTTCTTGGATGCCTTTCACTTTTTAATTTAAACTTTTCCCTCCTTCAGATTATGCTTATTGCTGAAGCTGAATGGGGCTGGATAAAAATCTAACGACAGGATTTGAGTCGAAGCGTTGCCTGGCAGCTCCTTATATTCACATGGTCATGTTGAGGTTTTCCTACTAACAGATTAAGACTGCTATTGTGCCTAATCATTTCTGGCCAGGTGAAGGGGTTGCATTTGATTGTCTCCTCGCACGTGCTTCATGCAAATCACCTGCGGGGGGAGGAAACCTGCCCGGACTTGTTCTCACTTCCTCTTTTTTCTCTGCCGGCAATGTAGGCAAGCAAGGCTTGCTCCAAAGGGAGCTAAGTCCTTTAAATATGTTTTGTTTTTGTTTTGCTTTCTGTAAATAAATTATTTTTATAGAAATGCTTGGTGTGTGACTTTTTTGACCTCTCCTGGGCTAAAGGCTTTCCCAGCATCTGCCAACAGGTCACACCACCAGAATGATCACTGAAGAGTTCCAAGGACAGTCCAAAACTTCAGAATTAAACTTGCAAGTCTGCAACTTGTGGAGTAGTGAGCTTATGGTGGACACTAAACCTTAGGGTGGAAGGCTGAAGATCTCAAATTTCTTCTCTCAGAGACCATCTGGAATTTCATACTCTGTTCCGGCCTCCTGCTTTAGAGTACGGTTTTCCCACTGCCACCCAAATCTTCATCTGGGATCCACCTATTAACCCCAGGATGTGTGAGAGAGAGGATTCTTACAACCTGTCCTATCTTTCTGGTGATTAAAAGGTGAATGTACAACAAGTGAAATGATCTCAAGAGTGCAGCCTTCTGACCATGTAGTGTAGAGGTGTGGGACTACAGTAGATGATTCAGCCCTTCCTTCTATGGTTAGGAGCTAGACCAATCTCACCAGAGAAAAACAAAATCAGATCTTAAAACCCACCTTAATGTTAATATTAAAACATTCAATATTTAAAAAATTAAAACATTCAATACTGAAAAAAAAGTACAGTAGCTGCTCATGGGATCATGGGAAAACAGCAGCTTAAAAATGCTTACAAAAGGAAATTCAATGCTCCAGTTTTTTGGGGGTAGGGAAACTCTTTTTGGAGATTGGAGTGAGATTCAATTATAACAAATCGTAAGAAGATTATAATAAAATAATACCTTTACATCTACCCTGAAGTACTAGCTTGTATAAGAACAGAGCACAATGACTTAGCACAACACACACACACACACACCATTTAATCTAATGCACATACATGTATATGTTTCTTCAGAAATAGCACTGTCTGAAGCATGCAGACCTCAGGAAATTTTGCTCTGTTTGTGACCTAGTACACACATCTCTTCTTCATGGGGAGGTATATCAACAGGGTGAAGTCAATGTATTCTGTCTGGGTTTTGCCAGATGGTTAGGTGGCTACATTGAAACAGCCACTTTGAGATATGCATACCATAGCTGTAGGTTTTATTTATTTTGTATGGCATAGCAGAATACAGCATTATTGCATAAAAGTTCACAGAGCGATATATAAAATGTGTATAAAATATAGAACATTGGCATAGTAGATTATTTTAAAAACACGTTGGGGTGCCATGTAGACTAGCCTCCTCATGGTGCAACCCGGGCAACATGACTTGTCACGGCCAAATAGTCTACACATCTGGCTGCTGGACCTTACAAGGATTTCCCAGCAAGAAAAAGCAGCATGAACACCAAAAATAAAAACAATGGCTCCTTTCATAGCTGTAGGTAAGAGCATGCTTTACATGCATAAATCTTAAATTCTATTGGCATATCCAAATAAGAGCAGGGGAACATGCACAAGACTGGATAGGAGGGAACTCGGGCTAATCAAAGAACTACATAAGAAAAAAACTCCAGTTCACATATTTTTATGGCCACAAATTCCTGAAAACCCCATTATACTGTTTATCTTCAATTCCTCTTTCCACATGGGTACAATACTAATGTAAAATTAAAAGGTTGTTGAAATGATTGCGGAGAAAATGCATACAAAGCAGTTTAATTCTGTATGATGGCTGTATCAATTTTCAGTATGACTACCAAATATACTTAGTTACAGAGTTATTTTAAGCATTGAGTCTGAGGCAAAAAGTACAGAAACAGCCACCACCACAACAACATATAAGAAAGGGGGAAGATTTGGAAGAGATTCACCTCAGCCTGAAGGATTCAAGTTTAATCTTTTGATGCTTTGGATAATCTCTGCTGATTTCTGCAGAAGCCAGCTTTGGAAATGAATGCTGGCAAAGAGCAGCTCAGATCTGAGAACAGTGTATGTATGTATATGTGTGTTTGTATGTGTGTGTGTGTGTGTGTGTGTGTGAGGGGGGGGGGTTCTTTTCAACTACACATAAAACTTTTACCTCAATGTGAGGGGTTTTCCAGTTCATTATTTCCAACCTCTTATCATCAACCTTTCATTCTATTCAATATAAATTTATAATCAAAAGAAAAGTTTGATTTTCAGGCAATTGAAATAACACCTACCCCTGGGTTACAAAACTGTTAAAAAAAAATCTTGTAGCCTGACAGTGAAATGGTGTGTTTTCATTTTCAGCAAACAGCATCAGTTGGAAATAGCTGGGGATTTAGAAGAACCATGCCATACCATACTAGAGTAGAGTCCCTCCCTCCCTCCCTCCCTCCCTCCCTCCCTCCCTCCCTCCCTCCCTTTCTTTCTTTCTTTCTTTCTTTCTTTCTTTCTTTCTTTCTTTCTTTCTTTCTTTCTTTCTTTCTTTCTTTCTTTCTTTCTTTCTTTCTTTCTTTCTAGAAAATATGTTTGGCAAGTCTGGCATTTCAGCAAAGGACAGGCCAATGACAGGGTTCAGACAAAAACTGGATTCAATGGAAATAAAATGGGCTTCTAGGCTTGCTAATGTGGATGTGGAAGTAAGCTAAACATGGATGGATCTGGGATGATTCCATTAATGCTGCTGTAAAATACCAGGAAGTGATTAGGACATATCGAAATAAAATGGCAGGTAGAAGGACCTAGCTTCTGCAGTTGACATCAGAAGTGCAAGCAGATTTCAGAAAGATGTTCTCTCAGATCCTGCAGTAATCCTATTAATCAGAGCAGGCAACTTTAGATTAGATGAAGAAATTGTATGATGAGACATTCCTTCTAAACAAGAAACCTGAGATTTAAGAGGATAGAATTCTGGGTATACACCGTCAACCTTTGATAATCAAATACAAGATGTCTTCCTTATTTAGTATACATAAAACTGTGATCTAGTTTGTACAACACATTAAAACATAGTGTGATTGGATTTAGCGAGTTATCGTTGTGGGTATTATACAGTAATAGAATGAGTAATTTATGACAGTTTATTATTGTATTTTATTAAGGTTGTTTTTACCATGTTTTGCTGTTGTTTTAATATCTGAAAATATCTAGAGTCCCTCCAGATTGGGATGGGAATAAATTGTATAAAATGCACCAATCAATGAATAAATCTGATCTAGGATCATAGCTGAAGCCATGGTTAACCTGCAGCCATGACTAGTTCTTGGCATATTTAGAAGTTGAGTTTCCCAAGTGGCATGAACCTGGGCTAATGACTAGCTAAATAAAGATACGATTTGAGAGCTACCACAAAGTGGAACCACTGCTGCAGTGACGTCTCTGCTGTTCTTAAGTCCTTATTTCATCCCAGGGGGTGAAATAAGGTGCAAGATGCAGATCCTTTGATTCCAAATGGGGTGTACATCACTTCATTCATTTCTTATGTTAAAGAAAAATAAATCTAAATCCCAGCTGGCCAACTATAGAGGAGAAGGAAGATCAGCAAACCACTGCAGGAAGAGATGCCTAGCACATTTGCACATCTCTTAGGTCTAAGCATGTCCCCTTAGTTGCATCAGTTACAATACAATCTTGTAATGTCATTTTAGAGTTCAATAGGTATACCTGGATAAGGTTCTCACTATCAAAAAGCACATTTATCGGATGAGGTTTTCACTGTGTCAAGGCAGAAGAGTTCAACACTTTCTAATTAAAACAGCAAGGATAACAAATCAACAACTGTTACCAGGAGTGTGGCATTTGTCGTAACTCTTCCGCCTGTCAGTGTGACCTTCCCCTCTCCTTTCTTGAATATTTTCAATAAATATTTGGAACACAATGAGTGTTTGTGTTTAAGGAGCAAGAAAATAGGTCCTGTTTCCCTCTGAGACCCAACAAGGTCAAGAATTAAGGAGATATGGCCTGGCCAGATGGAAATTTGGGGTCAGTGCTCTATGTATTTTCAATCTTTATAACTTTGGGCATGCCAGAAAATATCATTTATCACTTCTCCATTTTCCTCCATTTCTTTCATTTTATTTCCACTGCCCATTTTTTGACTAATAGACCCTTGGGACTTCAAAACAAATAAATTAGCTGAAATATACAATTAACTGATCACACTGTAGTACAGAGGACTTGCCTATCCTTATCTCAATTAATGCACTCCCATGTCATGGTGTACTCCAAATGTTGGTCTATTTTATATCCTTCCATGCAGTTAATTGGTTTTATCATCAATTTATTGCTTTTTATTGTTTTTTAATTTAGTTTGGTTTGGCCTGTAGTTCCTCATGTGCAATATTTGTAGAATGTCATATTATAGAAAGGAGAAAGGAAGGTCACATTTACAGCTTGAAAGAAAAGTAAGGCAAACTAGTTGGAAGAGTATGCTTGTCTGCTTTTTCCTACCTGGGATCCTCCAGATATTTGGGATTCCAAATCCCAGAATGCATCATCTGCACAGCCAATGCTGGCTAAGGATTCTGAGAGTTGAAGTCCAAGATATCTGGATAACCCAGGGTTGGGGAAGTCTAGTCCTAAGCTCTGCTTTATGGGGTTTCTTGGGGCTTTATTCTCTCCTTGCTCCTATTTAACACCTACACCAATGTTTTTTGAACTTGGCAACTTTAAAAGGTGTGGATTTCAGCTCCTAGAATTCCCCAGCCATTTGGCTGGGGAATTCTGGGAGTTGAAGTCCACACCTCTTAAAGTTGCTAAGTTTGAAAAACACAGATCTACACAAAGCTGCTGGGTGAGATCATCCATTAGCACATCACTATGGCCATGATACCCAATTATGCATCTGTATAATTGGGAACTGGCCATAAAAAGTGAATTAATGAAGAGATAAATAAAATTTTAAAACATGATGGACCAAACAGTTAATGCAGCATTTATTTTGGATTAAACAAAGTAGTGGGGAATGCACCAAAGTCCAAGAGATTAATAAAACTCAATTAGATGCTTTGCCTTCTCTCAAGAATTGGGTTAATCAGGGACATAATGGTAAATTCTGAAGTGCAGGAGTTCATAATATATTTACAGAAGCAACCACCCCACTATACACAGAGAAGAACAGCAGCGTAGCAAAGTAAGCTATTAGAAACAGCATGGCTCCAATTCTACATATAATTACCTGGAAATTAACTCTATCAAAGTCAGTGGTACACACAACTGATAGGACAGGGCTCAATTTGTAAAACATGTTGAGCATTAAGAAAAGATCCACAACCAACCATTTGCAGTACAGTCTTTAGCTTATACAGTGGTGCTTAAAAGTTTGTTAACCCTTTTGAATTTTCTGCATAAATATGACCTAAAACATGATCTGTTCTCCACACAAATCCTAAAACTAGGTAAAGAGAACCCAATTAAACAAGTCAGTCAAAAACGTTATACTTGTTCATTGATTTATTGAGGAAAATGATCCAAAGGTACATACCTGCGTGTGGCAAAAGTATGTGAATGTTTGCTTTCAGTAATTGGTGTGCCCCCTTGGGAAACAATAACTGCAAGGAAACATTTCTGATAACTGTTGATCAGTCCTGCACATTGGCTTGAAGGAATTTTAACCCATTCCTCCTTACAGAACAGCTTCAACTCAGGGATGCTGGTGGGCTTCGTCACATGAACTGCTCACTTCAGGTCCTTCCACAGCATTTCTCTAGGATGAAGGTCAGGAGCTTGACTTGGCCATTCCAAAACATTAACTTTCTTCTGATTTAACCAATTTTGGTCATACAACTTGTGTGTTTTGGGTCATTGTCTTGCTGCATGACCCACTTTCTCTTGAGTTTCATTTCATGGACAGATACCTTGGCGTTTCCCTGTATAGCTTAACATACAAACTGTTAGTTTAAAATGAATGGGAAAACCAATATTTAGCTACTGTTTGGGTACAATACTCATGTTTTGACTTCCTCTGTCACAGCAGTTGGGAGTTTGATACCATCCAGATGTTTTGGATTTTCATCAGCTCCAACCAGATATCAGCATTGACAAGGATTGTGGGAGTCATAGTCCAACATTTCTGAAGACACATGCTTAATGCTAACCTGGGTGAAGGCTTCATGGATGCCTGATAAGGACATATACATATTACACACACACACACTAACCATGTATATGAGACTATTTTTGACTCTTTCAGAATCTTGGAGAGCTCAATACAAGAAACTATTTGTTGGCGTTAACTCTGAGTATATATTCTCTTGCTTCAATACCTGTTTATGCTCATTTTAGGACTTAAAAAAACAGAACAGCAAGGAGATTCCTTAGTTCTCCCTTTGTTCACTCCTGATTCCTGGGCTTGAAGAGCTCATTCTGAAGTCTAAGACTCTTGCCAGTGTAAAGGGTGAAATCAGTGTGACAAGAGCTTTCTCATGCCACCGACAGCTACTGTCTCAACAGTGGACAGATGGCCAAGAGATTCACAGCTGAGAAAAGAGCATCAAAGGTCTGTTGACCTGAAAAGAAAGGAGGAAAAGTCCCAGGATGTGAACCTTGAAAGTTGTATATAGGGCAGGTTTCTCATGCAGAACTTCTTTGTATGTATGACTGTTAATTTGTTGTAGTAAATAAATTTCTTTAAACAGCCTGTATCTATTTTGGATGAAGCAATAGCTACAGATCCTCTTGCAACCTTGCTTACAATGAGTTAGGTTGCAATGCCTTTCTATAGTAACTGAACAAAGGTGTGACCCAGATGGAGCAGTTAATGCAGCAATGACCTAAGTTCAGCAAGTAAGGCAGAATCTCCCTCAGCCATCGGCTCCCAATCTTCTCACAGCCCAAGACCCAGTAGTCACTGTTGCTGTATGTGTAGTCACACACACTGCTTATATTGTGGAGAACCTGGACATTTTGCACATCATCTCAATCAGAGATGATGGAAAGCCGTGCTGTTATTTCATGTTGCACATATTCCCATCACTCTGAAGCCTCCCTGGCTGCCATATTTTCTGATCTGGAACACAAAAGGCCCATGAAAGGAAGTTCCTTCTGTTACCTTCCCTTGAAATATGGGAAGCCACAGAGACTGCATACTGCTGGAGAAAGGATGGCACAATAAAAGACAGGGCAATGATGCTAGCTCAAAAAGCACCAAGAGAATTTGATAAGAAAATCTCAGGCATCTTAATATTGTGAAAGTCTTTTCACTTCTGAGAAATTACAAGACAGACTTTGACACAGCATTAGTTGAAACGACAATAAAATGGAGCAAAATGAAGCTGGGAACTACATATAGCTCGACACTTGAAGATCTGTTGTTGCTGCTGCTGATAGTTCACCTCACAGACACAGAATAACTTTGTAACTGGCAGGATACCATATTCCAGTAAGGCTTACTGCCTTTGTTTGTCCACAACTTCCTCCGTCTTAACCTTCTTAGGTGTGCTTCCACCATCTGTGTCTTGGAGATGGTGTTTTAATTTTTGATGATATTCTGGATGTAACTTTGCTCCAGAGGATTTGGATAATAAAAATCACAGCTCTTACTTACCCAGATCTGATTAGAGCATTGCTATTACTCATGTATTTCTGCCACAATCCCTGGCATTACTGATTCTTAACTTTATGTCCTGCTCCCTCTTCAGCTCCTTCTGAAGCTTCATTTAATCTCTACAATACCAGCCCTGTGAGGTAAGATGTGCTGAGAGAGAAGGACTGACCCAAAGTCTTCCATTTTCCAGTTTTCATGATTGAGGCTGGACTCATACCTGGGTTGGTCCTATTCCTTGTCTAACACCTGATCCATTATACCATACTGGTTGTTCCAAAAATGTCCCTTCAAACCTGGAAATCCGGAAACAACAATGACTGCAAGTGTGGTCTTCTCAGTTCTTCCCCACATACCTGTCAAGGGCACCATAAAGGACAGCTGTGCCTCATGGGCATCAGAAAGGGGCTTTCAAGGGAGGAAATAGCTCCTGAATTAAGTCATAAAACCCAACTTACCAGCTTTCATTTGTCTCTCTTCCAGAAAAAACTTTCTTCCAACAAAACGTATACTCTCTTCTGCTCATTTTCTGAGAAAAGCATCTTCTGGCTTTTCAGTGTTGAAAAGTGATTGACCCAGACACAGTGATTGACAGAGACACTGTTGTTGTTGTTTTAATTATTATTATTATTATTATTTTATTATTATTTTTGTTTGATGGGATATGATTGCTGCCTCCTAAATTGGCATTCCAAGCTTTACAGGAAGCTGACACTGTTCAACACTGTCTCTTTACATAGAGACATTGTGTGTGTGTGTATGTATGTATGTTTAGAGGATCTGAATTATAAATATTACAACCCAAAACTGGTTTTATTTTTCCTTTGTATTTTGAAATATTGGAAATGTTATCTGGCCAGTGCATACAGCTAAAGACCATCGCTATTACATGCATGTTGCAAATAGTTATTAATACTGTTGTTATTGCTATCATCATCATCACCATGTAATGGTTGCCTAATCCCAAATACTCAGTCTCACAAGCTCGGGCTTAAAGATAACTGATTTATTAAAGGAATAGTATGCAAATACAGAGAAAGCTGAGAATGAGCAAAAGCGCGCCAAATACAAACTTAAAAGCATTGCCTGTGAGCAAGTTCCGCCCCATCCCTCGTCAGGACGCTCCCCCTCCCAGGTGCTAGAAGCCGTTAGACGTGCCTGGGAAAGTAACCTTGAACAGGAGCGCAAACCCAAACATACATTCCAAGCCCTCAAAACAACGGAGGGCGGAGGAATGGAAAAACCCTGGATGGGGAAAGGAACACAGAAAAGAAGGTGACATGTGAAACGTTACAATGTTAACAGAACATTGAAATGGGTAACATGACACACCATCATCATCATCATCTAGAGGTGACCAACTCCAAAACAAATCTGGGTAGTTTACACTTAACAAGCAGAAAGAAATATGATCATATACATCTGGACAAACCCCACTCCATAAACACAACTGACCAGAAATCCACAATCACCCCACCCCAGGGGTCAAGAGCCTATAGCACCAGCCCCACAAAGAGATCCTTTATTGGAATACTCATTATATAGTGATGGGGCAGGAGGATTATGTATTATTAGCAATCTCTGCAGGAGATTGCTGCAATCTCAAATATTAGCAATCTCTGCAGGAGGATGCAGCAGACAACCCTGCAGAGATTGCTAATATTTGTTATCCAGCCTTCTGGGGTGTATGCGTGTGGAAGGGGACAAAGCTGATTATAATAACAACATATTTTATTAAGAGCTGGAGGGTTTATATATATATATAGGGCTAAGCAAGTAATACTTTCTCTTACTTCCTGGTGGAATCTTTAGGTACAGCCTGATGCCAAGGTGTTGTGGCATGTGGGTTGCTCAGAAATTAGTATCTTCTCATGTGTTATAAAGTCCACCTAGTTAGTTGTCTGTAGCTAACCTTAGATGATCTCAAAATACTAAGCAGAGGTGGATCTGGTTAGCAGATCACCAGGAACTCCCAGAGCAGTAGTCTAGACCAAGAAGTGAAAACAAATCCCTGAAGAAGGCACTAACAAACTACTTCAATATTGTTGCCAATAAAATAACATCTGCGCATAATGCATCTAAGTTGTCACAAAGAACCTAACTTGATAAGGGAGAATTTATCTTCACCTTTCATGATGCCTAAACTCTAGATCCTAGAAATACCTTGTAAGCTAGATCAAATGGCATTATGTAGTTGAAGCATGCCAGAAAATACATTCTATTTATTTATTTCATATACTGTATATCCTGCTCTTTCCTCCAAAACAGCACTCAGGAGGGCTGGCATGATCTATCTTGACTGACCAGAAGCACCTCTGATTAATCTGTATTAAGCATCATGGGGAGAAGCAAGGCTGTAATGTCCATTTGGCTCCACCCCAGTTAGGAGCATAGATGAAAGTCCAGGTTTCCCAGCAGCTCAGCTCCCAAGCCAGCTGTAAAAACCTTTCGGTTTCTTCAGTTAATTCAGAAGGAACCACCGCCCAGAACACGTGTGGTTAATCTCTTGATCTTCTTTTGATCCAGGAAGGTTGCACCGGCTGGAATCCACCTCCTAGCCAGCTTCAGGATTTGAACAGCTTTCTTGGAATTCAACCCATGAGAATTTCTCCATGGATAGAAGCATGTTACCTGGATCCCATAAAAAAGGGTGGAAAAGACTTATACATAGGAAAGAAGTAGTATCCAGATTGCAAAACCTAAAAATACATTTTTCTTGAAAGATTTGTTGTCTGAACTGCTAAAGCACTGGTGTAACTTAATGGCAGATCTGCTCTCGGATGCTACTGGGCATTGTTTTTAAATGAAGGGATGGTCAGACACAAAATCAGCTGTTCCTGCAGCAAACATACAGTACATTTCTAAGAGTATTGGTGCAATCTAACATTCAAATAATGCTAAATAGTTGCATTCTGTTAGCCAATGAACGAAAATGGCTTTGATGGAGGCTCAAGTAGAATTCCTTTGAAGCAAATACATGAAGCAGCATGACACATGACACTTCGTGGTATAGCAATGTGGCTATAACTCTGCTGGCCAACAGGGGGTTCTGTGCCTTGCAGGAAATGTGCAGAATCCCATTTATATTAAAAGAAAGCATCTCATGGAGGCAGATCTGCCCTGCTTTGTCCTTCAGATGAAGTACCTCATTGAGACAAAACCTGACCAATCTCTACAGTTCTACTAGTTGGTCACAATCTCAAAAGCCGTAGCAACCAGGGAAAGGTGTTCAGGGGTGCCTGTGCTGTTAAAAGATGTCTGCACAGGAATAGACTCTCTTTTAACAAAGGCAGTAGGCAGAGTACAGGGAAAGACCTCTAAGGAATTTTTGGGCATCCTTTCAGCTTCTCATGGGATGAGCAAACACGTTAGAGGAAAAGTAACTGTGCACATCAGATCCCAGAAGACTTTTGCTGTCAGCAGTGAAGAGGAAAGAGAATTAAGTAGTTGGAACTTGTGCCAAAGAGAGCAGATGGTGCACATGCAGAGTGGCAAGAGGACCAAGGGAGATTGCCTGGGCCCAAGCTGTGCTGCGCAAGTGGCAGTGCTGAAGGAGCTGCTGTCATTGAGCAGTTATGACATAGTTGGATGAATATTTCTATGTCAGGTTTGATTTTCCTGTTTTCCTGACTTCCACATCATTTTCAGTTTATGAATCTCCTAACTCAGTAAGGAAAAATATTCATCATAAAATCGCATACTGATTTTGGTGCACATTTCCTGCCATATATTTACAAAGAGATTTTTGCTTTGTCTAACATATTTCTGCATGTGTATTTCCTTACCCAGAGCCAGTTTGGTGTAGCGGTTAAGATACCAGGCTAGAAAACGGGAGATGGTGAGTTCTAGGCCTGCCTTGGGCATGAAGCCAGCTGGGCGACCTTGGGCCAGTCCCTCTCTCTCAGCCCTAGGAAGGAGGCAATGGCAAACCACTCTAGAAATCTTGCCAAGAAAACTGCAGGGACTTGTCCAGGCAGTCACCAGGAGTCAAGAATGACTCAAAGGAAGGAAGGAAGGAAGGAAGGAAGGAAGGAAGGAAGGAAGGAAGGAAGGAAGGAAGGAAGGAAGGAAGGAAGGAAGGAAAGAAAAGAAAAGAAAAGCCCACCAAAAAACCCCAATCAACTTCTTTACCCAAAAGATGCTTTTTAAGAATACTTTTAAAAAGTACTTCTTTTTTTAGTTGTGAACACCCAAGTTCTGAGATGCACATTTCAGTAAGTGCATTCCAAATCACATTTCAGCATCAGAGATGTAAACATTCTCTTATAAGAATTTGTTCAGAACAGATTCCTTCTCCATCCTGGAGCGATGAGATAGCAATCTCTAGTCTGGATCTCATCTTAGTAGACATTCAGCTAGTGGAGAAAAACAGGTGCAACTGTCCTTGGCTTGACTAAAGCAAGTAATACATTTTGAAGATCATGTTGCATAGTAGCAATCATTAAAATGGGCTGGGAGCATTAATCTCTTTTCACTAATCCAACAAGCTGTCTTTAATTGTCCAGAAGATCAATTTCTTTACTTTGACCTGGGAAAGGAAAATGGAGTGTGTATTTATTAATCTTAATCTAGGTTCTTCCAATATATTGGATCTAGAACTGGCCCACTGGGGGCATCAGATGAGGGAAAGGCTAGTTTTATAATTGACAGAAAGCTGAAAGGCATTGTCAGGGCAAATTGACACATTCCTGGGCACTTCTTCTGAAAAATTACATAGATCCAAATCTTAGAAAGCATGAGGAATAAGACTAATGAAAGCAACTTGGGATCTTCCCAACCATGTTTCTTTTGTTCTATACCTTGCAAATGTCGTTATAACTGGATATGTGATATAACCCCAGTTTCCCAGTCCCTGACTCTATTACAAAATGATACATGGTTGTACACAATACTGAGTGTCACCAGGACAATGGCTATTTGTCCACATTACACAAGATAGTATGCTGCTTACATTTACTCATTATTGACTCCAGGTGATGAATGTTTGGAGTCTGGAAAATGTACAAGATTTAAAAAGAATACTATATATAAGAGCTGGGAAGTATCTGCTGACAGCTTCTGCTTCCACGCTATTCAACTTCATTCTAGTGGATATTTTAAAATGACTTTAATGTCCAGCTTATACAATCAGTAGTACAAAATATTTTCTACGGCAAGAAGGGCGAGCAAGCCAAAAGATACCACTAGAGCAAAAATCAGAGAATCACAGGTTTGGCTGAGGCCATGTAAGCCACCTGATACAATTTCCTGTTTAAGGACATATTTGGTAAATGGTGATCTATCCTCTTCTTCAAAACCGTCAGCAAGGGACAGCCTACCAACCTTCTAGCTTATTGGTCCCAAGGTCAAATTATGCGCAGCATCAAACATTTCCCTCAGTATTCAGTTAGGATCTACCCTCCTTTTGTTTAGCTGTGCTCTCTGGGACAACAAATGCTTGTTCTCTTCCATATGATGACCTATCAAATACTTGAAGAGTTCTATCTCCATCCTGACTTTCAAACTTCTCTTGTCCTTCTGTTTAAAAATCCCCATTTCTTCCAAGTTTTGTTCCATGTTGCTGGCTGTTGAAACGATGGGTAAATGAATTAAAGGTCTGGGTTTGTTTATTTATTTATTTGTTTGTTTATTTATTAAATTTATATCACGTTGTTTGAGGCAACTTCATGGCAATGCATGTAGACCATATCCAAAACTGAGAAACATTGCATATAATTTGCTAATTTGGGGGGAAAAAAAAACTTCAATTTTGACTTTGGTCTTGTCTGTTAAGAAATAAGAGTAAAAATGAATTGATTTCTCTCTGTGTGTGTGTGTGTGTTTGTGTATAGATGCAGAACCAATGGTAATATTGCTCAGGATGAGTAACCTATAGTTCTAGAGCTTCTACCACCACAACTTTTTTTTTTTTTCCAGCTCACAGATGCCTCTCAGATCATGCCAAACTTTAGTGCTGCAATTCCCTGTCATGCTGAAGTGGAAAAACCAGACCCTGTCATGTAATTCCTAAATTAAATATGACAACTTTAATTAACAGCAACAGATAACCTGACAATGCCTAAATGAAAAAATACAAGCCACTTATTTATAACATTACCACATCTATCACAGGCCTTCTTCCTCCCAAATATTAAATACTGTCCCTAGTCACCAAATGATAATCCACCCCCTTTAAAGATGCTATGTAAATCTATATTGGAGGTGTGTGGATCAGCCATGATTCAATACAAATTGTCCACTTGAAATGATCTGCAAAATTGGGTCAATTGGTTTTGACACTTTGGTTTGATGGGCCAGATTGCACCAATTTGATTTTCCAACCTTAGAAAAAATAATGGCTTTTGGCCATGCACAAATCAACAATTCCTGTTCAAGAAGAGAGCTACATGGACACACTCACCAAGTTTTCTTGGGAACAATACAGAATTAGTTTGTCATTTCCTTTGGATTTCTCACTCTTGCTGACAGCTTTAGCATTCACTGATAATCTCTGATCCAAGGGCCAACCAAGTCCAACTCCACTAAGCTTTCTGAAGGTTGCTGAGAGTTGGCTTGCTAGTGCCTTCCGGACTGATTTTGAGGCACCTGATTCAATTTGATGACTTCTTCCAAATTGTCAATCAGATCAAGAAAGCCAATTGGATTTGGAAATTCAATTGAACTGCCTTCAAATTAAATCTCCAATTCATATCTTGGCACATCCCAAATAACTATTAGTTTCCATCAGTTGACTTATTTATGTAAAATGTTTGTATGCTACCTCCTCCTTAAATGGCTTGGGGTGGTTGGTATTGCTTTACTGTAGGAAGCACATAGGATGGCTTTGACACCATTCTGGCTTTGGTTGACGCTACTATAGCTGGCATCTGAATTTGTCCAGCCTATTTCCTTGAAACTCTTTTTATCCATGGGCTTCAAGAAAACAAAACCCCTTTCAAAGCAGTATTTCTCCATTACTCACCAGCTTTCATATACCCTGACAGCCTTACAGATCTGGTGGTTTTCCCATACTCAGAAAGACAAAGATTTATTTTGCTGCTTGGAAGTACTTAAAACCCTGCAGGTTACTAACAGACAGCAGAAACAGGCATTCCTGAGATGCAACAAGATAAATGCGTTTTGCTGCATCTCAGAAGAAATACCTTTAAATGCTGAAAACAAATGGCCTCATTTATCAAGGCTGCAATTTCAAAGTCTGTTAAGGGGACACTTCTCAACATGTTTGAATCAGTATACTGGTCTTTTCATGTGCAGCTGCATCAGCTCTCTGGCGCCAAAGCCAGGATGTGCTTGGAAGTATTCTATAGCTGAGGAACAGCCTGTTTGAAAGGTCTGTTTTTTGTAGATTCCCAATCACCTTCACAAAGCAAATATTCCTATGGTATTCTATAGGGCTTTTTCCTCCCACAAAAGGAACAGATGTGGGACATGTAATATTTTCCTGGGCCAGCTACACTCCTTCCCCTTCTCATCCCTCTTCTCCTTCTCCTGTATCATCTCCTCCTCCTCCCCCTGTTTAATTCAAGAGAACAAGAAAGAAAAAATATGAAAGAAAAAAGGAATAACAGATTCAAAAAAGAAAAACAAGAAAGCTGAAACAATGCAATTGCAACAAAAATAAATGCTATATATAAGAGCTTTTTATGAAAAGATAACCATATTTCATTGTAGCTGTCCATGCATAAACTATGGCTACAGGCAACTCATTGACAGATCACAAATTAATATCATGTCTTCAATCCACTGGGTAATTGGGGACATAAATTTGTCTTTCCAACATTGAAGAACTAACCTCTTGGCAATAATAAAGGTATGGAGAATCCATTTCCATTGTCCAGCTGTCAATTTCTGTGTAGTATGTATGCAGTTCAAAAACATGTGTTCATCTAAAAATATTAAACTTCGTTCCGAAGTCAAGTTAATATACAGTATGTACAGTAATTACTTCTTCCCAGAATATAATAACTTTAGGATATTGCAAAAAACAAACAAACATGTGTTTTATGAACTGTTCTTCTGGTTGCATCTCCAACAACATTATTTACTCATTCCTTTTCTGAACAAGCACAATGGGGGTCCAAAAAATCTGAAATATTATTGTTTTGTTTTACAAGCTGTAATCTAAGTTCTAATGGGTTTTTTGGTACTGAGGTAAAAGCATTTTCCCACTGTTTAGGCAAAATGGGGGTCTCCAGTTTCTTTTCCTATCAGGAAGGTGCTTAACAGCTAATTAAACAAATATGATGCATCTTGATTCTTTCTTTAATGGGTATTTCACAGGAGGGGAATTTTGCATTTATTTGTTTGTTGGTTTAATGTTTCCCTCCCCTCCCCTCCCCTCCTCTCCCTCTCCCTCCCCTTCCTCATCCCTTTCCATCCTCATCCTCATCCTTTGTAACCCCAGCTTGCAAACTCTTCAAACAAATGCATCTGCTCCCAGGATTCTTTGACAGCTGTGGAGGTCAGCCATGTCATCCCAGGAAAAGATACTGCTGGTTTAAGGAGCTACAAGCAGGGGCTATGCAAGCACTCCCATGTGCTCTAAAATACTTGCTTTGGCTTTGAATCTAAGTCTGGCATAACACTCTAGCTTACCCTGCTTTTGTCACAGAAACAAGCAGCCTGGATCTTGGTTTAACATTTGCTCCACTTCAGTTTCATCCTGTTCATTAAAGAGGTGGGATGAAGTTGAGGCAGACCAAAATGAAGATGTGAAAGTGATGAATTTCACCCAGAATTCAGAGTAAGAAGCCATCTTTATTGGTGGCCAGCTGGCCGGCCTGCATCCTTCCTTCCTTCCTTCCTTCCTTCCTTCCTTCCTTCCTTCCTTCCTTCCTTCCTTCCTTCCTTCCTTCCTTCCTTCCTTCCTTCCATGAGGAAGGTTTCTTATGCCTTTCAAAATCAGGTGAGTTCAGCCCTTCAAGGTAGACCAGACTAAGAAACCAACGACATATAAGTCAGGACTACATTTATTGTAACAGTTGTAATAGCATAATTTTGCAATGTGCTTCCCCCTCTCCCTCATTTTATCTAGGGAAGGGCTTGTCTGAGACATTTTCTCACGTTACTTTCTTGGCTGGGACCCAGGGTCCTTTTATCTGACTGTTGCCTGGATAGCAGCTCTTCAAGGCCATTCCCTCTGCCCACTATGGGTGTTCAGTTACTAGGTGGTGCCCAGCTTGACTGCTGCTTGTAGCTTCTGGCTCCGTCATTTTCATCCTTTTACAGTTCTTGTTTCCAGGATGTTTAGATTTTGTCACTTTTATTGATTGTTGTAAACCAGCTAGAGGGCCTTCATATGAAAAGATGGGCCACAAATCCTGTAAATGAATGGCTTTTCTAGATGTGAGGGAGAGCTTAGACATTATTTATCTAAGTCTACATTCTAAGTTTACCTGACAAATTTATGGCCTAGGTATGATTTTCACTAGTCCTTGGCTGCAATGGTTCCATCAAATACATGGGGAGATTTTTTTGGATGGGGAGCAGGTTAATTAAACAAAGGGAGGTATTTTACACTGTGGTAACCCTGAGCTTATGCAGATAATTGAAGTGTCATCAGCAAATCAGAATCAATCTAATCTACATGACAGGTGCATGCTAAGGATATCAAAACTGTTCATTCAGTTACAACGGCCAATGGTACCATCAACATCTACAAGTCCACTTCCTAAGCAGAAGGACTATTTTATCTTATCACCTGCTCCCCTCCTTAGTGATTGTGAGTGGCCGGTGACCGACTTGCATCTTTCAATTAACATCTGGAAGAGAGCTGCTTACAGTAGACAAACCAGCTGTTCCTATTTACTCTTGCAAAATAACAAACTTCCAGCTCTAACCCCAATCGGATAACTATTCCCCTCCTTTGTCATAGCAGATGCCCAGTGCCTGCTAGACACTTAATCTTCATTCATATCTAACCTTACTTTGTTGATGCCTAAACTGAGCAACTCTGTGGGTGGAAGGAGAAAGAGAGGTGCAGTGTTATAAAACCTGCCCAATGAAAGCAACCCTTTGGGAGTCAAATTCCATTGACTGGCAGATGGAGGAGGGGCCCTTGATGCTGTAAGTAATTAATAGGGACCAGTTAAATAAACATCATGCTGTCTGTTTGGGTCCTGGCAGCTCGTTTAATGTGTTCCTGCTTTGTTATCCATCTTGCAAATTCTAAATTAGTAAGCAATACAAGAATTTCAGAAAACAGTGAGTTATTTCTTCCATAGGGGGAACATTCAAATGTGGACATGCAGACCTTCGTGAAATCCCAAAACACAGCCTCAGAAAACGTGCAGCTCAGGATTTATTGGCATACGTAGATCAACTTGTTGAAGAATGAAACAGCTGTACCTCTGTCTCTGCAAAGAGGGGTCAGGCCTAGTGGTGTATATCAAAGGGAGTGACAGATCTAATTTTAAGAGTGAAAGTGGGTGAGAAGGTGCTAACCTTCAACTATGCAAACCATAAATCCATGCATTGTCTATTCTCAGGGATTTCTTTCTCTGCCAAATTCATTTCTGGTAAAATCTGTTAAATAATTCTTGTGAGGAGCAGGCTATGAGGGAGAAGCCCTATAGAACAGGAGATCTCTCTCTCTCTCTCCTATCTTCTAGAAGCTCAAGGGGACATCACACCTTCCTCCAATTTTCACTAAGAGTTATTTTGGTTGGTGTCAGGGTAGCCCTTACCTCAAATAAGACATGGACTCACTTAGAGGGACTAAGGATTTCCGAGTTTATTGAGGTAGAATGCGTACAGAGAAAAAGATGGGAATGGGGGTGTGGTAGCCCTGTTTATACTTTAGTGGCGGACCTTGCTCTTCTCCACCCCCATTGTCCCCAAGCCGGGTCCGGATGGTGCTTAGCGCCGGTATCGCTCTCTGATGGGTTTTCCGGGCTATCTCCGATGTCTTCTCTTTGTTTCTTTGCCTCCATCTGGTGCAGGTGCGTCCCCCTGGGGTAATAGGTAGGAGTTTCCCCGATCCGTTGATGGTTCCATGTCCTGTTTGAGTTGCTCTCCTATTATCTGTTGATGGGTTTGGGATTATGTGTGCTTAAGGGATTATGTGTGTGGTTAATGGGACAATGGTTGACCCTTCCTCTTTTCCTGATGTGCATGTTCCCCGTTGTGATGCACTTATGCCTTGCAATGGGGAACATGACAGTTGGGCTAAGAGTTGGGCAATATGTTTTCATTGCCAAGGGGATTTTTGAACATTGATCTCCCCAGTCCTAGTTCAACATCTTAACCACAACACTATACTGTCTCTCTTTAGTATCCTCAACAATTCATTTATATGCCTCTGAAAATCGAGCTGCCACCATGATTTTACTGGGTTTGGATCAGGCAATTTTACAGTGATATCTCTATTGCTACCACCTGTAGGTTGGGCCCTAAGGTATCTGATGTTCAATAACCATTGGGAGTGTTGCTAGCCTCCCTGCCACATAGCAACCTCCCTGCCTGAGCTGATGGAGGCCATCTCGGGGTTGGCGGTAGAGTTTCCCAGACTTATGATTCTGGGGAATTTCAACCTGCCATCCCTGGGGCAGGCCTTGGAGGTGGCTCAGGAGTTCATGGCCACCATGACAGCCATGGGCCTGTCTCAGATTATTTGAGACCTGATTTGAGATAGTGGCTTCACACAGGACTTGGTTTTCTTGTCAGGGCAGTGGCAATGTGATCTGAGGGTAGAGTTACATCTGTCCCCTTTATCATGGTCAGATCAAGCCCTGGTGGCCTTGAGATTCACCTATGCTGCCCTCCTCTGCAGGGAGGCAGGACCCATTCAATTGGTCCACCCCCAGTGACTGATGGACCCAGTGGGGTTTCAGAGGGAGCTGGGGGTTATACCCAAGGTTCTGCTGCATGGCCCAGCAGAGACCCTGGCCGCAGTCTGGAATAGGGAGGTGGCCAGGGCCTTGGGCAGGATTGTGCCTGTGTGGCCTCTCTTGTCCTTTCAGACCTGATACTCACAGTGGTTTATGGAGGAGTTGAGGGTTCCGAAGAGAATCAAGAGATGACTAGAGTGCTGCTGGAGGAAGACAAAGACTGAACCCAACTAAACACGAACTATAGCCACTGTTAAGGCCTACCTTGTGCCGGTAAGACTGGCAAAACATCATTATTTCTCCACTCTTATTCCATCTGCAGAATGCCATCCAGCAGCATTGTATAAGATCACCTGATCCCTTTTGGGGAAGATGGATCTATTAATTCATCTACAGGGCCATGCAGAGGAGTTTTCTGGGCATCAGCAGGATAAAATTGCTTGGATCCATTCCAAGTTGGATGCCAAGCATGTGGTGGGGTCTGTGGAGATGCCTGGGGAACGTGCTTACCTGGTTATCTGGGAACAGTTTGATCCTGTTGGGCCTGAGGAAGTGGACATTACTCTCTAGACTGTAAATGCCACCATTTGTCAATTAGATCCTTGTCCCTCCTGGCTGGTGAAGGCAGCTTGGGAGGTGACATGTGGGTGGGTCCAGACAATGATAAATTCATCCTTGAGGGCGGAAGTGTTTCTGGCTGCTTTTAAGGAGATGTTGGTGCACCCCTCCTCAGGAAACTGTCACTGGATCCCAGCGTGCTGGACAATTTTCATCCGGTCTCCCACCTCCCTCTTTAGGGAAGGTGGTTGAGAAAGTTGTGGTGCTGCAGCTCCAGAGGATCCTGGATGAAACAGATTATCTGGACCCCCTTCAGGTGGGTTTCAGGCCCAGATATGGGACAGAAACAGCTTTGGTTACGCTTATGGATGATCTCTGATGGGAGCAGGATGGGGGCAGTGCATCCATCCTTGCTCTTCTTGACCTCTCAGTGGCTTTTGATACCATCGACCATCCTTTTGGTTCAGCTCAGGGAGTTTGGGGTGGGCGGCACAGTTTTGTGCTGGTTCACTTCCTTCCTCCAGGGCCAATCCCAATCAGTGTTGATAGGAAGCGAGAGATCCGACCCTTGACCCCTCCTTTGTGGGGTGCCACAAGTTTTGGTTCTCTTCCCTCTCCTATTTAACATCTACATGAAACCACTGGGTGAGATCATCCATCACCACGGGGTGAGGTATCATCAATATGCTAATGATTTAAAGATTTCCCTTGACATTAAGTCCAGTTTTGTCCAACTCTAGGGGGTGGTGCTCATCTCCGTTTCAAAGCCAAAGAGCCGGCGTTTGTCCATAGACACTTCCATGGTCATGTGGCCGGCATGACTAAACAGAACGCCATTACCTGCCCACCGAAGCGGTACCTATTAATCTACTCACATTTGCATGTTTTCGAACTGCTGTTGATACTCAACTATATATCAGTACCTTGGGTGACATAAGTGATGCTGATGCCACCCTTTCACAGTGACTGGAGGCTATGGGGGTCTGGATGGGGAACAACAGGCTTCAACTGAACCCTGGGAAGATGGAGTGGCTGTGGGTTAATGGCTCTTCTGTATCCGGGACTTTGTCATCTTTGGTTCTGGATGGGGTTCCACTGCCCCAGACAGATCCGGTGCTTAATCTGGGGGTCCTTCTGGACTCACAACTCCTGATTACAGAGCAGGTTGCAGCCATGGCCAGAAGGGTCTTTGAGCAACTTCATGTTGTGCACCAGTTACACCCCTTCCTGGATCTGGTGGCCCTTCGAACAGTCACTCATGCCCTGGTTATCTCCCATATAGACTATTGCAATGCGGTCTACATGGGGCTACCCTTGAAGAGTATCCGGAAACTACAGCTGGTTCAGAATGCGGCCACACAAGCAGTTTTAGGAGCCCCAAAGAGGGCACATATAACACCTTTGCTGTGTGAGCTGCACTGGGTGCCAGTCTGCTCCCAGGTCCAATTCAAGGTGTTGGTTATCACCTTTAAAGTCCTACATGGCATGGGCCCAGGTTACCTGAGGAACGGCCTCACCCCCATCGACCCATCCCACCCAGTCAGGCAGAGAGGGCATGTTACGGACCCCATCCATGGGGGATTGCTGATTGGCAGGGTCCAGGAGGAGGGCCTTCTCTGCCATGGCCCCCGCCCTTTGGAATAAGCTACCCCTGGAGGTAAGACAGGCCCCCACTCTCCCGGGCTTTCAGAAGGAAGTAAAAACATGGCTATGCCACCTGGCCTGGAATGGGAGGGGGGACAGTTATTCATGGGGGTGATTGTTTCCTTGATGTGGCCCTGGAAAATTTTATTAAGACTGTCTTTGATTTTATATTTTATGTATATTTATATTTTATAATGAACCTTTTATTCTTTTATTCATTTGTAAACTGCCCATAGTCGTTGCAACATGAGATGGGTGGTGAAGAAATAAGATAGATAGATAGATAGATAGATAGATAGATAGATAGATAGATAGATAGATAGATAGATAGATAGATAGATAGATTCCCTTCCCTGTCTCATCTTCTGTTTTTAAAAGCACAGCCGGGAGGACAATGATGCATTTCAATCAGGAGGCAGAGTCGTGACAAGTTCTCAAACTCATTCAGACATAATGACAGGGGAGTGAGGCTGGGCTCTTGGTTCTTTTATGTGGCAGAAATCAGTTACTTGCCTTTCAGGGAATGTTCATGTTCTCAGTTACAGGAGGAGAATGAGATGTTAATTATAGGGCAGAGAGAATGACAGCAAGACTGAAATAGCAAAGTTGACCAAACATAATAGGGATTTTTTTTTAAGACTAAGAACCAGTTGTCCATGGCTCCTCTATTCCCCTTTCATACCAATCAGCCAAGCTTGTTTTGTAAGACAAATATTCTGGGGACGATTTTGGAACAGGTTTTAATAATGCTAGTGCAAGAAATCTCCCCCTATCCCTCTGCCTGAATGGAAGGTATTGCGATTTTTTGAGGACTGGATGGGGAAGGGAACTCTCTAGAAATATTAAGTGCTGGTTTAAACAATGAAAGGAGAAGTAGCAAAATATTTCTTTTCCTTCTTCATTAATTATCTGCAATATTTTGCTATGGTCTTAGATGGCACTAATTGTGGCTTCGTTGTTCGTGAGAGATTCTAGGTCAAATTTCTCTAACCTTGGCATTCTCTAAATAGGTGGGGTTCAACCTGTTTAGTTGAACTACTGAGAATATTATCAGTAATAGTTTGTGGTCTGGGAGGATACTGGGAGTTGAACCTGTATTTCAGGAAGGTACCCAAGGGAAGGCTGCTCTAGGTTAAAGGTGCCCCCATATCTCCCTGGTGGTGGTGGTGGTGGTTATCATCAGGTAACTGTGGATGTGTCAGAGAACCATTGAAGGTATGAGTTGGAAGGAAATTTTCAATCCCAACTCCTTGCTCAGCACAGGAATCCAGTAAACTATCCCAGACAGATGGCTATCCAGACCCCATTTGAAAAGCTCCAGGAATCTGTTGCATTTCCTTGACCCCATAATGTGAGGTAACCTAGACAAGAAACACAACCAGGAGTACCAGCTTTATCTTTATTGTCAGGTTACATTAACAGAATCTTGCAAGACTGAATGTATTTCTCCCCTCCTTTTCTTTTACTCTCCAGAAAACTTGGGAGGGTCCCTTTGAAAACATTTCCCACACCATCCCTCCTTCTGTGGACTGAACAACTGCTGGTTGTCCAATCTGGGACTCTCCCTCCTGTCTTCCAAGGTCATTCCCACATACTATTACAGCTATATATAGCTCTGAGATGCTATAACGTCAATATTTTAAGACTGAACTTTGGACAATCGGTATGCAAAGCACAAATGACTTATAGTTTCTCTGGGAACAAGGGTGCAAGAATGCAGAAGCAGGGCCAGATGATGTTTGAGGCCAGAGGTCAGGTCAAAGACATTCGTTAAGTTCCAGTGACATTTCAATGGTGCACCAGAGTCTTGAATTCCATTCACATCTTCCCAGCCCTCACCTTTCTGATCTTGGATGGGCTAGCTGTTGTGCATCCCTCAGAATGCTCTATCTCCTCTGCAAAGTTAGCTTTCCAATAACTGCCTTGATGTGAGCCATCAGACCCCCAGCATTACTCCTTTGTTGCTTGTTTTTGCTAGAAATAAAATGACTTGTTTTTCACTGATTTCATATGCTTTCTGCTGCAGAGCAAATGCCCTCTGCTTTTATTGTATTTTATGGGATGCAGGTGGCCGATATCATGAAACCTGTTTTCACGGCCCAAAAGATTTATTGTTCCCCTTCTGTCTCTCTTGTCCCCCAAGCTCTGAATGTTTTGCCATGGCATCATAATCTCTTGGCAGTCCAAAGGCATTGAGACACACATAGAAGGAAAGAGAAAGGGAGAGAAGAACATTCATTTGAGAACTCTACCAGTTCCATAAAGTAACCAGAAAGATACTCCAATATTCTTAACAGATGCTTTCCTTCTCCTGGGGGGTGTACATTAGTTTCCATCCTTTTTTCTTCTTCCTCTGTTGAGCAAAGAAATTACCATCCAATAGCTCTAAGAATGTGCTTATGTATTTGACATTGGCTAAAGGATGTGGTTCATACTTTCCCTTCATCTACTTTACACACACACACACACACACAATATTAATGTATATACCTTACGATTGTCTCTGTGGGTGTATAATATATATATTATATTATATTATATTATATTATATTATATTATATTATATTATATTATATTATATTATATTATCATGAAGTATGAAGCAGGTTGGAGCAAAGCAGTGATTATTTATTTATTTATTCAATTTATATAGCTGCCCATCTCAGACCAGTGAGATTAGCTCCCCTATTTTGTATAGGCAAAGCCAGTATGGATATTCATGCTATGCTGAAATGTTTATCTGTTTCAGTGTTTACCCCCTTTGTGAAAGAGGAGAAAATTGAAATGGATTAATTCTAAACAGATGGGGACTGAATTCAGATTGCAATTGGGGAGTGGGGCCTTTTGTTCTTTCTTTTCATCTTCTTTCTGTATGCAATGCTGTGATTGTCTGTCAGGCCTAGCCCAAGAACGACAAAGAATCAAACCAGCCAAACTTCAGTTCTGTCATGTTCCCCATTGCAAGGCATATGTGCATCACAACGGGGAACATGCACATTAGGTAAGAGGAAGGGATAAGCATAATCCCTTAATCACTCACATATCCCTCGGGCCCCTATGTCCATAGAGGAATCACCAACATAACGAGAGCACCCATCAGACCGGACTTGACACCCATCGAAAGATCGGGGAAACGCCTTCCCATTTCCCCAGGGGATGCACCTGCTCCGGACGAAGGCAGGGAGACAAAGGAGAATGCCAGGGATCACCGGAATCGCCCATCAGCTGACGCGTCGCAGTCCCAAGCACCCATCTGGTCATGGCTCGAGGGTGGAGAAGCACAACGTCTGCCAACAGAGTATAAACAAGACACCCTGGCAACACTTAAGGATTCCCGTCTTTTTCCTTGCATGCACTCCGTTCTAATAAAGCCAGAAATCCTTAGACCCTCTAAGTGAGTCTGTGTTTTATTTAGAGCGTGGCTGCCCTGACAAGTTCTTTATTTGCTCACACCAGATAGGCAGAATCTTGCCAGACTAAAGCTACTCTGCCTAGCCTAGGGGAAATAACCTGGGAAGGCTCTAGGGTGGGGCTATTCTGAATCTCTTGGTTTTCCCATGTTCCATCTCTAGCCAGTGCTCTCTCTTATCTTGCTCTGCTCCTCAGAATGTTCTCCCTCCTTCCTGAGAACCAGAAGTGTTACTGAAGTCCATCACATCACCTCCCCCTTCAGAGACACATTCCATCACATTGTCTCACCACACCCATCTTCTTCCTTATTGTAGACATGGTAGGGGGAGAGCTGTGTTAGGTTCTGATGGTAAAATATCAGGAATCTGGAGAATGAATGTTATTAAAAGGCATGAGCTTTGGTGAGCTGCAGTTCACTTTACCAGATACAAAGAGTGACTAAACTGATGTAGGACTCAATTAGACCAAGGTAGGATCCTACACCGGTCAAGCCACTCTTGGGTCTGATGAAATGGGCTGCAGCTCACCAAAGCTCATGCCTCTTAATTAAAGTTGTGAGTCAGAAAGGTGCTACCAGACCCATTCCTGATTTTTCACCAACTTGTTTCTTAGTAAACAATGAGCATGGGATCACACAAGGTGAGGGCACGAAAGAAAATGGACCATGAGGGAAGCTCTGTGATCAAGCAAATCTTTGTAGCATTTTTAAGATGCAAAGAAAGAAGAAACAGCTCTCCTTGCTCCACTCAGCATCAAAGGGCAGTAGGAAGTTCAGCTGATTCTTGCCCTTCTTTTCTTCATTAAAAAGAACACACATGCATGGAACTGCTTCTTTTGAAATAGATAATGATCCCCTGGTCATTCAACACAGTTAGATAATCATTATGATGATGACTGGGAAAGACTAGGATTGCTCTCATATTGCTTTGTGTGTGTGCATGGGGTCTTTTAGAAAAGAAAACACTACCAGATTTTTGTTGTGATGGTGTTTTCAAAAGGAAAGGTTCCTTCCAGGCTTCATTTGTGGCTGGCATTTAACATGCCAAAAGTTCATCTGGAAGCAAATTCACCAAATTGGTTTCCAGAGGAATTATTTTGCATCCCTAGAAGAGTCATAGAATCATAAGATTAGATGGGGACTTTGAGGTCTTCAGGACCAACCAACCTCCTGCCCAAAGCAGGAAACCCCAGATTGTTCCAGACAAACAGATGTCCAACCTTTGTTTCAAAACCTCTAGTCCAGACAATACCTGTTTAGACAACTGATACTCCATTTAAACAGCAGCAAAAGGATATATCTAAATTTGTGTGGCAGGGGAAAAAAATCAGCATGAGTTAAATGTAAGGTGTTACAGGAGGCAAAGGAAAGAGGAAGATTGGGTTTACCTGATTTGAAATTGTATTTTGCAGCTTGGTCTTTGGTTTGGATGAAAGAGTGGGTGCTGCTGAGAAATAGATGGGTTTTGGAGTTAGAAGGACATGACCTGAGATTTGGGTGGCATGGATATCTCTGATATGACAAAGTCAAGGTTAATGTGGATTTTAAAAATCATTATGTTAGATGTGCCGTATTGAGAATATGGAATAGATACAAACCTAGGTTATGTCTGAAAACACCTTTGTGGCTCTCAGCACAAGAAGCATTTTATAGACAAGAAATAAAAGGCAAATACAAATGGCTAACTTACCGTGAGATACTAGAATTTTGTCAAGGGGAATACACAATAAAATTAAGAGAAGAACTGGTGGCAGAGGGACATAGTTGCCAATGGTTTACTTATTTACAGTTATTAGAAAGATTTAAAGTAGACAAAAGGGTTTATGGTCTTGAACATTGTGAGACTGAGCTTGAAATGAAATTATGTACAAACAGGGACTTGCTAAAATGTATAAACGTCTACTGAAATTTGAAACAGAAGAAGTGAAACAATGTTATAAAGTGGGCTAAAATTATTGGTTATAGTATACAGATGGAACAGTGGGAAAATATGTGGTTGAAAAGAGTGAAATTTATACTATGTTATAATCTTAAAGAGAATTCTTTACAAAATGATATACCATTGGTCTATGTTACCAGAGAAATTGTTTAGAATGTATAAAGGCTCTTAAAATACATGTTGGAAATGTGAACGACAAGAAGAAACATTTTATTATACCTGGTGGATGCATAAAAAAGCTAGAAAATTTTGGATTCAAATGCATACACTGATTCAGAGGATTTTAAAGATTAACATAAATTGAGACCAGAAGTCTTTCTTTTGGGACTGATGGACAAACAGTTAGAAAAAAGTAATGAACTTTGTTTTTGTATAACTGCAGCAAGATTATTGTATGCACAAAGATGGAAAGACTCAGCAATACCTGCAGTGGAGGGATGGTTGGTGAACATGATGGAACTCACTGAGATAGCCAAATTAACTTCTTTGATTAGAAAAAAAGACCATAACTACATTTATTGCTGACTGGAACCCCCTTATCAACCTTTTTGTGGAAAACAGAGAAAAAATGAACTTATTATTTATGGTTTTGATGATTAGACAGGATAGACTATAGAAAGAAGAGAGATATGTCTAACTTTAGAGAAAAATGTAAATTTATAATTGTACTTATAACTGCTATAAAGAAGATTGGAAGCCAGATCTTTTTTCTTTCTTTTCTTTTCTTTTCTATTTTTCTTTTCTTTTCTTTTTCTTTCTTGCATTTTTAACTTTCTCTTTTTTCTTTCTTATTAGTTTGTGTTAGTTTTTATCTTCTTTTTTAAAACTTTTAATAAAAACATTTTTTTTTTAAGAAAACCTCTAGTATTAGAGGCCCCAGGATTACAGAAGGCTACTTCATAGCTGTCACAGTCAGAAAATTCCTCCTTATTTTGAGCTTGGATATTTCACTGTAAAGCTTTCACCTACTGGTTCTTGATTTCTACCAATAAGTCAAGTCAAGTTTCCTTCAACAAAAGCTCAACTCCTTGTAACTTCATGGGCGTTTCTATGCAGCAATACAGGAATGGTTTTATTGTCTTCTTCTGGAAAGTAGTTTGATTGTCCAGTCTACCCTACAGCCTTGATTTTTCATTATAGGCTCCCATCCAAGTACTAACCCTACTTAGTTGTAGGAAGCACAGTTGAACCATTCTAGAAATGCCATAGGCTTATGAAAAAGAGGGAATATTCTCTCTTTTCTCTGGTAGCCTAATGACATCACCCCCTTCCTTATGGGTTCTTATGGACCTCAATCCTTTCAAAGTTTTCTGAGGGGATCTGATGCTTTTTTGAGACAAGGAGAGATTCTCAGATAACCTAATTCAGAGCCTAAGAAGTCCTTATTGTGTAATATGCTTTTATTGGATATGTTGAAATTGGAAGAGTAGAATCATCATCATCTAGAATATTACAAGATGCCCATAACTGAATTACGTTGGGAAGTAAAATGCATACTCCCACACATAGAACAATATAAAACCTTTAAACCTTCCATAAAAACTCCCTAAAATGACAGAATCTAAAGTATAATAAAGAGAAAGGCTTGTGCCAACTCCAGAGGAATTCGTCCTACAATGAATGGCCCACCAGAGAAAAGTCAGAGTTTGTGGTTGTTATTGGATGTTTTTGTAGTGGGTTGTGCAAACAGTGTCCCATCAAAAACCTGTGAGTGCTGGGTGCCCTGTATAATATAGACAGTTCTTCTGGAAATTTAGGCTTAAAGTGGATGAGATTTTGTCTAATGAACTGAGCACCTTGAATTAAGTTCAGAAAGCAATTGGCCATCATCTTGGACAGATACCATCATCTACCTCTGCTGCTTCATTCTGGGCCAGGTGCAATTTTTCAGACCATCTTCAGGGTTGCCCCATGACTCAGATATACAGAGAAAACTCACCTGTCCTCAGAGTTCTTGACAGCTTTTTATATATTATGAATGAAAAATAGGTAATCGCCATCAAATGTACTGCTTGCTTTCCACTAATTTTCTTAGTCAAAGCTAAGCATAATGAGAGTTTGTGGGTGTGAATTCATGGGATACAGAGAATGTGGGAATAAAGGAAGATTTTATATAAAAAGAGCCTTTCATCAGAGAAATGGGAAACTTCACAGAAAGAGCTAGATTCTATAGCTGGTTGCATTCAGAAACTTAATGTACAAACTCACATATCAAACAAGGGTTATGATGGCCCTTCCATTGTCCCCGCGAATTCAGGATCCCATTTTTAGAGAGCATTATGGACATCTTCCCCAAACTTAAATTTTCCCTTGCACAGTCATGAATTTATAGGGGGAATATATGTTCTATAAGAAGATTATGCCATATGAATTTCTACCCACCCATGTAAACTTTGGTTGCACTGACCTGCTATGGAGCTGGGATGGAAGTGGTACATCCACCCTCTTGATCCTTGATCTCACAGTGGTCTTCAATACCATCAACCATGGTATTTTTTTTTTTTAACAAATAATCTTTAAATCTTAAAGAAAAATATTTTTTAAAGAAAATTAAAAGTACAAATTAAAAATACAAACTAAGAAGGAAAATATATATATATATATATTATACTTACCAAGAGTCACTGGTTTACTAATGAATTCACTACTGTAATATGAACAATACAGGATATTATTGTAAGATATCACAAAATCTCTGCTATAGTAACACATATTGTTGCATCCTTAGATTAGGAGAAAATATTGCCTTTTCCAAAACAGGTCACACATTTCTGAGAACCATTCCTTGAGATCAAGGTGTTGATCATCACCTATAAAGTCATTCATGGCACAGGGCCAGGTTATTTGAGGGACTGCCTATTTGCCATGGTTTCTGCCTGGCTGGTACAGACTGGCAGAATTGGTACATTCCAGGTTCCTTTGATTTCACAATGACATTAATTGGGGCCCAGGAATTGTGCTTTTTCTGCAGCAGCACCTGCCCTCTAGAATGAGATCCTCCCTGAAATCTCTGTGTCTCCCACTCTGTTGGCATTTCAAAAAGCCTTGGTACACCTGGTTGTTCTCCTAGGCCTTTGATTAAGATGGATGGAGGTCCTTGTTGGCTGTATATTTGTCTATGTTTTTGTATACAGTGACCAGATCCCATCTTGCTTTGTTTTGTATTGTGTTTTTATGATTTGTTATATTATGAACCACCCAGAGTTGGTCTGGAGTCAGGTGGAACCTAAATGGAATTAAATAAATAAACAAACTGGCCTCTACATGTATGCTGTTCCAACAGCCCCAAGGCTGTTGATTTGAAAATCAGGATTTGCTTCTTATTTTTGGTGATTAGTAAAAGTCCTGAATTCATAAATGGGTGCTAACCCACCAGTTTCACTAGCATCTCTACATAATCAGAGATAATATGTTATCAAGAGTTAGACTTCTAAGAAGCTCGTCCATTCACCACTGATCTAATCATACCCCAGATTTTGCAGGCTAGAAGTATGGAATTTCTAACTCTTGTGATCTGGTGGATCCCCTGCTTCCTGGTCCTGCAATTCTGACTGCATTTCCCCCCAACTAAACAAGCAAACAAAATAATCTATTAGATATGGCAGATGGAACATGAAGATAAATCATAAACTGCCTCCCCAATGAATATAAATCACTAGGCCTTCATTAACTTTGGCAAACATGTAAAAATATGAAGATTTATAGAAATGGTGTGGCACAGTCAAAAAAGAAGCAAAATATTCTGAAATGTTATTAAAAGGATGTAGTTTTGATATACATGAGAGAAGATTTCTGGGGGAGGGGTTATCCGCTTTTTGGAAAAGCAAATGAACTTCTCACCAATTGCTAGTTTCTTCTTCAGCCAGGCAAACTTCTTACCCCACACTCCGTGTTCAATGTGGTGAAATGCCAACAGATTTCTTAATAGTAATTAATAGCAATTATTATCTTCATCGTTATTTAGTATGTCCCTTTACCAACTCGTCTGAATATTCCACATGATTTAAGGAAATAGGTTATTATTGCTGTCATTTATCCTTGTATCTGACCTTTTGAATCCAAGACACTGGACTGAAAATCCAAGATATTTTCTTACACAGAAACAGATATGCCTAGGTTCAACAGTCTGACCACATCATATGATGCTGATATTCCAGCTGTAGGGTTTGTTGATTGATGGAAAGCTGTCATTCATTTGATGTCGTTTAGATGTTACTTAACAGCAAAGATATTTATTCTACTCCTCTCCTACTTTCCCTCAAAATCTCCAGGTTGTTTGTTCGTTTCTTTATTCGATTAGTGTTCTACATTCTCTCCAGGACTTCAGAATGGCTTACTGTAGAGGACAGAAGAAATGGCCTCAAAGGACAGGAGGAAGCGCTGCTACAGAGTCCCCCCTTGGGGGAGATTGGCACTGACAGAAATTTGAAATATAAAATAAATAAATAAATAAATACTGAGGAAATCATCAGATAAGCAGGCTTGAGCCTGGGCCAAGAAACTAATCTGAGAAAAAGACCAGTTCCTCCTTAGTTCCTATGAAAATAAAGTGAGGGAGGGGGGAAACACATTCAGACCTGCAAGATTCTGTTACTACAGCTGTTACAATAAAAGTAGTCCTGACCTACATGGCCTTGGTCTAGTCTACCTTGTAGGGCTGACACTTAATCGGAAGCAGAAACTTCATTTCATCTCCACAGCTCTGTGTGGTAAACTGGACTGATAGAGAATGATCCGCCCAAAGTCACCCAGTCAGTTTCCATGACAGAGAGTGGACTTGAACCTGGATCTCCTTTAAAAAGATATTACACCACATGGTAGGCTCTAGGCTATATTGGACATATCTAGAGTCTTCCTTTTGACTTGCTAAAGGTCATCCTCTACCAGTCTCCATTTCCTCATGACTGGTTCTACCCGCTGCTCTGCCAGGGATTGAGCATTCATACACCAAACAATGCTACTGGGTCTGTGCTGAAAAGAAGTGCAGCACCTTTGTAAACTTGGCCTTGTAGTTTTGTGTTATGTTCCCATATTATGGGCCATTTGGAGATTTGTTGGTTTCCATTACAGGCATCCAGAGCAATGTGATTTCACCTGCATGCAGCAACTAATAAACAGATGGTCAGATTAAAGAAATCCTATCATCCAGAAAATTAAATGAATTAGATTAGTCCTACAAACCATTCCTCCTGGAGAAGAAATAAGCAAGTGTTTTTCCCGTTCCCAAACTTCCTGAAGATGATTTGATAAAATAATTCTATAAATAAAGAATCTGTCAATTCCCAGTTACTTCATGGATGTGCCCATATAGTTTTCATGGCAAAAATATAGAAGATTGTTTTTTTCCTGATTGTTTTTTTAACTCCCTAGCCTCAGGATTTCCTAGTGGATTCCCTCTTGGGTCCTCATCAGCTCTCACTCCAAATCATTCTTCAAGATCAGCCAAGGTCAGTGAGGTATTGCCATCTAGTTGGGTAAATAATTATACTCAAGGCTGATTACTTTTCAGTATTATGTGCAACGTCTTCAGAGAAGAATAATATGATAGCAGTTGGTTTGGGTGTGTTAAGTAAGTCCATTACATGGAATCCATTATATCAAGTTAAGGAAGGGGAAGAAAAAGGAAGGAAGGGTAGACCTCAAATTTGGAATGAAAGTACCCATTTTCTAAGCAGGCAAAGAATGTTCCTGACAGCATTAAACAATATGAAACAATTGTGTGTGTGTGTGAGTGAGTGTGTGTGTGAGAGAGAGATTGAGAGATCCATTACCTCAAGTGTCATATAAAATGCAGAACAAGTAAGAGCTACACTTGTGGGGGGTGGGGGGAAGAAAACTACAATTGGGAGATTTTTCTCCAGGCATATACAGGGATGTTCACTTTGTTGTCTTTGGAGAAAAACAGGATGTATGGTAATCAATGGTCTGAGAAGGATCTGTAGGAACATTCTGCACACTGGAGTTGCTTTTGCCACCACCAAGTCCCATCCCTGAATAACCACTGGCTATGTGACCTGGGGATGATGGGATGGCACCATCTTGCAAATGTCTGAACTATGGTCAAGGGAATCAATGGGACACCAAGATTTTCTCCTAGGTAAGTAGGTAGGTAAATAGATAGCTCTAGAGGCATTGCTTTCTCTCTCAGCCATAGGGAGGAGAAGGCAATGGCAAACCACTTCTGAAAATCCTTGCCAAGGAAACTGCAAAGGCTTGTTCAGGGAGTCTCCAAGAATCCGACACAATTGAACAGATTTTTTTTAAAAAATCCAAAAGGTCACTCTCTATAGAGCAATATTCCTTTTCATTATAGGTCAATTTGTCTTTTAATCTTTTGTTACGTTTCTGTTTTCTATTCATCTTCTGTCAAAGTCTTGACTTTTTCTTTGCCTTTTTTGCGTGGATGCTCCCAGTTGGGCTTCCTGACTTTTCTCTTCCAAATCTGGGCTCCAGGGAAATGGCTAGGAGAAATTTTCTCTCATGGCAAGTCTGAGGAAAGAAAGAAGGAAAGAAAGGGGGAAAAAAGCCTCTCTTTCTTCCTTTCTTGTTGCCTCTTTCTTAGCAGGCCTTTCTATACTTCAATTTTACTGTTTACTTTGGCTCTGTTGATTTAGCCTATTCTTCATGAGCTCTGTGACTGCAGAGCTCCCAGGTAGCCATCTTATCTTCCTTCCTTTCACCTGCCCATTGCAGCTGTTTGAATGGCAACTGAGTCATCCTGACAATGGGGGAGGGCCAAGAAGGTAGGAGAATGAAGGAGCACAGGTGCTTATTATCTGCTCAGTCTGTCCTTTCACAGATAACAATATGGAAATGATCTGCCATTGCTTTCTCCCAGGACTTCCTTTTTACTTTCCCATCTAGGAGTATCCTGGTGGTCTTTTACCCAAACACTAAGCAGGTTTGACCAGCTTTAGATTTTCCAGATTAGCCAAGGTCACCTAGAGGCAGCCATCTCTATTTTTAATTTATTGTAATTTTATTGATGTATTTTCATCATTTTGAATTTGCATACTGATTTGAGATAATTGTCTGGAAAAGCGGTAGAAAATTGTTTAGGTGCCTAGTTAGCTAACAGGCATGTCACTTGAATTGGGCATCTGAACTCTGGGGAACTGGTTTACAGCTTTTCATTGAACTGTGGGAGGATGGAGGAGCATGACTCATTTTTTTAAAAAATGCTCTTGTGCTGAATATAGCAGGCATAATTTGTGGATAAAGATTTTGATTTTCCAGAATCCTTGTAATTTACTTGAAGTGTGGGGGGTATGAGTACCGATCTGAGCAGATGACTGAGAAGGATGTGTAAAAGTCCAATTTATGTCTAGTAATACTTGCTAAATTATTGTGGACGTGTTCTCCTTCTGGTTCATAGCTATTGATTTTCAGAGTATTTGCCATCTGGCAGTGGGAGACTCTCAGGACTCCCCAACTGTACAAAAAGACATACCTCCAACTTCTCCTGTCAACCCACCAATGGCAGAAGAAGCAGCGGGAGAAGGAAGAGAAGCAAGTCGTTTCAGTGCCAGTTCTCTTGCTATGAAAAAATAAAAAAATAAAAACACCCTCCTCTCCCCCATGGAAGGTCCACTTGCCTGCAGGGATGTTGCTCTTGGAGGTGTTTTCCCCCATAGCACAGCTGCCCAGGCCCCTGATGTCTTAGTGGCTTCACTCCCTTAGTAGTGGTGTAGACATGTTTCCAGTGGTCTTCCAAAAGAGTGCTTGGACATGTGTGGCCTTAGTACACATCAGTGGCACTCCAGAAGATCACTGGTCCCGTCTCAAAGGAAATAGGGAAAGTGGCTCTTCAGTGGGAGGAATCTTTCTGGTGCCAGGAGAACTATCATCGTTTCTACTGCCAGTAGCAGTAATTTCCAGAGTCGTGCATGAGATGGGTGGCAGAGAAATTTAATAAATAAATTTATTGACTGGTCTTTCTGAATGGGCTGTCTGACCTCTGGTTCAGATTCACAACAGCATGCTCCTGTCCTGATTCAGCCCTACATCTTCTTTCCATTGATCTTTGGGAATACTACTGTCCTAACAGTCAGGAACCACACTGAGACAAGGAATAGGTCTCTAGTGTTTTATTACTGCTACATTAGACAGAAAACCCTAACAAACTGAAGAAGCATGGGAAAAAGCCAGACAGATAAACCCCAAAGGTTAAGGGGAGTCTGATCTGTGCCTCTTTGAATGGCTGCTTAACTCCTCAGTACTATGCATGTGTTTTCCCCCCTGGATAGGGACCCCCTCCTGCTCACCATCAGTGCTCATGACAACTACCAACTTAAAATGGTGGTACTAAAGTTCTAGGCCATGTTTGCAGTAATGCCCAGGTACAATTACAACTGATTACAATTAATATTTCTGTGTGCTTAGCTTGGTCATGCAATCAGGGTGGCTTAAATTCCCCTAGCACAGTACTTCCCAAACTTTTTTCTTCATTAACCAAAGCCATTTTTCAGAAAGTCGTTTTCACCCAATGTAGGTAAAACACTTTAAGTCAATTTAAATGTCCCTGTTGTAATTGGGTAATGGGTTTGTGTGTAGTTACCCCAAGAAAAACCACTTTTACCCAATTTGGGGTAATTTATCCAGGTCGGCGTTTCGAAACCGCGCGGCGGGGTGAGCTCCCGTTGCTCGTCCCAGCTCCTGCTCACCTAGCAGTTCGAAAACATGCAAATGTGAGTAGATCAATAGGTACCGCTTCGGCGGGAAGGTAACGGCGTTCCGAGTCGTCATGCTGGCCACATGACCCGGAAGTGTCCTATGGACAACGCCGGCTCCAAGGCTTAGAAACGGAGATGAGCACCGCCCCCTAGAGTCGGACACGACTGGACTTTACGTCAAGGGAAACCTTTACCTTTACCTATCCAGGTTTGGGAAGCACTGCCCTAGCCATAGAAAGCCCACCTGCCCAGTCCTGCAAGGATGGGATGGCAAGTGCAGAAAACAAAGACCACTTGGATTTCTGGAAAGATCGTGATTGCTAGTAGGGTAATGTAACAGAATCTTGAAAGCCTACAAAGTAATTCTTCTGCACACATTATATCTGGTATAATTAAGGTGGAGTTACTCTGAGTATCTTTCTCACATTTCTCCCCTTCTCTGGACTTAGTGATCACTTCTGTAATGCCCCATTTCATTTCTAATTGTTTTTCTGTCTTCTCTGTGTTCCCAAGATCTGTTAAAATCAAGAATCTAGTAGCACCTTTCCTGACTAATAAATCTGATGAAAGAGCTAAGCTTTCAGATGATGATGATGTGAGCTTCAGCTCATGAACGCTTATGACTTTCAATAAAATACATTAGTTGGAAAAGCTGCTCCAGACTCCAGCATAGATGGACGCATTTCTCCTAGTATAATGTTTACAACAAGGTGTGTTAAGTATTCCCTCAGTCTATCTTGCATTTCTGAGCTTTCTCCCATCTCTCTCCTACTCTTTGGAATCATCTCCCCTTTGACCTATGTTGGAAGTCTGATCTCCTAAGGTTTAAAAAGCCCTTAAAGGGCTTCTATTTTCAGGAGCTTCATGAACCTGGAAAAACTTTTCTTTAGCAGTGCTTGGTGTTAGTTACAATATTGTATTTTAATTGTATGCCTCTCAGAGACAAGTTTTGAGTTGGGGCAGCCTTTTACGTTGAGGAAGGGAGGGAGGGTTGGGATCAGAAGAGATTTTAAATTATATGGTCTTATTGTTTAGATTCACTGCAAATGATTGCTTTCATTGTACTGCACTTTGATATAAGTACATCTCAGATAAAAACTTGGTCCTGAAATGACCCACTTCCCTTCTTCTTTGCCTGCAGCTCCTGATGGCCATGGATGGCATGAGAAGTTGTGGGGAGGAGGAGAAACAGGGATGAATGGCTCCTTTGCTGCCAGCTTTCTGATCCCATAGAGATCTAATAACTAACAGCGGAAGACTGGCTTCCTTCCTTCTCCCCTTGTTTTACTCACCATGATGGCAGAAGAAGCTGGGAGAGAAAGGGGAAAGAATGACTATTTTGGTGCCAGTCCTCCCATCACTGCATGGGATTGGAAATGTGACAACAGAAGAGCTGTGGCTGATTCTTCTCCTGCCAGAAACTGCCACCCCCCACCTCTCCTCCTCCCCAATGGGCTATCCATGCAATCAGAAGCCCTTCTCCACTTCACTGCTGCATGTAAATTGTGCCATGGAGGTGTGGAGGTGTTTACAAGCCATTCAGGTGTAGGGACAATGCAGCCACCCTCCCCTTACCAACCTTTGCCAGGACTGAAGAAGCTGCTTGGACAAGCAGTGAAACATTTCATCTCAAAAGAAAGAAATCCAGTTGCCATGACTCAACCTACAGACAATTCCACCTGGATGACTGAGAATCTTCATTGACATGGGATAGGAGGGTTTTAGTGCTGCCATATGGGCTCCCAGATTCCATCTTTTAATCAATTATCCCCCTATAAACTTAACAGCCTTCTCATCTGGTCTCATCTGGGAAGGGGGCACTTTTATGATAATCTTTCCCATACTTATTTGCCAGGTTGGTTAAAATTCTTGCAACCACATTTGCACAACATACCAAACTTGGATAGTTTTAACCTTGGTTTTTTGGGTGGGTGGGTTAGTGTATATGCTCTGTGAATCCAGGTCATTATCATTCAACATACTGTACAAACCCAGAGACAATTCAGTTGCAAGTCAAAAACATCTACCCTGGTGTGTCTCTCTGTGTGAGTTTTCACGCAAGGATCCATTGGGATAGAAATACTTACCTTCATTCCTATCGGCATTATGAGTGGAGTTATTTAAAGCCCAGGGAGGATATAGACATTGAGTCACCACTAGCTGCCTGCAGTTATTGTTTGCGGAGGCCAAAATCTTCCCACTATTTCTAAACCTATTTAAAAGAAAAATGTGCCATTTCCATAACTTCAGGCTGACAATCATAGGCCTTTGGGGGAAGCAGTGAAATAGGTAAACCTTTTCCCATTCACTATTTTAACATGCTTAATTTTGTCTTCTCACAACTTTTTCTCCCTCTCTCCCTGTTTTTTTCCCAAAGGAAATTCTAAGGAATCCAGCCTTTTAAACAAAATTGCCATTCAGTCACATGGAATCATATAATGTAAAGATTTGGAACTGGCTTGTCTTGTTTTTTTTAGACTGTAGTATAGATTAGGTTCTGTTCAAAAGGCAAGGAGATCAATAGCTCCTTTCACAACACCGCATGAATAAAAGTTAGGAGTGCAGTCACAAAAGACATATTTCTTTGGCTCCCCCCAAAATGTAACAATTTCTCCTACATCTAATTTACAAGATTACTCCTACTATACTGGAAGAAGTCCCAGATAATCCTTATGCATGCTGACAAAATATTTCACCACAAAACACCTTTATTATTTTAAATTAGTTTGCATTCTCTACTGCATCAAAACGTGGAGGGATTCACTTTGCATTTTAAGTGCTTTCCATTATTTTCCCTCTCTAAAGTGCATGGAATATATCCAGGAATTATAGCAGCAAAATTCCTCTCTATTCCTCTCATACTAACTTATATACGAAGACACCCCCTATTTACTAGGTAGACTAATCTGATAAAAGAATATGTTTTTTGGGGGGAATACTACTGTTAGTTTGAGATAAACATTTTTAGGGGAGGGGACTTGAGAACAGAAAGAACTTCAAAAGCCTTCCCTGAGTTGTAGCATTTCTCAAGAGCGGAGCTCAAATAAAACCATTCCAAATTCTATATCCGGCCGCAGTGCTTTCTCAAACAAACCCACTCGCCAAGCTGTCAAAATACCATGGGACAAACAGTTCTGAAAATATTTCTGTCAAAGCAGACAAACCTGGCAGATTTGGTTGAGGAGGGAGAGAGGTGTTCTCATTGTCTTTTCTCTGTCTGGGTAAAGATTCAAAGAAATGTGCATCTCGTTCTCCACCCTTGCAGAAGCTTAGCTTTCCGTTGGGTGAAAGTTGGGACTTTGGTAGAACATTCCCTTGTGTTCCTCCTTGCAGTTCTGTTGCAAAAAGATTGCTATAAACCACCCAGAGTCCCCCATTGGGGGAGATGGGCAGTGATAGAAATCCGAAATATATAAAGCCTTTTCTGATAGTTGAAGAATGTAGCGGCTGCTTGCTGTTCCCCAAAGCATTAAAGAACATACTGGGCTCTGGATATGCACAGCCTTGATCATGAAAGTATGGGTTTCTGGGTCCAGTTCTGCTTTTCTTAGAACACTTTGTTGATACATCTCATTCCATCTGCATGTACAGGGATTAAAAGAGGGTGGAGGTAAAGGTAAACTTGGAAGTCCCATATCCATTCTTCTTTCCTGCCTGGTGCTTTGTGCATTGAGAATTCTAGGTCTGCAGAAGAATTGCCATTCTGTTCAGCAGAAGATGAAGAGTCATCTATGGACCTTCCGTGGCTGAGGGTGGACCTGTCTCTCCCCAGTCCTAGCCGAACACCTTCACCATTTCATTACACTACGTTACGCTGGCTCTCAGGGACAGTTGGTACTGAAGGAGGCATTTGGGTCTTACTGTAAGTCATATGATACTTTGCATGCTTGTACTTGGCCTGTTAGTTTCCATGATGTGTTTTATGGATTGGTGTCACGTGATCCCACAACATTGTCTGACTTGACTATGTTAAGAGTTGAACTGTGCACACAATTCAACCTCCAGGTCCTCTTCAAGTGATGAGATGGATATACTCTGCAAAGTGTCAGGAGAATAGAGACATCTTCTCTGATTTTGCTTCTTCTGTCATCTCCCCATCACCTTGCACAGGCAAAGCAAATCTGAAGTATCTGTGAAATTCATTGTGTAATGTGGAACCCTGTACAATTACTATCCAACATGATGTACACAAGACCTACCTTCTACCAATCCATGAAGGGAGGTCTGCATGCAATGGAAGGACTGAGATGGCAATTTTGTTCTATTCTCCTCTATCAGGCGATACAGAACACCTAGGTATGGATGTCTGATGCCAGCTATGCAGAGACAATCACGTGGACTGAAAATTAAACTGGTCAATTTTTGCATCCTGTCTCAAATCTCAGAATCTTGAAATAGGTTTGGAGAGAGACCTGCTTTCAACCCACACATTTAGGATTATGTGCCAAATCTGCCTTGCAGTTTCTCAAAAATGTTCATTTCCTTCCAAAAGAGCTTCTGTTTCTGTTCCTTATTCTCAGGATGCTTGAGAGATACTTCTAGATTTCTCTAGGAGGTGTTTTTGAGCTGACTTTGTTGAGGGAGTGGCAGAAAGTGCATCCACTGATATTATTTTCTGTGAACATCTTTCTGTCGTTCTGGACTCCTGTTGGCTGTCCACATTTTCCAGTCTCAAAAAATCTAATAGAAAGACTTTCCTCTTGATGTCTTCCAATATTGGAAGCACACTTTGCTCCAATGGAAACTTGAGAGTGATGAACTCTCTTGCAGTGCCTCCATGAAGCACTTCGATGTACCATTTTGCTACAGTCTTCAAAGGTGGTTACTGCACATACACAGCTCATACATATAAACAGAATCTTCTGATGTGAATTGGCCAATTAAGGAAGATTTGCCCTAACTTAACACTTTGTGGATGACTAATTTTGTGAGGAACCTCATTGCGCTGAAGCAGAGCAACCATAGCCTGAGAGGAAGCACATCATGGTGGATTTGTTGCACAAGTCTCAGCATTCACCCAACCCTACTTGTCCACCTCCTGATGCAAGAATGCCAGAACTTCATCTTCATCATGAGATTTTCTCCTTTGAAAAAAATTTCAAAGACAGCTTTGCTTTCATCCAATTGAATGAGAGCTAGTGGAAGGGTGGGAGGAATAATGGCGTTATTACAATAAGACTGCTGAGGATCAAACACTGGATATCTGCTTCTTGATTCCAGGCTTTTAATATCTTATTAAAGGAAAGGATGAAAAGGCTGTACCAATGTTTTTAAAAAGAGGTATAGGAAAATGTCTGTTAGTTCATACTGCAAGAATAAAGGAATACAAAAACATTCTTATGCAGTTAAGGAACCTTCATTTGTCCAGGGGTCAGTAATGAGGAGATCATTCAAAGAGGGAGACAAAGTATTTGAAATTCTTTCTGAGTCAGGCAGTTCTTAAGTAATACAATATTCATTTGGGCCTTTGTCTTTTTTCACCTCTGCAACACATTATTTTTCCTGATCATTCAGGGGAATAAGCTTTGTCCAATTCTTCTTTTTCCTTCCCTGCAGTCACCTTGAAAAAATCATCCCATGATTAAATATGGATCTAATACAACTCAGTAGACTAGTGGCTTTGTTAATATCATTTTTCTGTGTCAGTACAGTGCAGCTGAAGGAGGTGTGGAGAAGTATATCTTCAGATAAGTTTTCAGGGTAAATAATAATTATTATTATATTTGTCCCATTTCTTATTAAAGTAAGAGGGATTGCTAAAGTATAGAACAATTAAACTGCTTTAGTCAAATATAGAGTTGGACCACAGCAATAAAGATAGATGAATATTTTGGTTTTATTGCGACTTGCATTATATTAAAAAAATCCCTCAAGTTCATTCCATAATATTTATGAAGAAATGTGTGAATATCACTTAGTTTTTATTAAAAGTGAGTCAAATGCAATTTCCATGTATTTGCTTTGGCCAAATTCAATAGGTAAATCTTCCTGGCATGTAGTAGATATTAAAGATGAGCAACTGAACTCCCACCAAAAGTGGGGAGGGGAATACAGTGGTAATCCTGAGTGCTACAAAGATGGCTGACAATTCAAGCTCAATTTTTAAGAGTCCAGCACCAAAACCCACCTTGTCTGGATGAATAAATGTACCAGTTCTACTTTCCCTCACTTTTTTAAACCTCAGGTGCTTTCCTGTCCAACACTTTATTTGTTTATTTAATTATGAGGTTTGTCCACTGCTGGAAACCTGACAGACACTGGGAGGCTTACAGAACTTACAAAATAAATCAGAGTACACAAATCAGTGTTATAATTAATTAAAACAGAAAAATCCCAAATTGGATTCCTCAGATTAGGCTCTAAAATGAATAAGCTACCATTTGTTTACTATGGGTATAATTACTTCCCAAAGGCCTTTGGGAAGAGTCATGTTTTCACCTGCTTCTAGGGACCATCCTTGCTTTGGGGGCAAGCTGTTCCAGAGGAGGGGTGCTGCTACAGAGAGCACCCACTATTAGGCCCCCTCTCACCATACTATCTGGTAGGTGAGGACATTTCATAGGTACTCCTTAGTTGTTTGGGTAGGGCAAGCAGAAACTATTGGTGAAAGCCAGTCTTCCCATGTGGAGATGATGTCCATGTAGGGCTTTATAGGCAGCAACCAGTACCTTATATTGTACTTGGACCTATGAATAATCCATGCAGCTCCTGCAGCAGAGATGTAATATGGCAGTATCAAGAGTGCCACTGCATTGTGGATGAGCTGATGTTTCTGAGTGGTCTCAAGCAGAGACCCATGTTGAACGTATCACAGTAATTTAATGTAGAGATGACAAGGGTATCCTGCTTCAGGTGAGGCTGCAGCTAGCACGCTAGCCGAAGCTGTGCAAAAGTCCTCCTGCCCATAGTCTCCACGTGTTCTTCAAGGAGGAGACATGAGTCTTTCTACACTTTCTGAGGGAATGCAATCCCATCTAGAGCTTAAAGTGGTACAGTTCTGAAATCAGTTGGTCTTTGAATCATGGGCCATTCTGTCTTGCTTGGGTTGAGTCTAATCCTCTGTTTCCCCAACCTGACAATCTCTAGAGCAGCATTTCTCAACCTTGGCAACTTGAAGACATGTGGACTTCAACTCCCAGAATTCCCCAGCCAGTTGGGAGTTGAAGTCCACACGTCTTCAAGTTGCCACAGTTGAGAAACACGGCTGTAGACACTGGATCATGACATCAACCACATATTTCTATAGGCTCATGAGGCACTGCTCTACGTCATGTGATCAGGAAGGAGGAGGGAGGGGGCTTGGAATGGAGGAACTGATAACATTGCAGGATGCTGCCCAGTTCCCTCTCCCATAGCTGGGTTTTCTTCTGGGTCTTTTTTTCTCTATGGTCCGTGGCTGGATCCAGATAATTTTTATACATCTGTCTTTGCTGGCTACTCATTCCATATCAGTTTTGGTACCAATATGTACAGTTTTACCATCTGCATGATACGCCGCACCATCACCTAGATTTAGAATTTCTTAACATAGTATTTTATTTCAATTTATTTTAGTATTTTCATTTTTAATTAATTGTAGATTGTATTACACTAATTGTTTTTTGTCCCATGTATATTTTCAGCAAAGGATCCTTACCTTGCCATGTTGCTGGAGTTTGAGCACCTCAGTGATGCCATGAGCTAAACCATGAAGGGCCACCCAAGACAGGAAGGTCATGACAGAGAGGTCAGACTAAATGCGATCCCTGGGGAAGGTAATGGCAACCCACCCCAGTATTCTTGCCGTGAAAACTAAATGGATCAGTACAACCAGAGATATGTAGGTATACCATTGGAAGATGAGACCCCCAGGTCAGAAGATGGTCAAAATGCTACTGTGGAGGAACAGTGGATGAGTTCAACTAGCCCCAGACGTGATAACGCAGCTAGCTCAAAGCCGAAAGGACGGCTAGCAGCCGACGGTGCTGGTGGTGAATGGTGAATCCGATGTTCTAAGGATCAACACACCATTGGAACCTGGAGAGTAAGATCGATGAGCCAGGGCAAATTGGATGTGGTTATTGGTGAGATGTCAAGATTAAAGATAGACATTTTGGGCGTCAGTGAACTGAAATGGACTGGAATGGGCCACTTCACATCAAATGACCACCAGATCTACTACTGTGGACAAGAGGACGACAGAAGAAATGGAATAGCCTTCATAATTAATAGTAAAGTGGCTAAAGCAGTGCTTGGACACAATCCAAAAAATGATAGAATGATCTCAATTCGAATTCAGGGCAAGCCATCTAACATCACAGTGATCCAAATATATGCCCCAACCACAGATGCTGAAGAAGCTGAAGTAGAGCAGTTCTATGAGGATCTGCAGCACCTACTGGACAACACGCCTAAAAGAGATGTTATCTTCATCACAGCAGCCTGGAATGCTAAGGTGGGCAGTCAAATGACACCTGGAATTACAGGTAAGCATGGCCTGGGAGAACAAAACGAAGCAGGACATAGGCTGATAGAATTTTGCCAAGACAACTCACTCTGCATAACAAACACACTCTTCCAACAACCTAAGAGACGGCTTTATACATGGACTTCACCAGATGGACAACACCGAAATCAGATGGACTACATCCTTTGCAGCCAAAGGTGGTGGACTCTGTACAGTCAGTAAAAACAAGACCTGGAGCTGACTGTAGTTCAGATCACGAACTTCTTCTTGCACAATTTAGGATCAGACTAAAGAGATTAGGGAAGACCCACAGATCAGCTAGATATGAGCTCACTAATATTCCTAAGGAATATGCAGTGGAGGTGAAGAATAGTTTTAAGGGACTGGACTTAGTAGATAGGGTCCTGGAAGAACTCTGGACAGAAGTTCGCAGCATTGTTGAGGAGGCGGCAACAAAATACATCCCAAAGAAAGAGAAAACCAAGAAGGCAAAATGGCTGTCTGCTGAGACACTAGAAGTAGCCCAAGAAAGAAGGAAAGCAAAAGGCAACAACGATAGGGGGAGATATGCCAATTAAATGCAAAATTTCAGAGGTTAGCCAGAAGAGATAAGGAATTATTTTTAAACAGGCAATGTGCAGAAGTGGAAAAAGACAATAGAATAGGAAGGACAAGAGACCTCTTCCAGAAAATTAGAAACATTGGAGGTAAATTCCAGGCCAAAATGGGTATGATCAAAAACAAAGATGGCAAGGACCTAACAGAAGAAGAAGAGATCAAGAAAAGGTGGCAAGAATATACAGAAGACCTGTATAGGAAGGATAACAATATCGGGGATAGCTTTGACGGTGTGGTCAGTGAGCTAGAGCCAGACATCCTGAAGAGTGAGGTTGAGTGGGCCTTAAGAAGCATTGCTGATAACAAGGCAGCAGGAGACGACGGTATCCCATCTGAACTGTTCAAAATCTTGCCAGATGATGCTGTCAAGGTTTGTTGTTGTTGTTGTTTATTCGTTTAGTCGCTTCCGACTCTTCGTGACTTCATGGACCAGCCCACGCCAGAGCTTCCTGTCGGTCGTCAACACCCCCAGCTCCCTCAGGGACGATTCCGTCACCTCTAGAATATCATCCATCCACCTTGCCCTTGGTCGGCCCCTCTTCCTTTTGCCTTCCACTCTCCCTAGCATCAGCATCTTCTCCAGGGTGTCCTGTCTTCTCATTATGTGGCCAAAGTATTTCAGTTTGGCCTTTAATATCATTCCCTCAAGTGAGCAGTCTGGCTTTATTTCCTGGAGGATGGACTGGTTTGATCTTCTTGCAGTCCAAGGCACTCTCAGAATTTTCCTCCAACACCACAGTTCAAAAGCATCTATCTTCCTTCGCTCAGCCTTCCTTATGGTCCAGCTCTCGCAGCCATATGTTACTACGGGGAACACCATTGCTTTAACTATGCGGACCTTTGTTGTCAGTGTGATGTCTCTGCTCTTAACTATTTTATCGAGATTTTTCATTGCTCTTCTTCCAAGAATTAAGCGTCTTCTGATTTCCTGACTGCAGTCAGCATCTGCAGTAATCTTCGCACCTAGGAATACAAAGTCTTTCACTGCTTCTACATTTTCTCCCTCTATTTGCCAGTTATCAATCAAGCTGGTTGCCATAATCTTGGTTTTTTTGAGGTTTAGCTGCAAACCAGCTTTTGCACTTTCTTCTTTCACCTTCATCATAAGGCTCCTCAGTTCCTCTTCACTTTCAGCCATCAAAGTGGTATCATCTGCATATCTGAGATTGTTAATGTTTCTTCCAGAGATTTTAACTCCAGCCTTGGATTCCTCAAGGCCAGCTTGTTGCATGATGTGTTCTGCGTACAAGTTGAATAGGTAGGGTGAGAGGATACAGCCCTGTCGTACTCCTTTCCCAATCTTAAACCAGTCTGTTGTTCCGTGGTCTGTTCTTACTGTTGCTACTTGGTCGTTATACAGATTCTTCAGGAGGCATACAAGATGACTTGGTATCCCCATACCACTAAGAACTTGCCACAATTTGTTATGGTCCACACAGTCAAAGGCTTTAGAATAGTCAATAAAACAGAAATAGATGTTTTTCTGAAACTCCGTGGCTTTTTCCATTATCCAGCGGATATTGGCAATTTGGTCTCTAGTTCCTCTGCCTTTTCTAAACCCAGCTTGTACATCTGGCAATTCTTGCTCCATGAACTGCTGAAGTCTACCTTGCAGGATCTTGAGCATTACCTTACTGGCATGTGAAATGAGTGCCACTGTTCAATAGTTTGAACATTCTTTAGTGTTTCCCTTTTTTGGTATGGGGATATAAGTTGATTTTTTCCAGTCTGATGGCCATTCTTGTGTTTTCCAAATTTGCTGGCATATAGCATGCATTACCTTGACAGCATCATCTTGCAAGATTTTGAACAGTTCAGCTGGGATGCCGTCGTCTCCTGTTGCCTTGTTATTAGCAATGCTTCTTAAGGCCCATTCAACCTCACTCTTCAGGATGTCTGGCTCTAGCTCACTGACCACACCGTCAAAGCTATCCCCGATATTGTTATCCTTCCTATACAGGTCTTCTGTATATTCTTGCCACCTTTTCTTGATCTCTTCTTCTTCTGTTAGGTCCTTGCCATCTTTGTTTTTGATCATACCCATTTTGGCCTGGAATTTACCTCCGATGTTTCTAATTTTCTGGAAGAGGTCTCTTGTCCTTCCTATTCTATTGTCTTCTTCCACTTCCGCGCATTGCTTGTTTAAAAATAATTCCTTATCTCTTCTGGCTAACCTCTGGAATTTTGCATTTAATTGGGCATATCTCCCCCTATCACTGTTGCCTTTTGCTTTCCTTCTTTCTTGGGCTACTTCTAGTGTCTCAGCAGACAGCCATTTTGCCTTCTTGGTTTTCTCTTTCTTTGGGATGTATTTTGTTGCTGCCTCCTGAACAATGCTGCCAACTTCTGTCCAGAGTTCTTCCGGGACCCTATCTACTAAGTCCAGTCCCTTAAATCTATTCTTCACCTCCACTGCATATTCCTTAGGAATATTAGTGAGCTCATATCTAGCTGATCTGTGGGTCTTCCCTAATCTCTTTAGTCTGATCCTAAATTGTGCAAGAAGAAGTTCGTGATCTGAACTACAGTCAGCTCCAGGTCTTGTTTTTACCGACTGTACAGATGTCCGCCACCTTTGGCTGCAAAGGATGTAACCAATCTGATTTCGGTGTTGTCCATCTGGTGAAGTCCATGTATAAAGCCGTCTCTTAGGTTGTTGGAAGAGAGTGTTTGTTATGCAGAGTGAATTGTCTTGGCAAAATTCTATCAGCCTATGTCCTGCTTCATTTTGTTCTCCCAGGCCATACTTACCTGTAATTCGAGGTGTCATTTGACTGCCCACCTTAGCATTCCAGTCTCCTGTGATGAAAATAACATCTCTTTTAGGCGTGTTGTCCAGTAGGTGCTGCAGATCCTCATAGAACTGCTCTACTTCAGCTTCTTCAGCATTTGTGGTTGGGGCGTATATTTGGATCACTGTGATGTTAGATGGCTTGCCCTGAATTCGAATTGAGATCATCCTGTCGTTTTTTGGGTTGTATCCAAGCACTGCTTTAGCCACTTTACTATTAATTATGAAGGCTACTCCATTTCTTCTGTGGTCCTCTTGTCCACAGTAGTAGATCTGGTGGTCATTTGATGTGAAGTGGCCCATTCCAGTCCATTTCAGTTCACTGACGCCCAGAATGTCTATCTTTAATCTTGACATCTCACCAATAACCACATCCAATTTGCCCTGGCTCATAGATCTTACATTCCAGGTTCTAATGGTGTGTTGATCCTTAGAACATCGGATTCGCCGTTCACCACCAGCACCGTCGGCCGCTAGCCGTCCTTTCGGCTTTGAGCTAGCTGCGTCATCACGTCTGGGGCTAGTTGAGCTCATCCTCTGTTCCTCCCCAGTAGCATTTTGACCATCTTCCGACCTGGGGGTCTCATCTTCCGATGGTATACCGACATATCTCTGGTTGTACTGATCCATTTAGTTTTCACGGCAAGAATACTGGGGTGGGTTGCCATTACCTTCCCCAGGGATCGCATTTAGTCTGACCTCTCTGTCATGACCTTCCCGTCTTGGGTGGCCCTTCACGGTTTAGCTCATGGCATCATTGAGGTGCTCAAGCTCCAGCACCATGACAAGGTAATGATCCTTTGCTGAAGGCTGTCAAGGTAATGCATGCTATATGCCAGCAAATTTGGAAAACACAAGAATGGCCATCAGATTGGAAAAAATCAACTTATATCCCCATACCAAAAAAAGGAAACACTAAAGAATGTTCAAACTATCGAACAGTGGCACTCATTTCACATGCCAGTAAGGTAATGCTCAAGATCCTGGAAGGTAGACTTCAGCAGTTCATGGAGCGAGAATTGCCAAATGTACAAGCTGGGTTTAGAAAAGGCAGAGGAACTAGGGACCAAATTGCCAATATCCGCTGGATAATGGAAAAAGCCAGGGACTTTCAGAAAAACATCTATTTCTGTTTTATTGACTATTCTAAAGCCTTTGACTGTGTGGACCATAACAAATTGTGGCAAGTTCTTAGTGGTATGGGGATACCAAGTCATCTTGTCTGCCTCCTGAAGAATCTGTATAACGACCAAGTAGCAACAGTAAGAACAGACCACGGAACAACGGGCTGGTTTAAGATTGGGAAAGGAGTACGGCAGGGCTGTATACTCTCACCCTACCTATTCAACTTGTACGCAGAACACATCATGCAACATGCTGGGCTTGAGGAATCCAAGGCTGGAGTTAAAATAGCTGGAAGAAACACTAACAGTCTCAGATATGCAGATGATACCACTTTGATGGCTGAAAGTGAAGAGAAACTGAGGAGCCTTATGATGAAGGTGAAAGAAGAAAGTGCAAAAGCTGGCTTGCAGCTAAACCTCAAAAAAACCAAGATTATGGCAACCAGCTTGATTGATAACTGGCAAATAGAGGGAGAAAATGTAGAAGCAGTGAAAGACTTTGTATTTCTAGGTGCAAAGATTACTGCGGATGCTGACTGCAGTCAGGAAATCAGAAGACCCGTAATCCTTGGGAGAAGAGCAATGACCAATCTCGATAAAATAGTTAAGAGCAGAGACATCACACTGACAACAAAGGTCCGCATAGTTAAAGCAATGGTGTTCCCCATAGTAACATATGGCTGCGAGAGCTGGACCATAAGGAAGGCTGAGAGAAGGAAGATCGATGCTTTTGAACTGTGGTGTTGGAGGAAAATCCTGAGAGTGCCTTGGACTGCAAGAAGATCCAACCAGTCCATACTCCAGGAAATAGAGCCAGACTGCTCACTTGAGGGAATGATATTAAAGACCAAACTGAAATACTCTGGCCACATAATGAGAAGACAGGACACCCTGGAGACGATGCTGATGCTAGGGAGAGTGGAAGGCAAAAGGAAGAGGGGCCGGCCAAGGGCAAGATGGATGGATGATATTCTAGAGATGACGCAATCATCTCTGGGGGAGCTGGGGGTGTAGACGACTGACAGGAAACTCTGGCATGGGCTGGTCCATGAAGTCACAAATAGTCGGAAGCGTATAAGATTTTTGCTATTATATAATTTTATTGTATCTGGCCTTAGGGCTGTAATAAACATGTTGTTTTCAGAGAGTTTTCCTACTGACAGAGCTCAGAGCTCCCCTACCTAATTTCTTTCCAGTATTCTATTGAATGAGAAGGATTAAGAATGAATCAAATCAAATAATGAATCAAATGAAATTCTCATCTTTCTGAAGCACTTATTAAAATAAATTTCATCCAGTTTTAAAGTCCTTTGGGGAAAATTGCTGAAAAATGGGCATATGTGGAGATGGACCGAGTAATAATTAGTTTTGAAAATAATTCAGATGGGCTACCTCACCTTGCATGACAGCCCACGTGAAATCCTCTTTAAAGCAGCCATATCTTTTTCAGATTCTTTGTGAGCCTGAAAAAAGACACAACTGTTTTAAAGAGTCAACATCAAAGCAGCTACGTCTTTGATACAACTTATCAAAGATTTTTTAATGGAGCAGCTGCTTTAAAGAGGCACTTAACTTATACTCTCATCATGGCTCCAAATCATTTTCAAAGCATAATTAGTCATTCTTGTATCATCAATTTAAATATTAAAGGATTTCGCACTGGCAAATTTGTGTTACAGTCACATTGTATAATTGATTGGGTCGTCTTGGAGGTATATGAAAAGTTGCTATTGAATTTGCATTATTTCGGCATAAAAATGAGTTTGTATATAAGAAAAAATATCAGCAGAAAACAGATAATTTGCTCTCAGACATATGTGTTTTATTTGCAAGAATACAGATGATATGTCAAGAAAGGGAAAATTCAAAAAATACAGATGGCTTGGCACAGAAAAATATTAAAATACAAGGAGAATACAGATGGCTTAATGAGAAAAAAGAAAGGTTAAAATATTTTGATGATACTATTATCATGAGAATACATGCTCTTTTGGGTAAATATTGCATATATATATGCAGGCACACACACACACACACACACAGACACACAAAGTACTCAAGAACAGCTGTAAGAATATTTAGATCAACTTTCAGGAGGGGCTAAATTCATATAGTCAGACTGTTTGGGTGCCAGTATTTAATTTTAGCAATTTGTTTGTCTTGTATCTCATCTACTACAATGTTGGATGCTTATGGGAAAAGTTCTAGGCCGTGGAGAAGAACTTAGTTTTACCTCAGTGAAAAGATTCACACCATGGAGGTGACAAAATTCTCTTCCCTGAAGTAAAGGGGTGATATAATTTTCATGGTAGAAGGACTTGGTGTTGATTTGAAGCATCTTCCTGTCTTTCACTGTGGCTCTCATTGACCAAAGCTGAAGTCTCTTCTGATGTTGTCAAAGTTATGCCAGAGAAGGTATAAAGACAGGTTCTCTAACAGCTGCAGGAAAATGCCGAGTGGTCTATAACTTCTAGCAATGTTTGGGACAACACTGCCAAAGAGTGTCATGAGTGACGTTGAGCTGAAGACATCAGCACAACGGCACACATGACAATAACGAGGAAACAGAGGAAGGGGCTCAAGATAAGCATAGCACGCACAACAAAAACCACAGACCCGAGCCGGAGCATGCAGCCATCAAAACACAAAAGAGACAGAAGATAAGACAAAGGATAGGAGGATCGCGAGGCACACCCAAGCTGTTAGTACAAGCGCAACGGAGATCGCCCAGCTGACAGCAATCACCGGCTGAATGAGGAAACCGATGATGGGCGATCCCGGGGCACCCGCTGGGGCCTCGCAACCCTTCACCTACCGGCAAGACAGCATGCAGGACAAAGGGGGGATGACGTGACCCAGGGTGAGGGGGCGCTGACTGGCGCGGGATATTTAAACCCCGCACCGGCACGCTCTCCTCACTCTCAGCTTTTTTCGCAACTGTTACTACGTAAGAAATAAACCTGAACCTGCTCTCACATGAATCAGCGTCAGTGTTTTACTCTGCGATAGGCAGTGCATGACAAAGAGGCTGTGCTGAGGGCTTGCTAAGGAGAGGAAGATTAAACAATCTGGTCTTTGGAACAAAGGGGCCATGTTGTTTCATGAAGCAAGTTTAAGGAGATGCTTTGCTCAAAATGTCATCAGGATGACATCTCTTTGAATATCTGTGCAGCCCTTTAAGCTCCTTGGTTATTTAGATGAACATTGTTGCTGTGCTTCAAGAAGGATTTTGCATGGCCAGGTCAGTAAACAGGAAGGGGATGGATCTCCCTTGAAGAGGTCAAAGATCAAATAGGCACATTAAGGATGGATGAATTCCTTAAGACTGAGGCATGAGGTCCAATATCTTTGGGTGCAGAGGCAGGAGTAGGTGTGGCCAATGATGACATCACTGGAGTGGGAGGGGCCAAGATTAGGGTTTCATTTTGTTTTGTTTTTAGGACTGGGGAAGTTTTAAGGTTTCTGAGGTTTAAAGCAGCCTTTTTGCCTCTTAACACCCACCTTACCCAACTGGAAACATTACCTCAGTTTGATTTTTTTTTCCCCCAGGATACCTTAAATTTCTGCAAAACTGCCAGAAAAACAAGCCAAATATTTTGACTCTACCCACTCTGGGAGTCATGGAAGAGGTGTTGGTGTACCTCATGAGCTTGCTGGCCATGATGCCCCCTGAAATAGAATAAATATTTTCAAAGTGCTCCTTCCAGTGGAAGACAAACTAATTGTTAGAGCCACAATGTGAGATGTATGACATTTCAATTCTTTAGTAGTAGAATTCCACAGCAAAGGCCAACATAGAGAGAATGACATCCACACCGTCTAGAACAGTGTTTCTCAACCTTGGGAACTTTAAGATGTGTGGACTTCAACTCCCAGAATTCTCTAGCCAGCCATCTTAAAGTTTCAATAGTTGAGAAACACTGGGCTAGAAGAAGAGAAGCAAGTACAATTTTAATGGGAATTGCCCCGATCCATTCAAACCCAGAATTGTTCTAGCCTCTGAGGAAATGATGCAGGGCCATTTCTTTTTATTTTTTTGTTCTGCCCAACTGAAAAACCTTCTGAGGAGGAGCAACAGGATTATTGGTTTAGAATAGTGAAAGTATCTATGCCACCCAACTTAGCCCATTTGTATAGTAGCTAGCTGCTACAGAAATGGCTGAGAAGTGCCTGAATTCTTTGGTTTTGCTTTTCCCTCCTTATCCCCCTTTCCTTTTGTGTTAGGTGGTGTTTGAATGGGTTAGGCTGAAAGCAAGAGTTACCTGGCATAGTGATTGGAGTATCTGGGTGAACTTGGCTGATTTCAAAATAGCAAAGAAAGGTCAGACCTAGTTAATGCTTAGTTGGAAGACCATCAGAAAGTCCCAGAGCTATAGCTAGGATGGGAAGTCATAGTCGTCATCGTCATCATCATCATCATCATCATCATCCCAGAAGGATGCAATATCAAATTCTTTAATTGCTATGGCTTATGTATTGTTGCCAAGAAAACTAAATGGACCTGTCTCAACGAACGTTCTGGTAGTTTTTCAGGCTAAAGTGTGGAGCAGAAATACTTTGGCTCAATAACAAAGTCCAGCTATTACAGAGCTTCCTTCCATTTCACCCACAGTCCTTGCTTGTGTTCATCCTTCTACGGACTTCTCCAAGAGACCAAACAAAGCAATCAGAACTACCCAATGGAAAATAAAATATAGTAGAAAAAGCATGTAATTAATAGATGCCAGGAGGGAGTGTGACGTATCTGACTCCATTACTGCACAGCTAGATTGCATGTCTCTCACGTAGCCTCAGGGCATGACTTGTATTTCCCTATTCTCCTTGTACTCACTCCCCCGCCCTGATAGAACTGCTGAATAAAAGGAGGTGGGGGCGTGGCACCAGGAGGCAGTACCAGCAACCTCCTGAGATGTAGCGTCGCTCACCACCACAAAAGAATCCTGTGCCTACCGTTGTTTTTTCGACCTCACCCTTGCGAGGGAATCGTTGGCTCATTCCCCCCCAGGGAATCCCATAGACCGAAGGGCGAAGGACTGGTCGCGTGACGCGACAACTGGGGGCTCGTCCGGGATCCCTTCGGTCTCACGGTGTGATCTCTGTCTAGAGGTGCACTGCCTTCACTCTCGTTACTACGCACCTGGAAAAGGCTCTGCAATCGTAAGTAATGGGCTCCCCACTCTCCAAAGTTTCGTCAGTTCATAGGGACGAACTTTATGATTTAGTGAAGAAGGCTAACTCTTGTCAAAAGGCTAACGGTACGACCATCTTTCCCATTTCAAAAAAATCGGTGACTCAACTCCTACTGTACATGGACAGACACTGCCCTGTCTATCCTTCAGAGGGGTCGCTCAAAGCATCCACTTGGGAAAGGATAGGAAAATATTTTCATGATACCCCACGAGCACCCGTGCCTATTCTGACTGCCTGGAAGGCTGTTATGGCGGCCATCAACACTCTTTACCCTCCCCCGTCTTCCCCGGAAACTTGCCCTTCTCCTCCCGGCCCAAAAACCCCACCCCCTCTTGCCGCCCATCTCGATGCTGCCTCACCACCACCCCCTCCATACCCAGCCGTTCCTCCTCCCCCTTCAGCTCCAACCCCCGGATCCCCTCAACACCACCCCCTAGGAGGCGCCATCACTGAACTCCTCTCCTCCCCCCTCTCATTGGAAATGGAGAGTCCCTCTGCCTTTCCCATGACCATCGGCCTAGGGGCGGCGGGAGGAAATTTGTATAACAATATTGAACTTAAGGTTTTGAAACAAATCAAAGATGCTGTAACCACCTACGGCTTGCACTCTCCTTTTACTAGGGGAGTTTTAGACTCTTTAGTTACTGCTAACACTGTTATGTTATTGTATGATTGGAAAATGCTTTTTTCTATGCTTATGACCCCGGCGCAATACGTTGTGTGGCAATCTGAATACGACAAAGGGGTGGAAGTAGAAATTAGAAGAGGTCTTCCCGCAGGGGTGACCGCAAATCAATTATTAGGAAAGGGACAATTCGCAACCTTAGTCCAGCAACAGAACTCCCCCCGTCGTTGTTTTGCTATTATTCACATGTGCGCCATGAATGCTCTCAAAAGAGTGGATGATTCCGACTCTCAATCCACCCAAACGTTTTTGAAAATAATGCAAGAACCAAATGAACCATATGCTTCCTTCATAAGTCGCCTTCAGATTGCTTTAGACCGACAAATTGATAATGCCACGGCTAAACATGAGCTGCTAATGAAACTTGCTTTCTCTAACGCTAATCATGACTGCCAGACCATTCTGCAACCCGCAGTCAATCAACCGGGTGTAAAGCTTGCAGACTTCCTGCAACTCTGCAGAATCGTTGGTACCACCTCTCACAAAGTGAGCGCTCTCGCTGCCGCCATTACCACCTCGCTGCCTTCTACTAACCCCTCCCCTCAGCTCCATTCCCCGGAAGCCCTCGCAATCACTCGTCATGGAAATTGCTTCAATTGTGGGAAGCCGGGCCACTTTAAGAATCAATGCCGTGCACCCGGGGGAGGTGGGGCTCCCCCTTCCACTCAAAGAGGGCCGCCCCCCCCCTCCAAACCTAAAACTCCTTGTCCCAGGTGCCGCAAAGGGTATCATTGGGCCTCGCAATGTCGCAATAACTCCTCCCCTCACCAGCCTTCGGAAAACTAGATCGGGGGTTGTCAGCTAACCCCGCCCCAAAGGCTGAATTACCCATCACCAGCTTCCCTGTGGAGTTGGCAGAGGATCTTTTGTATGACGATCCGGGGGCTGTCCTTTCCCTTCCTCTTGTTGTCACGCTGCATAAACCCCTCCCTCCTCTTACCCCTGCTTTGCTTATTCCCAACTCCTCGCTTACGCTTGAGGGGATGGTTGCTGCTCCCTATTTGTATGATTCATCAGATTTGACACAAATTGCTCTGGCAGGAGTGGGAGATAGGTGCTTTTCCTTAAATAAAGGAACAATTGTCGCCACGCTCATACTTCTCCCTTCTCCTGATATGCCATCATTGTTTGCCTTGCAGCAACCAGTCCAAACCTCTAAACCCACCCTCCTTGTCACACTAAATGGTCGCTCTTTCGAAGGCTTGATTGACACCGGCGCCGACGTCTCTGTCATTCGTTCCGCTGAATGGCCCTCCTCCTGGCCTATCGCTGAAGCCTCCTCGGTGCAAGGAGTAGGCGGAGCACAGGCCGCTAAGGTCAGCTCTCATTGGCTTTCTGCTGTGACTGCTCATTCTCATATTACAGCTTATCTAAAGCCTTATATCCTGCCTTTGCACTGCAACCTATGGGGCCGTGACTTGCTTTCACAGTTCCACGCTTTTATTCAACTTCCCTAATGGCTTTACAGGACCCTTCAGGGTCTCTCTCTCTCTCTCTCAAAACCTCTGTGCCGGTATGGGTTGATCAATGGCCACTCACCAAAGAGAAACTGGACGCCTTACATATCTTGGTCCAACAGCAGTTAATTGAAGGCCATATCGAAACCTCCACCAGCCCATACAATACTCCGGTATTTGTCATCAAAAAGAAGTCTGGCAAATGGCGCCTCCTACAGGATCTTAGGGCTATCAACACCATCCTTCAGCCCATGGGACCTCTGCAGTGTGGACTTCCCAACCCCAACTTGATTCCGGAAGGACACGACCTTATTGTAATAGACCTCAAGGATTGTTTTTTTTCCATACCTTTGGCACAAAAGGACAGAATTATTTTCGCATTTACGGTACCGGAACTTAACAATTCAAAGCCTACTGCTCGGTACCAGTGGAAGGTCCTCCCACAAGGCATGTTGAACTCACCCACAATGTGCCAATTTTTTGTCGATAAAGCATTGCAACCCTATAGATCCCAATTTCCGCATTTTCTTGTGTATCATTATATGGATGACATTTTAGTCGCTGCTGAGGGCCCGAAAGGGACAGTTCAAAAAACTTTTCCTATTCTTTTAGCCACCCTAGCAACGGCAGGGTTGCACGTTGCACCAGAAAAGGTCCAGTCTCGTTATCCAATGCAATATCTAGGCCACAAAGTTTTAGCCTCCACAGCTGCCCCACTTCTACCTATGCTCACGCTTCCCCAGCCGACCACCTTGGTCCAATTACAACAATGTCTGGGGGTCATTAATTGGGCCCGCGCATACCTTGCTTTAACTACACCCATGTTATCACCTTTATTCCAAGCGTTAGTGGGTTTGACAAACCCAGCTGACAAGGTATACCTTACAGAACAACAATTGCACGCCCTACAACAGGTCAATGCCGTCCTTACGACCCAATGGGTGGACCGTGCGCTCACTGACAAACCACCCTCTCTTGCCATTCTTTCAACACATCAATTATTAACTGCCATCATCGTCCAAACGTCTGATAACAAACATCTACATATTTTAGAATGGCTACACTTGCCACACACACCTAAGACATCCATCATCACCAGAGCAGCACAAATGGCCTCTCTTGTTGAGAAAGGCCGGAAGAGGATTAGAGCCCTAATGGGACTGGATGTTTCCACCCTGTACATTCCCCTTAAGGTTACTCAATGGGAACCCCTCCTACAAAACTCCACTGCACTGCAGGATGCCTTGGAGGACTGGTGTGGCCAGGTGTCATGCCATCTTCCCCCTGATCCTCGATTGCAACTGTTGCGAACAGTACCCTTCACACTAACCTCGCCGTTCGTTCAGCACCCACTCAAGGAAGCCCTCACTGTTTTTACAGACGGCTCCAAAACCATAGGGGCTTGTACATGGCAAAATAATTGCAAATGGCATAAACGCCTAACAGGCCCACAAGCATCTGCCCAACAGGCTGAGTTAGCCGCCTTTTTGCTAGCCTTGTCTCTTTTCCCAGAACAGCCTTTGAATGTTATATTAGATAGTATGTATGTCACTCAAATGGCTGTGGCCATGTTTGATGCATATATTTCCCCTGTTACCCCCCCCTCTCTCATGACGCTTTTTTTGCAGCTTCAAACTCTCCTGAAGGACAGAACATCCCCTTTGTTTGTAGCGCATATTAGAAGCCACCAACAGCTACCCGGTTTCCTGTCCGAAGGCAACCACATGGCAGATGAGGCTTGCAAAATTATGGCCTCTTCCCCTCTTCCTCCGCCACTTTCAGCAGGGGACAGCCATGCTTATTTCCATCAAAATAAAAAAGCCTTGGTGCGCCAATTTGGCATTACATATCAAGAAGCTACCGCCATTCTTCAACAATGTCCAACCTGCAGTTTGCAGGCAAAGTGCATCCCTGAGGGAGTTAATCCCAGGGGTGTCCATGCTTGTGACACATGGCAGATGGATGTCACTCATTATCCCTCTTTTGCACCTTGGAAGTATATCCATGTATCTGTGGATACCTATTCGGGATTCATCCTGGCAACTTTGCAAAGAGGAGAAGCCACGAAAAACGTAATCAATCATTGTATTCGCACTTTCGTCACATCGGGATGTCCCAAAACTTTGAAAACTGACAATGGCCCCGCTTACGTCAGCACTCCCTTTGCTGAGTTTTGCCGTAAGTGGTCCATTACTCACAGATTCGGTATACCATTCAACAGCCAAGGTCAGGCTATTGTGGAAAGGGCTAACCAGACCCTAAAGAATGCCCTTGATCGGCAAACGGGGAAAAAGGCCTTAGGCCCCCCAAGCCTCCCGATGTTACAAAATATCCTTAATCTCACCTTGTTTACCTTGAATTTCCTTAATCTTACCGGTACCCCCCCTGCTACGGCTGCATCTCGACACTTTTCCAAGCCAGTAGTTCCCTCTTCCCGTCCCCTTGTTTATTTTAGGCAACTGCCCAGCCCTGAGTGGAAAGGCCCTGCGCAACTCGTCACCTGGGGAAAAGGCTACGCTGCTGTGCAACTTCCTGATCGAGTGCTCTGGGTTCCTGCTCGCTGCATCCGGCCATATCATGGGCAGCCTCCTGACAAGCACCTTCTTGACCCTCCTTCTCTGTCATCTCTCTTCCATTTCTGCTCCCCTCACAACGAACCCTAAAACAACCTCTCTCATTCGAACCCATCGTTTACGCTACCCTGCCACCATTGGCCGCAGCTCAGCATCCAACGCCATGGAATGTCTTCAACGCTCTCCCATCAAAAGAAAAGGCACCTTCTGGCGCTGGTTTCGCAACAACACTCTTCTCCAAGATGGCGATTCCTACTCCATCACTTATCACTTTCGCCAAACTACCCTTGCTATCACCAACGTACAGTTGACCGATCTAGGACAATATCACTGTGAAATAACAAAATTAATTAAGGGGTTCGCCACCTCATCTCGCCTTACGCTCACCTTATTTTTACTCTCCCTTCCTGAGCCCGCCCGTTGGCAGGGACGACGCCTACTGGCATTTGACGCCCAGGGATCGCATCGCCCTTACAATATCACCTGGACAATCCGCGATGCCTTGGGACAGATCCTGAATACCTCCTTTTGTTATAGCCCAATTATATCTTGTTTCCCTAACCTGTATTTTGACTTTTCAGAAATGCTTTTAGGAGTGACAGCCTACAGGAGGCTGGACGGCTTCCCAGAGCCCAGCCACTCCACCGTTAAAAGATATCCCCTGTATGTGTGCCCAGGACATGACACCAGCCCTGATCACGTGCACGACTGCGGAGGCATAGCAGATTACTTTTGCAAATCTTGGTCCTGCGTTTCCACTGGCTACATCTACTGGACCCCTCCATATAAGACTGATTACATCACCCTCACTCGGTTGAGAAAGGACATCAGGTGCACCGCAACCAAAAAGAATGCGGCAGGACAGGGGGGTTGGAATAGATGTAATCCGGTTATTGTACAATTCACTGCTGCAGGAAAAGCTAAGGGGAATGCCTGGGACTCAGGTGTAAAATGGGGAGGTCGTATGTATGCCAGATGGCCCGGGTTTCATTATGGCAACATGTTCTACATTCAACGACAGGTCACTCTCCCTCAGTCCCCACCTGTTGGGCCCAATGCCGACGACATTCACTCCACCTTTCTTAAACCCCTCACCAAACAAAAAAACCCCCTTGTCTCTCTTCTTAACTCCTCCTTTTCCCTTGTTCACACCGCTTCTAACACATCTCGATGTTGGCTTTGTTTGTCTTCCTCTCCACCATTCTATGAAGCAGTCGGTTCTCCTGACCCTATCCGAAACTCTACCTCAGCCTCCTCCTGCCGCTGGCAAAACACCACGTTGACTATCACCTCTATAATAGGGCAGGGCTGCTGCCTTGGCCGTGTTCCTGCTAACTATATTCAATATTGCCTTAATTCTTCTCATGATCACTGTGCCCTCTATCTTCCAAAGAATCGCTTGAACATCAACGGTCACACCGGCCATGGTGGCTACGGTGTACTCTACACTACCTCTGGTAATATCTCTGCCCGATTGACAGGGCAATACTTTATCCCTGGGAACAACTCTGTTTGGGCATGTTCTTCTGGCCTCACCGCATGTGTATATGGTGATACCTTGTTACAAACTAACGCCTTTTGTATTCAGGTGCTCCTACTCCCCAAGATTTCTATCTATTCCCCCGACGAACTTCTCTCCATTTTAGAGCCCCCTCATTATCCCCTCAAGGCTAAGCGCGAAGTAGTGACTGCTGTAACTTTATCAGTCCTACTGGGCTTAGGTGCGGCTGGAGCCGCCACTGGTGTGTCAGCCCTTGTTGTCAATGATCAGAACCTGCGTCACCTTAGCGTTATCATTGACACTGACCTTCGCGCCATCGAACAATCTATTGTGGCGCTACAAGATTCCCTTACCTCTCTATCCGAAGTGGTTTTGCAAAATCGTAGGGGTCTCGACCTTCTGTTCCTCAAACAAGGGGGTCTGTGTGTTGCTCTAAAGGAAGACTGCTGTTTTTATGCCGACAACTCAGGAGTAGTATTGGACTCTATGAAAGAGCTCAATTCCCGTTTAAAAACAAGGGAATTGGAGCGCCAACAATCCATGTCATGGTATCAAAATATGTTTAGCATTTCTCCATGGCTAACCACACTGTTGTCCGCTCTGTTGGGGCCCCTCCTGTTATTGATTCTCGTATGCACCATAGGCCCCTGTGTGCTGGGTCGCGTTCTCCGCTTCTTAAAGCAGAGACTTCATACATTGGACTCAGAGGTATCCGAGACAAAGCTTGCTGTTCAACACCTGGTCACTGCTGTAGGTATGGAGAAAACACCACTCTTGGAATGGTCCTCCGATAGTGAATCGGAAGTGGAAAAGGACCCCCGGTCACACTACCCCCCGAGAGAGGACGCTGGGATGGGTCTCCTTGGACTGAAGAGTCCCTGGCTCCCCGACTCAGACCCTCTGGGGGAGGAACAAAATTAAATAAAAAAGGTGGAATTGTGACGTATCTGACTCCATTACTGCACAGCTAGATTGCATGTCTCTCACGTAGCCTCAGGGCATGACTTGTATTTCCCTATTCTCTTTGTACTCACTCCCCCGCCCTGATAGAACTGCTGAATAAAAGGAGGTGGGGGCGTGGCACCAGGAGGCAGTACCAGCAACCTCCTGAGATGTAGCGTCTAGAGATCAGAAGTTTTGTTATTTATATAACCTGGGTACAAAAGAGAAGTCCCTCATGGTCAGATGGGTCCTTCCAGTTTTTGCTGCCTTGTACAAATGGCTCCAGAACTTTATCAAACTCCACCAGCAGTTCTGTTGAAAGCTATTGGTCTTGAACACTCATTGGTGACAACAGATCTCCAAATACTAGATTTGGGCATCCATGGCAGGAAATGTGTATGTTTCTATCTCCTGCTTACAAGCATTTCAGGGAGTTCTGGTTGGACATGATGAGAAACAAAAGGCTGGCTTAAGATGGGCTTTGGTTTGATCCAGCAGGGGTATTTTTATGCTCTTATGGGATATAATGAAAATCTATCTCTATGGTTGCTGAGTCAACACCAATTTGATGGCTCACAATCAGTCAAAAACATGGGATACAATATGAAAGTACGGACTGGAATATTTTTGAATCTGTGCAGCATTTCTTCCAGCATGTATAAGTCTAGCTGAACATTCACAGGGTGCAAGAGAATGCCCTCAAGGCCACCATGACTTTAATTTTATGGGTGGTAGTGACTGGCCCTGAAGCAGAAAATGAATCATCTTGCCTTTCTTTTTATAGAGTTTGTCCCAGTTGGCTTATATTTTAAATGCATGGGCTGAATTCTTACTTAATTTAGAAACACATGAAATGCCATCCAAGGCACAGTCTTGCCCACATCTATTGATTCACAGTTTTGCAAAGATAGACAGATGATAGAGATGGTAGATAGATAGTTGATAGAGAGATACATGATAGATAGATAGAGATAGGTAGATGATAAATAAAGAGATATAAATGATTAAATAGGCAGACATAAGACAGAACATCTAAATGGCAAAGAGAAAATAATTTTGCAGAGTTCACCATGGATACAACTGTTGAGCACTAAGTCTTTGATAAGAATAAAATTCATCCCCTCTTTTTTCTGGATAACTTTTAAAACATAAGGGACGCGGTGGCGCTGCGGGTTAAACCGCTGAGCTGCCGATCGGAAGGTTGGTGGTTCGAATCCGTGCGGCAGGGTGAGCTCCCGTTGCTCGTCCCAGCTCCTGCCAACCTAGCAGTTCGAAAACATGCAAATGTGAGTAGATCAATAGGTACCGCTTCGGCGGGAAGGTAACGGCGTTCCGAGTCGTCATGCTGGCCACATGACCCGGAAGTGTCTATGACAACGCCGGCTCCAAGGCTTAGAAACAGAGATGAGCACCGCCCCCTAGAGTCGGATTCGACTGGACTTTACGTCAAGGGAAACCTACCCTTTAAAACATATTCCCTCCCTACAGCTTTATTGATAGACTCTTTAACTGATGGCAAGCAGGCAGGCAGGAAGGAAGGATTTGGAGCCTTATCTGATGTATGGTATATTCATACAGTATGTCCCTTTGTATTTGGCTGGGCTTATTCTGAAGTCAAGTTTATAAAATTAGGGATTTTCTTTTTTCTTTTGCACTGAGGAATAAGCACATTTTGAGTGATGAACCTTCTAGGACTGCATTAGAATTAGGGATATGGAGGACACAGTGGCCCATGCCCTCATCATCTGCCATTTGGACTACTGTAATGTGTTCTACATGGGGCTGCCTTTAAATACGATCTGGAAACTTTAATGGGTGCAACTTTCTAAATGACCATTAGATGGCAGGAAATAATTATAATGTCTCTAACTCTTTACTGCCATCTAATAGCCATCTGGACTTGGGCAGCCTAGATCTGGTAGCCTTATGTGGGTAGGACAGATTCTTCATTCTTCCTGACAATTCATTGTGTGTGATTATGTGCTATCAAGTTGGTGTTGACTCTTGGTGACCACATAGATAGATTTTCTCCAAAAGGATCTGTTCCAGCCTGGTCCTTCAGATCTTCCAATGTACAATTACCACTATAACTGAGTCCCTCCACCATGCTGATGGTCATCCTCTTCTCCATTTTTCTACTTTTCCCAGCGTTAGAGTCTTCTCCAGAGAGGTAGGTCTTCGCAATATGTGTCTGAAGTAGGATAGTTTAAGCCTGGTCAATTATGTCTTGAGTAAGAACTCTGGGTTGATTTGTTCAGTGATCCATTTGTTTGTCTTCTTGGCTGTCAATATATGCATGGGTGTATAATTGTATTATACCTATGTTGGCTTTATACCATATTTTTATGATAGATGTGCAAGACAGCTTGGATTTGTCTCTTAAAGGGTTTCATGCTACAAGGGCAACACAATTCTCTTTGCAAAGCTGGAGAGGAAGCATGTTTTGTTTATTTATTTATTTTCATTTATTTATCAGATTTGTCACCACCCATCTCCTCTCATCAGAGGGATTCAGGGCATGTTTTCCTTGAAGATTTATGCAAGCCTAGTTTTCATGTCTTTCCTGCTTCAGAATGGTAGAAAAGTTAATTCAGTTGTCAAGTGGGTTACCAGATTTGGGTATTTTTGCACTCAGGATCTCTTACTCATAATTTTCAGCATTCACAGAGGATTCTGGAAGTCACAAAAAAGAACTTCGTAAGTTCCAAGTTATCTACTTCTGCTTTAACTGGATTGAGTCTCAGTTCTATAGATAAAATGAATTGGAAACAGGTGGATGGTGGTTTCATTTTCCCCTTTGGCAATTAAAAATACTACCTTACAGAAAATGTGTTGAAATGGTCTACTTGAATACATGCTGTAGTGGCATGGATTGGATTTAGACCAAACTGACACATCAGCTGTTTGGCAACTTAATTCTAACTGGCTCTCCAATCCATCAAATGACAACAGTTTAGAATACTTTCAGGATGTAAAGTAAGAACAGGTGAGGTTTTGAATTTCAAGGCTTTATCTGATTGCATCTAACTCTGAGTGTCCTTGGACAGAAATACAGCCACCATGATTTTTCTTTTATACCTTAAGATTTAGAAGTAGTATTCAAGGCCTGTCACCCTTGTCAATGCAACTGGATTTCATTGGCTTCTTATTACAGTAAATGACCATGGGATTTATAATCGACTTCCTTTTGACTCTTAAGCAATCTGTAAAGCCACTTTCCTGATAAACAGTGCAGTCCTCAGGATCACACTTGATAGGGATGGGTTTTCTGGAAACAAAGCAGAATGCTGGGCCATGAAATTATTATTAATATGATAAGCTCAGCTTTAGTTTCATATGCTCAACAGAGAATGTCAGGGTCATGTGGAAATATGTTCACAGTTGACTTCCAAGAGGTTCTGGGCATGTCAGGGATATCCATCAGTCATGCAAAAGGGGAGAAAAATCATTTGTCATGACAACACAGTAATTGGACTGCTCCACAGTATAATGACAAGACCTATCAGCAAAATGACAAATGGACAGAAGGTGATGTTTACCTGGAATGCGAATAAAGGAAGGTTCTGATAGACAGCTTCTTATTGACTTGGGTCTGAATGAAAAGCAGGTAAGGGAAGGTCAAGAAAGCAACTAAGGGGAGGGGAAGGAATCCTTTAGCAGATTTATATCAGTGTAACTCACAACTTACGTTAATGCTATAGGTCAATGTTAAAGCCTTAAACTTGTCTCAGGAGCAAAGTTATGTCTTGGTAGAGTTGGCCTTGCTCTTACTTTATCCTCTATTTCACAGAGCAAAGGTTGTCCATGCTGACTTCCAACCTTTTTGGACTTAAGTGAGTGCTTTGCATTTTAAAGCTGCCTGTCCCACTTCTCCCGTCCTTCTTCTGTCTTTACCCTTCCATTCCATAAAACATATACCATTTCTAGGTGATCAGAGGGCTTTGCCAGTGTAGGAAAGCACTGCATGAAGACAACACCTGGGTTTGAAGGTGATTGTGTTGATTTACAGAAAGGCACAGCAAACATTTCAAATTTCTTGGAGCTTTAAAGCTCAACATTTCAAGGGAACACTGTTTCCACGTGTGTGATGTACCACAAAGACGGGATCTACTATTTTTCTTTTAGTCTTAAGGACCAGTCCAAGAACAAAGGCAGTTTATTTCTGAATAGCAAGCACTTAAAGTATGGAGGACTTCCTCAACTCAGGCTCTTCTGATGGGACTACATGATCCACCAGCATCAGCCCATTTGGTTAAGGCTTGGGATACTGAAAGTCCAAAACATTAGTGAGGATGTTTTGTTTTCGTCAGAAGCATAGGTGTCCATTCCTAGCCATGATTACACCAAAATAGTACAACATGCATCATGGCATAAGCTCTGCCCTCTTTCATTTGCATTGCATAGAAGTATGTGAGGGTAGAGTACTTCCCACTGTTCCCCTTGCCTGCCCATGGACATCTATGGTCAGAAGACATCTTCTAGAAGTGGAGAAGACCAAAGCCAGGATTTAAACCAGCATCCTGAATATTCTGATGTCATGGATGGGAAGTCAGAAATTCTCCTCCAAATGAAGGTAATTTCTCATCTACCTGATAAGCTTGTTGGTAAAAAGATGCTGGTCAACTAATTCTTCGGAATGGTCTAGCAGACTCCTGTATTATTGTGTGGCTATATTGATCCTAATTATAAAATGGGACACCCTGGAGAAGATGCTGATGCTAGGGAGAGTGGAGGGCAAAAGGAAGAGGGGCTGACCAAGGGCAAGGTGGATGGATGATATTCTAGAGGTGACGGACTCGTCCCTGGGGGAGCTAGGGGTGTTGACGACCAACAGGAAGCTCTGGCGTGGGCTGGTCCATGAAGTCACGAAGAGTCGGAAGCGACTAAACGAATAAACAACAACATAAAATGGGACAGGATATTTGAAAAACATTACCCTTAATACAAATTAAGTGAAAAAATAAAGAAAACTTTGTGTGGTTCAAAACAAGCCCCAAAGCAGAAAATGTTTAGCTTGGAGCAGTCTTTCTCAACCCTGCAGATATATTGGACCACAAAGCCAGTGGTCCCCAACATGCAGGATGGCTGGGAATTCCAGAATTTGCAATTGTAGTTGCAAAACATTTTGAGAAGCCCAGATGATTTGGTGAAAAGTTGACCAAGGAGTGACATATTAAAAGTTTAGGACATAATTAATGTTCCCTTTCTTAGAAGTTGTATTATGTGCCTAAGGATGAACAATCCACCATCTTTGATTCTGTTCAGTTTCTTGTGTATCTGTTCTGGAGTTTATTCATTCTACTTCTGCACTCCTTTCCTTAAAAACAAAATGACATTTGGTGTGAATCTGTTCAAAGCATCATATTTTTCCACACCCCAACTTTTCATATCTGGTGGAAGAAAATAATAGATCCAGATGGCATCAAAAATGTTTACTTGCGGTAATAAAGTGAAGCTTCTAGGCTTTGTTAATGATTTTGGAGATGAAAGTTATTCATTTGACAGGTGAGACCCCAAACAAGCATCTTCTCATTCCTGCTTATCATATATTTACATGAGAAATGTGGTAGGGCAGTGTGAAATACCCTTATTTTGCATTTCAAGGAACTGCATTTCCTTATTTAGGATGAAAAAGCAATGTTCCCTTTCAAGTTAATCAGGAAGCAACAGATTTTCCTCCTTTTCCCCCTCCCATTTGGCTTTGATGGAGATCTGTTTTAAATGTAAAAGGTAACTTTAACCTGCCTTTGGTTTAAATTGTTTAAGATTTTACTCTTCACTACTTCTGCTGTTTGCCTTTAATGCTGTATTTCCAAACAGTTATTGTTGTTTATTAAAAAGGGGTACTGAGGTTTCATGAAAAGTAACATTAAACTGATGAGCCCATGGGTGTAATGACTAACTCTATTCGAGAAACAATGTGCTTAGAAAAGAGTGTATAAATGGATTAATAAAATAACAATACATTATAATATATCCTAGTAAAATTACTGACACACCTACTGTGCACTTACGCATGCAGTTAATCTACTCTTGTGGACCTTGTGCAGTTTATGGATATTAAATTAGCAATAACAATAAATAGTATTTTTAAAAAACTTCAATAATAAGAATATAAAAAGTAATCGCTATCATCCATCCATCCACACACACACACACACAGGCATCTGTGACTCTTCATTTATATTGTATCATTATAGTAAGAGAGTGTTCAAGGGGCTAATCTACCCCAGAGGGACCATCAATACCAATCGAAGCGAATATTTGTAGCTCAGGGTTGAACTGTGGAGTCCTTGGTGCTCTCTGAGCCTTGCTGTTTTCTTGCAGGCAAGAACTGAATAGTAAATCTCATTGCTGTTTGTGTGTTTTCCAAAATAAGATTCTAGTCCTCATTACTATAGAGAAGCTTCACTTTATTACCGAAAGTAAACATTTTTGATGCCATCTGGATCTATTATTTTTCTTGTCTGCAAGAAAACAACAAGGCTCAGAGAGCAGCAAGGACTCCATGGACCATCAATATTTTATCACTATATTAATGAGGACTAGAATCTTATTTTGGAAAACACACAAACAGCAATGAGATTTGCTATTCAGTTTTCCAAATGCCATATCTTAAAAAAAAAAAAATCTGCAAGGCACCAGCTGGTAATATGTCATTTTAAGGCCAACTACCAAGAAATGTAGTAATAACAGTTTGCTTCCTACAGCCGGTTGCTCCTTTGTGAAATAATTATTTATTCCAGCACTGAATTACATTGAGATACACTTGCATTTATCACACTGATTATGTAAATAAAAAGGGGAATGGAAACATTGTTTTAATTGAAGATGTTGCTTATTTGCCCTTACAGGTAATTGGTGCCCTTATCAATTTCTTGGAAGTTAACTAGACCTTTAATGGATAATCTAATTTATCTCACACTCCACCCCCCTGGACACGTTATTACTTTCTTTAAAATACACCTTGCATTTAAATGCTCTTGTTTATTCATGCCTGACAATGAACCATTCTTTTTCTTTGACTCAAGGTATTAAAGTGTTCACCAAAACATAACTTCCACTAAGATAGCGCAGGTACATGAAGGAGATCAGTAGCATCAACCAGCAAACGTGGTTCAAAATCAGAGAGAAAATCTTATTGATCACCTATGGCAATGGTTTGATGCAAATTGGTATTTTCATCTGAAAGGGCTCCCCGTTGCTTTAATGGAGAGAGGAGGAAAAAGAAAAAAAAAAATCCCCCTGCCACCACCCCCACCACCCCAGTTTGTTACTCAGCTCCTCGACTTGATCCTACTCATTTAAAAGAGCCATATTAAGTGATAATTTAGATGGCCACTTTAAGAGTTGAAAATGACCTTTCTCTTTTTAATTATCTCACTTTGGGATGCAGCCAAGTGATATAAGAAGGCTTACATAAACAACATACTTAGACGCAGGAATAAGCAATTCATGGCAGGTATCCTCTAATTTTGTGTGTGTGTGTGTGTGTCCACCCCTAGGAATCTCAAGATGGTGTCATTAAAATACAACACCAAAATAAGTAAAAATTGCAAGATTTCGTGCCGATTTTCAACATCAAAGAAAAGGAAGCAAAATGAAAAGTGGTGGTTCTCAATACGACTCCTTTACTTGGAAAAAATGGAATAGAACCCCTTGTTTCCCAAACAGGAAAAACAAACAGTTCATCATTTATCATTTATCTAATGAATTCATTACACTGCTGCTCAGTCCTTCATGGCTGAGCAATGGATTTAAATTTGTCTGGGTGGAATAAGGATTCTCTTACTGCTACTTTTCTTATTTATAGACTCACCATTTTGTTCTAAACTTCTTTCCATGACATGATATTCATGATCATAGGTTGTATGTATAGACTCTCAAGAGAATGAGAATGACCCTATTCACTGTGTGAGGAGCATCTTTAGTTTGGAGACGAGTAAATGATCTCCTTTATCCCCAAATGTTTCAAAAAAGCATAACCCTGGGTGGCTAACAGTAACTCACAAATACACACACACACATATACATGTATATATGTATACAGTATGTGTGTGTGTATGTATGTATGTGTGTATGTTTGTGTATGTGTGTGTGTGTGTGTATGTATGTGTGTATATATATATAAATATATATATGAACAGCACATAGCACATATATATATATGAACAGCACAAAAATATATATACAGCACATATATATATATATATATATATATATATTTGAACAGCACAACCAAGTAGCTGGCATTGTGTACAGGGACATCTGCACAGAGTATGGGCTAGACCTTCCCAAGTCCAGATGGGAGATTCCACAGAAGGTCGTGGAGAATGACAGGGCTAAGATCCTGTGGGACTTCCAGATCCAGATGGACAGGCAGGTACTGGCCAATCAACCAAACATCATGGTAGTACACAAGGACCAGAAGACAGTGGTGGTGATAGATGTAGTGGTCCCAAGTGACAGCAACATCAGGAAGAAGGAGTATGAGGAGCTGGAAAAGTACCAGGGCCTGAAGGAGGACCTAGAGAGGATGTGGGAAGTGAAGGCCAAAGCAGTCCCATTGGTGGTAGGAACACTCAGGGCCATGCCTCCTAAGCTGGGAGAGGGGCTCCAACAGATCCCAGGAACAACATCAGAGCTCTCTGTCCAGAAGAGTGCAGTGCTGGGAACAGCTAAGATACTGCACAGAACTCTCAAACTCCCAGGCCTCTGATAGAGGACTAGAGAATATCACCCATAGGGGTGAGAAGGGAATTTTTACATACACACAAAAACACACAAACACCTACCTACCTAGTTGTTGTTAATTCGTTCAGTCGCTTATGACTTTTTGTGACTTCATGGACCAGCCCATGCCAGAGCTTCCTGTCAGTCGTCAACACCCCCAGCTCCCCCAGGGACGAATCCATCACCTCTAGAATATCATCCATCCACCTTGCCCTTGGTCGGACCCTCTTCCTTTTGCCCTCCACTCTCCCTAGCCTCAGCATCTTCTCCAGGCTGTCCTGTCTTCTCATTATGTGGCCAAGGTATTTGTCATGTTCACCGTTCCAATGTTGCTGGTACATCGTAACGTTTCGCATGTCATTTCACTGATACGTGTTTCATCTGGGAAGGGAGGAGGATTCCATCTCAGGGAGTTGTTATCTGTTGGCTGCTGGGTTGGGATCTGTTTGGGTTATCTCATGTGTTCAAGGTTACTTTCCCAGGATGGCAGTTCAAACGGTTACCAGCACCTGGGGGTGGGGGGAGTTTGCTACGGCCGGGCGAGGGGAGGGATTACGTTTGAAGCGAGGGTTTTTAGTTTGTATTTGGCGCGCTATTGTTCATTCTCAACTTTCTCTGTATTTGCATACTATTTTTACAATAAATCAGATATCATTAAGTACCTGCTTGTGAGTCTGACTCTGTTAGGATAGGCAATCATTACAGTATTTCAGTTTTGCCTTTAATATCATTCCCTCAAGTAAGCAGCCTGTCTTTATTTCCTGGAGGATGGACTGGTTTGCTCTTCTTGCAGTCCAAGGCACTCTCAGAATTTTCCTCCAACACCACAGTTCCAAAGCATTGATCTTCCTTCTCTCAGCCTTCCTTATAGTCCAGCTCTCACAGCCATATGTTACTACGGGGAACACCATTGCTTTAACTATGCGGACCTTTGTTGTCAGTGTGATGTCTCTGCTCTTAACTATTTTATTGAGATTTGTCATTGCTCTTCTCCCAAGGATTAAGCGTCTTCTGATTTCCTGACTGCAGTCAGCATCTGCAGTAATCTTTGCACCTAGGAATACAAAGTCTTTCACTGCCTCTACATTTTCTCCCTCTATTTGCCAGTTATCAATCATGCTGGTTGCCATAATCTTGGTTTTTTTGAGGTTTATCTGCAAGCCAGCTTTTGCACTTTCTTCTTTCACCTTCATCATAAGGCTTCTCAGTTCCTCTTCGCTTTCAGCCATCAAAGTGGTATCATCTGCATATCTGAGATTGTTAATGTTTCTCCCAGAAATTTTAACTCCAGCCTTGTATTCCTCAAGCCCAGCATGTCGCATGATGTATTCTGCGTACAAGTTGAATAGGTAGGGTGAGAGTATACAGCCCTGCCGTACTCCTTTCCCAATCTTAAACCAGTCCGTTCTTCCGTGGTCTGTTCTTACTGTTGCTACTTGGTCGTTATACAGATTCTTCAGAAGGCATATAAGATGACTTGGTATCCCCATAGCACTAAGAACTCGCCACAATTTGTTATGGTCCACACAGTCAAAGGCTTTAGAATAGTCAATAAAGCAGAAATAGATGTTTTTCTGAAAGTCCCTGGCTTTTTCCATTATCCAGCTGATATTGGCAATTTGGTGCCTAGTTCCTCTGCCTTTTCTAAACCCAGCTTGTGCATCTGGCAATTTTCGCTCCATGAATTGCTGAAGTCTACCTTGCAGAATCTTGAGCATTACCTTACTGGCATGTGAAATGAGTGCCACTGTTCGATAGTTTGAACATACTTTAGTGTTTCCCTTTTTTGGTATGGTGATATAAGTTGATTTTTTTCCAATCTGATGGCCATTCTTGTGTTTTCCATATTTGCTGGCATATAGCATGCATTACCTTGACAGCATCATCTGGCAAGGTTTTGAACAGTTCAGCTGGGATGCCGTCCTCTCCTGCTGCCTTGTTATTAGCAATACTTCTTAAGGCCCATTCAACCTCACTCTTCAGGATGTCTGGCTCTAGCTCACTGACCACACTGTCAAAGCTATCCCCGATATTGTTATCCTTCCTATACAGGTCTTCTGTATATTCTTGCCACCTTTTCTTGATCTCTTCTCCTTCTGTTAGGTCCTTGCCATCTTTGTTTTTGATCATACCCATTTTGGCCTGGAATTTACCTCCAATGTTTCTAATTTTCTGGAAGAGGTCTCTTGTCCTTCCTATTCTATTATCTTCTTCCACTTCTGTGCATTGTTTGTTTAAAAATAATTCCTTATCTCTTCTGGCTAACCTCTGGAATTTTGCATGTAATTGGGCATATCCCCCCTATCACTCTTGCCTTTTGCTTTCCTTCTTTCTCGGGCTACTTCTAGTGTCTCAGCAGACAGCCATTTTGCCTTCTTGGTTTTCTCTTTCTTTGGGATGTATTTTGTTGCCGCCTCCTGAACAATGCTGCCAACTTCTGTCCAGAGTTCTTCCGGGACCCTATCTACTAAGTCCAGTCCCTTAAATCTATTCTTCACCTCCACTGCATTTTCCTTAGGGATATTAGTGAGCTCATATCTAGCTGATCTGTGGGTCTTCCCTAATCTCTTTAGTCTGATCCTAAATTGTGCAAGAAGAAGTTCGTGATCTGAACTACAGTCAGCTCCAGGTCTTGTTTTTACTGACTGTATAGATGTCCGCCACCTTTGGCTGCAAAGGACGTAGTCAGTCTGATTTCGGTTTTGTCCATCTGGTGAAGTCCATGTATAAAGCCGTCTCTTAGGTTGTTGGAAGAGAGTGTTTGTTATGCAGAGTGAGTTGTCTTGGCAAAATTCTATCAGCCTATGTCCTGCTTCGTTTTGTTCTCCCAGGCCATAGTAAAGGTAAAGGTAAAGGTTTCCCTTGACATTAAGTCCAGTCGTGTCTGACTCTAGGGGGTGGTGCTCATCTCCGTTTCAAGTCGAAGAGCCGGCGTTTGTCCATAGACTCTTCCATGGTCATGTGGCTGGCATGACTAAACGGAATGCCGTTACCTGCTCGCCGAAGCGGTACCTATTAATCTACTCACATTTGCATGTTTTCGAACTGCCTGTAATTCCAGGTGTCATTTGACTGCCCACCTTAGCATTCCAATCTCCTGTGATGAAAATAACATCTCTTTTATGCATGTTGTCCAGTAGGTGCTGCAGATTCTCATAGAACTACCTACCTACCTTAAAATCACAAATACAAACAGTTAAAAAAAACCATAATAAAACAACCAGACACCATAACAAACTATATTGGCTATTTGCAGGACTCACCAGATCTAGTGAAGCGAGCACATTCTGGATCCCTTCATCTTGTTGGCCCCAGAGTCATGCCTTCTCAGTGGCAGCCCCTGCCTATCGAGCAGGATCCCTCCAGAAATCCGGATGGTCCCAACCCTGTTAGCCTTTCAAAAAGCTCTGAAGATCTGGTTGTTTCTCCAGGCTTTTGGGCCAGGAGGTTAGGCAAGCTATGGGGGTTGTTGATGTGTCTTCCTTTTGTGATTGGGCTTTTGTTGTTTTAACCTGGGATATCATAGCTTAATGCTGTCTAATTTTTTTTAAAAAAATGGTACATCATCCAGAGTCACCTTTGTGACATGGCACTGAATCTGAGCGGTGATGAATGCTGTCTTCTGACAGAGCCCTGCAGATGTTTTGCCAGGCCCTCCTTAGCCATAGGGTACCAGATCACCCTAAACAAGGCTGACAGATGGCTTTCCATGGAGACAATAAGGGTAGAAATATATTTATTTATTTATCAAATTTGTTACTGCCCATCTCCTCCCACTGGAGGGACTCAGGGCAGTTTACAACAAAATAATAATAATAAAATAAATATATAATAAAATTCCAATATAAAATGTACTATAAAACAATTTCACAAAGCTACTAAATATAAATAAAATCCAGATGGCTGTGGTCTCATTCAGTCATTGCATAGGAGGGGCACTTCAAGGCACTAGCCAACCCCAAGTATGACTATTCTCCTCCCTGCCCCAAGCCCGGTGGCAGAGCCAGGTCTTCAAATTCCTCCAGAAGGCTAGGAGCGATGGGGCTAACCTCACCAGAGGTTACTGCAGAGAAGGCCTGCCTCCTGGACCCCACCAGATGGAATTCTCTTATTGACAGGGTCTGCAGCAAGCCCTCTCTGCATGATCGGGTGGGACGGGCTGATGTAGTGGGGAAGAGGCTGTCCCTCAGGTAGCCTGGTCCCATGCCATGTAGGGCTTTAAAGGTGATAATCAACACCTTGAATTGGACCCGGAAGCAGACTGGTATCCAATGCAGCTCGCATAGCAGCAGTGTTATATGCGCCCTTCTAGGGGTGCCTAAAATAGCCCACACAGCTGCATTCTGGACCAGCTGAAGCTTCCAGATACTCTTCAAGGTAGCCCCATGTAGAGCACATTGCAATAGTCTATATGGGAGATAACAAGGACATGAGTAACTGTTCAAAGGGATTCCTGATCCAGGAAAGGGTGTAACTGGTGCACAATACAAAGCTGTGCAAAGGCCCTCCTGGCCACAGCTGCTACCTGCTCTTCAAGCAGGAGCCGTGAGTCCATGAGGATCCCCAAGTTATGCACCGGGTCTGTCTGGGGTACTGCAACCCCATCCAGAACCAAAGATGACAAAGTCCCAGATACAAAAGAGCCCTTAACCCACAGCCACTTCATCTTGCCAGGGTTCAGCTGCAGCCTGTTGTCCCCATCCAGACCCCTACAGCCCTCAGGCACCAAGAGAGGGCAGGCACAGCATCACTTACCTCACCTGGGATGGAGATGTATAGTTGAGTATTGTCCACATATTGATGATAACGCACCCCGTGGTGACGGATGATCTCACCCAGCAGTTTCATGTAGATGTTGAATAGGAGCAGGGAGAGAACTGAACCCTGCAGCACCCCACAATAGAGGGGGTGTGGGTCGGATCTCTCACTCCCTATCACCACCGATTGGGACCAGCCCTGGAGGAAGGAGGTGAACCAACGCAGAACCATGCCGCCCACCCCCAACCCCCTGAGCGGCCCCAAAAGGATACCATGGTCGATGGTATTGAAAGACGCTGAGAGGTCAAGAAGAGCAAGGATGGATACACTCCCTCCATCCTGCTCCCGCCAGAGATCGTCCATAATTATGCTTTGCTACCCTTATCACCATGAAGTAATCCTTAAATAAAATCTCTTTGGTCAGCTTCACTCTTTGTCCTCTTCCAGTTATGTTCTAGGTGTCTCTTATGCTGCTTCAACATTGCATATGACCAAGACCTAGCCACAGCTGACTCTGATCTTAGATTGAAAAGGATCAAGGTAACCCATTTCATCTATAGCTTTGGGAATTCATGCCATTTCCCTTTACAGTGGTTTGGTTACATATAGATTATTGTGCAATAGCCAATACAGTAGTTAAGGCCTTTCCACTAACTCTTTTAATGTGGCAGGGAACACCACTCCTGCTGGACAGAAGCATTAATGACCATACAGTCTTCCTGGATGGAGTTCTCTGAGTTCTTTTAAGCCAAGCCAAGGAGGGATCTGACAGGTCAGAATCCAGGCAAACAGATCCAAAAATCTTAACTACTTCCTCAGCAAAGAAAGCAGCAAAGAAGATTAGAGTTGTTAGACAGCCCATTAGACACTGAGGTATGGCATTGCCTAAAAAGAAAAATCAAGCCTATCATGAGGATGAATAATATTCTCTCCTAAGAATCACTCAGACTGTCTGCAACTACTCAGATATGTCGAGTCCTCTCTGATTTTGCACAAATTGGAGTTGTTTTAAAGTTTGAATGAAAAATCACACACATTTGCCTGAATTCATTTATATTTAATAATAATAATATTTTTGCAAGTAGTCTTTTCATATGCAAAGTACTGGTGATAGATAGATTTATTCATTTATTCGTGTCAGAAGCATCACAATTAAAATAAGGCATACTGTAAAACCTAGAATTTAAAATATAAAAGTTAAAATATATAAAAGTTAAACGGATCTTGCCCAGAAACTGGCAACATTAACTGCGTTCTCTTGCGCTGTCATGAGGTCCTCAAATGTGCATTGATCAGGGCACAGAGGACAGGTGTACATATGTGTTGTTGTCTGCATGTCTCCACAGTCACAAAGGGCAGAGGCCACCGGACAGCCCCATTTGTTCAGAGTATCTCTGGATCTTGTTATGCCCCTGCACAGTCTGTTCAACCATTTCCAAACTTCCCAACTTTCGCCAGACCCAGGTGCCAGCTCCTCTGCTGGTTCCATCCAGTGTTGGTTCTTCGTAGCTTTCCATAGGTCCACTCTACTTTTAAATTCATCAAAATCTTCCATCGACCTAAGGAAACTTTTCCTGGATTTTAATCTCTGAGGAGCTGGTTGGAGGCCATACAGAGGGTGTTGTTTGGATATTGATGATTTAAGCCTCTCTCCATATGCTGCTGCTGCTTCTCTACAGACAGCAGGTGGAGCAAGGCCGGCTAGGTGGTAGATCTTATCTAGAGAGGTAGGTTTCAGACATCCGGTAATACCCCTGCTAGTTTCATTCAAAGCAACGTCTACTTTCCCAGCATGTGCTGATTTATACCAAACTGGGTGTTAGAGACAGACAGACAGACATATATAATTTCTGTGTACATTTCTCTTTCTATAAATGTTTTCTATAAAATGGCTTATTAAGAACTAATCTAAACTTGACCTCTCAGTGTATTTGAATTCTGCTGTTCCATTACAATCTCTTGCCCAGTTAGCACCCTCCCGACACAAGGAGTTATTATGGTCCAGGACAGTTCGATAATGTGATGAACCACAAACTATTGAGCTTCTCTTGAAGAGCGGGGGACAACGTTCTTTGGGGAATGAATGCTTCTTTCACTTAGCAATTCACTTTCAACCACATCCTTCTATAGCACCGGTGAACATTTGTTTTATGAACTGAAATTCAGTTCATGGTAGTACTGGATGTAGTATTAAAAAAAAAATCCTGCAAGATTAAATTTGGCCAGTGGAGATTAGATGCGATGGTCTTTCCTTAGCTTTCCGCCTCGCTCCTGCAGAAGCTTGTTAAGATGCAGTGCCTACACACAAACTGACTTTTGTCTTTTCTGTTCCAATATTCACAAGTCACTTTCCACTCATGGGAAGAACTGGAAATATTGGAATAGATGTATACACTGCTAAGAATTGTATATCCCAGGTGGGGGAAATTGTGGTCCATGCATTAAATTCACAAGGCCTTTGGATTAAGTTAAAAAAAAAAAGCCCTAGGCAAGCCATCGATTCAGCAAAATCAGATGCTTTCTGCTTCTGGCAAGAGGTAGGAGGGAGAAAGAGGGAAAAAGAGAGAGAAAGAAAGAGGAGAGAGTTTCTGCAAGAGAAAGAAGGAAAGAAAAGGCTTGTAATTTATGGAATTATTATCCGTATTGGTTGATTAAACCCACCTGTGATCTAGTACTGCTACCAAATTACTCTAAGCCTCCTGTTTGTTGACTCTGTGGAGCCTGTTCTTCTAGAAGTTTCAATAAAGCCAGCAAGAGAAAAATCCTGACTCTAGCATCTTTTCCTTGTTCAGTACAGAAGAGAAAAAAAAACAATGTCAAAGAAAGAATACGTAGCTCCACCTCCCTTCCTCTTTAGCTTAGCACTTTAAGTTCACCATTACTACTATACACTTCCAAACAGATTAGTTTTGAAGTAATGCAGCTTGAGAGGAAAATGCACCAGCTACCCTTGAGCTATTGCAGGATTCATTAAAAGCTGACCGTAAGACAGAATTTTGCAGGCCTCAGAAAGCATTCTGGGAACAACATCAGGAGATCTGGATCTGAAGACTAGCATTTATAACTGACAGGATTTCTTAGGCTGGAGCAGTGTTTCCTAAAGTGTGGTCGAAGGACCCCTGGGGGTCCCCCAAGACCCTCCTGGGGTCCATGAAATCAAAGTTATTTGCCAGCCTATGTTGAAAAATAATACAATATTTCAATATTGTATTGTTATATCTCTTATCTGACATTGCCTGGTCTACTGTTCCTCAGTAGGCCACTACAGCATCCCGCTCCCTTGATTCCCTCCTCCTCTGCAACTTTCTTTTCCTTTGCTTCTCTCGCATCCCATCCCCCAGCCTGGGCTGCCACAGACACTGCAAAGTGGCCCTTCCTCCATTTCCCATTCATCTGCCCCCCATCTCAGTCGGTGCCTGTCTCAGTGGCAGATGAGCTTTGTCATTCTTCAGCACCACAGGAGATTACAGCCGTGGCCAGGCTGAATTTGGCTGGAGTTCGTTGTGCACTGAAGGGGAAAGAGGCTGAGTGATGTGTTCCCAAGTGCCAGAACTGACATTACGGATGCACACAGTGCTTCCAACTCCCTCTCCTTCTTTTTGAGAGACCAAAGCTGGCCTTGGAGGACACCAAAGCCAGACTTGCGAATGGAAGAATAATAGGGGATCAAGGCACCTTGACCCTTTGCTTTCCAGCATTTCCTGCTCCAAGCGCCCTTCCATTTGGCAGGGAAATTATGCAGGTTCTTCCCCTATTTCTTTATAGAGAGAAAAGTAGCTGTGGACGGTGGGTGATTTTGTGCAGAGAGAAGACCTCTTTTTAACCTCCTGTTCTCCGTCCCATCATGATTTCCTTTGCTAAATTGATCATCCATAGCTTCTTTTCAGTAAATCCTCAACTGCTAGGCTTTGTCACAACTATTTATAAACTTTTGACCTATTATTGGTGGAAGACAAAGAGACTGGGGGGGAGGGGGGGAGGACTCCTTCCCATAGTCATAAGCAATTATCATTATTTTTATGGAGGTGATTAAATGTGTTTTTCCCCCTCCCCTCTTTTATTTTGTAAATATAGTTGTTCCACTGTGTCTTTAATGTTTCCTAAGATGATGACACCTGGGGAAAAGTGATAATTGAAAAACAAATTAAGATGTTCAGAAAAGAGAAAATGAAATTTCCTGTCATTTGACAAATGTGAGCTGTACATTAAGAATGTGCAGCCACATTTGCAAGCTATCGTAATCACCTGGATACATAATAAGAGATTCAACTCCCATTAGGAGAAGCAAGTAGGGGAAATGTACTAGAAAGCAATGTTATTTTGGGTATGTTGCAGAAAACAAATTGGCTGATTTCAATCAATGTTCATGCAACCATAACCAGGCCATTGTCATTATTATTTCATTGAAGAAGGAAATTGTCTCTCTGCATTCTCTGAAAGTCAGTGAATGTCCCCAGCCTGATATTTCTGGCTTGACTATAGCCAAGAGTTAGATAAGAAGATGGTTCTGCTTCACTTAATGGCCAAATTGCTGGTCCCAATAGTGGTTGCTAAATGAGGATGACCTGTAATCTGCTGTATTTTGTGTTCTCTCATGGAACTGTTTTAGTTCCATGCAATTCTTTGTTTCTTCTGGAAGAATTAACTAACAAGACCTTCCAAGCTTGAACATATTTTTTTTGCCAACATTCTTGGTTGAAATAGACAAGGAAATCCCATGTTGAGGTGGGATCTTCTCCCGTTTCACAGCCTAACGGAAAAAAAACACACACACACCATTATTTACTGAGATACTTGCTCACAGTTGCGAGGATAAACTTTACCCAACATGGGAAGAAAGATACAATACCAAAGATACCTGATTGGGAACCGAGACTTGGAGAATATGGCAGAACTAAGAGCATATATCCACAACAGAGACTTAACCAAATTCAAGCAAGAATGGCTTTTAAACATACAACACATCACACAGCAAGGCAAATACAAACATTAACAGTGTGGTTTTTTAAGGCTGTTTAACTGTTTGTAAACACTGCAAGCCAGTCAGTGTACAGAGAAGGGAGATGTTACAGACTAAATACCTATCTACTTTTTCCAAGCAGCTTTCTTTTTTCTTTTCTCTCCCCACTTTTTTTTCTTTTAGTATTAATACATAATAATAAATAACAATACAGCAGAGACTTTAGTACTAAGCTCAAAGATCTAAACTTTGTGTCGTATTATAAAATAATTCAGTGAACTTTGCAACTTCTTATCAATGTTATATTCAGCATCAACTGTACAATTTAAGCAACCTTCTGTCCATTTACATCTCAGAAATCCTATTTAACATTGATATACATTTTCTATTTTTAAAGAGTTAATTTACTTCAATCATTTCCATGTAAATAGCTTCCATGTAAAGAGGAACAGGAAGAGGAAGAAGAAGAGGAAGGGAAGTTTGGTCCAAATTCTGTGCAGGATAGATTGCTACTGTGAGATACGACCATCAAAGGAAAAAAGAGACTCAGACACACCCAAGATACTGTAGTAACCATCAGTGCAGAAAAAAGGCAGGGAAACAGCAAATAAATTGATTCCTTCCTTTCATATCAAGAGAAGGAGAAGGGGAAGGGGAAGGGGAAGGGGAAGGGGAAGGGGAAGGAGGAGTTCTTTGGTATGGCTTCCCAAACAGCCATTTATTTTCTCAATAAAACTGCTTCTAGAATAACGTTTTCTTTGTTTCTCTGAAAAGTTCTTAAAAGGATCCAAGGAGATTGGATAATTCCTCATATACCGTTTTGTTTTTCCCTCTGAACATTGAAAAGGACCATCCAGGTGTATCCATAACTGAGTATCTAAATCTACAGACCTCTCAATACCAGTTCAGGTGGAAATACGGCTGGGAGGACATAACTGATGAATCTTGCCTGTGAACATCCCCCTGGCCTTTATGGGAACAGAGTAATGGATTGCAAAGCCTTTGGTATGATCAATGCTGGCTCTCCATATGGTCAGCTGTGATAAGAACAAAAAGGAGGTCAGTTGGTTTGGGGAGATAAACAAGGAAGGTGAAGAAGTTAGGAAATAATGGTTTATAGGGAAGATAAGTTAGATGGAGTGTCTAAGCATTCAGAAGACATAAGAACAAAGCCCAGGAAGCAGCTGATCCTGTTTACCAGCCTTTCTGAGAAGGTTTCAGCAATATGAAAAGAGCTGCATTTCACATATTGATTCAAAATTCCATCTCTCCTTTTTATAGCTTAATCATCAATATTCTGCACATGCCAGTTTTAGTCTTAGAAAACACTTCACGTTTGAAGTCCTCAACCCATTTATTCAGAAAGAAGCCCCATTAATGGAATTTATGTCTCAGGAAGTATACTTATGATAGATTATTTCTTTTAATTGGGTTTTTGCTTCATGGTGTTTGTTTTTGCAGCTGTCCTTTCTGACATGCTTTTTATTTCAACACAATGCTCAACAACAAAGGAGGATTCAATGCTCATTCAGCAATGTGCCTTCTGATTGGAAAATAGTATGCCTGAAATCAAAAGATGGCCTTCAAGGAGATGGGCTTTCCCTTCTCAAGTCAGCTCAGAACCTTTTCGTTGATCTTTCAAAAGAGCACAGCCACTTTTTATTCTGCCTCTTTCCCAGGGACTTTCTGAAAAAATGCCTGCATGAATTTGGAGAAAAGGCAACCCGGTGCATGATTGTTTTCTTCTCCTGCAAAGTGTAGCTCACACATTCAGTGGGGACCAAAGCAGCCCTCATCTCTTTTGGTTCTCACGTCTTTCTCAAAGTGTGATTGAAGCTCTGTCTGTTTTTTATGTGTATCACATAAAAAGCAAGTGGAGCTTTGATCGGATTGCTATGACCTCCATTCTGACTTTTTTGATCATACCCTGAAAACACCCCTGCCAGCCACATTTATGTAAAGAATAGAGAAGTTCAGAAAAGCTCCATGTTTTGCATGCAGACAGTTCCATCTCTAGAACCTGTGTCCTTTGGGAAGAGCTTTGATGAATCAGAGTAAGGGGAAGACAGTTCTCCTGGCTCTACATTTTGAGGTGAACCAAATTCATAACTATTTGCATCAATAACTGGAAAAAAGAGACCTTCAGATGATATGCCAATCTGCATGTCATGAGCAGTTCTCAACTCCAAAATTCCAAGCAAAAGTACTACCCACAGTGGAGGAATGGCTGGTGAAGATGGTGGAACTTGCAGAGATGGCTAAGTTGACTTCCTTGATTAGAGAAAAAATGATGCCTATGTTTATTGCTGACTGGAAACCCCTTAATAGACTTTTTGCCTGAAACAGAAGAAAAGTGAACTTTTGATGATTAGAAAATATTAGATAATAGAAAAAAGAGAGCTTTTTGTTTGTTTGTTTGTTTGTTTGTTTGCTTGTAACCCTAGAGTAAGAGATAATTTTGTAATTATACCTGCATTGCTGCAAAGGAAACTGGAAGCTTCTTCTTTCTATTTCTATTTCCTTTTACTTTTTGCATCTTTGTCCTTTCCTTTCTTTTTCTTTTTCCCTTTCTTTTCTGTCTTTACTTTGTATTCGTTTTTGCTAGTTTATCTTCTTTTTAAAACTTTTAATAAAATTTATATTAAAAAAAAAATTAAACATCCAAGCAAAAGTGTCCATACTAGGATAACAGTATCAGAGTATGCGATTTTGGGGCAATTATTGAAAAAATGGGGCATTTTCCACTTTAGTTTATACCTAGCACACTCCCAGTCAATTTGTATATCCATATCTGAGCAAGCATATACCCCATTCAGTTCAGCAGACAAAAATATACAGGTAGTCCTTGACTTACATCAATTTGTTTAGCAACCATTTGAAGTTACAACAGTGCTGAAAAAAGTTACTTATGACTGGTCCTCACACAACCATCACAGCATCCCTGCAGTCACATGATTAAATCTGGGCTCTTGGCAACCAGCTCGTATTTACAACTGCTGCAGCATTCTGGGCCTATGTGATCCCCACTTGCAACTTTCACAGCTGGCTTCTGACAAGCAAAGTCAATGGGGGAAGCCGGATTCGCTTAATGACCATGGTGATTTGCTTATCAACCCGTTATTCACTTAACAACCACAGCAAAAAAGGTCATAAAATCGGGTGTGACTCAACCGCCTTGCTTAGCAACAGAAGTTCTAGTCCCAATTGTGGTCAGAAGTTGAGAACTATCTGTAATTGGATGTTTACTTATTAAACACCAGCAAACATCAGGTGGTTTTGAACTAACTATCAAAAATAAGACAAAGGCATGCAAGAACAGGGAGTGAAAAGACATAAAAGAGAAGAATTTACTTTATTGTTGTATCTATCTATATCTGACAAAAGGCAGAGAACTTTCCAGAGTCCCAGACAGAGTAAATGGATTAGTTTTTTACAAGCAACATAAGATTAAGCAATTTCAGAACAAATTCTCAGAATAATGTTAATTATTGTGTCATTTGAAAACTATAGATCTTTATTAAAATCAAATTAAGGAACAAGTAATGATGGCAGTAATATCCACAGTATGAAATATAAGTGAAAATGAAAAATTACAGGCTTATCTAATCGATAGGAAATCTATCCTTATTTAACAAGTTATCCTTGACTTAAGTGTTAAAACCCAAATGTTGGATGTTGTATAAACTCATAGAAAGAATTATAGTTTAAAAATGGTACCCATGTTAAATTATGTATAAGATTTATTTTCAAATATAAGTTTAGTTTGGTATACTTGGTAGAAATAGGAAATGTAGTAATTTTTAATAGCAAGATGGCAGGTTGGGAAGGGAATTTGACTTTTAGAATTTATTTCATTGTGTTATAAATAATTTTCCAAAATTATTGGGCTTTACAACAGGAAGGATATGACTTGACTGCTACATTCCCAACAGTTTTTGGAAATCAAATGATCGATTTCAGCAATCAGTACTAGAATGGTATGGAACTATCCCTATGGAACACTTTTTCCTCAGAGGGGAGGCAGGCTCCCACTCTCCTGGCCTTCCTTTTAAAAAGGAAGACTCTGACCATGCCTGAGTCTTCAAACAATGATATACAGATACACGTTTTCACAGTTGTTGGGCCCAGATCTGCATGGTTGGATTGTCCTGATTCGTTTGAGTACAGGTTTTCTTTGAAAAAAAAGTGCAATTGTAAGTGGTATTGCTCAAAAATAAAACACATATTTTGCATGGTGAAAATTCCAGGCTTGGATTTTGTGACTGTGGCTGAAACAATGTATGAAAGGCCTGCTGATGTAAAAACTTTATCTGTGTGCCTTGGATCTGTGGAGATGACAGTCAGATTACAAAATATTGGGCTGTTTCACACACCCCAACCTGAAGCTCTCTAGATATTTAGTTTTCCTACTCTGGCAATCCTGTACAACACAGGTAAATATTAAAAAAAAAATGATTGGCATTGTAGTCCAAAATACCAGAGGGCAGCAGGTTGAAAAAGGTTGTTTAGATGAACCAAGGTTTGTATGAAGTTGTTTCATATATTTGCTTTCAGATGTTTTGAGAGGGAAAATGGTTCTGGGTGAAGAAGAAATAGTTTCTTGACAACTGGGATAATATTGGATGGATGGTCCAACTGCCAGAGGATTCACAGTTGGCTAAACAACTTCAGCCAATACATGGTCCTTATTGGGTCTATGTCTACTTGGAGAGAAATATGCAATGGGGTACTTCAGGGTTCTGTCCTGGGCCCAGTATTCTTCAACATCTCCATAAATGACTTAGATGAAAGGATAGGAGGGATTCTCATAAAATGTTTCGATCACACAAATCTGGGAGGAATGCTAACACTCTAGAACAGGGTTCCTCAACCTTGGCAACTCTAAGCTGTGTGGACTTCAACTCCCAGAATTCCCCAGCCAGCAGCTGGGGAATTCTGGGAGATGAAGTCTGCACAGCTTAGAGTTGCCAAGGTTGAGGAACCCTGCTCCAGAAGACAGGCCTAAGATTCAAAAGCATCTTGATAGACTTGAACATTGGACCCTATCCAACAAAATATTGTTCAATGGTAAAAAAATTAAGGTTCTATATTTAGGCTGGGAAAAAAAAAAAGATGCAAGAGAGGTAGCATCTGGTTCAGCAGCAGTCCTTGCAGGAAAGATCTGGGTGTCCTGGTGGAGCACAGATTAAGCATGTACCAACAGTGTGATGAAGCTACCAAAAGCACCAATGCAGGCTTGGACTGTATTAACAGAGGTATAGCGTCAAGACTGTGAGAAGTGACAGAACCATTCTATACTGCACTGCTCAGACTGCACCTGGAACACTGTGTCCCATTTAGGTTACCTCAATAGAAGGATGCTGAGGAACTAGAAAGAGTGCAGAGAAAAGCAGCAAAGATGGCGAGGGGCTTGGCGGCGAACGAGCGGTTAAAAGAACTGGGTGTGTTTAGCCTAAAGAGGAAAAGGCTAAGGAAGGACATGATAGCAGTCTTCCAATACATGAAGGCATGTCACAGAGCAGATGGTGGGGATTTATTTTCCAGACCACCCAAGAGTAAGACAAAAAACAGTAGGTAGAAGCTTTAGAGAGGGCGATACCAGCTTGAAATAAGGAGGAATTTCCTGATCGTAACAGCTATTATTCAGTGGAACAGCCTGCCTCAGAAGTTGGTGGTATTTTATCACTGGAGTTTTTCAAGAAAAGATTGGGCAGCCATTTGTCTGAGATGGGATGAGGATTCCTGCACAGTGAAGGGGATTGGACAGAAGCCCTCCAAGTTGCCTTCCAACCCCAGGATTATTTTTATTCTATGACTAGAAAAAAATGTCTCAGAACAAGAGTCATCAATCTATTTTTCTTTTTTCAAGAAAAATCTCAATGTCCATGTTGCCGAAAATCAATTCTTTGCCATGAATTTTGGTAGTGCGAGAGAGATTTGAAATGTGCTGGTTGTCTCTCTATCCAGCTTTAAACCACTCTCTTGTTTCCTGATGATTATTTTGATTGGGGGAAGGGAAGCTGAGCAGAACAATCAGATTTCTCTACATCTCTCTAATGTATCTTGGATTGGAAATTACATTTTCAAAAGGCTATTCTGAATCTCTTTGTGCATGTTGTAGTACCAAGGGCATACCTGTGCTAACATTTAACAGGGTGGAAGAGTGAAAGGCTTTGATTTCATTCCCACACCCACAAACAATTGCTGGAGAGGTGGAATTTAGCCTGGTGGTATCCAGTTCTAAATCCAGCTGAAGAAGGTCAAACTTCACAAACATTCTCCCAGCCTAAAATAAAGCTAAATATCTGAATTGCATCCTTTTAAAAATCAGTGTTTGCTCTGGGGCTCATTTCTAATCACAGGTATTACAGAAAAGGCAGCTAAGAGAAACACCTTTTGTCAATGAATCCTTTTAAATAACCTCTAATTTAGCTCCACAAAGACAGTGTTTAGAGGAGAACACCTTGAATCTTCAAGTCCTCTCTTGAATCCAATTAACCCAGTGCAAAGTTAAACAACAAATTCCATTTGATCGCCAAATGAGATGGACACTTTTTAAAGATAGATCATCTGATCTAGTCACATCTACCATACTAGGTGAAAATGAGGCCCAAGAAATAGGTTAGGGTACTGTCATCTAAATGGGGGTAATTCGAAACTCTGATTTAACCAAGGCGAATGTGAGCCAAATTGGTATAGTTGCTAGAAACCAGAAGACCATGAGGTCTAGTCCTGCCTTAGATACAAAGCCAGCTGGGTGACCTTGGGCCAGTCAATCTCTCTCAGCCCTAGGAAGGAGGCAATGGCAAACCACTTCTGAAAAATCTTGCCAAGAAAACTGCAGGGACTTGTCCAGGCAGTCACCAAGAGTCCACATTGACTTAAAGGCACCAAAAAAAAAAAAAAGAGATTCTAATCTCCCTTTTCTATTCTTTGCTGAATGCAAAGTAGGGTAAAAGAGACAGACAAAGAGAAAGAGAGAGAATTACAGAGAAAAAATGAAGCTAAGAAATTTGGCCATATTCACTGTATAATCAAGTACTTGAGTGAACAGGGTCATGGATCCTCACTAGATGTGGTAGATATCAGATGAAGCTACCAAGTGTTTGAGTCAGAAAGCCATTGAAATCTAAATTGATTTGACTCCAGTCATTTAGGCAATAACATCATCAAAGACCTCCTGCCATAGGTTATGTACCCACCCCCCAGGTGGAAACACTTGTACATAAAAATCAGTGTCTTTGTATAATCTTTTCTGATTCTGAAGTCTACACTCATTTTGTTTCTTAATCTCCCATTTTAAAAAAAAATGGGGGGACTCTTTTGTACTGACGCAAAAGCAATGATATGACCCCAGCACCATATTTTGAGGACAATTGTTTATACCTTTCCATAAATGACAGTGGTATGAATAAAGATAGACACACTTCTGTTAGCCTATCCTCCTCTGAGATCATGCCATTATATTCCATTTCATGTTCCAGAATACGTAACAAACAATGCCAATTTTCAGTCCTCATCTTCCTTTTCAAAGTCGTCATTGCATACATGGTTTTGAAGCCATTCAAGAGCTGCACAATTTCTAGAAGTTACTTACCTGCAGCAAATTTGTGCATGATTCATGTGCAAAACACAAGAGAACTTGCTCTATCTTGAAGGAGTGAAAAATCCATGGAGATTCTATCAATTTATAGTGATTTTACAAAAATCCACTTGAAGAATGCCTGGAGTTATTATTAACAGATTTCAACCCCAGCACTCAGAACCACATCACAAGAAAATCTTTGGATGAGCAAACTGGAGATCCAGCATCACTGAACATTCACAAGCAGTCCTCAAGATTGTGCAATGGGAGAAGAACCAAATCTGAAAACCCATCTTGAATGCTGTGGCTATATAAATATCCATTTATTTTCTTCACTGATGCCTTATTTGATGTTCAAAACTTGCCATCCACTGATGCTTCAGGAGGACAAGTAGTTTATTTCAAGTGAAGGCAAATGATATCTGACCAAAAAAGAAAGTACATTGTACAAACAATAGAAACCCAGTTTCAACTGGTTCAGAAAATCCTTCCATGCCCCTGAAAACCAAGAACAGGTTTTGTTGTGATGGCTAAACTAGTTCATGAATGCAGTTGTGGTCTTTTCTCATGGTCTTATGGAACATGATCTCTTGCCTGGATTTGTGATTACCCCTTTTGCTTGTGAAAGATCCATGCAACAAATACAGACTGTCCTGTGGCAGAGTGCTGGGAAGGGTTTGGCCTGAGAGATCAGAAAAAACACACACACCAGGCATTTCTATAAAAATAAATGTATTTACAGAAAGCATAAAACATAAGCAGTTTCCATATCCATAGGTGGACAGGCTCAAAAAGCTTCTTACATAAGCATATTTACAAGCTCATGCATTCACACGCAGAGCTGGGGAAAAAGCGGCTGCTGCTGCTGCTGCTGCTGGGCTAAAACAAAACTAAAACCTTTCTGGTGGCAAGATTCCCCCAGGCAAATCAGCAGCTTTAGTTTATATGGTCATCCTTTTCACACCCAAAACTGAGGATACTTAAGCTTGACCTGTTCACCCTGCCAAAGTGATTTGTCACCATAGTAACTTAGTGGCTTGCTCCTCGCAAACAACCAGAATACCAACATGTCCTACTTCTTGGTAGAACATTTGTGACAATGCCCAGTTCCAAACCTTCTCATTCACCACCCAAGCCTTATTAATTCACAAAAAAATGTGATCCACAACAAATGCTTCAGTGTGGATTTGAATCCTGAACCAGAGCAGCCAAACAGCCATTTCTTTTTCCAGATTGCTCCTTTCCATTCTGTGTCAGCTTTTAGTTTCTTGTTGCTTCCCTCCAGCCAAAGTTCAGTCCTCTTTCTAGCTATTCTGGAATCTGCCCTGTGACTTTTTCAGGCTCTACTCTATAGTTTATTAGACAAATGTATACCCATCATGTCCATTAAGCCTAAAAGTCCCTTAAGGTATCAGATAAATGATTCCCTCAAATCCAGGTTAAGGCTCTGATGAATATCATGGACATGTCTATGCTGTTTCCTTGACAATAATATAGAATTTATTTTCTATAGACTTCTCCCAGAATGTTTTTTTAAGTTTTTTTTTAAAACATTCCCATCAAAATACATGTTTGATATTTCCTCATGTTTTCCCATCTAAATACTCATCATGAAAATCTGACCCTGCTTAGCTTTTTAAGTTGAGCCAAAATTGGTTAGATGTTGCTCCCAGTTGGGCTAAACTCTCTCTAAATAACCTTCTACTATCTCTTATTGATGTAGAGAAAGCAGCGAGGTGAAAGGTGAAAGGTCCTCCTATATACTCCAAAGCCAACATGAAGTAGAATCCACCCAGGCCAGATTTCAGTAAACCTAACTCTCATTATGAAACATAGTATTCCAGAACATATTCTAGATTATTTGATTTAGTAAAATAAATTAAGCCAGTTTCCCCAAAACATGGCTCTTCAGATGTGTTAAACACATCTCCCTTATTTCAAAACTGAGCTATTATACTTTTGGACCCAGCTACAGGTCTTCTGTGAAACTGGTTAATCTTTTTAAAGTAATGAAAGGAATGGCTCCCATCATTACTCATGACCATGAATTCCACAAATAGTTCCTTGAGCCATACACTGACCACAAAGTTTGCCTGTGACCTCAACGTGATGCTTAGAGGCTGTCCTATTAATGGAGGGACACACCCAAATCTCTGCTGCTGGAAGAAGTAATAGCTGAGGTGACAGATTGAGTGATTTTCCTCCCCAGCTAAATTCTCTACTTGTCTGGAGTTTCAGGATTACCTCTAATTTATAGGCCCTGCCCTCTAACACCCCATTATGCAAAAAGCTCATGCCATGTCTTGCGTGATCTATTTGTGACCCATACTGTGGCTGGTGAAAGAGCAAGAGACATTGTAAAAAACTTTTAATCCAACGTTGATGTGCACATATGGACATTTCTGCTCCTCCAAGTCCTCCTCCTGGTCTTCTGTTGGCTTACTCTTCACAACTGCTGTTTTTTTTTTCCCCCTCATGAGTAAACTCCTTTTTCTGAGCAGACCCATCATAATATGATTTGTGAGCAGGTAGTTTTAAACTCCTCACAGAATAAAGGTAGAAAAGTGGACAGATCAGTATGAATTAGGATGGGCTTACAGTAGTGACTTGGGAAGTGGGAGCCATAAGAATATAAGAAGAACCTAAACATGTCCTGATTGGACTCCTGGCCCATCTAGTCCATAAGTCTGTTTTCTTGGTGGCCAACCAACTGCAGAGGAAGCCCAGCAGATGACCTTCAGAGACAGTCACACTGCAATCAAGGCTAATAGCCACTGATCCCCATGACTGCCATAAATTGCTCCAGCCCTTTTTAAAAGCCAGCAATGCTGGTAGCCAGCACCACATCTCATGGTCAGATGAGTAAAAGCGATAAAGGCAGGGCTGTGAAACGATTTCTCTAGAAGGAACCTAGGGCTGTTAATCACAAAACTGTATTTTTTGCCTCCCATCTCTTTTTCTCCATCCTGGTGTTTGAGCTATAGGAAGTGTTTGGAGAAAAATATCAGGTTTTGCAAATATGTGGTGCTTCTATATCCTTCTAAATTTCACTAATGAAGCACTAATGAAGCTCTGAAGGGGGACATCCCTCAAATCAGGTGAGTTCACTCCTGTGTTTGAGAACTGTCCAAGCCTACTGTTATTTACACACCATATGAAATACCATCTCCTTTCGTCAATTTTGAATTTGTAGTCAGGCTGTACCAGGTGATTCCAAATTCTACTGCAGTGAGAATTCTATGCTCAGATCCTCACTATCTGAACAAAGAAAGAAAAAGCAGGAGCACAGAATACAAAATATGGCATTATCTTTAATGAGCTGTCCCTTAGAAGCAGTTCTGTCTTCCACCAGGAGCTGATATTATCTGGGATATAGCTGGGACATAACTAACATCTGTTATCGGGCACTAAAGCAGCAGGGCTGAAATGTATCTACAACCTCCAGGTTAATCTGCAATAATGATGGACTAATATTAGAAGTTGCATTCATTATCTTTTCTCCAGCAGGTAGGCAGGTGTACCATGGTGGAGGGACACATACGGGGACAAATGTTTTCTTCTTTAAATGGTCTGGGGTGATTTTTTTTTTTTAAGAACTAATGTCCTTCCCATAGTGATCTTGGTTTGCCAGACGTAATGAGCTGGCATTTTCAGGAGGTCAAGGGACTGTAAGGTTGCAAAATAAAATCTGTTCTTTTGTGTTACTGCAACTCAGGTGGGTCTCTGACTCTGCTTCCCTGAGGCAGTCAGGGGCTCAGTGTTTGCATTTCTTTACAAAAGTTAGTCTCTACTGCATGTTTCTTGAACTAATAAGTAGGGGGTTATGAATGAATGAGCCTGTGAAAAGTAGGTGTGGTCTGTATCCCGGTTTTTCTTTGAGTGTTAGAGGTCACACCTTCTACTAAGCAAAGCAATGAGGTTGTGGTCATAAAAGGTACTCCTCCTCTGTACACATGTAAGCTGCATTCACTGCCACAACTGTGAGATGCCCCCCATACATAGAAATTGCTGAAATATTCACAGCAGGCTGAATTGACCCTGAATGGCGACAGGGAGAAGACTCGGTCAGGAACCTGTGGCCCAGTAAACCAAATTGTTTATATTCACCAACCATATCTCAAAGATATTACAGGTAGTCCTCATTTAATGGCCACTTGTTCAGCGACCATCCAAAGTTATGGCGGCACTGAATGAGGAGACTTATGACTGGTCCTTGTAGTCGTGGTTGTCACAGCATCCCCATGGTCATGTGATCGTGATCTGGGTGCTTGGCAACCAGTTTGCAATTACGATGGTCACAGCATCCCGCGGTCACATGATCACCATCTGCATGCCTCACAACCCACTTTGGACAAGCAGAGTCAATGGGGAAGCCAAGAGGTGGTCACAAATAGCAATCACGTGATGTTGTGCCTAACGACCATGCGGGATTCGCTTAATAATGGCAACTGGAACTGCTGCAACTGCCATTGTAAATCGGTATGACATTGTGCATCGCTTAGCGACAGAATTGCCAATCCTAATTATTGTTGTTAAGTGAGGACTACCTGTATGGCCTGTATCCTGACTTAGGAGGAGGGGATAAATAATAAGAAGGCCACACAGATGGATTAATCTAAAACATTCCAACGTCCTGCTGTAATTTCCGCTGTGTCAGCCTTTTTCCTTTGTCTTGTCTTTTCAATGCAGTAGGCCAAAGGCAGAGTATATAAGCTGTGGTTCTGCTTTTGCTCAGGTGCCAAAGTTTTGCTGGGAGCCCAGTTTATACTGTTTATTGATTGCATGCTAATAAAATTACGTCGTAAGTTCAAAGTTATTTGATTGCTTTAGGTGAGTCAGGTTTTGGCCACAACGAGGTGCGCCAGTTCAGCCTGGATCAGCCACTTCACTTTGAGGCAAGTCGTAGACTGTGAACACTCCAAAGAACATCGAAGAACCAAAGAAGTGACTGAAGAGGCACAATTACTCCGATTGATGACATAAAAATGCTGATTCACTTTGTGGCTCTGCTGCAATGGATAATCCTGTCAAATTCCCATCAGAGCCTTGCACAGCTCTCCAAGTGAATAATACCAAGTTTGCAACAGTCTTTTCAACAATCAGCTGGGCATTTGGGGCATCATCAGAATAAAAATGTTATAAAGAAACAAATGGGCATTAATATGGGCTCCCAAACTGGAATTCCATGGGAATCTAATTGTACTGCAGATCCTTTAAAAAGGGGGTATGTTGGGAAGCTTCTCACTCGTATCGAAAGTGGTAATCTTAGGGCCAAAGCACATTACAGAGTGCAATCTGTAAGACTGTACCTGTTTGTCTTTAATTAAGCAGCGATGGGCTGATATCATGTTCACAGCATGCAAGGTGGAGAGATATATCATTTCCTTATCCAACCGTGATTCAGATAGCAATTCTCACCATAATCATGATTGTGGCACTTACTTACTTATTTACTTACTTTATTTATTTATTTTCAAGACATATAAGGCCCCCCAACTTAAACAGTGTGACTTCAGGTGAACCATGAAAAAGTTCACATTGGTTCAAGTAGGAATTGCAGTATGCATGTATCTGGGTGCATGTGTGCTAACTTCAAAATTCCAAAGTATGCACAGGGTCTTTTTCCTTCAAATCATAGCTCATTAGGAATGTTTTCAATCACATTTTTCAGGAGCAGCTCATGGTCAGCATTCAGTCATCTAGATGCTAGGATGCATCCTTCTGGCAAATAATTCATCTTTTAATCTTTTTTGTAGGTTATTGAACATCATTAGAATTGAGTGTTTCCACCAAGTGGCATGGAATGCAATGATGATGATGGTGATGATATGCACATTGATGAATGCTTGTTTTCCACAGTAAAAACTGAGCAAAGAGAGACTTGGTGCGAACCTTTTGCCATGTGCTAGCCCAGATGCTAAGTGTCCCATGTGCAAAGAAGAGTTAAAGAATGAGCAGAATTTTAGCCATGGATGGATTTTCCATTTTCTCCTTCTGCTGAACAATTGGATGTTTAATCTCTCTGAAGATTTCTATTCCCATGTCACCAGTGGTACATTTCCAGCCTGGTTCAAATAACATATTTTTGAAGTTCAAAAAGATGTAATTGAGGCAGATGCTCTCCTCTAACTTGGGGTCATGTAAGTTAGAGAGATGGTCATCAAAGTCCAAATAACATATAAGTTTCTTTCTCAATTAAGAAGGGGCAACCAGTCTTGGCTCTCAAAACTTTTCTAATCAAAATTATTTCCTCCAGCAGACAAATGGCAGAATTCATGCAGAAGCAGTCGGCTAGGGTAGATCCCTCAAATCTGTTTCCTCCAATATCATATTTTCAACGTATTTCCCAATTTTCTTAATAGGCAACAATTAAGCCCTGTTCTTAACTGTGAGATAGCCAATACTAAAGATAAGGAATCAAGCTTAAACATGCAGCATAAGTTTCTCCTCATTTCTACCCAATATGGAGCTTGCAGCAGCATAGACAGCAAAGCACAATGACGTAAAAATAACAACATGTATGCAGTGATACAGATACAGAATATCTGTAGTTTAGGGTTGAACTGTGGAGCCCTTGGTGCTCTCTGAGCTTGGTTGTTTGCTTGCAGACATTTCATTACCCGACTAGGCAACATCATCAGTGCGAGTGAGTGTGGGGTTTGCTCCCTGTTATATATGCAGTAGCATATATATATGCAGTAGCTTGCCCTGCCAGTGTTGGTGGGGCTGTGGTTTCCTCCTTGGTGGTTCCTTGATTAGGGGATTGTTTTCTGCCTGATTGTTTGTCTGGTGTTGATCCCTCCTTGTCTGGATGTTGGCTTCTGGAGGGGAGGTGTTCTAGTCTTTTTGTTTCCTTTGTAAGTTTTTCATTGTTTCTTTTGAATGGTGTGTAAATGTGGTTTATCTCTACGTGTCTGTTGACGGCTGATTGTGGCTATACATCCAGCTTGCCCTTGCTATGCACCCTAACTCCTTCCAGCCTTGCAGCTTCCATCAGAGAAGTGGCCAAGTTCTGCCTTGCCGCCTTGCCCCAGCCTGACCCTGCAGTGTTGCCTGCGTGTCCTCTGCCACCTGGTTGGACTTGAATTGAACTACATATTCTAATCTATTGCAGAACTTTTATGATTGTAAATAGTTTGTTCAATGAAGAATATTATTAGTAGCTCTGCCTGGCCATCTCATAGTCTGAACAGGACACTCACACTGATGGTGTTACCTAGTTGGGTAATGAAACATTTGCAAGCAAACAACCAAGCTCAGAGAGCACATGTTCCTCTTTCTGTCTTCACTTTTGAATTTAGCTGCTTACAACCAAGAAAGCAATATTTCGGAATCTTCTTTAACCAGATTTATTGAAAGGGAAAATGTTTTGAATGCCAAAAAGTTGGCAAGTAATTGATTTACTTTAGCACCCAATTGATCTCTAAGTTTGTTATGGTGGAGCTTTCTTGATTCTCTTGCTAACTGCCCACAGATTCATGAAGAAAGTGGCTAAGTACTTCCCAGATAAGGAAGAATATGTAGAAGTTCTGGGTTTGTAATATTTTGCAAATTGCCATCCTGTCTCCCAGGCTCTGAGAAGCCTGGGAGACAGGATGGCAATTTGCAAAATATCATCATTATGGTAATCCCAGCATATAATGTGCAAACAATGGTGGTTATACTATCCTTGTTATGAAACAGTCTAGCTGATAAACCAAAGCTGATTAATTTAATTTTTTAGCCACCAAGATCACTGAGTAGCAATGATGATTCCAATAAATAATGTGTCTTACTTTCTTCTGGTTACTAAGTTCCATAACTGGGAAACACCCACCCACATTATCTCTGACTTGTTAGGATCCATCCATTTTTGAAGGCAATGGGTAGAAATCTTCATAGACCTGCCATTAGTATAATGCATGTGAAAGTCCAGCATTTCCAGACGTGAGAAGTTCCTGCCCCTCTGGGAGAAAAATCCAATTTCCAAGGATCTTTAGAATAAGAAGCATTCAAGAACCAAACCCCCATCCGAACCTAAAGTATTTGCAGCACTGAAGTTCATCTTTAAAATCCCCTGCAATTCCTGATCATGAATGACAGCAAAGAATCAAATAGATGGGGGTATTTTGACTTGTTTATTTATCTGTTGCAAGAAGCTTCTGCTGTTCTTCCATTAAGGTTCAAGGTGCTTCTGCTTGTGCCTTTCAGATCCACCAGACAGATTGCTTGCTTCTTTGTAGGCAACAATGTAGTTATTGCTTTGATGCTTTCAAAGGGAAGGGACGCAAAGAGGACTCCATTTACTGCAGCGATAAAGGGGTTGCAGCTATTGAAAAGCACAGATAGGTCATGCATGAAACACAGAAAAGGGCATTGCTTTGCTTTTCTAAATGTTAGCTGCTGCCATCGTGAAGGGAAATTGTGACATGGAAAGGAAGGGGGAAACCCTCCCTTCTGAAAAACTTCTAGCTTCTGGCTAGCTTCCTGAGATTTTCTTTTCTTTAAAAAAAGTTTGAAATGTCAGTATACACAGGAAAAACCATAAGGTTTCACCCACTTCATTAGCAAAGGCACTGAATTTTAGGACTGGGGAAATAAATCACTCCCATTTCGAATTCCCCAAATATTATATAACAAATATTCATAACTTAGCCAAGACCTGAACTGAGAGCAGCATTTTTCACCCTTATTACCTTTGGGCACCACCATCTAGTTCTAGTTCATGCTGGCTGGGGAATTCTGGGAGTTGAGGTCCATACTTCTTAAAAGTTGTCAAGGTTGAGAAACACTGGTCCAGTTTGATTTCCACTCTGTTACAAACTCCTGCCTGCTTTGTAACTAAATTCAGTCACTTTATAGCATTTCATTTTGGAATTCATGTCTGGGAAACTTCCATTTCAGGGTTGTTGAAACCTACCCCAAGCAGCAGAGAGAGGGGAAAAGCAAATGGAACACCTTCTCTCCTGCTTCCATATTGACTCTGTTCCTGGGAAGAGGTGCAAGAATCTACAAGCGTCTGGATCAATCCCACCTCTGTTTCCTGCTAGACCAGCAGTTAAAACTCTTGTGAAAACACTGGCTGGCAAAAATATCCTTGCATATTCTTTTCAGCTTCACAGCTTGTAAAAGCTTTTGAACAGAAGGAAAGGTATCTTTGCATGAAGGCTGGCTCCCCTTGTGCAACTGCTCAGATTCTGTTTTGTAAGCAGCCTCCCCAATGTACCTACCATCACCTGAAAATGAGGAGGGGCAAATTTGTTCTCTTTTCTTTTAGGGTGGAATGGGGATAAGGGCTTTCTTGATATTTCGGGGGCTGAAGCAGTTCAGAATGTGAACCAATGACTGAAGCCAAGTCTCACTGACTGGCTCATGATATTCTCTGCTGGTTGAGGTTGGCAAAACATAAACACTATTTTGGATTAGCATCAAATTTCATAGAAGGATTGGGGAATAACGTTGATGGTGGTGTGGAAGTGCCCTCTGTCACCTCTTCAAGTTGTTTCTCAGGTTTACCTTATGGCATCATTCCTACAAATGCTGTTGCAGCCATATTCTCAGTAGTAAGAGCTCTGGGAAATGTAATTGTCCAGCAATTCTAGAAGCCCTTCCACACAGCCAACAAACTTGATCCCCCAAGTCTTTCCAGAGTGATAACAGGAGTGTAGTGAAGTGGTAGAGACATTGGACTTACACTGAGAAGACCATTTGGGGGCTTGTGGCACATTAGGAATTCTAGAGAAAACTTCCTTGGAGATTCCCTGTTTGGACTTTCAATTATCTCAACCAGTTTTCTAAATTAAAATAAAATAAAACGGGAAGCTGATGTGCTGCAAAGGAAAGCATCAAAATCTCTGAGGCCTTCTCAGCAAATAAGAAGGATGTGTGGTTGCAACCCAGTGCTTTATTTGGAAGTATAGCCACTACCCAGGAAAAAGACAAAGATAATCTTGGGGTGCTAAAGAATATCCTGAAGGAGTTACAGATCGGGAAGCAACATACTAGTTTGCCTTCAGAGAAATGAGGATTTCATCCTTGGCCATGGTTACCATTGATTGATTGATTGATTATGTGCCATCAAGTTGTTTTTGACTCCGAGTGACCACATAGATAGGTTTTATCCATGACGATCTATCCCTAACCTGTTCCAATGGTGCACTCATCGTCACTGTAATGGAGTCCATCTGCCTTTCTGCTGGTAATGCTCTTCTCCTCTTTCTTTCCACTTTCCCCAGCGTTAGAGTTCAAAAGCATCAATGTTCATGGCTACCAAAGCATCCACTTTATGTAAAGGTAAGCTTCTCCTGCCAGAGCAACCATTTTATACTACCCACAACATGCTTTCAAAATTCGTAATGTGCCCACCAACCCAAAAAGAGTTGGGGATACTTGTGATCACTAATGGAGAACAGTTTGACTTCTCATCCCACCCTGTTTTCATTTATCTCCAGGTGCTGAAAGATGTTAGAAAATGCCAGGTAAATGTTATGCCAGGGCATTCACGGGGTAGCTAGGTCAAAAGAATCAAGATAATGGCTGCAACCAGATGTTTGAATCTGCCATCTTGGCTTTTTGGACCCCCCATCTGTGAATGCCGTGATGTTATGAGAGATAATCTCTTTGCCCAGCTATCCATTTGCTCATCATGAGCCCATGAAGATCTAAGGAATCTTGGAATTACCTGAAGCACAGTTTGGAACATCCACCCTGTTCTGAAGAATTTATGTCAATTTGCAGCATGTTGGATAATGAGACATTCTTCTCGCCTGGGATTTCCCCCTCCTAGCATAATCCTATTAAAGCCACAACTTTTACTGCCACCTGTCTGATAGGATTTTATCAACACCAAAGCATTTTTACACTCAGTATGTGATTAAACAAATTCCATTTACTGATGCAGTAAAACGTAATTGAGATCAGGGTTTTTAAGAGGTCTCCTAAATCAGAGTAGCAGTTACCAGGGCAGAAGGTGAAAAGGGCCTTTTATAATACCTGATAAATGAATAAGAACGATGCAGTGTTGTGGTGAAACTGTTAGACTAGAAGTGGCGGGGGGGAGTTTAAGCCCATCCTAGGCAGAGAATCATAAGAGGTGTCTTTGGGCCAATCATTCTTTCCGTCCAACCAAGTGTTGCTATGTTATTTCTATATTGTTGGAAGAAATTGTGTTATGTATACTGCCTTGAGCTCCTAGAGGAAAGGTAGATATACATCTACCTTATATACAAAGGTAGGTATATAAGAAATATATACCATTAAAAATTGGCACACCTTTCACTTATTAGCAATGCCTTAAGTTTGGGCACGGCTGTGTAAATTTCTCTGAATCCAGACTATTTTCATGGCATGCATTCAAGTATTAAACAAAATTCAATGCAGTATCGATCAGTTCTATTAAGTTCTATCGGTTCTACAGATTCATATTTAAGCCTTTTGATTGCAATGCAACTTTCTGTAAGATGCACAAGCCTTTCTTTTCTTTTCTTCTTTCCCAGATGTATGCTTTTTGTATGCAGGCACCCCCGCTCCCCCGAAAAGACCCACATTTTTGAACACAGTTTGTGAGCCAAAAAATATTTTGAGAAGATGCTTGCAGACTCAAAATTACATGTCTGCTCATGCTGTGATGAATTTCTTTTGGCAAGTCACTTCATTTTGCTTGAAAAGAAATCCATTATGGATTTAGTTTACCTTCTTTTGCACAGCCCTCACTGACTGATCAGTGAATCTAACATATTTCTAAAGTTAAGGTCATTTAATATCCATTACCTCTATTTCTGTGGTTATTAAGTTTGAAGTTGTCTAACATTTTCTAGGGACTGAACAAAGATTAGAAAACAATTAGTAAATCCTACAAATTTACAAAATGATAAGCACCATACAAAAAGGAAAATGGAGGGGGTGGGGGAAGAAATACAAAACAAATTCAGATATGCACTGATCTATAATACATTTATAATGGCCAGCTGTAATGGCTATTGAGGAGATCATTTTAGGAGATGAAAATTCAGTGGGGCTGGTGCCTCTTTCTCAGAAGTATCTAGGTGGAAATTCTTACACCCCTTTAAGGTATCAGGGTGACCTTTCCTCACTGCTGAGCTGAACTGTTATCCATCCATCTGCAAGTTGGCAGGAAACTATAAATGTCACACTGATACTGCTTGCTCTTTTTTTATTTCGAAGACTCAGCCATGTAGAAGCAAATGCTGGCATAAAACCTGTTGTTTATTTTCTGAACTAAGGGTTCTACTCATTCCCAAACCCGCACATACCTTCCCAACCCAGAGTCTAGTTTGCCAGGCTAAGATGAAACTCCAGAAGACTTAAGGCAGGATGCCATGTAGAACTTTCATTCTATGAGAGGGTTCCCAAACAACACACTACCCTTCTTGGACATCCTCATCAGCTGAGGCAATGATGGCAAGTTAGAAACACAAGTCTACTGGAAAGCTACCCACACTAACCAGGTTCTCCATTAGCAAAGCAACAACCCAACCTCCCACAAGAGGAGCTGCGTAAGAACATTATTCAGACAAGCACTAACACACTGCAGCAACCCAGAACACCAGAAAAAGGAAACAGATCATCTGTACAGCATCTTTCAGCAAAATGGATACCCCACCAACTTCATCAAAAAGTGCCTCACCACCCAACCCACTACAGCACAACGAAGAGAAGCTATGAAAAGTGTAACACTGCCATACATCAGAAACATCTCAGAAACCACCAACAGACTGTTACAACCACATGGCATCACCATAGCACATAAACTAAAACTCTTCAAAATATCCTAAGTAACCCAAAAGACCCAGCAGCTCAAAAAGGAAAAACAGGAGTCATCCACAACATACGGTGCAAAGGCTGTAACAGCCACTGTGTAGGACAGACAGGCAGGAGACTAACAGAGCACATCCACGAACACCAACTAGCAGTCAGAAGACACAATGAGAACTCCTTAATCTCACAACACATGGACAGACTCAACCATAGTTTCAACTGGGAAACTGAGCTTCCTAAACCAAGCCAAATCCAAAAACGCCAGAGAATTCCTGGAAGCCTGCCACTCAGACCAAGCAGCCATCAACAGACACATAGAGGTAAACAACATTTACACACCATTCAAAAGAGTCAATAGAAAAGCCAAAAGACCAGAACACTCCCGTGCCAGCAAGCAACACCCAGATATGCAAAAATCAACACTAGGATTAACACCAGATGAACCATCAAACAGCACAATATGCCCTAATCAAGGAACTATTAACTCAGGCAATCAACCAAGCAGCAAACAACAGCCCAATCAGAGAACTCCCAAGGAGAGAACAACACCCCCACCAACACAAGCTGGATAAACCACGGTATATAAACAGAGAGCAAGGCCCACTCCCTCTTTGCACTGAAGATGTTGCCTAGCCTGGCAATGAAATGTCTGCAAGAAAACAACAAGGCTCAGAAAGCACCAAGAACTCCACAGGGTTCCCAAAGCCTATAGTTCCCTTATTCTTTGTACCTTCTGGAAACACTTGATAAGTTTATCGAAGCTTTACCTGTCCTACTTTGGCACTTGTCTCACACCTCTTGGTAATCTTCCACCAGAGTACCATTGCCTTATCCAATTTACATGGAAACTATCTGTCACTTACATATGGTTACATGGGAACCATAACTTGTGATCTTCTATTTTTTCATCCTGGTAGTTTCCCTTATGTGGTTCATTAATTATTTGGATTCACGTCATCTAAAACGAGTATCCCAAATCCAAATCAGTAATGGACTGGAGTTCATGATCTGAACACTCAGCAAAGTAAAATCATCAGCTGGTCCAGTAAACTGAGTAGAGCTAGACCCCAAAGGACTTTCAAAAAACACCATCCTAGTTGAGGGTAGACATTATTGTCCAGTGCTTGAGAATGTCATCATTTTTTTCTTGGTGGTATATTTGAGCTTTACGGTGGTTGGCAAAGGATATGACTGCTAGAGTTGTTTTTTTCCATTGCCCTGAAGTTTCCTTTCTGCTCAGCCTTCACATTCTGAAAATGTGAAAAGTTATCTCCTGAGATCTTTCTTTGGGATTGAAAAGAAACAGGTGGGAAATAAGGGAAACAATATCAGAAAAGGTGGGATATTTATCTACACCCCTTGGCCATCTCATAACTGACATTGCATAAACAACATACTTCACCCAGGACATTTTTCTTAAAGTTTCCTTGTCCTCTGAGAGAAGTTTTAAGCAATTTCTCTTTCGTTGGACTGAATAAGATATGGCAGGAAAAATACAGACATCCTCTGATGCTGCTTCAAAGTGCCAAAAAGAATCAGGTTGTATAGCTTGATCAAAAAAGTAAATATAATACTAGAGTTCCAGCTGCCAGTTTTTAAGAAATGACTCAGAATTCCCTGCTTGAAAGTGAAGTTCCTCGTCTTAAGTAGACCCTATCTTTGATTGGCCTTGTTCCTAAGTAGAGGTTGAAATATTTAGTCTATGCAAGCAAATTCCCTGCATGGAATGTCAGTCTCCTCCTTCTCTGGTTTAGTTCTGCTTTTCCATTTTCTCATTCCAGATTAATCATTAGCAACAAGGCATCCCATGTCTCATTCTCTTCATCTAATAAAGACTCTTTCTGAGGAGACACGATACAAAGCTGAACAAGTAAACTTCCCAAACAATGGGAGACATCAGGGCCTTGGAGAGCTTTGAAAGCAACCTCGAGGAATAGTTGCTGGATCTCAAAGACAACACTAGTAAGCTTCAATCAGACAAATAAGAGATATGAACGGACTTTTCCTAACATGCATTTGAGAAATATATTATGCTGTAGACACAGAATATTGATTTCAGCAAAGCATTTTACAGAGCACTATATGAAAATTAAGTGGATGAAAAGCTGGAAATCATACTCAAAGAGTGCTCATCAATGGTTCCTCATCAGACTGAAGAAAGGTACCAAGTGGAGCACTTAAGATTTAGTCTAGGTCCTCTACTCCAGCATTGGTATTAATAACTTGGATAACAAGATAGTAGGAATGTTTATCAGATCTTCAGATGACATAAATGTGGGCAGACAGTTAATACTCTAGAAAACAGAATCAACATTTACAATTATCTTGGTAAGTTAGAGAAATGGGCTGAAAATAAGGAAATGAAATTTAACAACGGCATGCACAAAGTTCTGCATTCGTCCATTTGTTCATTCATACATATATACATACATACACAACTTTCATTCCCAGTCCCTTGTCAAGTAAACAATGTTATACAAAATTTTAGAAAAGGAGTTAAAAAATAGTAAGCCAAAGAAGGTAAAAGCATGAGATGAGATGAGATGAGATGAGATGAGATGAGATGAGATAGAAGGGAGGGAGGAAGAAGGCTTCATTAAATCTAGTTTATACCATCACAGTTTTGGTACCTGTAATGGTATGTGGGAAAGTCCTTGGGAGACTGGGCCAGGAGACACTGACAAGGGAATGGTCAGATAAGAGACAACATAGCCCACAGCTGGATAGGGGATGGGGTATGAGGCTCAGAAGGGACTCTCCCTAGTTTCTTGGGCTATAAAGGAGATTGAGGGGAGAAATGTACTTTCAGATCTGCAAGATTCTCTTAATGTAGCTTTTGCTCTTAATGTAGAATTCGCTCATCTGGTCATGATTCCTATCTGGTTTGTCCTGTGAGGCTCACAGTACCTTTCCCTACTTTTCCATTTTTGCCAACCATAACTTCCAAACAATGCCTCATACATAGGCTTTGATCTTTCAACTTCTCAACTCTCTCCTTTTGAGGGTCCCATCACCTCCATCCACCACAACATTTTTGTATTCTCTCTTTCCTCTTGTTCACTGTTCACTTTTTCAGATACTGCTTTTATGAGTCAATTTTCATTTATTCTCTGTATATGACCAAACCACTTAGAGGCACTTTTTTTTTCTACCGGTCACTCACATTTTATATTCAGCACCCATTCATTTTTGACACTAAATCTTGTTTACTACACACAGGCCATAAGAACCCACTTCCCATGGCATTCAGTTTGATTTTAACTATATTATGACATAACACTTCTTCCATAGGAGTCAATGTTTTATTATAGTTGCAAGGATAATTTCCAAATCAGAACAACAACAACAACTCCAGAAATCAAGTCAAACCAATACTTTGAGTGCCCATTTCTGAGTGCCACATTTTAAGGATTCCTACAATTTGGAACAGGTTCAGAGAATAGCAGTGAGTATGATGAAGGGACTAGAAACCAAGAGCTCTGAGGACAGACTGAGCTGTGTATGTTTAGTTTTGAGAGAAGACAACTGAAGGGGCTATGCCAGAACTCTTCAAATATATAAAATAGTGTTGGATAGAAAAGTCTCTGTCATTTCTGAGTACAGGATGTGGAATAATGGCTTTACCTTAGAGGAAGGAAGATTCCATCTGAACATTAGAAAAAAAATTCCTAACTATAATAGTAGCTCACTGGTAGAACCAATGACCCAGAGAAAGGGTAGCCTCTTCTTCACTGGATGTGTTCAGGCAGAGGCTAGACAGCCACCTGATGAGGATGCCTTAATTTGAGGGTTAGAGTCAATGGCTTTATTTATTTATTTAATTTATTTAATTTATTTATTTTATAAATTTATTCACCGCCCATCTTTCCCCGATGGGGGGACTCTGGGTGGCTTACAATAAAACAGGATTAAAATTCAAAACCACTACAATGCAAAATACAGTAAAAATAGAGATATAATAAAATCTACATGGCGAAAATATCTTAATCGGTCCTTGAGTGTAATGGGCCGCTCAGAATCACTTTACGGCGCTAGCCATCCCCAGGTGTAATTATTCCCGCTCCCATTCCAAGCCTGCAGACAAAACCAGGTCTTTAGTCTTTTTCGGAAGTCCAGGAGCAAAGGGGCCTGTCTCACCTCTGGGGGGAGGATGTTCCAAAGAATGGGAGCTGCAGCAGAGAAGGCCCGCTTCCGAGACCCCGCTAGATGGAATTCTTTTACGGATGGGGCCCGTAACATGCCCTCCCTGCATGACCGGGTGGGGCGGGTCGATGTAATGGGGATGAGACGGTCCTTCAGGTAGCCCAGCCCCATGGCATGTAGGGCTTTACAGGTAATAACCAACACCTTGAATTGGACCCATAAGCAAACTGGGAGCCAATGCAGCTCACGCAGCAGAGGTGTTACGTGTGCAAATCTTGGAACACCCAAGATTATTTTCTATTTGAGGGTTAGAGTCAATGGCTTTAATGACAGCTGCTTTATTTATTTATTTATTTATTTGTTTGTTTGTTTATTTAATTTATTTAGTTTATACATTTATTCACCGCCCATCTCTCCCCGATGGGGGGGACTCTGGGTGGCTTACAATAAAACAGGATTAAAATTCAAAACCACTACAATGCAAAATACAGTAAAAATAGAGATATAATAAAATCTACATGGCGAAAATATCTTAATCAGTCCTTGAGGGTAATGGGCCCCTCAGAATCACTTTATGGCGCTAGCCATCCCCAGGTGTAATTATTCCCGCTCCCATTCCAAGCCTGCAGACAAAACCAGGTCTTTAGTCTTTTTCGGAAGTCCAGGAGCGAAGGGGCCTGTCTCACCTCTGGGGGGAGGATGTTCCAAAGGGTGGATATTCCATAACTCTGTGATGTGAATCTAAATTTAACATCTCAGGTATGGAAATCAACCTACTCTCATTGTTTCCCACACCTGATATCAATATTTTCTTTTTATTTAACCAGAATATTTTCAAAAGTCCCTCACATTTGTGGTCTCAATGCTATTTTAAGATCTCTCATCCTTGAAGATGCACATCTTCTCTTGATGTTCGATGGGCTACTAGTGGGCTGAAGACACAAACACACAGTTCACCTCATCTCTAAAAGGATCCAATCCAAAGGAAATTAATGGTGAGAACATTCAGCTGGAGCACCTTAAACAAGCTGGTTGGTCACTTGTTAACCTTCAAAACACATTTCTCTGAATTAAAACAGTAAGATTCCTTCCTGAAGATGCCACTTACCAAGAGGAAGAATCAGTTTGTTTGTGTGTGTGTGTGTCTTTCTGCTGCTCATATTAAGGGCATTCAAAATTCATACTTTTTTCCCCCACTGTAACTGGATCAGTTCATGCCCCCTAGTCGCAATGCCTTTTCAGTGGATTTTTCAGGCTATAAGAGCAGCTATTTTCAATAGGGGTGCATTATTATTTTCATCAATTCCCCATCTGATATTGTTGCTTGTTTTAAACTGCCAGTCACCAACAGTCACTTTGGAGTCAGGCAGTGTCTAAACCTAATGAGATAAACAAACTCCTTGTGGTCATCACCTTCTAGACTTCTTTGTGATGATCACAGGATGGACGTGGTCAAGCCAGAGGAGATAAAGGTGTAAGGACTAGATAATTGGTGTGGTTGCAACTTCTCTGTGATATTTTATTCTGCCCTTCACAACATTCAGTGTGAATTCCCCCATTATCAAACACATCTTTTAAATCTGAGATAAAACTACAATCTTGAAATAATACAGTATTAGCTGAAGCTGAAAAAGAAATCAGCCAAGGATTCCTTTAAGACTGGAATGTCATGAGACAGCCAAATCCATTCCATTGAGCTAGGTGCTTGTGGAAACCATGGTTTCCACTCATTCCCATAATGTATTTTAAGGGGAAAATTTATAACCCAAAAAGCATGTCCTGGGGAAATGTGCTTCTTAACTACTCATAAATAATTGCCATAGAAGACATGGGTTTAGTATATTAGAGGAAATTGCGTACTAAGCTGCACCCATCAGGGAAAGTTGTATGCAACAGAGTATATGGATTTTCCATCACATTTTATTTTAGTGGGGAACCTCCTCTCAAAAAAAAAAATCTGGAATGGAAAATATGTTTTTGAAATAAATAAAACACTTGAAGCATTGTTGCTCCATTGATGGAGAGACCTTATCTGTCTCCTGAAAGTCTGTTGATGACCTTCTTTGATGGAGTGTCCTCAGACCTCTTTCTCTCCTTTCCATCCCTAGCTTGTGACACTGGCCATTCAATTCGCTGTTGATTTAGTTCACCTTTAGAGTCCCTTTTCCTTCTCAAACTTTTTTTTATTTCTGCTTTCAAAACCATTTACTGGCTATTCCTCTTTGTTCAGCTGTGTGTTTTCTTCCACTTTGGTTCTTGCCTCCATGAGAACCACTGAAGACATAGTGTGATCGATGGCAAGGTGGGAAAGGTGACCTGCAAATATTTGAAGAGAAAAGAAGTAAATTTGTTCTTGGCGTGTGCTGAATAGTCCCAGCAGAAAGAGAAATGAGGTGCTCAGAGCTAGGAATGAACATGATTTAAACTAATCTCCGCAGCAGGGATTTGAGCTTGCAAAGTGTGGCGGTCTCTCTCTATGTGTGTGTGTACATATAGCAGAATATATAAAGTGGGCTGTGCTAGGGATGGGTGACTTTCTGTCTCAATTTTGTTCTATTTCTCATTTTCCCAGTCATGTTTTTTCTGCATGAGTTTGAATCTGCATGAACTTTTGTATTTGATTATCCGTTTTTCTGCAATAATTCTTTTCCAATATAGTGGGAAATAAAGTTGCAATTATTACTGCCCAATTGTCATGGTCACTGTTTCAATGTGCAATGTACATCGTAATGTTTCACATGCCCTGGTGCTGATGCGCATTTCTGTTGGGAGGGAGCTGCTGTGAAACCTTGTGCCAAGCTCTGTATCTATGTTCATTTCAATGGAATGTGTTTGGGTTATGTGCTCTGCTCAAGGACTTTTCCCATGGACCAGCAGAAGCTGTTAGGAGCATCTGGGATTGTGAGCCTGGGAAGATTCTACGGGGGGAGGGTTTTTATTTGTACCGAGGGTTTTTTAGTTTGCATTTGGTGCACTTTTCCCATTCTCAGCTTTCTTTGTGATCCTGCATACTATTCTTTAATAAATCAGATATCTTTATGAACCTGTTCATGAGTCTGATGGTGCTTTAGGATAGGCAATCCTTACATAAAGCTGAGAATCACCAAAGTTGTACCGATAGCTCCTGCCACGATTAGTTGTGAGGGAAAACAGTTAACATTGGCCAAATCCAAACCCACGACCGGGAGACTCGAGGAGCCGACTAGTTTGATGCCCAAGTCAACGGTCAGGAGCAAAGAATGAAGCCTCACCCCAGAACCTTGAGGTTCATGGCAGCATTTGAATTCCAGCCCTGAGGGAGAGGAATCCGAAGATGGGAGAGCACCAGAGCAACTGGCACCCAGAGAATTGCCTGCAGAGTTGATCACCTGGGATGAAATGGGAGAACCCCAGCCAGGGATGTCCCAGGCATCCTGGAAGTATCGGTTCCCACTGGCCCCAAACATAGAATCTACCACAGTATCAGAAGGGAGACAGCCTAACGTGCGAGGGAGGGAGGAATCTCAAACTCCTGAAAGGCTAAGAGTGGTAGAGGCCAAATTAGAATCGATGGAGTACATGCTAAAAGCCCTGTCTCTGTCATGGGGGGCGGGGGGTAGCCGAGGCGCGAAGGAGTTTCCAGCTCCATGCAATCATCCTCCATCCCCTCACCTGGACCACCGGCAGAGCGGGGCCGGAGATGGATGAATCTCCACCCCGCAGAGCTCGTCCATCAGTGTCCCCACCCCGAGACAGGAGAACTACTGTAACCTGGGGCCCAACCACTCAAGCAGCTGCTAGTTCAGCTCCAACAGGAGCAGGGGTGAAAGACTTTTCTGTCAAGTTTGATGGGGATCCAACTCAGTTGTCTTTCTTCCTCACTAATGCTAAAAGTTATATGAAACAGTTTGGACCCTGTTTCCCTTCCGAAGAGGCTAAAATAACTGCCATTGCCACCAAGCTGAAGGGATGAGCGGCTGACTGGTATGTTCAGTTAAGTGAGGCTAGCTCCCGAGCTTGAGGATTTCAAGGAATTCATGTGGGCATTAAAGCTGCATTTTGAGGATCCTCTAGTCAAAGCAAGGGCTAAAAAGGCACTGAAGGACCAACTGTCTGTAGCTGATTATCCAGGGCCAACTGTCTGTAGCTGATTATGCCCTGGAGTTTAAGGCTTTAGCTGGGAAAATTACCGACTGGTCTCAGTCAACCTTAATAGAATGATTTAAAGAGGGACTCAACAGGTACGTCCTGTGGCAGGCATTGTGTAGAGACGACCCAGAGACATTGTATGAATGGATCTGCCTGGCCAGCAAGGCTGAGCATGCCCAGCATACTTACATGCAAACCAAACATCCTGAAAAGCAGGACCCCGAAGTGCTGCAACTGCTACCTGGCCAGGCTATAGAGCCTGGGAAGAGGAGAGAGATCGGCGCTATGTGAAGGGTCAGTGTCTCCGATGTGGAAAAGAAGGGCACTGAACAGTTGATTGCCCAAAAGCCAAGGCTGGAGACCGAGCGGGCAAACTGCCGGCCAAATCGCCACCCTCATCGCGGCGGATGACGGCAGCCAAGGGGGTGGCCGACGCTGAAGAAGTATCCTACTTCTCGAGAGAGGCTGAAGATGACTCTAAGGAATCGGCAGGAAACGCCAGCCACCTGCCATGAAAAGCGCCTGCGGGCAGGTGGAGGAGGATGGGCACGAAGATGCTATGGTGAGTGCTGACTGTCCCACTCTAGCAGTAAAAGTGAAATTAGGCTCCCGCAGAAAGACTACAGAGGTCTGGGCTTTAGTTGACTCTGGGTGTTCCAGGTGTCTGATTCACCCTGATCTGGTTGCTGATTTGGACCTGCCTAGCTTTCCCCTCCAGCAGCCTTTGATCTTCACACAGTTGGATGTTTCAATGGCAGGGGGAGAAGGGTGGAGACCCATTTCACTGGAACTGTTGCAATGCAAATGGGCAGCCACCGTGAGACTTTAAAATTTATAGTAGCACCTGTTGGCGACCCCTTAGTGATTCTGGGAATTCCCTGGTTGACTTACCGAAGCCCCCATATATACTGGGAACACAGAACTCTGACTTTTAAGGATGGGTTTTACCAAGCCCCTGCCGCAGAGAGGGCTTCAAGAGTGGGGGTTGGAAGGGCTGCAATTGCCATGCTGCACCCTAGTTTGGCACATTTAGAGGGCTTGCCCAGTCGATACCAAGATTTTGCAGATGTTTTTGGAGAAATGGAAGCAGATCAGCTACCCCCTCATCAGAAAACTGATTGTGCCATAGAGTTGGTTCCTAATGCTCAATTGCCCAAGCCAAAAATTTATCCAATGACTCAGAAGGAGCTTGGGGCATTACGGGACTTTATTGACAAAAATCTGTCAAGGGGGTTTATTGAACCTGCAAATTCCCCAGTTGGGGCCCCTGTGCTATTCTGGGAAAAGAAAGATGGCACGCTTCGACTCTGTATGGACTATCGGGGGTTAAATTCCATCTCGATCTTCAACAAATACCCTCTACCACTAATGAAAGACATGTTAGCCCATTTGTCAAAGGGCAAGATTTTCTCCAAGCTCGACCTTTGTGAAGCCTATTTTCGCATCCTCATATGAGCTGGAGATGAGTGGAAAACTGCTTTTAATTGCCCATTGGGTTCTTTTCGGTACAAAGTCCTCCCTTTTGGGTTAGCAGGGGCACCCAGGGTCTTCATGCAGTTGATTAATGAAGTATTACATGATCATTTGTTTAAAGGGGTCCTGGTTTATTTGGACAATGTGCTCATTTACACTGAATCCAAGGAGGAACACGAACGCCTTCTCAAACAGGTGTTAAGTAAGCTTAGAAATGCCAAGCTTTATGCCAAGCTTTCCAAATGTGAATTTCACAAAACCCAACTTGACTATCTAGGTTATAGGGTATCTGACAAAGGCATTGAGATGGACCCTGAAAAAATTCAGGCAATTTTAAATTGGGAACATCCCCGCACCTGGAGGCAACTACAAAGTTTCCTAGGGTTCAGTAATTATTATCGGCAGTTTATCCAGGGATTTGCTGAGATTGCTTTGCCCCTTACTGACTTGCTACGTACCAAGGGTTTGGGGAGACACGCAAGGTGAAAAACCCTGGGGCAGTGCTGAATTGGACACCTGAATGCCAGGTGGCATTTGGGAAGTTAAAAGCCCTCTTCACTGCTGAGCCTATTTTACAGCACCCCAATCCTGAACACCCCTTTGTCGTCCAAGTTGATGCTTCTGACTCCTCAACTGGGGCTATATTGTTACAGAGGGATTCTGACAATCACTTAAAACCCTGCACTTATTTGTCTAGAAAAATTTCTGAAACTGAACGCCAGTGGCAAAAGAGGCTTTTGCTTTAAAAGCTCCTTTGGAAGCCTGGCATCACCTTTCGAGGTTTGGACTGATCACAGGAATTGGGAAGCCCTCCACACCCCCCGGCATCTCAGTCCTAAACAAATTCACTGGGCTCAATTTTTCAGTCGCTTTAACTTCCAGTTAAAATGTATTCCAGGAAAGAAAAACTTTCTGGCCGATGCTTTGTCACGTTTACCTCAGGACCCTGACCACGTGGCAGATGTGGTTGGGACTGTTCTTACTGAACCACAACTGTGCTTGGTTGCCGTCACCTGGAGCCAGACCCGTGCACAGGCAACCCCGCCCCCAGCCCCATCTGGGAAGCGAAAAATGCAAGTTCCTTGTCAGTTACAGAAGGACTTTCTCCAGGCACTGAAATCTGACACTTGGTTGTTAGCTAATAGAGACAATGTTTCTTTTGAAGACGGTCTAGAGTGGGTGGAACACCACCTTCATGTGCCTGAAACTTTGAGGGCTGATGTTTTGCAGCGTTCCATGATGACAAGCTTGCTGGACACTTTGGTTTTGTTAAAACCTTACATTTAGTTCACCGTCAATTTGGTGGCCAACATTAAGGCGTGATGTAAAGAACTATGTTGCTTCCTGTCCTGTTTGTGCCATGTCAAAGCAAAAAGGGGGCAAACCACAGGTGCTTCTGCAGCCAGTGGCCAGCCCATCCCATCCCTGGGATGAGATTTCAATGGACTTTATTGTGGACTTACCCCCCAGTCAGAAGAAAACTGTCATTTGGGTTGTAAAAGATTTTTTCTTCAAACAAGCCCATTTCATTCCATGTGTGTCCATCCCGTCAGCCCTGCAATTGGCCCGCCTATTTCTCATCCACATCTACTGTCTCCACGGTAGCCCCTCCCGTTTGGTCAGCGACCGCGGGACACAGTTCACTTCCCAGTTTTGGAAATCATTTTTAAAATTGATTGGCACCAAACAGGCATTGTCCACATCATTGCATCCTGAGACTGATTGATCTACAGAGGTTTTGAACTCTGCCCTCGAACAATTCCTTAGAGCATACACAAATTACCATCAGGACAATTGGATGGACTTGTTGCCCTTTGCTGAGGTGACTTACAACAATGCTGTTCATCAGAGCACTGGGCAGGCCCCTTTTTGTGTGGTTTCTGGTCACAACTTTGTTCCCATCCCAGAGCTCCCACAAGCCCCTCCCCAGTCCTGTTCTGCCTCTGACTGGGCTGTTAAGCTGGCTGATTCCTGGCCGGTGATTCAACAGGCTTTGGCTGATGCCCAGGCTGCTTACAAGTTCCAAGCCGATAAACGTCGTTCTTTGCAACACGATTTCAAAATTGGGGATCAGGTTTATCTTTCTACCAAATTCATCAATTCCCCACAGCACTCGAAAAAGCTTGCTCCCAAGTTCATTGGTCCTTTCCCTATTGTTGGCCTTATCAATCCAGTTACTGTTAAGTTGGACCTGCCTCACAATTGGAAACGCTTGCACCCTGTTTTCCATTGCAGCCTGCTCAAGCCTGTCCACCACTCTTCCCGCTGGCATCCCCAACCTCCTCCTCCTGCTCCGATCATGATTGATGGGCAACAGCACTTTGAAGTCAAGGAGGTCGTTGATTCTCGCAAGCTTCAGGGCACCCTCCAGTACCTGATCTGCTGGAAACACTTTCCCCATCCTGAATGGGTGCCTGCTCGCCACGTTAATGCTCCTGATTTAGTTAACTGTTTCCATTTGGCTTACCCATTGAAACCTTCCGCTTAATGTTTTCTTTCTTTTGGGGGGCAGTATGTCATGTTCACCGTTCCAATGTGCAATGTACATCATAACATTTCACATGCCATGGTGCTGACGTGCATTTCTGTTGGTTGGGAGGGAGCTGCTGTGAAACCTTGTGCCAAGCTATGTTCATTTCAATGGAATGTATTTGGGTTATGTGCTCTGCTCAAGGACTTTTCCCACGGACCAGCAGAAGCCGTTAGGAGCACCTGGGATTGTGAGCCTGGGAAGATTCTATGGGGGGAGGGATCTCATTTGTACCGAGGGTTTTTTAGTTTGCATTTGGCATGCTTTTCCCATTCTCAGCTTTCTTTGTGATCCTGCATACTATTCTTTAATAAATCAGATATCTTTATGAACCTGTTCATGAGTCTGATGGTGTTTTAGGATAGGCAATCCTTACACAAATCCATTGTGTGTAGATTGACATTTATATATATCTTTGGGTGTTTTTTCCCCTAGTATGTAATTGTTTGGTTGCAGTCCAAATTTCCCATTATATGCCGTTTGTATGCACTTATTCCTAGTATATACAGTACATTTCTAGCACTATTTTTTTAAAGCAATCTGAGTCACAGAATTAAAATAGCAGAGGTTATAGATGTGTTTCAGTTCAGGTATAGGTGAGAGAACACTGGGTAATTTATCATTTAAATGCTAATAAAATATAGTTCTTCCCCTACCTTCAATGCTAAATCTCCAATTCAAATACTCCAATTTGAATAATCATTCCAAAGGTTGAATATTGGGTGATTCCAGGAATTACCCAGCCAGACTCTCACTTTGCTTTGCTGCTGATGTTCTCCCAATATCCATTTCTTCTCAGTGACATTATTTCCTCCTTTCTGATCTTTGACTTATTGACATGAGTAAGTCATATGACTTCATTCCCAGAAAATAAATAATAATAAAAAGAGCAAGCAGTGGGTGGAAAAAAATAATTATTATTATTCATTGCTGTCAAAAAAACAGCCAGCAGAATCAAGCTGTAGCCAGTCTGTTCTTGGCTGGTAACTGGCAATTACTGGCAGGAAACAAGCCAGTTGTGCTGTCTGGCCTGTTTTTTTTTTTTTTTAACAGCAAACAAAAAATATGTCTTTTCCCCATATGTTAGGGTGGGCAGTGATGTCACTATGCTAGTCCTGCCCTACAGATGAATCATGACATGGGCATAAGAAGTAGGGACTTGAGTAGCGACGTCACTGTGCGGCAGAGCTTGCCATGGTGCTGAAAGTAAGGAATATCACCTTGACAGATAGTAGGCTCTGTTGCTTAAGCAAAAGGGGCTAAAGCACTTTTTAAGCCCAGAATGTCCAGATAATATTTGGAAGTGGCTCTGACAGAGACCTCCCTAATTCACTGAACTATAAGGAGGAAGAGGAGGTACAACAAAATCAGACTTGCAAGATTCTGTGATTATAGCCAATCTTGATAAATGTAGTTTTAGCCTTCCTGTGATTTCCTGATTCGGTCTACCTAGTGGGACTAACCCTGTCCTGCTTTTCGGGAGATACTCCTGCCTGTTGATTTCATTCTGTTTCAAAAAGTATGTGAGGTCATAATGGGGTTTAGGCATTAGGATATTCAGCTGCCCTCTGTGCTCAAAATAGCAATTTGTACATAACTGAGCTAATGTAAAAAGGCCCATACATGACAATGGGTTCATGATTCCTTCCAGATTTTTAGGCTCTTGGTCTCATTTGAAGTTTGCTGGGTAGGGAAGAAACAAGAGAGAGAGTCCATCAGCTGTAATAGTGTTGCTGACAACTTTCCCACAGAAGTGGCGTTACTTTACACATCGCTTATTGAATTTCAACAATATAATGTGGTTGTACGGTATATCAATGTAATTTGAGGGGGTAAGGGTTGAAATTCCATTTTTGCAGTCTTCCCAAATATGGGGCTTTCTTGCTTTTCTTTTTCTCTTTGTTTCCAGTATTAAGTACGTTTCTGTGTTATTAAAATATGTCAGGTACTATAACCGACGAAAATGAGGATGGACGGTTATTTTCATCAGCTGTGCCATGTACTTAAACAGTTCTTCAAGCATTTATATTCTGCAACACCAATCACAGTTCATTAAAAAAATATCTAGCAGTTTGTTAGCACATGTCCAACACACTTTTAGAGTGTTTTTGCAGATGCACAGTATATAAGAGCTTCTTTTTAAATTTCCATACTATGGAAAGTTTGGATTATTTTTTCTAGGCCTGGGGTCAAATTTATATCAATTGGAGAAGAGAGAAAAAAGAAGGAAAGAAGGAAGGGAGGGGTGGAGGGAGAGAAGGAAAAAAAGGAAGAAAGATAGAAAAAGAAAGGGGTGCTGCTATGGAATTGTCAACAGATGACTCCAAGCCCCAGAATGCAATTTCAACAGGGGGGAAAAAATGCCCATCCTTATTCCACATGCCTTTCAAATTTGTTGGACTTCAACTCCCAACTGTAAAATATGGAATAGTTGGATGGGGAAAAAATAAGATGCGGTTATACCAGACTGGATCGTTGTGCTCAACATACCATATGCCTGTAAGATTGCACAGTTGGAAAATCCCTTCCATTCCACAGGACAATGTTCACGCCTTGCAGCCAGGCATTCAGTAAAGTTCCATTTTCTCCTGTTTGCTCCAGATAATGAAATGTAAGTGCCTTCAAGGATTTACAAGAAAAATAGAAGAATTGCTCCAATCTATGGCATCAGGGGCTCACTTACATGAAGAAATTCCATCCCATTAGAACAATTGTTTAAATAGTCAATATACTGCTTAGCTGCTTGAACATCACATACTGACCATCAAAGGCTGGAAGGTAAATTCGGATCTGGTAAGAATAAACATCCAAAGTTAAACTGAATGGCTATTGAACCAGCAGCCAACCAGTACTTTGGCGTAATTCAGAATTAATACCGCATTTATTTATTTATTTACACACACACACACACACACACACACACACACTCACATACTACGTGGCTGTCTGTCTTACTATTGTGATTCTGGATGACAAACAAGAAATTAAAACCATAAAACAACAAGACCTAATTAATTAAAAAAAATACAACCCAAATCAATAAATCAGTCATGTTTGTATCTTGAAGTCCTTGTTTTTAAGGATGGCAGAAAATATTGATACATGTCTGGGCATATCTTCCCTTGTATTGCGAGAACTTTACTGCCACATTGGATTCTCACCCAAGGAGCCTACCACTGGGTTCTATTGTAGGCATGTCTTCAGATGCTTGAAAACCTTCATCAAGAAAGTGGAACCATTATTCCTAATATTCATCAGAAATTTATGAGATGTAGATTTGATGAACTAATCCAAGAATTCCAACCCATGTCAACACGGGGAATTTTCTGGAAATGTCCCCTTTAAAAGTTGAGGCGAGGGGTTAGAAATTGCTGAAAATTTTAAGTATGTGCAACAGTGAACTTGTCAAAGGAAGAGGGAAAAATGGAAATGTAGTAGCAATTTGCAGGGGTTTTGCAGAAAGCCTTCACCATCTATTCCCATGGAATTTAGTTAATAATATGCAGATGAGGATGCAGAATTTTCATTCATGGTTTACATGAGACCTCCAGCATGGGAGTTCATATCCAGATAAAATATAGTCCTGCTAGCATTGCAGAATCACTTCTCTGCATTTGTCTACGTACCTTGTATCATTTGAATGACTGCTGTTCTCAATTCTGTACTATCTTTCTTTATGTTTCTTCCCATCTCATAAACCTCCAGTGAAACAGAGGCATTTGATACTTTCAATTCTGCAGAGTGCAGTTAAGTGTCTTTCTTCCAATCCAGTTGCAAATCAGTTGTATGCTCTGGAAATGAAATCCTGCATAGGTGTTTTTGAAAAGATATTTTGCGGATGAAAAGTAGCTGACAGCAAAGGATTTTGGAAGCTTCGGGCTGATCTAACTTGGAGGCACAAAAGGGAATGTTGGGGTGTCAGCTAAGTAACTTTAGAAGTGGAAGGGTCTTTTGAAAGGAAAACTGGATAATCACAGGACATAAAGGAGAAAAGGGTCAATAATTCTGAATCAAATCTGTGGACAGATCTACCATTTCTCCCCAGTGAAGGGCCCCATTTCCTGGTTGTGCTGACACCAACAGATTTTAAGATCTCTTGGCTGCTATTTGTATTTAATTTCTTGTGTACTGTTTGAGCTGTTGAACTGTTGTTATGATTGTTAGCTGCCCAGAGTCATTGGTCTGAGATGAGTGGCTATATAAATTGAATAAATAAAATAAAATGTATTTTAAAAATCTTGTGAAAACCTGCTTGCTTGCAAATCATTTCATTGCTCTATTTTCATTCTTGGCTGTTGCAGAACAGAACTTAACAACTACAGGTTTTTCCAGGGCAAACGACTGGAATGGTGAAAAATGGTATTGCCTTTAAATAGAACATTTGGCTCAATTATCAGATGAGTGTATAGGAAAGGGAGGAAAATGCAGTGGCTTAGAATCAGACTCTACACAAGATGGGCAAAATGCAGCAGCTGTTTCAAATTGTGGGATGGGGTAAATTTGGCAAAGCCCCCATCCTTTGATCTCCTCACCTGCCACCTATAGTAGCCATTTTATTGTACAGTTAGTCCTCATTTAACAACAATTTGTTTAGTGATGGTTCGAACTTACAACTGTGTTGAACAAATGGCTTATGACCAGTTCTCACACTTATGACCATCACAGTGCTTAACAACCACATGGTTCACTTAATACCCGCAGTGATTCGCTTAATGACCACCACAAAAAAGGTCATAAAATCAGGTCAGATTCACCTAATGACCATTTTGCTTAGCAACTGAAATTCTGGTCCCAACTGTGGACATTAAGCAAGGACTACCTGTAACTACAGTATGCAGCTCTCTAAAGGGGTAGCATGGAGGGGATCTTGGCCACCTTATAATGCATTGCTTGAGGACTTCTTCAGGACATCCTCTATAGGATGATTGGACAATTGCTGCCAGAGGACAAGTGGTGGTGATGCTACTGCTGCTGAGGATGGTATACTTGGTAGTGAGTGCATGAAGAAAGGGAGTAGCACCTAGGAGGCAGTAAGCAGAAGATCCTTCTCCAAATCAGATATCAGATATTCTCTACAACAGCACACCGACATAACAGATGTTTTTTGTGTAACTGATGATGACCCCTTTATTTGGTTCCCAAATTACGCAGACAGCACCCTCTACACCAACACCACATGTCTTTTTCAGACATGATAGGACCAAGATGATGGTTTTCAGCTAGGCACAATTCCACTTTCCCAACCACCATTTATTTACAGCAGTCTGGCCCAACCTTTGGTAATGTAAGGGGACGATGCTGATTAAAATATTTTAAAAAAGGTTGCATGGGTGGAGGTTCAGAAGCACCCATACAGTGGTTGTGTTCATCAGGCAGAACAGTCCAGTCACTTTTTCCCAGTGATAAAAGATAGATTTTGCTGGCTGGCTGGCATAGCACACCTTTCCTCACTTCTATTTTCCCTGTCTGAAGCAGGGAAAAAGCTACAATGGCATGACTGAAGTCAGTGTCACCATAAATAGACTTTGGAAGATTTGACCCTCCCCATCCCTTTCTTCCCCTTTTCACCTCCCATCTGGATTCACAGGTGTTTGAAAAGTACTAGACTAAGCAGATAAAGGCGGGAAGGGAGAGCTCCTGTTTTCATGGGGTCCATTTAGGATGTCACCTCTGTCTTACGAGTGAGGAGAATCAGTTGACTTCTCAGCAGTTAGTTTGCGTGACATTGGAGGAGTTAGTTGCCTGGAGGGAAATGGTTCAATGCCAGATATAATCAGGTCTGTTAGGGTTGGTTAAGAGGGGCATTTATGTAGGTTAGAAAATCTGCATGACATACTTATTCCCCCTTCTGTATAAACCAGTTTAAGTGTGTTATGAAAACAGGAACACTTAACTCACTGAAACTTCATGCTGAATTTGTTTGTTTATTTAATCAACATATATAACCACCCATCTTAGAACTGTGACTCTCGGTGGTGGCGAACACAGGATTAAACCAGGAAGACTTAAAATAAATAATAATACTAACAAAAAAGCAATCATAGCACAGTGGCATCCAAGGACAATTTAATACAATCCATACAACCATAGTTATAACATGGCAAAGGATGGGCGCACCCAGCCTCCAGACCCCAGGCCTGAGAGAACATCCTGCTCTTTAAGGACTTCTGAAATGCCAGCAGGGTTGGGTTCAAACAAATCTCAGGGGTCATGGTGTTCCACAGGGCAGGCACTGTGATAGAAAAGACCTGCTTCCTGGCCTGCCAGATGGTGCTGTTTAATAGACGGGACCCAGAAGAAGCCCACCCTGCTGGATCTATTGGGATGGGCAGAAACAATTGGAGAAAGGCAGTCCTGCAAATAACCTGGTCTCATATCATGAAGGACCTTATAGGTGGCAACCAGCACCTTGAATTACATTAGACTTCATTGGGGAATACATGTATTTTTACAATCACCATAGTAATTAGTAGAATAAAAGGCATACATGTATATTCATGCTGACACTGTCATTAACAACATGTTTTATAAAGGCAAAAGTGAGGAAAGAGGTATGGGATTGGGCGCCTGTATGCTTTTCTCTATCCCTTTTTTACATTCACTTAGGGAGGGTTATTTAATTAAGAAATGTAGGGTTCTGCTGCGAGCAGGAAAAACCAGACTAACAGGTACAAGGTAGGTGGCCATAGTACTTGTGAGAAAGTTCTGGGGGTCTTGGTAGACCACAGACCAAGGATGAGCCAGCAATATGCTACAGCTGCCAAGAAAGCCAGTGCAGTTTGGGCTGCCTCTGCAGAGATATAATGTGAAGATCACATGAAGTGATAGTGCAGCACTCTATGCTGCACTGGTCAAACCATACCTGGAATCCTGTGTCCAGTTCTGGTCACCACCATACAGTAAAAGCATGCTGAGAAACTGGAAACAGTGCAGGAAAGAGAAACAGAGATGGTGAGGGGCGTGTAGGCTAAATCCCATGAAGAGCAGTTAAAGGAACTTGCTATGATTATCTTAAAGAAGAGAAGACTAAGGGGAGGCATGATAGCAGACTTCTGATATGTGAAGGGATGCCCCAGGAAAGAGGGAGTATATTTATTCTCCCCAGAGCCTGAGGTTAGGACAAGAACCAGTGGGTGGAAGCTTTGCAGTGAGAGATCCAATTTGGACTAAGGAAGAATTTCCTGATTGTGAGAGCTATTAAGCGAAGGATCAGCCTGTCTCCTGAAGTTGTGCGTGCTCCATCACTGGAGGCTTTCAAGGAAAGACTGGACAGCCATTTGTCTGGGATGGTATGAGGATTCCTGAACAGGGCAGGGGGTTGGACTAGAAGACCTCCAAGGACACTCCCTACTCTATGAGTCTACATGACAGACTTTCAACTGTCTCGTTCAGTTTGGCTTTCAGCATAGATGGATTTGTTGTTGTTGTTGTTGTTGTTATTTCTGCAATATTTCACCTGGAAAATGATCTCCATTGTGAAGGGATAAAGGAAGAAGTGGGCATGTGATGACTGAGCCCTTTTCTCTTTTGCATCTTTATCTCTCTCTATCTTTTAAAGATTTTTCATCATGTTGACGTTCACTCCCGTAGGCAGCAGCATTAAGGGGTTCATTCACACAGATAACCTTGAACAATTTCCTGGTTATCAAATGTCCTCCCTGCATGAAGGTTGCAGAGAGTGAGGCTTTGCCTGCAAACTGCCATATGGGTATTTATTGTTGTTGGCACTCTTTGCTGGCTGCAGTTTAGATCTTATAAACTCTGCAATAATTATGTTGCAAAGTCAGAGAACTAATATTGTGGGCTGTTCTCCCTTTCTCCCTCAAATTCTCTTCCTTTCTGCCTCTCTGCAGTGTTGGTCTCAGGACGTAAATTTCAGGACCTAGTCTTGTTTGTGACATAAGGATTTTGGACAGCATTGCTAAGAAAACAGAGTTGAAAGCCCAGGGATGATGCGGCACCTGGGAGCTTGAGATGCAGGACGTGAGTTGATATTAATACTTCTGGAAACAAGTGCAGTTTTGCTTTGTCTCATTTTGCCAGAAAAAACACTTGGCTTCTACTGAAGTTGGAAAAAAAGAGGGGGAAGAATCCCAGGTGCCAGTAAAAAATGATTTTATTGGAGCTCAATGCATCCTGGAAATGAATTCCTTTCTCAAGGGCACTCCAAAAGCAAAAGGCACATAAGAAAATGTTAGTATATAAAAATGCTTACAACATACACATTACAATAATGGCTTATTCTCCTCTAACTGATTCAGTAAGTGTCTCAAATAGAATAGCCTCAAGTTGTTAGTCCAAACAAGCAACTACATTTATGTTTTAAAAAATAATCTTGTGTCTGCTGGTTTAGAATAATAGCCAGACAAGAATCTGAGTATCCACAAGGAATACAGAGATTCTTAAAACATATTGTGCATATTTAACTCTGATATAGATAATAAGTGCTGGGCTGGATGAATCCAAGGCTGGTGGAAGAAACATTAACAATCTCAGATATGCAGATGACACCACTTTGGTGGCTGAAAGCGAGGAGAAACTGGGGAGCCTCATGATGAAGGTAAAAGAAGAAAGTGCAAAAGCTGGCTTGCAGTTAAACCTCAAAAAAACCCAAGACTATGGCAACCAGCTTGATTGATAACTGGCAAATAGAGGGAGAAAACATAGAGGCAGTGACAGACTTTGTATTTCTAGGTGCGAAGATTACTGCAGATGCTGACTGCAGTCAGGAAATCAGAAGATGCTTAATCCTTGGGAGAAGAGCAATGACCAATCTCGATAAAATAGTTAAGAGCAGAGACATCATACTGACAACAAAGGTCCGCATAGTTAAAGCAATGGTGTTCCCTGTAGTAACATATGGCTGCGAGAGCTGGACCATAAGGAAGGCTGAGAGAAGGAAGATCAATGCTTTTGAACTGTGGTGTTGGAGGAAAATTCTGAGAGTGCCTTGGACTGCAAGAAGATCAAACCAGTCCATCCTCCAGGAAATAAAGCCAGACTGCTCACTTGAGGGAATGATGTTAAAGGCAAAACTGAAATACTCTGGCCACATAATGAGAAGACAGGACACCCTGGAGAAGATGCTGATGCTAGGGAGAGTGGAAGGCAAAAGGAAGAGAGGCCGACCAAGGGCAAGATGGATGGATGACATTCTAGAGGTGACAGACTCGTCCCTGGGGGAGCTGGGGGTGTTGATGACCAACAGGAAGCTCTGGTGTGGGCTGGTCCATGAAGTCACGAAGAGTTGGAAGCGACTAAACGAATAAACAATAGATAATAAGTAGATATGTAGAGACTATCACAAAGCCAAAATGAGGCACATCAATTATTTTACCTTCTAAAATATCTATACACTGGTCAATCAGTATACTGTGCAAAACTGAATGAGGTTGAGAACAGCTGTTGTGATTACTAGTGTAAAAAAATTGTGAACCGTGAGGGTGAAATTCTTAAATGGAAAGACCTGTTCTAAAACAAATGTAAAATACTGAATGTCTTAATTGAGATTGTTAGGAGTAAGACTGTTGTTGTTTATTCGTTTAGTCGCTTCCGACTCTTCGTGACTTCATGGACCAGCCCACGCCAGAGCTTCCTGTCGGTCGTCAACACCCCCAGCTCCCCCAGGGACGAGTCCGTCACCTCTAGAATATCATCCATCCATCTTGCCCTTGGTCGGCCCCTCTTCCTTTTGCCTTCCACTCTCCCTAGCATCAGCATCTTCTCCAGGGTGTCCTGTCTTCTCATTATGTGGCCAAAGTATTTCAGTTTTGCCTTTAATATCATTCCCTCAAGTGAGCAGTCTGGCTTTATTTCCTGGAGGATGGACTGGTTGGATCTTCTTGCAGTCCAAGGCACTCTCAGAATTTTCCTCCAACACCACAGTTCAAAAGCATCGATCTTCCTTCGCTCAGCCTTCCTTATGGTCCAGCTCTCGCAGCCATATGTTACTACAGGGAACACCATTGCTTTAACTATGTGGGCCTTTGTTGTCAGTGTGATGTCTCTGCTCTTAACTATTTTATCGAGATTTGTCATTGCTCTTCTTCCAAGGATTAAGCGTCTTCTGATTTCCTGACTGCAGTCAGCATCTGCAGTAATCTTTGCACCTAGGAATACAAAGTCTTTCACTGCTTCTACATTTTCTCCCTCTATTTGCCAGTTATCAATCAAGCTGGTTGCCATAATCTTGGTTTTTTTGAGGTTTAGCTGCAAACCAGCTTTTGCACTTTCTTCTTTCACCTTCATCATAAGGCTCCTCAGTTCCTCTTCACTTTCAGCCATCAAAGTGGTATCATCTGCATATCTGAGATTGTTAATGTTTCTTCCAGAGATTTTAACTCCAGCCTTGGATTCCTCAAGGCCAGCTTGTCGCATGATGTGTTCTGCATACAAGTTGAATAGGTAGGGTGAGAGTATACAGCCCTGCCGTACTCCTTTCCCAATCTTAAACCAGTCGGTTGTTCCGTGGTCTGTTCTTACTGTTGCTACTTGGTCGTTATACAGATTCTTCAGGAGGCATACAAGATGACTTGGTATCCCCATACCACTAAGAACTTGCCACAATTTGTTATGGTCCACACAGTCAAAGGCTTTAGAATAGTCAATAAAACAGAAATAGATGTTTTTCTGAAACTCCCTGGCTTTTTCCATTATCCAGCGGATATTGGCAATTTGGTCTCTAGTTCCTCTGCCTTTTCTAAACCCAGCTTGTACATCTGGCAATTCTCGCTCCATGAACTGCTGAAGTCTACCTTGCAGGATCTTGAGCATTACCTTGCTGGCATGTGAAATGAGTGCCACTGTTCGATAGTTTGAACATTCTTTAGTGTTTCCCTTTTTTGGTATGGGGATATAAGTTGATTTTTTCCAGTCTGATGGCCATTCTTGTGTTTTCCAAATTTGCTGACATATAGCATGCATTACCTTGACAGCATCATCTTGCAAGATTTTGAACAGTTCAGCTGGGATGCCGTCGTCTCCTGTTGCCTTGTTATTAGCAATGCTTCTTAAGGCCCACTCAACCTCACTCTTCAGGATGTCTGGCTCTAGCTCACCGACCACACCGTCAAAGCTATCCCCGATATTGTTATCCTTCCTATACAGGTTTTCTGTATATTCTTGCCACCTTTTCTTGATCTCTTCTTCTTCTGTTAGGTCCTTGCCATCTTTGTTTTTGATCATACCCATTTTAGCCTGGAATTTACCTCCAATGTTTCTAATTTTCTGGAAGAGGTCTCTTGTCCTTCCTATTCTATTGTCTTCTTCCACTTCCGCGCATTGCTTGTTTAAAAATAATTCCTTATCTCTTCTGGCTAACCTCTGGAATTTTGCATTTAATTGGGCATATCTCCCCCTATCACTGTTGCCTTTTGCTTTCCTTCTTTCTTGGGCTACTTCTAGTGTCTCAGCAGACAGCCATTTTGCCTTCTTGGTTTTCTCTTTCTTTGGGATGTATTTTGTTGCCGCCTCCTGAACAATGCTGCCAACTTCTGTCCAGAGTTCTTCCGGGACCCTATCTACTAAGTCCAGTCCCTTAAATCTATTCTTCACCTCCACTGCATATTCCTTAGGAATATTAGTGAGCTCATATCTAGCTGATCTGTGGGTCTTCCCTAATCTCTTTAGTCTGATCCTAAATTGTGCAAGAAGAACTTCGTGATCTGAACTACAGTCAGCTCCAGGCCTTGTTTTTACCGACTGTACAGATGTCCGCCACCTTTGGCTGCAAAGGATGTAATCAATCTGATTTCGGTGTTGTCCATCTGGTGAAGTCCATGTATAAAGCCGTCTCTTAGGTTGTTGGAAGAGAGTGTTTGTTATGCAGAGTGAATTGTCTTGGCAAAATTCTATCAGCCTGTGTCCTGCTTCGTTTTGTTCTCCCAGGCCATACTTACCTGTAATTCGAGGTGTCATTTGACTGCCCACCTTAGCATTCCAGTCTCCTGTGATGAAAATAACATCTCTTTTAGGCGTGTTGTCCAGTAGGTGCTGCAGATCCTCATAGAACTGCTCTACTTCAGCTTCTTCAGCATTTGTGGTTGGGGCGTATATTTGGATCACTGTGATGTTAGATGGCTTGCCCTGAATTCGAATTGAGATCATTCTGTCGTTTTTTGGGTTGTATCCAAGCACTGCTTTAGCCACTTTACTATTAATTATGAAGGCTACTCCATTTCTTCTGTGGTCCTCTTGTCCGCAGTAGTAGATCTGGTGGTCATTTGATGTGAAGTGGCCCATTCCAGTCCATTTCAGTTCACTGACGCCCAGAATGTCTATCTTTAATCTTGACATCTCACCAATAACCACATCCAATTTGCCCTGGCTCATAGATCTTACATTCCAGGTTCCGATGGTGTGTTGATCCTTAGAACATCGGATTCGCCGTTCACCACCAGCACCGTCGGCCGCTAGCCGTCCTTTCGGCTTTGAGCTAGCTGCGTCATCACGTCTGGGGCTAGTTGAGCTCATCCTCTGTTCCTCCCCAGTAGCATTTTGACCATCTTCCGACCTGGGGGTCTCATCTTCCGATGGTATACCGACATATCTCTGGTTGTACTGATCCATTTAGTTTTCACGGCAGAATACTGAGGTGGGTTGCCATTACCTTCCCCAGGGATCGCATTTAGTCTGACCTCTCTGTCATGACCTTCCCGTCTTGGGTGGCCCTTCACGGTTTAGCTCATGGCATCATTGAGGTGCTCAAGCTCCAGCACCACGACAAGGTAACGATCCTTTGCTGAAGAGGAGTAAGACTATTCAGTAGTAAAATCAATCTGCTTTCTTTTTAAAAAAATAAAAAGTCTAATTTTTATTCCATAGTGTTCTATGGCCAACAGCATAAATGCAAGATCTATTCTATTCTATTCTATTCTATTCTATTCTATTCTATTCTATTCTATTCTATTCTATTCTATTCTATACGTTTCACTAAAGGGATTTCTATCCTATGTTTCTGATGTTGCCTAAATGTTCTCCAATTTGATCTTAATAGCTCCAATAGGTTTGTCCATATAAATTTTAGGACTGGGGTACTATGTCATCTACACCATGAGCAGTGGTATATGTGGTAAACTTTTGCAGGAAATGTGTCTGTCCATCTACAAGATTATAGTTGAAAAAATTGTTTTATATGTAAGTTTAGAAGAAATGCAGTGGCCATAGGGAAAATGACTCTGATGAGAAGATAATCCTGCACCGTCTTAAAAATCACTTCTATTTAGTATGTCCTTGAAGTTTCTCATCCTCCTATACAGAAAATGAAGAATTGTTTGACACTCTGGAATGTTCTTGAGTAACTCCCAGGACCACCAATACTTGACTGTAAAATTTGAGTGGTATGCTCAAAAGTCAACACCCATCATCCACTCTTGCCCTGAGAATGAAGAGCTGAAATAAAACATATCTTGATCTCATTCCTCAACCAAAGAACCAAAGGTCTTGGAGATTTGTATTCCAGTATCTCAGGAATGTGACAGGCCAGGGTCAACCCAACCCTGTACATTGGCTGTAGAAAGAATGGTTGCAAGAAGATGGCTTTATTTTTGTTAAATAGAAGGCTCAGCTCCATCTGACTGTTACTTGAGGATTGAAAGGAATATACTCTGACTCCATTCTTCAGCCATGATAATTTGGGCCACTTTGATCACCCAAAGGAACAAAAGACAAAAATGGTTATTCTAACAAGAGCTCTAAGGAGGAAACAATCATCCCAGGATGAGGTACTTATAAAGATTTCATGCAGCTCACCACTTTTTCTAGCTTTGGAAAACTGCTTTTCCTGATCTAAATCTTTCCCCCTTGGTCCTTGTCTTGTCTTCTGCAATTGTGAACTAGAGGGCAGGTCTTGTCTTTCTTCTTCCATCTGATGGGAACTGTTCTGGGAGGCAAGAATTCCAGGAAAGAGGATTAAAAAAAAAAAGCCATAAAATAAGTGAATACAGTTTAAATATTTATGTTTGAGTTCTGAAAAGAGCGGAAGGTTCCCAAATGAATGTGAAATTATGCTTTAGATTGTTTTTTTCTTAGGCTGTCAAATGTATAGACATGCACATACATTTTTTTAAAAAAAACTGTTCTGACTTGAATTTAAGTCTCAAAATATTGGGCAAAAAAGGAAATGGATAAGTACAGATCACTTCCAGAGTCAAGAGAATGCAACAGCATCAACTGTTATGAGGCTGGTGAAAGAAAAAGGAAGGAAGGAAGGAAGGAAGGAAGGAAGGAAGGAAGGAAGGAAGGAAGGAAGGAAGGAAGGAAGGAAGGAGAGAGAAAGAAAGAAAGAAAGAAAGAAAGATGTCCACATATTTTCTCTCCAAATTGCAGAAATGTAACCTTGTTCATCTCTTACAAAAATGCAAAACTGATCAGGACTAATCATATTTTTCAAAATGTGGGTCGGATCATCCTGCAGAGATAATGGCTAGGGATAAAAACCATGGGAGGTGTGTGTGTCAGGCATCTGTTCTTCCCAAATGTCCATTAAAAACAAAATTGCAACTTGCATTGATTTACATCATTTTATATAATCTGATGCAGATGACGTAGTTTGTGTCATTCGTGTAAGGGTGTCATTATGCAAATGAAGCAAATTGCCATGAAGAAAGTAAATTTAATGGACCCTGTTGCATTTTTAAGTGCTTTGTCCAGACTACTTCAGACACAAGTTATATCTGTTCTTTTGGGGAAATGTCTGGAAGGCAATTTTGTCCTTTGCATCTGAAATCTGCTAGATGAGGGAGACGGGTCCATTCAATTGAGTGTTCACTGAGGTTGATCTCATCCATTTCCATTATCCAGAAGGGCCTACTAAACCTCCAGTTGACTTGTTTTGTTGTGCTCTGCTCCATTGTATTTTGATAGGTTCACTGGAATACCTAAACTTATTCAGAATCACTTGGTGAGTGAGTAGCCATATAAATTGAATGAATGAATGAATGATCTTATGGTGTCATGATCCTGCATTTCTTTTGGGCGCTCCATGTTGTTATTGTTTCTTTCTTGATTGCTTTCTGGTTTGTTTTTAACAGATTCTTTGAGAAAAGCTCCATCTACAAACCATTCAAGAACCCAAGATCAAGGATGGGAGCAAACTGTTAGCCCCACTATGTAGACTAGACCAGAAAATCGATTCCACAGGAAGTCTAGAAATATATTTTATTAAGATAGACTACCATAATAGAGTCTCACAAATCTGATTGTGCTTTTCCATGCCTCATTCTTGTAACCCAGTAAATCAGGGAGGGGTCTGCCTGAGCCACTGCTGAATATTATTTTGCTTCTCAGGATTTAAATAATGTTTCAACCCTCTTTGCTTATGCAGCAGTTCTTGCATATTTCTGTCAAGGTCATCCTTCCTCATCACACACCTATTGACCAACACACAGATAAACAGGAACAATCAAAGATACAATACCTCACCAAATCAAGGAAGAAACAATATTCCAATCAAGGCTGATAGAATAACCTGCCACAGGTAAACAGCCATGAAATTCCTCTGGCTTGGTAATGAAATGTCTGCCAGAAGAGAAGCCACCTCAGAGAACACCAACAGCCCACCAACTCAACACTGAGCTATAGATATTCTCTCACTTTGGCTATCTTTATGGCTATCTTGTTGTTTTCTTCAAAATAATAAAAACAGCATTATACCACAAGCTCTCTCCTCCCCTGCAGATGTGTGTAACATTACAGTGCATGTACAAAAGAGGTGGTATTTGCATCATGACAATGAAGTGCTACATTAGTCATTCTTCCCTTCCTCCCCATGAGCCTCAACCCATGGATGCTGTTGACTGTTCCATTGTTGTCCTGCTTATTCCATGACTTGCTTCAAGACTCAGTATAGGGGACTTCAAACTGGAAGCTGTAATATTTCAGCTGTGGCAGAAAAAGAACAGTTGAAATCCCCTCTGTTTTCACTTTTGAATGTATGCAAAGATAAGCCTTTTAAAAATTAAATACTCTAATTTAAAACCAATGCAAGGAAATTGTATAATGCATGATTAAGTCCTTTTCCTGACCTATTCTGTGACTTCACTCAACTTCTTCATGTCAGTGAAAACTGGCAAAATCAGTCAGTGATGTAAAAGTACCTTTGAGATCTTATTATCCAATTGTTTTCCTAGCAATACATGACCTGTGACTGCTAAGTTGTAGGAAAAACAACCTTATGATTAGCTGCATCTACAGTAGTATTTTAACTGGAACAATGACTGCATTAATCTTAATATGGGGTACTTTTGAAACAGGAAGAAGCTTGGGAAAAAACAATAAAAATAATTTATATCTCATCAATGCATTCTCATACAGTGCGCTGATGAGTCCTGGAGCATAGATATTTTGCCTTCTATCAAAAAGCCACACAAAAGCCCTCACTGTCAAAGCCACAGCCTAGACAGCAGTGAGCCTGCAGAAAAAATGGGGTGTGGCAAACATCTCAGAAGAGATCCTCCCTAGTTTTCGGGAGAGTGAAAGTAAGGGAGGGGAGAGGTACTTTCAGACTTGCAAGATTATGTTACTTCAACCTTACAGTAAAGGTAGTGTTAATACTCATGGTTGGTGCTTCTTGTCTGGACTACCTTGAAGGGATGACAGAAATGAAGATACCAATAGGGGTAGGGAAATGAGAAACACTATTAAGAGTCTAATATCATTGACCATGTTTGATAGCAGCTCATCCAAAGTTGCCAGGATTTATTTATTTATTTATTTTGCAACCCATTGGATCTTTGGGAATAAACCACCATAACATTATGGCATTGCCTGACAGGCCCCATACCCTTGCCTGCTGATCTCACATAGGGGGGCACTCTCAGCATCCCCATTTGGGACATACAAGCCAGAAGCAGGTCATCTTGAAAATATCTTGGTGCCAAGCCACAAAGAACTTTGTATGTTAAGATCAGCACTTTGAAATCTATTTCAGGCAGATGCCTGAAGCACCTGCAGTGCAGGCATCACATGGGATTCTCACATGCTAGCAGGAGGGTTCTGCACAAACCGCAGCTTCTAAGTAGTCCTCAAAGGAAGCCCAACAATTATTCACATCAGCTTTAGTCTTGCAGATGCTCATTTATTAAAGACAATGAAACAAAACCTTCTGTGCTGCGCGTAATCTCCCTCTTTCCAAAAACTTGTCATTCTAAAATAGTAACTCCTCAGACCTTCGTGCATTGTACTTGATCAGCCTGAATCAGCTTGATCACTGAAGATGGCACTCCATAGAACAGAGGTGGGAAACAGTCTTATAGATATTTATGCATGTATGTATTTATTTATATTTCAAATTTCTATCACGGCCAACCTCTCCCAAAAAAGGGACTCTGAGTGGTTCCTGAGCTGCCACACCCACCTCCCTCATTACTCATCATGCTGCCAGTGTCAATGAAAGTTGGACTCTTATGACATCTGGTGAGTCAAATGCCATGGAATCTTACAACCGGAAGCAACATGGTAGACCATCAGGTCCAGCCCCTGCTCAGTTCAGGAATCCAACTTAGAGTATTCCCAACAGGTCCATCCTCTTGTTCTTCCACAGGGCCATCAGAATGGGGCAACAAAAATCTGGATGACCACTAGATGAAGACAAAGAGATAACAAAAAATCTTGCTTTTCACTGTCATGTAGTGGTTGTCTGGATTTATGCAGCCCAAGTATGGTACCCTTTCCCATTGTAGGATTAAAAAATAATAATAATAAATTTGGAGGACAGGTTTAAAGCTTTCACTGCTCTGTTTGAACGAATGGGATTGCTGAGCCAAAAAATGTGATCTAGAAGGCAGAGGGTCAGTTCAGAGGCCTTATGAGTGATCCAACTCATCTGATTACCCATTGCTTAGGAAATGGACCTAATACTGCAGTTCCACAATCACTGTGGAAATTATTTTTAACGTTTCAGTTTTCAACCTTTAAGCAAGAGGACAGAATAAAAAGTAGCACTGACTGTTTGCTGCATTTGAGCTATATACAGCCACGATTCAAAAAGTCAAGGCAATAAAGGAATGCATTATTAATATTCAGCAGTACAAAAGGATGGCAACCGAATGATAGTTTGACAATCAGGATATCTCCTGTGGATGCCTCCTGCTTGGGTAAGTCACGCCTGAGGGAATGTGTGGATAGGAAAAGCTTGAAATGTGGAACAAAAATGTGCTCAGCTGTGTTTTCCACATATGAAAGGGTACTCTAGGAGCAGAATCAATGAATGAATCTTTTGATAAATGCTCAGAGGCAAAACCCTTCTCTGAGTTCTCCTCTGTGTTGCTCTGTTCTTCTCTGGGAAGGACATCTTGGAAATGCTAATCTATTTATCTCATAATATTGTCAAACAAAGCATCTAATCTCAGATTAGAAATCAGCATGGAGCCAATGAAAGTGTGGTCCGATGGCTAAAGCTGTTATACTGGGACTGGGGACACCCAGTTGCAAGGCCATATTTGAACATGGAACAATAATTATGTCTCAGTCATGCCTGCAGGTTAGTTGAGCAATGGATTTGCTGCTTTTTTTTTTTTTCAATCTTGAACTTGGATTAACAACTTCCGAGTTGAAAAGACTACAGTTTAGTGTTTGACTTGCCAGCAGATAGCACAAAGCATTCCAGTGATTCAATAACAGCTTCAGAACCAAAAGAGAAAAAAGAAGAAAAAGAAAAAAAATGAAAAGTTTTTTTATTGATTTGGGGATTCAGAGGTTTTAATAATTAAGGGACCCTTTTGCATCCTATTCCAAACCTTAAAACAGCCTCCCCCAAACTCCAGCATGGAACCCAAAATTACCACTTTGCTGTTTAATTTGGAGTTTTTCAGGGATTAAAAAATTAGATGCTGTAGAACTGTATGCAGGATGGAGGATAAAGTTGCCCAGCAGAGGAATGGCAAGATATAAATGCAATAATAAAATGAAACATAAACCATGGGGAGTGGCAGCTTTGGATTTCAAAAGTAATGTATTGGTATTTCTGCAAGGACATTTAATTCTAACTCTTTGTCCAGCTGATATTCCAGTGATCATTATACCATCATGTTAAAGAGCCATATAAACAATGCTCACTTTACAGAAGAGACAGTAGGGTAATTAGGCTTACCCATTTGGACCAGTAGAAACTTTAACACCTCTAGGGATCAGGATGCTGAACCCTGCTGTTGCAGGATATGTCCAGGATTGTGACAGCAGATTGAATCTGTTGACAAAAAATGAAGTGAAGAGAGGCATTTGCCTTAATCCTCTTCTCTATATCAAAGGAAACATTTATAAGCATGCAGAGTATTTTTTTAAAAAAATTGGTGCAAGAAGGAAGAAGGGAAAGGAGAAAGGAACCAATTGCCTGAGGCATCTTATGTCTTTTCAAAAGTGAGGTCATTTTCTCCGAGGAGGGATTAACACTGGCTGCCCTTAATCCATGCTAAAGTTCATGGATTGCCACTGATCTGTTGAGAGTGAAAAACCGAAATTTGCTCTCAGCAATATCTGTGGTGAAATCATTTTAAACCCCGATTTGGAAGAAACAAAATGGTGTGTGTGTGTGTATGCTTGCAAAATTCTGCAGGATGAACATCACGATACTCATGCATCCTTGGTACGATTGTTTGCCTTATGTTTCCTTGGGTCTCTGTGGCAAGTCCTGTGGTTTTAAATGCTGCTTCTAAGGCTGCATGGAATTCTAATGGATTAGCATTGTCTATGTTATAGTTGAGGCCCTTCTGGAGGAAGTTGTGTTCTGCGGTGGATAGTGGGCAGCTGGACATTTCAGTTCAGGTACCTCTTTGCTTCTGGGATTCAGCTTGAGCAGTTTGGTTTCGAGGTTTTTTTTTTTTTTTCCCCTTTTTTCAGCTTGTCTTAGAGATGTAGTGTCAGTGGTGGCTGTCAGCATCTTTGTGTGTGCTAGAAGCATGGTTTGTTCCAGTTGCTCCTTGAGGTTATCTATGTTGTGCTGGTATTTGCTAAGTCTGAGGGTAGCATCTATAATCATTAGCTGTATCATTTTTTTGTCCACTTTGCTGAGCTATTTTCCATCCAGCTGTGCAGTTGATTGGAGGTTTGCATCTGACACTGGTGGGCAGGGCATGCTATTGTAGGCATCCATGCAGAAAGAACATGCAGAAAGAAAGTCCTCACTTAACAACCACAATTTGGACTGGAATTTGGTTGCTAAGTGATGCGGTCATTAAGCAAGATGTCCCATGACTGCTTTGCTTTGCGACTGCAATCCCAGCAATTCCCCTTGCTGTCGTCAAGTGAGAATTGCGGGTTGTTAAGTGGACAAAGTCCCAGGTAAGGAGTGTGCGGTGCCCTGCACAGTGGCATTCATCAGTGGCAGTGCTGGGGCTGAACTTGAGGACCAGGGCCTTCAGTAGTCTCACCCAGCTGCCACTGCCCCCAGGCCTCGACTTCAGCCCCAGTGCCATCAGTGCCACTGAGAAACACTGCCTCAAGCCCCACAACTCAGCCAGCCTTGCCAACACCATTGCACAAAGCCCCCATTGCCCCCGCCACCCCGCACTTCACAGGACCTGCCGTGCCCAGCTGACCTTTGCCATTTCACTCCTGCTGCTAATGAGGCGCACCTGCTAGCCATGCCAGGGCTCCTTCCCAAGCCCACTTTGCACCTTTCTCCAAGCCACATCTGCTATTCCCCAGCACCGCCTCGGGAAGAAGGCCTGGCCTGAAGCTTTTTCAGCCAGCCCGAAGAGTCCAGTGGGAGTCCTCTTGGCAGGCAGCAGCGGCTTCCAACCTTCCCTGCCTGCTTCCCCATTGACCTTCCCAGGAAGCTGGCAGGGGAGATTGCAAATGGTGATCACTTGATTGCAGGGTGCCAGGTAACCAACCATAAGTGCAAACTGACTGCCAAGGGCCCAGATCGCAATCATGTGACCACGGGGGCACTGCAATGGCTGTAATTTTGGGCACAGGTCATAAGTCCCTTCGTTCAGCATCGTCGTAAATTTGAATGGTCAGTGAACAAATGTCATTAAGTGAGGACTACCTGTAATTGCAAGAATACAATTCTCCACCTAGAATTTTACCATATGCCTTTTCAGCTTTGAAGGCAATTTTTCTCCTCGCATTGAATGAGAACCAGTAGGAAGAGCAAAGAAAAGATTTTTATGCATTCCATTGCTTTATTTCTGGACCCAAAGAAAGCAGAAAATATTGAGAAGGCATTTCAGTCCAGGCCTACATTACTATCTCTCCATCTTCTTGCTGACAACCTAAAACCATTAGACTTGATGCAGATGTCCAATGCCGAGGAAGGAGAGTCTTTAGCAGACTTGAAATTGCAGAGAGAGAGAAAACACAAAAGTCTCAGTGAAGCCTTGGTCTAATATACTCTGGATCTCTGGTCATCTAATTAAGCTATCAGCAGCCTCATCTATTTGGCAGAGGAAGGGATCTTTCTCTTAAATTGCATGGAAGAAAAGGAGATGTGAAGAGAAACATTGAGAAAATGAATGGGGAAAAAACAGTCAGTGGGATATTTTGCCTCTGTTGGCTGTGTGAGTTGTGTTTTTTAATTAGCATGACCTTGATCCCTCATCTTGGGAACAGGTGAAGGAATGAGATTTCAATGTGTTTGAATTTTCTGTGTTGTATTTGCCATTGTGCATTCTATGTCAGACATTCCAGTTTGGGAGGTAGCAGCTGAAAAGAGAACACACTTTAGGACAATATCCTTGGAAGTCTCTCCTCCCAAATGCAAACCATTTCTTCCCAGGGCTTTGCAGTAGACGAGAAATCCATGGTTCTGTAATCAAGAGAAAAGTGGGGGAAAGATACAGTTATATTTGAATGGCAAAGATGATGATAGCTTCATGTCTGAATGTTCTCCCAACCTTCCACCCTAATACGAAGCCCGTGTTCCTTTGGAAATAAATATTGCCAAACAACCCAAAGCACTTATTTGTATTAATAAGCTCATCAGAACCGTTTGTAAATATGAGTTAAATCGAAATCTCACAAACAACCCTGTTAAATTTAGCTCAAACAATGAATTGGAAAACTTTCAAACTCTTTGTTGCAAAATGCTGCTATTCTCTGAGTCGTCTCTGGAGCCCTCACTGGGATAGATACAGATCCAAGCAATATCCCAGCCCCTTATTAAATGTAACAAAGGCTTTCTTTTCTTAAGTCCTATGTGCTATTGATTTATAGGCTGATCTTCCCAACTGCCTTCTTCCAGGATTCGAAATTTGGACATTAAACTCAGGTTGGATGAAAGAGATTGTATTATCTGATAATCCCTTTGATCGGCCAGCCCCACAGACGTCTTGTTGTCCCATGTGGACATATTTTGGGGGGGAGGTTCCTGTCAGCCCTCACAACAGGGCCGTTCCTAAATGAATTGTTTTGCAGCATGTCACATTTTCCGTTTCTTGTTCTCCCATCTACTGTATGTCTGCCTCCCCCCCAATACCAGTATGTATAAAAACTGCTGTAGTTTTCAACCTTCACCGCTTTTTTTTTCTAACATATCTTTCCTTACCACAGCAGTTAGTATATAGTTCACATCTATCTTTCCACACAGTGACATCTTAGGGTGTATTTGACTGTCACTGTCACTTTGACTACAGCCAAAGTCAAGGCAAAAACCTCCCTCAAGTCAAGTTCAGAACTTGGTGATGACGTAGAGACATTCATGTCATGTTCATAGTGGTAATACAGTATGAAAGTGGCTTGCCATTGACTTCTTCTGGGATGGGTTCTCAGTTATCCAATCTAGCTACCACCCTGAGAGTTCTATGTACTAACCTGATCCAATCCTTCTTAGCTATTCAAGATCAGCCAAGATTGACTTGGTGTTGCCACTCTATCAGACACTCATGTGACACAGCCTCGTTGCTGCTTACTTTATGGAATGCCTGTCCAGGAGAAATCTCTTCAACCCTTCTTGCTCATCTTTGGACAGTACTAGTTTATTACTGCAGGAACTGATGTTTAAAAAGATTTTGCTTACATCTGATTCTGATTGGAGATGTTTGGGCAAGTGAGTCTTTGTTCATTCTGATATGACTTCAGCTTCAACTGCTGGATTAATTTGCAGGATGGACCCCCATTAACAAACAGCTTTTTCAACTGTTCTGGATGCCTTCTGAGCTTAAATAAATAGATCAATGACATGCATGGAGAGAAAATGTTTTATAAATGTGAATTTAAATGTCCATTTTTTTTGCAAATATTTAAACAGTAGGTTAATGAAAAAAGTTCTTAATAGATACATGGATACATACAAACATAGAAGAAATGATAAACTGCCAGGTTAGGATGCTTTATTATGATTATTTCCCTAAAAGTAATTGTCTTTTTTTCCCCCTGGGTGAGGGGGAGTTTGTTTTGCAAAGTCCAGCTTGTTTGGATGCATTTTCAGTGATGGTTCCCTGTAGCTATTATGCTTTTTAAACAAAATTTCTGCTAGTGCTTCACAGCAGAAAAGCATTTGAGCTTTGCCCTCATGTGAAAACAGCTTTTTTTTTTAGTTGTTTGGAAATAGGAACTGAACTGGCCCAATTTGAGGACTTGATTCAATTGCCCAAACCAGATCAACTTTCTGAATCAACTGAAATTGTCAAATTGATCACTTTTGCCAAGTATCCCCATGCACTTTGGCCACTGTTACTGTTTTAACTCATTCGCTATAATGTAATGGACCACCTGCTTTTCTTTTCTTGCCTCAGCAGGTCACCACAGAGCAGCTTTTTGTCATCACTGTCAAAATTATGTAAGCTTGCCACATGTAGGTATAACAGCTAGCTACAACAGCTTATTAAAAGGCATGTCAACAAAGTCAAGGACAGTGTGAGACAGAGGAAAGCAAATGACACTATGGGCTAATCCATGTGACCAGCTTATCCTAATGCCAGGATGGGCCACTGATAATTTGTTGAGGATAGAAATGCATAATAGCATCTTCTACTTGACTTCAATCCACCAGGATTGTAATGGTCTCCAACTTGAGCCAGCTCAAGTCGTTTGACTATCAATGGCTTCATTTCAGTGTAGGCAAACATCTCCAATCAGTAGGTTACTGGACAGTATGGCAGGAATGCTCACTACTGTGTTCACTATCCTTTATGACCATTTTTCTTTAAAAAAAAAAAACAAGTTCTCCAGAGGAATAGTGAAAAGCTGGAGTTTTTGTTTTTGACATATTCACTGATAGAACAGTGAACCAATGGTCTCTCTGTCTTTTGCTCTCTTTTTTTAACCAAGTGAAATTGACAAGAATTCTTCCATTTTCCTTTTCCAGTCTAAATGAAAGAGTAAAACTGGTCTGGTCTTGTCTGGTCTTGTCTTGTCTTGTCCAGGAGCATGAAAGAAGTAGGAGAATAGACCAATCAGGGGCAATGGTAAACTTGGTCAGGACAGAACCCTGGACCATCACTGTGGTCAAAGTGGAAGAAAAGCTTTAAATCCAGGAATTTAAATTAAATTAAAATTAAATTAAATTAAATTAAATTAAATGAATTAAAAAGATTTAAATCATTTCTAGCCAGTTTATGCTCTGGAGATGAGCAGATGAAAGTTGGAGTGTGGAAAGTGACGACTACTGAAAAGTGAAAGTATTTTTCATCACTCATGGACATGAAAACATCTTGACTTACTGAAACTCACTCTACGGATTTTCACCATTTAAATTTTAACATTCACATTCAATATTCTGGTCACATTCTCATGAACATGTTTCTGTTTTCTGTTGTTCATTCTTATATAAACACTAGGATTTCTACTTAGGGTCCTGGAGAAAAGAAATATTTTCTTTCTTACAACTCAAATGTACAAGACCACAAACATGAACATCCAAATTGTGTGTTTATTGATTGCTTTAGAGCCACAACAGAGAATTTAATTTTTCTTGGGGGTGGTGGTGGTGTTTTACATAAAAAAAAGATCACCAGTTCACAATCCAGATTAGAGAAGAAGGGTTTTGACAAGATAGATACAAAGGTTAAATTTAAACACTCAGTTCATAAGAGTAAACTCTTCTGCCTGATATTTCATATCATGATTTGTATTATAGCCTAGCGGAAGTGAAATGCTTTAAAAACAAAAACAAAAAACTTTTGTGGAATTCGATCTTTATAGACCTGTCTCACAGGAAGGAAAGGTGTCACCTACTGCAGTTGAAATTTGGGTAAGAAAACTGTATTAATAATCCTTATTAAAGAAAAAAATGAAGCTTGGTTTAAATTACATTTTAAATGAATGAGGTTCTAATCATGCATGTTTGCTTAGAAGCAAACCAAACTGAAAGCTGTGAATGATTGCAACTTCAAAGCCAAGACCCCTGTCCTTTTATTCTTGTGCATCCTCAGATCAACTAGATTCTTCCAACTGCCTCCTCTGAAATCAGAGAAAATATTGGCTTCTGAAGAAGTGGGTTCCAAAGGCATATTCCATACCAGCTTGCTAGCCCCCACAACTAGTGATCTGGAAGAGATTCAGGATCAAGGCCCCAACTGTTCTTGCTTTCCCAGATTTTCAGCCTTGGGGAATTTGTATCACCATGAACCACCCACTCTCTTTCACATACAAGCTTTCTCCCACTGGCTTTCTCACAATCACTTTGTTTGTTTGTTTTAGGGGAGAGCAGGAGAAGTTTAATATTACTACGGGATATCTTAAGAGGTATCAGAATGTTAAGCCCATCTATAACCATCTAGTGTAGCACCTAAGAAAATCCAAAGTGGAGAAGCAAAGTAACACAACGGATGATCAAAAGGCAAGTATTAAAGATCATGCGCTGATTCTGAAATGAACATATCTGTTGCAGAATCCACTTTAAAATAGCCCCAAATTGGAAAATCCCTATAGACAGGACATGTTGTATTTAAGCATGGCAACGGATGGGCTCAAAAGACAACACGCTGGTGGCTCTATAAGTCTGAATGCTCACAAGGGTGACCATCTATGAGATGGAGAGAAGAAACATGGGAAAACCTTAGTCTCAGCCAGAACAATATAGCATTGGGCTGTCTGCAGTGCAAACATCCTCTGGTATTGCCATTTGGGGCAGCAAGTTGACCTGAGTGAATATGATGACTGAAGTATCAAAGAAATAACCATCAGGGATTCTTGGGATTTTTTTTAGCTCAGGTTAGTCTGAAAAAATCATCTTCAGTTTTAACTGCTGTCTAGCTTGTGCTCAAGGGACGCGGTGGCGCTGCGGGTTAAACCGCTGAGCTGTCGATCGGAAGGTCGGCGGTTCGAAACCGCGCGGCGGGGTGAGCTCCCGTTGCTCGTCCCAGCTTCTGCTCACCTAGCAGTTCGAAAACATGCAAATGTGAGTAGATCAATAGGTACCGCTTCGGCGGGAAGGTAACGGCGTTCCGAGTCGTCATGCTGGCCACATGACCACGGACGGGTCCTTACGGACAACGCCGGCTCCAAGGCTTAGAAACAGAGATGAGCACCGCCCCCTAGAGTCGGACACGACTGGACTTTACGTCAAGGGAAACCTTTACCTTTACCTTTACCTAGCTTGTGCTCAGACATAACCTGATGAAGGAAGTGTCAGAGAATACATAAAACCGAGGGTCTGATTCCCCCTCTGGTCTGACCAATTTTACCACTGACAGTGTGTGTGTGACTACTACTTATTTACTGAATACTTGATCTCAAAAGGAATCCAGGTTGTAGATTACAAATTATTAACAGGGTTGAAAAGGACCAGGGTGGGGGTGGGGAACTGTCTTCCCTTGAAATAATGAAATATTAAAGTAGGCAGTCTCTGCAAGGATCAGCCTGTAATTAACTGGATCAGATTCTTTTAGCTATATCTCTAATATAACCTCCTTTTGTTCTAATGAACTAATGATGTAGTTCAGGGAAAGATGGAGAAATCAAGAGAAAGGAAGCTTATATAATTGTGGAGGACACCAGCCTTCACACCAAGAGGGTGGTATTAGAAAGTGACTTGAAAATTGTAAAGGAGATTTAGGGGAAAAAAGCTTGATTAAGTCAGTAGAAAGTCACCATTTCTTCAAACCAGTCATCATTTTGCAAACACGCAATAAAGTTGGACTTGTTAGTTGGACGTTCTGATTCTCCCTAGTAAAAATCTACTAAAATTAAGATGTACTAGTACTATGCTATCCTAGTATTCAGCCCAACTCATTTCTCAAGTATTGGATGAATCCAATGGAAACTACTTGCATTATGGATAATGATATGTAAACTCCATATATTATGAAGAAAGGCAAACCAATGTAAAGAAAGCATATGAAACATTGATGACACAGAAGAATACATACAATCCAGTAACACTGACAAGGACTTTTAAATTGATGCACACATCCTTAACTATATGGCATGAAGAGAGGGAGGGAGGGAGGGAGGGAGGGAGGGAGCATCATGATCTTGCTTCAGTCCTGGAAAGAAAACCTACTGATACTCAATATTTTTTTTTGTATTCATTCATATTCCTGCTTCTGCTGGACCCTCAGAAAAAATAAGTGCACCCAGGTACGTCCACGTTTGGGGTGGGGGTCAAAAAAGTCAAGATTGCCTCATCACATCATCAAAGCCTTGACTGTTTTTTTTACATGTGCCACAAATCTCATGCAAGTAAAACAAAATGCTGTTGCCCCTACCATCTTTTGACTCCCCTGCCAATACGATCTGTGTCACAAAAACTGCTTCTCTCTACTACACAATTGCCATGATACCCTTCAATGGATCCTGTGAAGAGTGGCGGCGGGGGGAAGATTGGCCCCATTAGGTGTTTTTGCACCTGTTTTTGTTTAATGACAGCCAGTTCTGGATCATCTTTGCAAACATTTTCAATCCATGAAGCAAAGACTGTGCTTTCCAGTTGCCATGCAACATCATCCTGTAAACAAGCAACATCTCAAAGGTATTTACATGTTTTCATTACAAAATTGAATAATCAGTGCAAATGTTTCCTTAAAAATCTGGACTGCAAAGAGATGGATTTGATCTAGGTGTACCAGATCTGGGTGCTCACATCCAGGAACCCAGATATCAGTAAAAAGGTACAGAAAACTCTACCTTTTGCTAACATCTAGTGGATATTAGGATATTTGCAACCTAGATGTGGTTGCCTTCTAGTTTCAATAGTAAACTAGTGCAAAAGAAATATGAAAATCAGATGTTTTCCTCTTGTTCAAACTCAGGCATAGAATTTCCCCATAGAAAATTCTATCTGTAGTTGAGATGGAACAGTCCAGTGAAACGTTACCACTTTATTTTGTGTATAGTAAAAATCCCCATTCCCCTATCCCCTAATTTTGAGCTACAAGAGATATTCAAAATGATGAATCAAGTTCTGTTTAGTTCTCTCTGTTTGTTTTATAGCAACAGTGATACTTTGAACGAGCTATTGATATTTCCCTCTTGAGAACCCCTCTGTTTCCTGAAGTGTCTTCATGGATAGCAAATTCAGCCAATAATATTTTTTTTAAATACATTTGGGCTTTGGGAACGTATCATCTTTATTGGCTTTCTGTCCAGTTCTATATTGATTTCAAAACCCCACTTTAAACTTGCCTTAGTTATTGGGGCTCTCCCCTCTCTGCTTGAGAGAGAAAAACAGGGAACAATAATAAACATCCCTAGGTATTCTTATAATTATATAATCATATTTCTAGACAGGTTTTTTTTTTTTGCCATAATTCATTCTTAATTACAATCAAGGAAATCAGAAACATTACCTTTAACACACAAGAGAATAATCTTTGCAATTTAAAATGCACAAATGGCAACAGGTAGAATGTTTAAACCTGGATCTGCTTCAATCACAAGTAGTTAAGGTGGAGGCTGCAGTATATTCTCATTTGTTTTACAAATTGGCATCCCATCTTTCCTAAAAATCAGTCAAGGCAATTATTTAAAGCAGTTCTGGTTACAGGTTGTGACCTTTGGAACATGTAGCCCTCTCCCTATTTTCTAAAATCAACTCTGTGACATTTTTCACCCCTTTGACCAAAGTAATCTGTTTCTTTTCTGCCACTCTACTGGGCAGTGAAAAGAGAGGTGAAAGAAAGAGAAAAATCAGGGTGGAATGGCTGAAAGAGGAGAAAGAGGGTGAAAAGAAGAAAGAATAAATGAGATGACCCTATTGTTTCGTTCTCTGGTCTCACAAACCAACAAGCAATGAGACAATACCCCCAAAAAAGTCGATGGATTGTTTCAGAAAAGCATCAATAATTATGTTCCAAACTTGATAGAGCAGAAACAATGCAGAGGCATAAAAGAAGCATAAGAACAGCCTGAGATTGGAACAGGCCAATGTTCTTCTTCAGCATTTTTTGTCACACTGTGGCCTACTAGATACAGTCATGATGCTCTCAAGCATAGAGAAAAAAGTGATACCAGAAGATGGCAACCAAGGGCTGTGCAAGCAGGACCTTCCCATGGGAAAAGTAGACTGTCAAGCGTCTTAGGGTTCAAGCAACAAAGAAATCCATAGCTGAGTAATAACAGTGCAGCCAGAGATTAGTAATGTCAGAATCAGATGTTGTCCCAGCACTGGTCTGTTATAAACTGAAGGTTTACAGTCCAGCCAGTCCCAGCTGAGGCATTTGAAATTATCTAGCCAAGCTTTATTTCAAAGGCCTCCCACACTGATCCTTAAAACCTCTATGCTTTCCAGAATTGGATCATGATTTGTCTCATCCTCTAAATTAGACTTGGGGCCATTGGTTCCACACAGATATGGCCTTGGACTTAGAGCATCCAGTCTGGGGTTTCTTCAAACCAGCTGCTCTTTCAAGATTTCTGAGTCAGAAGGGTCCAATTTATATTATAACAACTCTTAGCCCGCTCTCACCTCCCCTTGCTCAAATATGTTCTCTTTAGAAAAAAGAACAGGTGTTCAGGAAGAATAAGTCTAGAGAGACCAATCCTGGGGAAGCATCCTGTAATTCTGAGAACTTGTTGGAGTTGCCTTCTGCTATTCCTGACCCAGCATCCCTGGACTCCAAATCTGAGGCAGAAGACAGATGTTAAATCCCCCAGACCTTTTCCAGCTCCCAGTTTATAATGAGTGAGATAGAGAAGTACCTCATAGTTTGGTAGAAGCCATGGAAAAAGACTATTGCTTCCAAGTAGATCATCAACAAAAAGCAATACCACCTGTGCTTGAGTGAAAAGCAGGAGTTTTTGAGGTTAAAATAATCCTTCAGATGTAAATGTTTTGAAGATCATTTAAACACTAGAAGGCCACTTGTTCTTAATTAACCTCTGCTGCCTGCCCCTTTGAACATTTGCACACATTTCCACAAGGTATGGAACCATTTGCTTTGGCTTTCTTCCCCAACTGGATCTTTCCTATGCTGTTGGTGCTGATTTTACAGAAAGTAAAATGGTTTACTTCTTCTTTTTTAATATAGTAATTGTATTAAAGATTATAATTACCTCAGGAAAAACTAATACAAACTGAACAAGATAGAAGGATAAAAAGAAAGAGTAGAAGATGCAGAAAAAAAGGGGAAAAAATAGAGAAATCACTCAAGGCTGTATGCAGACTTCTGTTCAACCAGCTTGGAACTGAATGTGCATTCAGTAAAATTAGCATTTTGGCCCGATCTAAAAACCACTCATTTCTGTGCTACAGAATAAATCTATCTCAAAGGAAAGACATTTCCTTTCCTTCCTATTGTTGAGTCAGTTGTGCAGCAGATGGACAGAAACTTTTACCCCCACCCCCAGAAGAACAAAGAGGCTTGACTCTTGAAATTAAAAAGGAAGAATGGAAGAAAACTCAGTAGTGGTAGAAATGATGTGATACAGTTCACCTTAGAACTAACTGGAAAAAGTGCACTTGCCTGCCCAAAGGGCTGAGTTTTGCTAGTTTTGCTACTTTCATTTTTTTGTCTGAGAGGCCATAAAGCATTGGGAGGGATATAAATTGCAAGCAGCATGTTTGTACGGGTGTTGCATTTAAGGGTTTGTCAGCATTTCCCTTATTTTCCAAGGGGTTTATAACATGGCCGTAAAAATTCACTGAAAGATAGAACTTGGTAAGACTTCAGAACAACAGACTGGTTTAAGATTGGGAAAGGAGTACGGCAGGGCTGTATCCTCTCACCCTACCTATTCAACTTGTATGCAGAACACATCATGCGACAAGCTGGGCTTGAGGAATCCAAGGCTGGAGTTAAAATCTCTGGAAGAAACATTGACAATCTCAGATATGCAGATGATACCACTTTGATGGCTGAAAGCAAAGAGGAAATGAGGAGCCTTATGATGAAGGTGAAAGAAGAAAGTGCAAAAGCTGGATTGCAGCTAAACCTGAAAAAAACCAAGATTATGGCAACCAGCTTGATTGATAACTGGCAAATAGAGGGAGAAAATGTAGAAGCAGTGAAAGACTTTGTATTCCTAGGTGCGAAGATTACTGCAGATGCTGACTGCAGTCAGGAAATCAGAAGACGCTTAATCCTTGGGAGAAGAGCAATGACAAATCTCGATAAAATAGTTAAGAGCAGACCATCACACTGACTACAAAGGTCCGCATTGTTAAAGCAATGGTGTTCCCCGTAGTAACATATGGCTGCGAGAGCTGGACCATAAGGAAGGCTGAGAGAAGGAAGATCGATGCTTTGGAACTGTGGTGTTGGAGGGAAATTTTGAGAGTGCCTTGGACTGCCAGAAGATCAAACCAGTCCATCCTCCAGGAAATAAATCCAGACTGCTCACTTGAGGGAATGATATTAAAGGCAAAACTGAAGTACTTTGGCCACATGATGAGAAGACAGGACACCCTGGAGAAGGTGCTGATGCTAGGGAGAGTGGAAGGCAAAAGGAAGAGGGGCCAACCAAGGGCAAGCTGGATGGATGATATTCTAGAGGTGACGGACTCGTCCCTGGGGGAGCTGGGGGTGTTGACGACCGACAGGAAGCTCTGGCATGGGCTGGTCCATAAAGTCACGAAGAGTCGGAAGCGACTGAACGAATAAACAACAAGACTTCAGAGTTATACATCTCTTCTCCATCACAGTTCTTTTCCCCGTCACTCTTCCTTTTTCAGAGAAACATGATTGTCACAGTCATCAGGGAGTGAACTATAGATCCCAATCTTGTAATTGGGAGCAATAAATTCAGGATAATATTATTTAGGAAGGATGTCTTTAGAAGAAGAAAAGAGAGCTGATTGGAAATCAGAGCAGGAGAACAGAAAGCCATGTCTACCCATTGAGTACAGGTAGTCCTCGCTTAACAATCACAATTGGGACCATTTTCAATGGTCATTAAGTGAATCTGACTCAATTTCATGACCTTTTTTGCAGCATTCATTAAGCAAATCACCACAGACATTAAGCAAACCATGTGGTCATTAAGCAAATCACGTGGTTCCCCACTGATTTTGCTTGCCAGAAGCCGGCTGGGAAGATTGAAAATAGAGATCATGTAACCATGGGATGCTACGATGGTCATAAATGTGAGAACCGGTCATAAATCATTTTTTTCAACAGCATTGTAAGTCTGAACTGTGACTAAACGAATGGTTGTTTCGTGAGGATTACCTGTATATTTGCTGAATACTGGGGAACAAATCCTTTAAGATGAGTGTAGGTTAAAATTCAAACCAGAGAAAATATTACTTTATGGACCCATCACAAGAACAAAGTTATCAGGGACTCCATGCCCTTATTAAGGTTGTAATAAAATTCTACCCCAGAGCCTGTTGGGAGAAGGTGGGTGGGTGTTTCACCTTGCTATGGGTCAATGGCAGAATTGACATTTATTTCCTTTTTAAAGATAGCTGTGCTTTTTAAGATTTATAATGTGTCAAAAGATTTTGAATTCTATAAGTATAAAAATGGCCCATGTGCTCACAGCAGACTGGGGCTCTTTCTCAGAGGCTGTTTCTTTTATAGCAGTTCGTGGACTGACCCTGTGACCACTTTTCTGGGCTGATTGTTTCACAACACGGCACTTCCTGGGCTGATTGTGTGACCACTTCCCTGTTAAGTTCTACAGTTCTACAGTGATCACTTTAATTACCAGCCCCTAAACAATGTTGTGTGTGTTCCTTTTACTTGCACAAAAAGATGCAACAGAGCAGTCAAGATGACTGCCAGAAAACCCACATTTTTTTCCATATTTAGAAAATTGGAGAGAGTAAAGAAAGAAGAAATAAGTGATTAACTGGCTTAATAATCACAGGGAACATTTATCAAGTTTTTCCAATTTATAGAGCTGGGGGGTTACTGAGGGTCTTCTTCAGTGTCCCTTCTCATAGCCATCCATCTCCAACTTCTTCCCAGTGAATATCAAGACAGGGCACTAAATGTACACTCCACCCTGAAATACTTTACTGTTCTTACACAATGTCCTGTTATTTGCCCCAGGAGTGGCAAAGCTGTGGATGGTATAAACTGACTGTCTCAAAGAAATAGCATCATTTTTTTTTGTGTGTGTGGAGTTCTGACATTTGGCAGGTTCCATCTCCATGTTAGAGAAAGAACATCATTATTTGCGGGTTTCCCATAGAGTGGATGGAACACATGGAGCTTGGGATGTCTGAATCTCACCTCCAGTTTGGCCCCAGTTCAAGGTGTCAGCTGTCACATCCTTCTAAATTGACTCACACTGATTTATGAATTGGGATTCCGGCAGAAATTTCTACCGGATGCACACACCCAGCTGTTACAGCAAAACTGAATTTAATAGGACTTATTCTGAAGTAAAGATGCATAACATATCTTTGTTTGTTTTATTGGATTTTCAAAGTACCTATTTACCAAAGTCTGTTTAGGTGATGTTGCTTCCAAGTAGTTGTTTTGCATTATTATGGTGAGCCAAGGTGCTTTCTTCTCATATCACAAAACTTTTGGACCAATAACTTCAAGCTATAGTTATAGCTTCTTTACTTTTCAAAACATAAATACTAGCTCATTCATTTGCTAAGCTAGCAAAGCAGAGAGAAGAGTTATCTGGTTCATCCCTTGATGGAGATTATACTGTATAGGTCAGAAATCATATCCAACAGTGAGAAGAGAATAGCTAGCATAAGTATTTGAAGAGAAGCTGGACTAAATTTAGGAAGAAACATAACTTTTTTACTTCTGCAATTTCTCACTTGGGTCCATTCCAGTTTCCTGTCCCCTTGCTCTTATTTCTTGTAGATTTAGTAGTTTCCTACAATTGATCTTCAGTGCAAAGTGGACTTGCACTGATCAAAGACCCAAATCTGGACTTTTTCACAAGGTCAGCCATCTCATTGCTTCTGGTATCACAAACAAGCTTTTTTAAAACAGACAAACAAACAAACAAACAAACAAACAAAGGAAATCACTAGACTTCCATCTTTCATGATTGTTGAATATAGGCCTTCACTGAATTAGCATGATTCCATGTTGTAACATATATAGATATGATGATATGATATGAGATATGATATGATGATATGATATGATATGATATGATATGATATGATATGATATGATACAACCCCTCCTCAAGAAACCATCACTGGACCCTACTCTGTTGGACAATTTTCATCCTGTCTCCCACCTTCCCTTTTTGGAGAAGGTGGTTGAGAAAGTGTTAGCATTACAACTCCAGAGGGTTCTGGATGAAACAGATTATCTAGACCCCTTCCAGTCAGGTTTCAGGCCGGGATATGGGACAGAGACTGCATTGGTCACACTTATGGATGATCTCTGGCGGGAGCGGGATGGAGGGAGTGCATCCATCCTGGCTCCTCTTGACCTCTTAGTGGCTTTTGATACCATCAACCATGGTATCCTTTTGGAGTGGCTCAGGGAGTTGGGGGTGGGTGGCATGGTTTTGCACTGGTTCACCTCCTTCCTCCAGGGCTGGTCCCAATCACTGTTGATAGGGAGCAAGAGATCCAACCCTTGGCCCCTCCTTTGTGGGGTGCCTCAGGGTTCGGTGCGCTCTCCATTCCTTTTCAACATCTACATGAAACCTCTGGGTGAGATCATCCATCACCACGGGGTGAGGTATCATCAATATGCTGATGATACTCAACTATACATCTCCATACTGGGTGGCTTAAGTAATGCTATGGCCATCCTCTCTCAGTGCCTGGGGGCTGTGGGGGTCTGGATGGGGAACAACAGGCTTCAGCTGAACCCTGGTAAGATGGAGAGGCTGTGGGTGGGGGGCTCCTCGGTATCCAGGAGTTTAATATCTTTGGTTCTGGATGGGGTTGCATTGCCCCAGACAGACCCGGTGCATAATCTGGGGGTCCTCCTGGACTCACGGCTCCTGCTTGAAGAGCATGTGGCAGCCATGGCCAGGAGGGCCTTTGTGCAACTTCATGTTGTGCACCAATTATGCTCCTTCCTGGATCGGGAAGCCCTTTGAACGGTCACTCATGCCCTTGTTATCTCCCACATAGACTAAAGCAGTGCACTTTACATGGGGCTACCCTTGAAGAGTATCCGGAAGCTACAACTGGTCCAGAATGCAGCTGCACAGGCTATCTTTGGTGCCCCTAGAAGGATGAATATAACACCACTGCTACGCGAGTTGAATTGGGTGCCAGTTTGCTTCTGGGTCCAATTCAAGGTGTTGGTTATCACCTTTAAAGCCCTACATGGCATGAGGCCAGGTTATGTGAGGGACCACCTCTTCCCCGCTATATCAACCCATTCCACCCGATCATGCAGAAATGGCATGTTGTGGACCCTGTCGGCAAGAGAATTCCATTTGGTGGGGCCCAGGAGGTGGGCCTTCTCTGCAGTGGCACCCACCCTCTGCAGCATCCTGGCCCTGGAGGTGAGGCAAGCCCCATTGCTCCTGGCCTTCTGGAGGAATCTGAAGACTTGGCTCTGCCACTGGGCTTGGGGCGGGGAGGGGAGTGATTCCACTTGGAGATGGCTGGCGCCTTAGTGTGCTCCTCACAGACATGGACTGAATTAGATCTTTTGCCACTTGGATGTTATTCTTATTCTTATATTTATTTTTTAACTCTAATTGTATTTTTATATATTGTATTTATATTGTATGCTTATTGTTTTAATTGACTATTTTCATTGTAAACCGCCTAGGGTCCCTCTGGTGGGAGGAGATGGGTGGTGACAAATTTGACGAATAAATAAAAATAAATATGATATGATCTTTTGATACATATTTGGTAGTTGGAGTTGATGGTATTGAAGTCTAATGTTTCTAGAAGGTGTAGAATATGGTGCATTAATACAAGAGATGAATATCAAATCTGAGTGGTTGAACATGGAATTTCTCAAGCATGGGTAGAAGGAGAGCTAAACCAGTGTGTGTCTTCCTGCTCCACATTTGTTATGCATATAGAACAATTGTTTGTAGGTAGTGGAAAACATCATTCTTCTATCTATTCTTCTATGGACAAAAAATCCATTGGCTGCTGGAATATTTTTTCTATGACTTCATGTGCATTTTCAAGCTTTGATGAATGAATACAATTGCTTAGAGTAAAGATATTATGATTGTTCAAGAAATAAACTCCCCTTTAGAGTTTGCTGTTGCTGTTAGATCAGGTGACCACATTGAATCAGTCTACTTTAATGCTTTAGTTTGAGGTGTTGGGGCAGAGAAACTCAATTCTTCAAGTTGAGGCACCATCTACAGATTGGATTGTTGCAGAAGTTCTGGACTAAGGCAATACCTTCAGGCTGAGTGGGACCATTCCATACAAACCTATTAGATGTATCCCCACCCATAGCATGTATTCACAGCCTCAAACAAGGTTCTGTGATTCTGTAACAAATCTTCCATTACAAATCCTGCACTGACTGCAGTTGAATCAGATGGTCCCTTAGATGCCCCTTCTAATTTGTGATCAGCTGAGCCCCATGCAGCCCATCGTCTGTGAGCAAGATTTTCCACCTGGGTTTTGCTGCCTGCCTTGTATAAAAATGAGAGTGGGAAGGGCATTAATCCCATTTCTGGCTACAGGTTGGTGATCATCTCTTTTAGGAATGTGTCTGATGTATGACTCTTCCCTCCAGATGTATGGACAGCAATTCTCAGAATTCTAAGCGATAGCCATGCTGGCTGAGTAATCCTGGGAGCTGAAGTCCTGAGAGACTGCCAAGGTTGGTAAAGACTACAGCCCATGATATACTTACCAGTTTTCAGGTGAGACAGTGAAACATTCTGTACGGATACACCCAACAATATGTTTCACTCTGGATCTGCAGTTGCTTTCAGCCTCATGAAATTTAATCAGTTGTGATAAGAAAGAAAGGTGAAGCATCAGTGGAAGAGATTTTGAGTAGAGCAGATCAAAGACGACTTGTTTACTGAAGAAGAGATGCAATTGGACTATCAGTCCCCTTGTTGAGTTGAGCTTCAAGTGGTTTCACCAGCCCATATTTGTTCAGATCTAAAAGTATTAATGGAATTCTTAGAAGTTTCACATTAAAGATGCTATACTTTTTCATGCTGTTACTGTTGATGATGAGGGATGGAGTGATAGGGATGGAGTGGGGGTGTGAAAAATAGTCCAATATCTATATTTGTTCTGCACATCAAGCCTTGTAGCCTTTCAGTACAAAATACCTTCAGGCAAAGGCCACAGGTTCATTTAGTCGAGCCATGTCCATTCCCATTGCTGTGATTCCACAAAATTAACTTGCACTTTTCTGGCCAAATACTTGCTTCCAGCCCTTTAAATAGACAAAAGGAGACATTTCTCACAAAAGCTTAATTATATTCACCAGAAGCTGATGTGCACTTATGGGGATATCAAAATATGGTTTTGCTCAAACTCTGCTGAGGATAAAGGGTTCCAATGGAAATGTGTTATTGGATTACCTTTCGGTAATGTAGTCCTAAGGATTTATTCTGAGTTTCATGAACACACTTCTGAGTAAATAAGAAAATTGCAGTCTTGGACACATCTCTGATAACAGTGACCCAGAAAAATGGACAGAATTTTGGGGGAATCAACTTGTTTGGGAACAAAATGTCGCAGCATGGAATGTTGTGTTGAGATTTCAAGCCAACCTGTAGAACTTACCATCATGTTATTCAGGATTTTATAGCCACTAAGCATATACTAGTTTACAGTTGGCTGTTATGAACTTCCAAATATTTTGTGAATTCCTTTGGCATGTCTCCAAGTGCTCTGGTTACTGTTGATAATATGCAACAGCAAGAGCAGAAGTCAAGATAAATCTGTTTGATTGATACAGGGATTCAGAATAGTGTGCAAAACTCTATTTGTTGTTAATACAATGTTCTGGTGCTCCTGAAACAGCCCATGTTTTCTCCCAGAATGCACTGATCCAGCTTCTCTTTGGACAATTTATATTTTCTAGTTGATAGGCTGGACTATGTTTAGAATACGATGAATCACTAGCAGGATCAGTAAGGATTGATCCATAAGAATAATGTCCAAGGTCAGTTGGATGTTTGACACAAGAAATTTAGGTCCCAGAAATCAGGATCTATGGCTATGAAGGAGTGGGTAAGAGATGTTACTTCTAGCATTGGAGAATTGGAATAGAAACCTTTGGGCAGAGGAATCCTTTTGAAGAAGGCTCATTTTCATTTGATCCTGGAATCTTCTTCATGAAAAGCAAGTGCTGGGCCACTGAGCCACAACACTTGTTCAAAGAGGAAACTGACACTTTGTCACTTCTAATATACATCAAGAATATGTAATGTTTCATTGTTTTCCTGCAGGATTAGCGTATAAGACTTTCAGCTGTTCATTAGATGGGTTTTAATGGATACTTCGTTGTGAAATTTCACATGGTTGTGAAAAGTTTTGAGCCACATGGTTATATTTGACCCACATCTTTGGGAACAATTGCAGTGAAGTGATAAAACCACATGGATACTATATCTTTTTCTCCAAACTGGGAACAAAAGCATCTTCCAAGTGCTAAAACCACCTACCTGATTCTATGATGGAGCAGTTGCCATTTTATTCTTCCGTGGTACCCAGCTGGTTTATATCAGCCCAGCTTAGACAACAACAGAGAAAGCAAAAAGACAGGGTTTGTCTTTAAATGTGTTTTTCTTTTGTTAGCCCATATTTTTATCTGCATCAGCAAATAGAGAACTCCTGCACTTTGGTGCCATCTTACAATCACCTGGACTATGGTAGCCCCATAACAAGGGAAATCTAACATTGATGGCCAGTTGGTGCTGACATTTTTTACAGGGTACGCTGGTGATACTCAGGGGTTGTTCTTCTACCTGTATCATCTCATGAAAAATAGGTAATAAAAATGATGGAGCACTGCCTCATGATGATCAGCCCAGTGACTGCATATATTTGTCCTATTTAGGCTCAGCAGGGATCTATAACAGTGCTCTGAAATGCATAAATTGGAGCAAGATAATGAACATAAAGTGCCCAGGACTCTAGTAACTAGGAAAAGAACATGGCTAAAAATGTGTTTTGGCATGAAATTAGAATCGGAAGTATGACAGAGTGAAGGGATCGTCCCTTAAGAAAGGAACCAAGCTCTTAATCATTAGAATCAGCTAAGCTATGGAGTCTGGTTGGTGAAGTCAAATTCTGTAAGCTTGTAAGACAATTGAGAGCATTGATCTAGTTCTGGAATCAATACTCCAGGGTCAGTGACTGGCTTCTGGTTGAACCTTCTTCCCTAAAACCACTAAGAAAGAACCTTGTGTATTTTGTGGTGTTACGACAAATATTCTGGTTCCTCTCTCAAGGGCTCTGAATCTCAGGATCCAGAGATTTTACCTTATTTATCTTGTTTATATCCCACCACAATTCAGTCAAAACATCCAATGGTCAGCACAGATATATAATTTACTATCCATGGTAAATTAATAAAAGAATAAGAATAAGCTAGTTAATCATTCTTAGTCAGTTAACATAATCAGCCCAGAGGGTATCATCTTACTTTATAAATGTCCTTTGAAAGGGTTCAGCTTTAATAAAATAATGTTAAGGAGAGGAGCAAATTTAATTTCAACTGGAAGGCTGTTCCAAAAAGTGAGTTCTACCACTGAAAAGCAGTGACTCCTTCTCATTTCCCAGACGTTGGGCACTATGAGGATTTTTGTTTTTTTAGAATGACTGCATTGACCATGATGATTATACTTATAGAAAGTATCAAATTCCTACTCCCAGGATGGTGACTGATACTTAGAAGTTTTTTAGAAGCATTGATTGATTAGATGCTATCAGGTTAATAAAGTCTAATGAAAAACTAATAAGTCTATTATAACCTAGTATACTTGTTTTAACTAAAAATAGCTAAAAAGAAACAAAAATAACAAAAATAGAGTATAATAAAGTAACACGACTTCAGCAAAGGATCGTTACCTTGTCGTGGTGCTGGAGCTTGAGCACCTCAATGATGCCATGAGCTAAACCGTGAAGGGCCACCCAAGACGGGAAGGTCATGACAGAGAGGTCAGACTAAATGCGATCCCTGGGGAAGGAAATGGCAACCCACCCCAGTATTCTTGCCGTGAAAACTAAATGGATCAGTACAACCAGAGATATGTCGGTATACCATCGGAAGGTGAGACCCCCAGGTCGGAAGATGGTCAAAATGCTACTGGGGAGGAACAGAGGATGAGCTCAACTAGCCCCAGACGTGATGACGCAGCTAGCTCAAAGCCGAAAGGACGGCTAGCGGCCGACGGTGCTGGTGGTGAACAATGAATCTGATGTTCTAAGGATCAACACACCATTAGAACCTGGAATGTAAGATCTATCAGCCAGGGCAAATTGGATGTGGTTATTGGTGAGATGTCAAGATTAAAGATAGACATTTTGGGCGTCAGTGAACTGAAATGGACTGGAATGGGCCACTTCACATCAATGGACCACCAGACCTACTACTGTGGACAAGAGGACCACAGAAGAAATGGAGTAGCCTTCATAATTAATAGTAAAGTGGCTAAAGCAGTGCTTGGATACAATCCAAAAAACGACAGAATGATCTCAATTCGAATTCAGGGCAAGCCATCTAACATCACAGTGATCCAAATATATGCCACAACCACAAATGCTGAAGAAGCTGAAGTGGAGCAGTTCTATGAGGATCTGCAGCACCTACTGGACAACACACCTAAAAGAGATGTTATTTTCATCACAGGAGACTGGAATGCAAAGGTGGGCAGTCAAATGACACCTGGAATTACAGGTAAGTATGGCCTGGGAGAACAAAATGAAGCAGGACATAGGCTGATAGAATTTTGCCAAGACAATTCACTCTGCACAACAAACACTCTCTTCCAACAACCTAAGAGACGGCTTTCTACATGGACTTCACCAGATAGACAACACCGAAATCAGATTGATTACATCCTTTGCAGCCAAAGGTGGCAGACATCTGTACAGTCGGTAAAAACAAGACCTGGAGCTGACTGTAGTTCCGATCACGAACTTCTTCTTGCACAATTTAGGATCAGACTAAAGAGATTAGGGAAGACCCACAGATCAGCTAGATATGAGCTCACTAATATCCCTAAGGAAAATGCAGTGGAGGTGAAGAATAGATTTAAGGGACTGGACTTAGTAGATAGGGTCCCGGAAGAACTCTGGACAGAAGTTGGCAGCATTGTTCAGGAGGCGGCAACAAAATACATCCCAAAGAAAGAGAAAACCAAGAAGGCAAAATGGCTGTCTGCTGAGACACTAGAAGTAGCCCAAGAAAGAAGGAAAGCAAAAGGCAACAGTGATAGGGGGAGATATGCCCAATTAAATGCAAAATTCCAAAGGTTAGCCAGAAGAGATAAGGAATTATTTTTAAACAAGCAATGCACGGAAGTGGAAGAAGACAATAGAATAGGAAGGACAAGAGACCTCTTCCAAAAAATTAGAAACATTGGAGGTAAATTCCAGGCAAAAATGGGTATGATCAAAAATAAAGATGGCAAGGACCTAACAGAAGAAGAAGAGATCAAGAAAAGGTGGCAAGAATATACGGAAGACCTGTATAGGAAGGATAACAATATCAGGGATAGCTTTGATGGTGTGGTCAGTGAGCTAGAGCCAGACATCCTGAAGAGTGAGGTTCAGTGGGCCTTAAGAAGCATTGCTAATAACAAGGCAGCAGGAGACGACGGCATCCCAGCTGAACTGTTCAAAATCTTGCAAGATGATGCTGTCAAGGTAATGCATGCTATATGCCAGCAAATTTGGAAAACACAAGAATGGCCATCAGATTGGAAAAAAATCAACTTATATCCCCATACCAAAAAAGGGGAACACTAAAGAATGTTCAAACTATTGAACAGTGGCACTCATTTCACATGCCAGTAAGGTAATGCTCAAGATCCTGCAAGGTAGACTTCAGGAGTTCATGGAGCGAGAATTGCCAGATGTACAAGCTGGGTTTAGAAAAGGCAGAGGAACTAGAGACCAAATTGCCAATATCTGCTGGATAATGGAAAAAGCCAGGGAGTTTCAGAAAAATATTTATTTCTGTTTTATTGAATATTCTAAAGCCTTTGACTGTGTGGACCATAACAAATTGTGGCACATTCTGAGTGGTATGGGGATACCAAGTCATCTTGTATGCCTCCTGAAGAATCTGTATAACGACCAAGTAGCAACAGTAAGAACAGACCACAGAACAACGGACTGGTTTAAGATTGGGAAAGGAGTACGGCAGGGCTGTATACTCTCACCCTACCTATTCAACTTGTATGCAGAACACATCATGCGACAAGCTGGGCTTGAGGAATCCAAGGCTGGAGTTAAAATCTCTGGAAGAAACATTAACAATCTCAGATATGCAGATTACCACTTTGATGGCTGAAAGTGAAGAGGAACTGAGGAGCCTTATGATGAAGGTGAAAGAAGAAAGTGCAAAAGCTGGCTTGCAGCTAAACCTGAAAAAAACCAAGATTATGGCAACCAGCTTGATTGATAACTGGCAAATAGAGGGAGAAAATGTAGAAGCAGTGAAAGACTTTGTATTCCTAGGTGCAAAGATTACTGCAGATGCTGACTGCAGTCAGGAAATCAGAAGATGCTTAATCCTTGGGAGAAGAGCAATGACAAATCTCGATAAAATAGTTAAGAGCAGAGACATCACACTGACAACAAAGGCCCGCATAGTTAAAGCAATGGTGTTCCCCATAGTAACATATGGCTGCGAGAGCTGGACCATACGGAAGGCTGAGAGAAGGAAGATCGATGCTTTGGAAGTGTGGTGTTGGAGGAAAATTCTGAGAGTGCCTTGGAATGCAAGAAGATCAAACCAGTCCATCCTCCAGGAAATAAAGCCAGACTGCTCACTTGAAGGAACAACATTAAATGCAAAACTGAAATACTTTGGCCACATAATGAGAAGACAGGACAGCCTGGAGAAGATGCTGATGCTAGGGAGTTTGGAGGGCAAAAGGAAGAGGGGCCAACCAAGGGCAAGATGGATGGATGATATTCTAGAAGTGATGGACTCGTCCCTGGGGGAACTGGGGGTGTTGATGACCGACAGGAAGCTCTGGCGTGGGCTGGTCCATGAAGTCACGAAGAGTCGGAAGCGACTAAATGAATAAACAAAAACAATAACAAAGTAACACGAAATTGAAAGAGCAGGAACTCAGAAAAATGTGTTCCTGGGCTGATGACTTGGCTCCCCCTCCTATGCCATCAGGTTAGTGTCAGCTCCTAATAACCACACAGATAGATCTTCACCATGAAATCTGTCCCTAACCTGGTCCTTCAGGACTTCCAACAGTGCATCCATCACCAGTATAATTGAGTCCATCCACCTTGCTGCTGGTCATCCTCTTCTCTTTCCTTCCACCTTTTCCAGAATTAGAGCCTTCTCCAGAATTCTGGGACTTCACACAATGCATCTGAAGTAGGATAATTTGAGCATGGTCATTTGTATTTTGGGTGAGAACTCTTGGTTGATTCATTCGATGATCCACTGGTTTGCTGTCTTGGCTGTCCATGGTATTCTCAGGGGTCTTCTCCAACACCAAGTTCAAAAGCTTCAATACTTTTTCTAGCCTGCTTTTTGAAAGTCCAGTTTTTGCTTCCATACCATTATCTGCACCATTCTGATCTTTGTAGGTACAGACACATCCTGGTGTCTGAATATCTTTTCCAAGGCTTTCATGGCTATTCGATCATCTTTGGTATATATCTTGAGTGCTGCATAGTATTGCTGATACTTTCTTTAAAGGGGGATGAGTGGAGAGGGAAAGACTGCTAGCCAATATCTTCATGAACTGTCCCATTCATTGTAGAAAGGCTTGTGAGGGGAGAAGCTGACTGAAGTTTGAAAATGGGCCAGATCAGGCCCAAGGAGCTGAAACCAGAAAGCAAGAATAAAAAGAGAAATAAGATTTTAGGGATCATTAGCCAAAGGACTGGAAATAAAATGACTAAGGGTTTCTATGTTTACCCTCCCATGAATATTGTATATAATACCTCAAAGTTGTTATTCCTCAACCTACAGTAATCTCTCAAGAAATATATATGTATATATATGTTTGTGTGTGTGTGTGTGTGTGAGAGAGAGAGAGAGAGAGAGAGAGAACGTGAATGTGAATGTGAATATATATAAGATAGATAGATAGATAGATAGATAGATAGATAGATAGATAGATAGATAGATAGATAGATAGATGATAGATGGATAGATGATAGATGGATAGATGATAGATAGATAGATAGATAGATAGATAGATAGATAGATAGATAGATAGATAGATAGATAGATATCAACCGCCCAGAGTCATTGTTGAGATGGGTGGTGGAAAAATGAAATAAATAAATAAAATAAATAAATGTCCATGCAGGGAACACTGTAAGAATACATGAAAAGAAAACCAGTTAGCCATTTGATTATCATTCTTTTCGCAAATGCTCCCTAACGTGGAGTTTCCCTTTTTCACAATTGTCTCAAGTATGGAATGTTCTTCTTTTGACCCATGGCATACTTCAGCTCATCCTTTGGAACACAGGTATTCAAAACAGCAGTTAATGGATTGTTTCGAAAAGTAAAGAAGGATCTGCTTGGTTCTGCTGATTGGTACAGTTGGAGAGTTCACAGAAGGGTTGAATGAAAATGCTTTCATCAAAACATGTCCCACCTCAAACAGAAGTTTGTATAATAAGGTTTACGAATTTAAAGGAAACGTTTATAAATGCAAGTGTTTTTACTGTTGGGAGTGCATGCTTTACACTTAAAAAAATTGTTGTCTCTATGCAAGTCATTTACCCCAATCTGGCAATTCCTGCATTTCTATCCCAGCCCATGGCAACTAAAATTTTAAGAGTTGCAGCTGCAAAGTATCTGAAGCACTCCAGCATTGGCTAATCTAAGCCAATTCTCATAGAATAAAATATCTGGAAAACAAAAGACGGTACAGTTTAATCTGGTTTGTCAAATTGCGTGCTTTTTGCTATATACAACTTGCCATTCTCTGTTACATTTTTCTTTTCTTTGTATAGAAAAAAGATGGATGAGAGAAAATAAATGTGTTGAGCTGGTTGAATAGAATTTGTGTGGTCATTGAGCATTCTCATCATCCTAAAATAAATTTCCATTTCCTCATTTCAATTATAGGTTGTCAGGTAGTGTATCTTGAAAAGTTATTTTTCAATATCTGCAAGGCTGCTAGTAACAGCTCTGGCAGAAGATGGGATATTTTGTACATGACCTTCAGATGAACTGATTCTTGTTTTGTTATTTTTTTTGTTATAAAAGAAATATAGCTTGGCTTCATCCACCCTGCTACCACCGTTCACATAGATTGGCTCGTAAACATAATGGTTGTCTGTTCTTCTATAATTGTGAGAGGTAAAACAACAACAACAAAAGCAAATTAATGCCATGTCTCAGGACAGACATTGTAGGAAGAGAGGCATGCTAGTCTATGGCAGCTAAAAATCAGAAGGAGTCTGATAGCACCTTTTCAGACTAACACATTCTACTAAAAGCTGTGAGGTTTTGTGAGCTGCATCAGATGTATAGAGTGGTTAGGCTGATGTAGGATCAAATTTGGGATGATGTGGGGGGCAAGGGAGGGGAAGACAGGTTGGATATAGATACAGGTTACATATGAGATTGGTTATAAACACCTTTTCATTTAACGAATGTCATGTGTTAAAAACCATTGAGTTACTTGAGACCTTCTGGGGTACTCTGAAACCTTTGGCAGTATGTGAGTCCAAACATTCTATTAAAGACATTTTGAACAAAATGGTCATTTTGAGATCTGCGACCTGAGAGGTTGACATGTTCAGATATCACTTTGTCCTTGTTTGGAGTCCTGAGGTCAAACTTATGCCATTCATTCTTTTGCACAAAGTCTGGCCCATGTTTCCTACGTTGTTGTTGTTTATTTATTCAGTCACCTCCAACTCTTCGTGACTTCATGGACCAGCCCATGCCAGACCTTCTTGTTGGTCATCAACACCCCCAGCTCCCCTAGGGATGAGTCCGTCACCTCTAGAATATCATCTATCCACCTTGCCCTTGGTCGGCCCCTCTTCCTTTTGCCCTCCAATCTCCCTAGCATCAGCATCTTCTCCAGGCTGTCCTGTCTTCTCATTATGTGGCCAAAGTATTTCAGTTTTGCCTTTAATATCATTCCCTCAAGTGAGCAGTCTGGCTTTATTTCCTGGAGGATGGACTGGTCTGATCTTCTTGCAGTCCAAGGCACTCTCAGGATTTTCCTCCAACACTGCAGTTCCAAAGCATCTATCTTCCTTCTCTCAGCCTTCCTTATGTTCCAGCTCTTGCAGTGATATGTTACTACAGGGAATACCATTGCTTTAACTATGTGGGCCTTTGTTGTCAGTGTGATGTCTCTGCTCTTAACTATTTTATCGAGATTTGTCATTGCTCTTCTCCCAAGGATTAAGCGTCTTCTGATTTCCTGACTGCAGTCAGCATCTGCAGTAATCTTCGCACCTAGAAAGACAAAGTCTTTCACTGCTTCTACATTTTCTCCCTCTATTTGCCAGTTATCAATCAAGCTGGTTGCCATAAACTTGGTTTTTTTGAGGTTTAGCTGCAAGCCAGCTTTTGCACTTTCTTCTTTCACCTTCAGCATAAGGCTCCTCAGTTCCTCTTCACTTTCAGCCATCAAAGTGGTATCATCTGCATATCTGAGATTGTTAATGTTCCTTCCAGTGATTTTAACTCCAGCCTTGGATTCCTCAAGCCCAGCATATCGCATGATGTGTTCTGCGTACAAGTTGAATAGGTAGGGTGAGAGGATATAACCCTGCCATACTCCTTTCCCAATCTTAAACCAGTCCGTTGTTCCATGGTCTGTTCTTACTGTTGCTACTTGGTCGTTATACAGATTCTTCAGGAGGCAGACAAGATGACTTGGTATCCCCATACCACTAAGAACTTGCCACAATTTGTTATGGTCCACACAGTCAAAGGCTTTAGAATAGTCAATAAAACAGAAATAGATGTTTTTCTGAAACTCCCTGGCTTTTTCCATTATCCAGCGGATATTGGCAATTTGGTCCCTGGTTCCTCTACCTTTTCTAAACCCAGCTTGTACATCTGGCAATTCTCGCTCCATGAATTGCTGAAGTCTACCTTGCAGGACCTTGAGCATTACCTTACTGGCATGTGAAATGAGTGCCACTGTTCGATAGTTTGAACATTCTTTAGTGTTCCCCTTTTTTGGTATGGGGATATAAGTTGATTTTTTCCAGTCTGATGGCCATTCTTGTGTTTTCCAAATTTGCTGGCATATAGCATGCATTACCTTGACAGCATCATCTTGCAAGATTTTGAACAGTTCAGCTGGGATGCCGTCGTCTCCTGCTGCCTTGTTATTAGCAATGCTTCTTAAGGCCCATTCAACCTCACTCTTCAGGATGTCTGGCTCTAGCTCACTGACCGTCAAAGCTATCCCCAATATTGTTATCCTTCCTATACAGGTCTTCTGTATATTCTTGCCACCTTTTCTTGATCTCTTCTTCTTCTGTTTGGTCCTTGCCAATTTTATTTTTGATCATACCCATTTTTGCCTGGAATTTACCTCCAATGTTTCTAATTTTCTGGAAGAGGTCTCTTGTCCTTCCTATTCTATTGTCTTCTTCCAATTCTGCCCATTGCTTGTTTAAAAATAATTCCTTATCTCTTCTGGCTAACCTCTGGAATTTTGCATTTAATTGGGCATATCTCCCCTTATCACTGTTGCCTTTTGCTTTCCTTCTTTCTTGGGCTACTTCTAGTGTCTCAGCAGACAGCCATTTTGCCTTCTTGGTTTTCTCTTTCTTTGGGATGTATTTTGTTGCCACCTCCTGAACAATGTTGCGAACTTCTGTCCATAGTTCTTCCGGGACCCTGTCTACTAAATCCAGTCCCTTAAATCGATTCTTCACCTCCACTGCATATTCCTTAGGGATATTAGTGAGCTCATATCTAGCTGATCTGTGGGTCTTCCCTAATCTCTTTAGGCTGATCCTAAATTGTGCAATAAGAAGTTCGTGATCAGAACTACAGTCAGCTCCAGGTCTTGTTTTTACCGACTGTATAGATGTCTGCCACCTTTGGCTGCAAAGGATGTAGTCAATCTGATTTCCTATGTACAATCCTATATATATGCCTCAGGAGGTTATTTTAGAAGAGCTATAGAGCAGAAGAGATAACTAATGGAGATTTATAGTAAAAAGTGAAAACAATGCATCCAACTGATTAGACTTCTTTGAGGTCAGTGCAAAATCATTAAGTGTTTGTGTGTTCCATTAGAAGAGAATACACAGCTCAGGGCTGAACTGTGAAGTCCTTGGTGCGCTCTGCTCTTGGTTGTTTGCATGCAGATGTTTCATTACCTGATTAGGTAGCATCATCAGTGTGAGGGGATATGGGGTTTGCTCCCTGTTTATATACAGTAGTTTTCCCTACCAGTATTTGTGAGGGTGGGGCTTTCTCCTTGGTAGTCCCTTGATTAGGGTGTTTGTCTGCTTGATTGTTTGTCTGGTGTTAGTCCCTGCTTATCTGGGTGTTGGCTGCTGAAGAGGATGTGTTCTGGTCCTTTCATTTCCTTCTTAGCTTTTTTATTGTCTCTTTTGAATGGTCGGTAAATGTGGTTGATCTCTATATGTCTATGGATGGCTGATTTGTCGAGTGCCAGGCTTCCAGGAATTCCCTAGCACTTTTGGATTTGGCTTGGTCTAGGATGCTCACAGTTTCCCAGTTGAAACTATGGTTGAGTCTGTCCATGTGTTGTGAGATGAAGGAGTTCTTATCATGTCTTCTGACTGCCAGTTGGTGTTTGTGGATGTGCCCTGCTAGTCTTCTGCCCATCTGTCCTACATAGCGGCTGTTACTGTCCTTGCACTGTATGTTGTAGATGACTCCTGTTTTTTCTTCTTGTGCTGCTGGGTATAGGTGCTTGCTTGCTTTAGCTGGGTAGCTGGGATGACCTTCATGCTTTGGTGACCCTGCTGGGAATGTATACTCTTGGCACAGCAGGACTTGGCAGGGTGGGGTACACATACATACTCCTCTCTTTCTATATTGGAGATACATATATATGGATGTGTATGTATGTATGTATGTATGTATGTGTGTCTGTGTGTGTGTATACACACACACACACACATATATATATATATACATATATACACACACACATACATACATACATACTGGGAGAGCCAATTTTGTATAGTGGTTAAGGCACCAGGCTAGAAACCAGGAGACTGGGAGTTCTAGTCCTGCCTTAGGCACAAAGCCAGCTTGGTGGCCTTGGGTCAATCACTCTCTCTCAGCCCTAGGAAGGAGGCAATGGCAAACCACTTCTGAAAAACCTAGCCAAGAAAAGTGCAGGGACATGTCCAGGCAGTTGCCAGGAGTCAATACTGACTCAAAGATATGCATGTCTGTGTGTGTATGTGTGTGTGTATGTTTATATGTGCACACACACACACACACAGATCTATCATCTATCTATCTATCTATCTATCTATCTATCTATCTATCTATCTATCTATCTATCTATCACCTATCTATTGCAGGAGATGCTGTACATATTTACTGGACATACATACACACACACACACACACTATTTAAATCTGAGGGGAAAGTCGTGCTTTTGAAACAGTTTGGAGAGGTTCACATGGATTCGATGGGGGAGAAAGGGTGCCATTACTTTGCTTCTTCTTTGTCTGCAGCCCCTTTTATTTCCCCAAAAATTGCTTGCTTCCATGTCCACCTCTTTTGCATCAGTCCATGTTTAAGATAAAACCACATGATGAGTTTAAGTGAAGTTCATAAACAGTAGCAGAATAAAAAGGTAACAAATGAGAAAGAGGAGAGGAAAAGGGGGAAATAAAAGAGCCAACATTCAGTATCAGAAAACTTGTCTTCACCTGTATCACTTTGCAATAATTCAAGTCCATTTTCCCCAAATTCAATTCAAGTTCTTTTTGTAAATAAGTGTAATTTTAGTCTTATTTTTGCAAGCCAGTGTGCTCATGGCCTTAGTGATGAAAACTTTAGTGGAAGAACCTCTGTGATTGATTATAGCAAGCAAAGATTGTCATGTCCTTGACCATCACTTTGTGAATAATCTCTTCTACATCTATTAATCTCCTTTTATCATCTTTGACACTGTCCATGCTCATGCAATTTATGTCTTCTGGGTGTGGGGAATCCACACAGAGGCCCCTCACTAAAAGGGCCTTGCAAATGTGATCACTTTTTTTGACTGCATCCTCTCCTTTGGCTGTAATATCTCTGTGAGAATCAAACACTCAGCAGTGCCCAGGGACATCCTTAAAAGCTCAGATGACTAATAGTATGACAAGGTCAGCTGAGGAAAAGGGAGTAGCCACATTTGGGTGAAGCTTTTCCACCCTGAAACCTCTCATTTGAGATCACTGTCTTTTTTAAAAAAAGACCCAGGCCATATGTTTGTGGCATGAAGGTCATTTACGTCCCCTGGCCTGAAATTCAGACTTGCCTAGAGTAGCCATAAGGACATAAGAGTAGACTGTCTGATGTTGTTGGGAGATTTCCAGTCCAGTGATCATTTTTCTTTGCAATCTTTTACTTGGGAAAAAAAGAAAAGAAAGACATCACCAGGCTGGAACAAACATGGAAAGGACCAACATGGCCCAGATGTGGGTCATCCTCCCCACCATCAAAATACTCAGATTAACTCACAATAATCTGTCATTTTAAAAATACTTATCCAGCAGATGTCTGTCCAGTTATATTTTAGTGAAGAGATAAAAATGTCAACCATGTTTCGAAGGGATTTCTTTGGATTTCAATATCCCATCTTTAATGCCAAGGCTGTTGATTGACAGTCTGAGAGCAAATACCAATTGGACAGTGTGGCAAAAGGGAAAACTGAAAACCAGGATCATATACAAGACATTTAGCAGAATATCTATCATTGGGATGGGTGGACTTCTTTTAGTTAACACGGTGCAGAATAAAGGATGGGGGAAAATTGTCCTCTTCTTTCTTCTTGACTTTCCACTGTAACTGTCAGAAATATCATGGGGCTTCCTTAACTACTCAGTGCCCAGACCTGATTTAACATACAGGTGCCATAAAAGATGCATATTCCGTCAGCGGGGAAGTAATGATTTCCTGTGATCATATCTTCCTCTTGCCCAGCATTTCTAAAAACTGCCAGCCATCATCTCATCATGAGCAACAAAGACTTTGAATTAAATATAGGATAGTGACCAGCCTTCTGGTTAATTAAGCCTCAGACCCAGATGCACATACATGCTGATCCTTGTCAAGTAGAAAAACTGTTCCTTTTTCCTTCTCCTTTGCAAGGTAGCCATGAATAGCAATATCAACTGGATGTTGATCATGATGATGATGATGATGATGATAGTGCTTTAAGTGAAGAGGGTACATATTTTCCATGAAGAAAAGAAGATGATTGGGAAAAAAGGGGCAGATGCATTTGGGAAGAAAAACCTTCATTGTTCTTCCCTTATCAATTATAGCATTCCGATGTCATTATACTGAAATATAATGAATTACATTTATTATATAATTATAAATACAATAAATAATTGTATTTACTTTTAAATTTAAAAAAGTTAGTTTACCCCAACCGGTCCTCGGCCATACTTCTCCTTGGGGGCCTTCTTTTTTATTATCAGAAAATGAATGGGATGGGAAATCTGCCCTTCAGATATTCTGCAAAAAGCTGAACTTGCTTTTAAATGCCTTCCTCCTTTAGTTATGGCTGTTTAGGAAGGAAATAAAGGGAAACCTGGTACTGGGCCAAGAGAGAAATATGATATTTAGATGAAAATGTTGAGTTTGTTCATAACACAATCCCTGATAATTCATTTGAAGATATGCATACAGGTATTCCTCACTTACCGACCATTCATTTAGTGACTGTTCAAACTTACGATGGTGCTGAAAAAAAGTGATTTACAATCCAGTCCTCACACTTAAGCATCCCTGCAATTTCAAATAATCTGGACTGAAGAGCAGGCTAACCATGTCATTAACAACACAATGCATAATTACATGAAGGAATCTATAATTGTGGGGTGATAATCATGATGGCCATCTTTCTCCCAACCTGTTTATGTGTTGTAAGTAGTCTGGGTTTTGCTCCATAGTCTGAGCCTAGTGGCACCTTCTGATTAAAAGAAGGCTATTTGTGATTTAAAAAAAACAACAACTTATATCCCATCTTTATTTTGTACAATTCAAGGCAGCATGCATAACGCTCCTGCCTCCTATTTTCCCCACAGCAACAGCCATGTGTGGTGGGTTGGGCTGAGAGGGAGTAACTGGCCCCAGGTCACCCAGCAGGCTTTCATGCCTAAAGCAGTACTACAACTCTCCTACCACACCTGATTGGCTCTTGGGCTGAGAGAGAGGGACTGGCCCAAGGTCACCCAGCCAGCTTTCATGCCTAAGGAGGGACTAGAACTCTCCTACTATGCCTGATTGGCTCTTGGGCTGAGAGAGAGGGACTGGCCCAAAATCACCCAGCCAGCTTTCATGCCTAAGGAGGGACTAGAACTCTCCTACTATGCCTGATTGGCTCTTGGGCTGAGAGAGAGGGATTGGCCCAAGGTCACCCAGCCAGCTTTCATGCCTAAGGAGGGACTAGAACTCTCCTACTATGCCTGATTGGCTCTTGGGCTGAGAGAGAGGGACTGGCCCAAAATCACCCAGCCAGCTTTCATGCCTAAGGAGGGACTAGAACTCTCCTACTATGCCTGATTGGCTCTTGGGCTGAGAGAGAGGGACTGGCCCAAAATCACCCAGCCAGCTTTCATGCCTAAGGAGGGACTAGAACTCTCCTACTATGCCTGATTGGCTCTTGGGCTGAGAGAGAGGGACTGGCCCAAAATCACCCAGCCAGCTTTCATGCCTAAGGAGGGACTAGAACTCTCCTACTATGCCTGATTGGCTCTTGGGCTGAGAGAGAGGGATTGGCCCAAGGTCACCCAGCCAGCTTTCGTGCCTAAGGAGGGACTAGAACTCTCCTACTATGCCTGATTGGCTCTTGGGCTGAGAGAGAGGGACTGGCCCAAAATCACCCAGCCAGCTTTCATGCCTAAGGAGGGACTAGAACTCTCCTACTATGCCTGATTGGCTCTTGGGCTGAGAGAGAGGGACTGGCCCAAAATCACCCAGCCAGCTTTCGTGCCTAAGGCGGGACTAGAACTCTCCTACCATGCCTGATTGGCTCTTGGGCTGAGAGAGAGGGACTGGCCCAAAATCACCCAGCCAGCTTTCATGCCTAAGGAGGGACTAGAACTCTCCTACTATGCCTGATTGGCTCTTGGGCTGAGAGAGAGGGATTGGCCCAAGGTCACCCAGCCAGCTTTCATGCCTAAGGAGGGACTAGAACTCTCCTACTATGCCTGATTGGCTCTTGGGCTGAGAGAGAGGGATTGGCCCAAGGTCACCCAGATGGCTTTCATGCCTAAGGGATCCTCCCTTAGAACTCACCATCTCCTGGTTTCTGGGCCAGCACTTAACTACTACACCAATGACTCTTGACCTGATGACCTATTGATCACGAGGAGACAGTAGAGTGAAGATAGAAAGGAAAGGATCTATTCCATGTTCCATCTTTGGTTCTCACTCTAAGGCAGGGTTTCTCAGCCAGGGTGCTGTGGAGCCCCAGGGTTCCGTGAGACGTCACGAGGGGTTTCCTGGGAGATCACAATTAATTTTAAAAATTCTTTCAAATTCAGGCAATTTCACACTAAAGAGGTAAGTTTCACTCTTTATTTTTAGTTTAAGATCTCTGTTCATGCATCTATGCAGGCCTACCCACAAAACGAGCATAATAATTTTGTAACTTCTGGCCTATAGTTGAACCTGACTGTGCAGGGGTTCCCTGAGGCCTGAAGAATATTTCAAGGGCTCCTCCAGGGTCAAAAAGTTGAGAAAGGCTGCTCCAAGAGATTATTAATCTGAGGTAACTTCCTTCTGTCTTTTTTCCCCAGGGATATATGTATGGAATACATGCGCTTCTCCTGGTAGGATGTTGCTAGATAGCTTTGCCTATCCCTTTAATCATCTAAATCTCCTTTTTCCTATAGTTATAAAATCTGCTTCAGTAACCCTTGTTCAGGTCAGACTCCTGCTCAAAAACACTCACAGCCACACACATAGTACTTCAACCTTGAACACTGAAGGCCAGTCTTTCTTTTTCTAGCTTTTTCCAGTTAGCAGAAAGCAAATATTGGGTTCACTTCAGAGACTAGAAATTTATCTCTTGGCTCAGTCTGAGATCTAAATATTTCAGGGCACTGAGAGGGCCAGTGCAGTGCAATGCAGTGAGCAAGGGACACAGCCTGAGTTGTGGTGCGCCAGTTGAAATTCCAGTTGAACCCCAGAGTTTACACTCACACGTGGACCCAAAATGCTTCATCTTCTGACCGTGTGAATGCCTGAAAAGAGAGTTGAAGCATCTTAATCTCCTCTGCCTCGTGGTTCCTGCTGCCCTAAGGATTCCAAACGAAGGGAGAGGGGGTGTCAAAAGTAACAATAGCATTGGTTTGTTTCTTCCTGATATAGGATAACAAGATTCAGAACCCCCATAGGGATACTGCACTACATTATTTTCACCAAGCAAAGGCTGAGGGTTTTTCTTTGACAGCAGAAATATTGCATGGGGAATTGGAACTAAAGTCCAGTGGGAACATTCCCCAAATTTGGCAGCTTCATGCTTCACAAATGATTCAGAAGAAATGCTTCAGGCCTCACGTGATTATTGCACTTCTTTGCAATAATCTATTCAATGGATACATTGAAGGAGCCTCCCTGAAATTTGTTTTCAGGTTCTGTACAATGCTGAAAAAAGTTATGGCTGCTTTAAGAGTTGCTTTGTCTCTGAATCAAGTTCTTAGAACAGCCACTTTTCTTTTTTCTGTTTTTCAGGCTCACGCAGTTGGACTGCTTTAATGAAGACCATGCTGACATGAAGTTTAACACCCTTTCTTCCAATTCATTTCTTCAGCTTGCACAATCCTATTGTACCAGCATTCCCCTGGGTTTACAAGTTCCAATGTCTTTCTGCTCTGAACAAATTAAACTGCCTAATAAAAAACCAAGACTGGTCCATCTATCCCTTTCTAATAGAGGTTATCTCAGTCCTGCTCCTACCATTCTTTTAACAAGCAGGACTGAAACCATCCATGCGCATAGTAAGTAACTGCTGTGCAATCTTGCTATACTCCAGAAAGGATGCTTGTGTCTGGATTTGGTCAGTCTACCTGAGAAATTCCAGCATGGTTATTGCTTCTTATGGTTTTGTCAACCAGTCTTCTCCTGAACTGACACTGTGCAGAGCTGCTGGTTTTCAACTTCCATACAGAAGCTGACACCCAGTCTTGCTGGGAGGCACCAAGATGGAAAAGCCTATAAAGGCACTAATGATCCCTAACCCATCTCAACTTGTATTTGCAGACTTCCACCACAGAGGGCAAACCTGGCTTGCTGATCTTCAGAACATCAGAAGAAGATCATTTTACATGCCAGGAGCTGGGAGCATGGCAAACAGTCAACCTCCTAATAGGGAGAACAGTCTTGGGATCAGGGACATAAATATGCATACCTTTTGAAGCTACCAGAGATTTTGTCTGCATGGGGTGAGCTGTTGTTGGGTCAGAGGCAATGCTCTGAAAGGACTGGGCAGAGGACTCGAACCAAAAGTTGGATTTTCCCACTAATGATAGCCCTAAGTATATTGTACATTGAATTAGTCAGGCCATGTTCATAGTTTCCAATGAATTGGGTGTATTTGTTGTTGTTATATATTTATATTATATAAATATAAATATTTCTGGAGCCTTGTGGCCAATACAAAGGGAAAAAGGAATTTGGGCCCACAATTTTGCACAATAGAAACTGAACTGGTATAGAAGAAGGTGCTTGAACATCAGCTCTCCAGTCACTAAATAATAGGTGAAAAATACTATATATATATATGCATATGCATATACATATACCTATACACACATATATATACACACATACATATACAGACACATTCATACATACAGTTACAGTATATATCCATTCTACGGAGGTCTGTATTATGTTTCTTGCTTTGGCTTTTATCTTTTTCCTTTATAATTTTGCCAGCCTGATAATTTTACTTGTAATCTGTCTGCGAGATTTCAGGCGCTTGTGTTCGGCAGCTGGATCTTTGCCATAAAAGCATATTTGCAATATTTGAATTATTGAAAGCTGCCTTCTTTTTTTCCCCCTCTCCTGGGCTTTTTCTAGAGAGAAAGCTGAGAAACGTTTTCCCAACAATGCTCAAATACTCAGGGTGCCCATGACCAGCAAACTTGCAGAGGGTAAGATGCAAGATAAATTTAATTAATGTTATGAAATGTGCAAAGATCCATGGTTTTCAATTTTCTTATCAAAATTGCATTTTTGGTGAAGCAGAAAGCTTTCCTGAATCAATTATCAAATTCTGCACTAAACAGAGTTTTCTTCAAAACTGCCACGTCATGTCCGTTTTTGCCATTTACTTACACAGAATAAGAGCTGGTCTAGGCTATAAGGCCTCCCTGAATGATTTAGGGCCCAAATGGTAGCTGAAACTGTAGTTGTAACAGAAGCATGCACCCCAATCTTTTCTTCTTTTTTATAGATTACATGTGTGTGTCCCAGTGATGTTAGATTGACCTTTCTCAATTTAGGCATATTCTAGATTTGTGGACTTCAGTGCCCCCAGAATACTCAGCAATGGCCATCTGGGCTTGGGGATTCTGGGAACTGAAGTCAATTCATCTAGAGAGCATCCAATTTGGGGATCATGGAGGAAGACATAAAAGATAAATGTAAGGAGAAAAGAAAGAGGAAGGGAAGATAGGAAACAAGAAAACAAATACATAAAAGAGAACATTAGATGCACAGGATGTTTTGAGGTAAGAAGTGATGGCCAGGTTGCATGTAGGGACTAAACGCTGGTCCTGAGTTTGAAACCAAAGTGCAAAACAAAATAACTGCTTTAGGACAGCCTTCCCACCAACATTCTTGCACTGATGGACTGATTAGCACATGGAGCATAGGAAGAAACATTCGTCTTTGTACACAATCTCCTATCAAATCCAAACTGGGGCAGTTCATGAAGAAATCAGTCTTTGTACTTCCTTTGCTCAAGAACAATAATCTTGAATTCAAGGAAGAAACATCCAGGGTTATTGAAATGAACTGATTTTTTTTTTTTTTAGATATTGCCATGCCCATTAAGTGTGAGGTACAAGCCATGATGGTATCACACATATCAAAACGTCATTGTGCAAATGGCACAAATTATATTGTTATGACTGATGCAAGTCACATAATTTCCATAATGTGTGACACATTTGATTTCACTTGCCCCCACCCTTGGATGCCTAGGGACATGACTAGTGTGAGATTTGTGTCTATTCTTCAGCATAGGCATGATATATCTGATATTTGTCGTGTGGGTTACCTAGTACATGGGATACTAGGGCTGTAAATTTCTTTAGATTGTGTAAAAAACAACAGGCTAGTGTAGCTCAATTCTGCCCCCCCCCATCAGATTCCTATGACATTTGGCCCATTTCATCTTCTCAAAACAGTTTTGCGAACCAAATATTTTCCCACTGAAAAACACAATATTATAACCATCTGTATTTTTTTCCCATGATAGACCATGGGAAATTATTTTCTGAAGTTCGTACTGGATCAGTACAGCAAATCAGAACAGCTTCCCAACTGTCCTACAGCGGGCCATTATTAGAGCTTCAGATCATGTCCCTAGTTAGATCAGGAGTCTCTGTATACTTCCATTGCATGCACATTTTGTAGTTTCACAGTAACATCAGAAAAGGAGCTTCTTTCTTAGAATGCTCTAGTGTGGCAGAATCCTAATGGAACTTTGCCAAGGTTTCATGAGTCTGGATAATAAAGATGACAACAATTTATTGCAGTAGCAAAAAGTTGTTTGGGTTAAGAGTTGCTTCTATCAAGAACAAAGTCACCTGGGAAGATATACAATGGGACAGTAGAATGTTCAGTCTGTGTTGTTTATTTCTGTCTATTGTTGTTCCATCAGGAAAATTCCTGTTCATGGCTTGTTGTCCATCTTTGTTGGGAGGGGACAATCAGCAGTCACAACTTTTCAATGTAAAATATATTTATCTAGGCTTAGGAAAAATAAGGGACGCGGTGGCGCTGCGGGTTAAACCGCTGAGCTGTCGATCGGAAGGTCGGTGGTTCGAAACCGCGCGGCGGGGTGAGCTCCCGTTGCTCGTCCCAGCTCCTGCTCACCTAGCAGTTCGAAAACATGCAAATGTGAGTAGATCAATAGGTACCGCTTCGGCAGGAAGGTAACGGCGTTCCGAGTCGTCATGCTGGCCACATGACCCGGAAGTGTCTATGACAACGCCGGCTCCAAGGCTTAGAAACGGAGATGAGCACCGCCCCCTAGAGTCGGACACGACTGGACTTTACGTCAAGGGAAACCTTTACCTTTACCTAGGAAAAATAATCTGCAATTGCATATTCTTCCATGCTTCCTCTTATTTGCTCACCCTCTAGAAATCATACCTTTGAATTTCAGTAGTGGCAAACTCCAAGAAATTCAGATGCAATCTCTCTCTCTCTCTCTCTCTCTGAAAAAATGTGGTGAACATTTTTTTAACCCTCTTCCATTTTTTTTCTCAGAAAAAGAAACGTGTTCCATATCATTCTAACATTACTACCTTACAGTCACTGTGGAGGAAGAGGAAGAGGAGGAGGAGGAGGAGGAGGAGGAGGAGGAGGAGGAGGAAACTGAAGTGCTGAAACATTGCCCAACTTTTAGCTCAACTTGGAAAAAGAATGTTTCCTACAAAACGTCAGAAGGAGCAGCTCCCTACCTGTGGCACTGATAAGCGAAGGTCAATAAATATATTTTAATTCGTTGATGGTTGTGTTCTGTCATGTTGGGCCTGTGAAAATATTGGATATGAAATATGCGTTCTTCCTCTCAAGACCCATAACAAAATGCTTTGGAAATTCCTTGCCTGGTTTCCCAATGGAGGAATTTCAAAATTGCCTTCTTTGTTTCTTTGTTCTTTTCAGGTAATACTATGGGAACTAGAGATGTGGGGAAACTTCTTGACAAAGCGCCCAACTTCTATCAAAATACTTGAGATTCTTCATACTTTTCAAAAGCCCAGTAGGTGACTTCATCTTCATTTTAGGTTCACGGTGCAGTTCAGTTTATTTGACTGATTTGTATCAACTGGAGGTCATTGCAAAGGCCACTGTACTCAAACCTGTTCATTCAGTTTCCTTCAGAACTGAGCTGATGACATATATTAATATTTTACCCAAAACTCTGTCTTCATGGAATCTTTCAGCCACTTTAGAGATCATATGCTCTGGAATGATGATGTGGCTAACAACCCAAAAACCTCACTTTGCTACTGTTCATCCTGCTCAAAGCTTGCTGTGAGAATTAAGGTGTCTCCAGGAATACATTTTTGATACATTTTTGATTGCAGTGATATCTTCCAGCCAGAGATGCTTGTTTAAACTTTAAAATGTTGTGTATTGTTCAGAAACTGGCTTCCTGTTTAGTTTAAAGTTTAACCTGAAAGGCTGGCTCCCTCACAGGGATACTAGGAGACTAAACAGCAATAAATGTTGCGTGCTATTGGTTTGGTAGAGTCTGAAGAAAGCCTGCCATGAATGCAGAAAACCAAACTGGTATTCCTGCTCAATTTCTTAGGCTCTGCAGTGCATAGAAAACTATGGTGTAGGTATTCCTAATTGGAAACTTGATCATATATTGCATAAGTCAGGTATGTTAAATCAGTATTGCTTGCAGGATCTTTGAGCATGAACTGGTTCGCATTTACAACCAGCGCAGTGTCCTGTGGTCACATGATCAACATTTTCAACCTTCCCTGCCAGCTTCTGGCAAGCAAAGTCAATGGGGAACCATGTGATTCACTTACTGACCGTGCAGTTCACTTAACATCCGCAATTAACACCACTTAACACTGCTGCAAAAAAGATTGTAAAATTGGGTCAGGTTTGCTTAATGACTGCTTCACTTAGCAACCAAAATTCCAGTTCCAGTTGTGGTTGTTAAGTGAGGACTACCTGTATAGGGGCTATCTGGGAGAATGAAGTGCAAGGAGATTTACCTGGACTAGCTTTCCAAAAGCCATCCTTGTTCTCAATTCTACTGTTCCTTAAATGGTGCATGAACCAAGTGGGAGTTGTTATACATGCAGGATTATTTCAGTCTTGTGGCATCAAATATGAACACACATAAGGAACCAGATGGAGCCTCCATGATACAGTCATTCCCACCATCTTGACTTTTTTTTTTTTACCCTGCAGAAAACCCTGATTGATTTTCTAGCCTCCACTCCCCCCCGCACCCCGCAAATGGTATCCTTTCTTTCAGGTCATTTTAAAAAATTATGTATGAGCTCTACCTGCAATCCTGCATGATGAATGAATAAGTGGTATCTTTATATCAAAGACCTGTGCTTGAAATGTATGGGCAAAAAGCCATCCATATGATGTTATGTAATTTCATTATAAAGATCATTGCATATCGTGTCTCTGGAGAGGGAAGAGAAAATGAAAGATACTGCCTGAGTCTTGAGAACAATTGTGATGACAGGAAAATAGATTATTAAAGGACAGAGGAATTTTTATAGCAAAAGCCAAAGTATGAAAATAAACAAAATAATTAATCATGCATTCTATTCATTCATATATAAAATGTGCCATTGGAAACTCTGGAAAATTCTTCATTCTCTCCATACTTTTGCACCTCTAGTAAATTTATCTTACAAGATATGCTGCAGTTCTTTTTATTTTCCATCAAAAAGGAAAATCTTCTCATGTGAGCAGTGTCAGAAGAAAATGTATGGATGTCAAAATCCTGTTGAACATACGGAATGTGAGCCAAGTGGCATAAAATGGTGTGTTGTGTTGTATTGTGTTATGATTTTATGGTGATGGGGAGCTTCTCCCCTTAGCAAGTGTTCAGTTAATCTCTCAGCCTAATGGGATAGGTAAACAAAGCATCAGTAACTTTGTTTTAGGCACAGCTTTCTGCCATAGGGTCAAACTTCCCCAAAACCCAGACCAAGAAATATGACCAAGTAATGAGAGAGAAAAAGAGGGAGCTTAGCTACCTACTAGTTTCCTGAAACAAGTGGCAAATTAGGATGCACTTTAAAATGAAATAAAGTAAAACGTAGCTCTACATCAACTGCTTTGTCATCAGATATGGGGATTGGACCCAGCACTCATCCGTGCTCAGAGAGAATTTGAACCTTCTACATTTATCCTATGTTTGACAGTATCTATATGTCTCTTTAATTAATGAATCATCAAGGGATATTGAGAAGTTAGGACCATGTTTCACAAAAGGGACAATGCTTTTTCTTGGTCTCTGTTTGATATAGTGCTTTAGTAAGATTTTGAAATGAGAACTCTGTTCTGGATAATGTAAGAGCTTAATGCCAGCTCTGCAGCAGTTTTTAGAAAATAAAATATTGTTCTAGATAGGAAGTGACTTCACCTGGAGGAATGAATCAGATTTTGACAATAATATATTGTGTCCTTTCACTCCACTGAACCATCACCCAACCCTCAGACCTCACTGTTCCTTCTCATACTTCATGGTCAGCATATCTATTGGGTCATAACCACTCACTGTGCCCTGGAGGACTTACATCAGAGAGGGTTCAGTTCAGCCTGGAAAGCAACTCTGCTCCAAGGCATGCTTGCTCACATTTACTCCACACATGTCTCAGCTGCTCAGTGATTGTGGAAGCCAGCAATGATTTCTATGATTTTCAAAACCTAATGGGTGCACCAAAGTCTTGACTCTTCATGGGTAGGGTCCAGTGAATTGACTGGGGCAGCATCTCACCTTGTTAGCTGAGACTACATTTGGCCTGACTCTAATGAAATGGTTATGGTGGCTCTCTAGCACGACTTCAATCTTCTGTGGGCTACATGCCCATCCTGGGCCTATCTTAATAGATTGCCACATTGTATGTCTCAGGTGGCTATCAGTCTCAGCTGGACCCAAAAGTGATATGACCACAGCAAAGGGTGTATGTTCCTCCAAATCATAACTCAACTGTTCTGATGCAAAAATGAGGGTTAGCAGGTGACCACTGGACTATGTTGTGCCAAAGAGTACCTAGAACACCATGGAGGTGATAACCTCCCAAGACTTCCCATGTCTAGCCTCTAGGATATGAAGACTGAAGTCCACCCAATACTAGAAAATGAGAGCACTCCAAAACCAGCCCCAGGACCAAGTCCAGGAGCTTCAGAAGTGACCCTACTGAGAAGTAGAGTGGCTGATATACCAGCAGGACTCCCATCTTGTTCCTACAGCCCAGCATAACATGCAGGCACTCACAAACCATCACCTCTAAAGTAGGTCCCTGATCAGATACGAAGGGTCTTTAAGATGAACACCATTACCCCCACCCAGCCTTGACACATAAGTAGGTGAATCACCCCAAAACAAGACACAGTCAAAAGCTGGTGGTAAGACTTGTTTCTAGTCTCAGCATCTTGTGTGAAATAGGACTCCATTTCAAGGCATAGTATTCTTCATTAATTAGGCACATCATGTTTCCTTAACCCAACAATTGAATTTGGTTCATCAGGGTTTAACATTTAACAGGGTGTGGATTTAGGGTTTAGAGTTTAACAAGCCACTGTGGATGTTACTGAAGTTGTAAACAGTTCACACAATTTGCTATGGATATAAATGGACGAGTCTCAAAAACAAACAACAGACGGAGAAAACAAATGAATTATCTGGAATACAGCATGCATTTTTGAGCACAAGGATGGAGGCAGAAATTTACCGAAGATCCATTTTGTTTAATGCATTTTCGGTGTGCATGGGTTGAATCCATGATGGATGGTGTTGTTTTCATTTCCAGAGCTTTTCATGAAGAGCTGCTTTGTATATATTATTTGCACATCTGACAAACTGAGCATAGGAGGAAGGTTCGTAACATTAACCTCCCCAATTTTTCCTGTTGGAGTTGGGTACGGCTAGGAACTAATCCACACCCACACAAAGCTGGAGTGCTAATCGAAGTGAAATTTGTTGTGGTTACTGAGGATTATGATAAAGAACTGGTGCAGTTTATGTGTGCATACAATGTCTTGTTCCTATTCTCAATGAATGCAAATGTGAATATCTAGGTATAAGCTTAATTTAACATGCATATCAAGCCACTGTTGAAAAGTCCTTAAAGTTTCTTAACTTTCCAATGCACACAGCTCTCACTTCTTCCCTTCTGACATAGTTGATCTAATTGCAGGCTTTGGAATGCTAATTTCCTCCTTATTTAACTCTGGTTTGACTTCCAAAGGGGAAACTCCTTGTACTACCCAAAGAGGTGGCCAGAAATCAGGAGTCTAGTAGCATCTAAAGGCATAATGTTTTGTGAACTGTAGCCGTAATGTTATTAATCTGAAAAGGTGCTACCAGATTCCTTCAAATTTTGGGGTACTGGACACTATCATGGGTCTCCTACAGTATCCAGTGGGGAGGGGAAGGGGAAGGAAGAGAGAGAGCTCACTTTTCTTCTAGCCCAAACATCTTTGCCACTATTTGAACCACAATATTTCTTTTCTAAGGGCACTCAGTTTAGCACAGTCTTGTTATGTGGTTTTCATTTCTGCCCTGGTTCTGATTTGGTTCCTTTTCAGATCATCTCACCCTTCAGCTGTTTCTTCTGGAATCCTCTTCAATCTGCTGTAGATGTCCCTCACTCTGCAGCCATGGATCCTTTAGGTCCTCCTCCTATTGGGTCACCACTCCTTCTCAGAACTCTGATTCTCCAGTCACTCTTATCACCAACAGCATCTGCTAAAGACATTGAAAGGCCACCCCGTTCCCCTTGCCTATCTACCCTGGCTCTTACATACTTTGTCTCCAAAACACATAGACGCCAGACTGCAGGTGCTTCAAGAGTTCAGATTTCTTCTAACCAGCTACATGCTCCTTAAGACTTGCATCCGCCTACATGCCTTGAGCCCTATGCCAGACCACAAAGAAGTGGTGGTGATGGAAACCTTTAAGCTGGAAATTTACAAAGCCAAGGACAACGGTTTTTTGTACCATGGCAGCTCATTCTGTGATTGCACAATCCATGATACAATGCCACTGGATTTCCTGCCTCCTTTCCAGGCTCTCCTTATTGGCTTATCCTTCCTTCCTTCCTTCCTTCCTTCCTTCCTTCCTTCCTTCCTTCCTTCCTTCCTTCCTTCCTTCCTTCCTTCCTTCCAGAGCTCAAAGAGGCATATGTGGTACACCCTGCACCCCCATCACAAAAACCTTAGGGGATAGGGTAGGCTGACCAGTAGGGTTTGGCTCAAGGCCACTCAAAGGACATCCAAGCCTTAGAATTGACTTGAATGTAGGTATGCTTCTAAGTCAATGACTTGACCATTATTCACCTGGGCTCTGAGACTGCCTTTTGTAACGCATATTGGACACACTCAACAATTTCCTTAACTTTCTCTGATGCGAAAGAAGAAAGAAGTTATGTCACCTGTCAACGGCCTTGAACTGTAAGAAGCACTGATTCAGGACAACAAAATGTCAGTGTTGCTCACTAAAATCTTGGGCTAGAGTCTCACAGCAGAGAAAGACCTGTCACAGAGCGCATCTGCAATTTTTTTAAGCAGATTGGTTACCATGGGAGGGAGGTGTCAATGCGCCTATTCACAAAGGAGCTGACATTATGTGTGAACCTGGGCACTGTATTTCTTCAGCTCAAACCAACTTTACCACACTATGTGAATCAAGTCAGTTACTCTTTGTACACAATGCACAGTGTGGTGTGGTGGAAACTGCAGATTCCCCAACATCCAAACAAGGGATGGCTGCATTCAAAACAGATGGACTGTCAAGCACCATGTCGCTGGCAAACCCAAGAAGCAAGAACCACATGGATTTCAGAAAGAGGATTTTAATGCTACTCAGTTGGGGTCCACAGGGCGTGGTAAAAAAGTCAAGATGGCAGTTGTGACAACACAAAGCTCTGTCTCTTTTCTATATATGTCACGTATGCATACAAATCAGGTGGAGCTTCCATCACACTGTCCTTCATAGGTGGACCTACTGTAGATAAAATCAATTAAGGTGGGGTATCTTTAAAATATGAGGATCTACAGCACCTACTGGACAACACGCCTAAAAGAGATGTTATTTTCATCACAGGAGACTAGAATGCTAAGGTGGGCAGTCAGATGACACCTGGAATTACAGGTAAGCATGGCCTGGGAGAACAAAACGAAGCAGGATATAGGCTGATAGAATTTTGCCAAGACAACTCACTCTGCATAACAAACACTCTCTTCCAACAACCTAAGACATGGCTTTATACATGGACTTCCCCAGATGGACAACACCGACATCAGATTGACTACATCCTTTGCAGCCAAAGGTGGTGGACATCTATACAGTCGGTAAAAACAAGACCTGGAGCTGACTGTAGTTCTGATCATGAACTTCTTCTTGCACAATTTAGGATCAGACTAAAGAGATTAGGGAAGACCCACAGATCAGCTAGATATGAGCTCACTAATATTCCTAAGGAATATGCAGTGGAGGTGAAGAACAGATTTAAGGGACTGGACTTAGTAGATAGGGTCCCGGAAGGACTATGGACTGAAGTTCGCAACATTGTTCAGGAGGCGGCAACAAAATACATCCCAAAGAAAGAGAAAACCAAGAGGGCAAAATGGCTGTCTGCTGAGTCACTAGAAGTAGCCCAAGAAAGAAGGAAAGCAAAAGGCAACAGTGATAGGGGGAGATATGCCCAATTAAATGCAAAATTCCAGAGGCTAACCAGAAGAGGTAAGGAATTATTTTTAAACAAGCAATGCGCAGAAGTGGAAGAAGGCAATAGAATAGGAAGGACAAGAGACCTCTTCCAGAAAATTAGAAACATCGGAGGTAAATTCCAGGCAAAGATGGGCATGGTCAAAAACAAAGATGGCAAGGACCTAACAGAAGAAGAAGAGATCAAGAAAAGGTGGCAAGAATATACGGAAGACCTGTATAGGAAGGATAACAATATCAGGGATAGCTTTGACGGTGTGGTCAGTGAGCTAGAGCCAGACATCCTGAAGAGTGAGGTTGAATGGGCCTTAAGAAGCATTGCTAATAACAAGGCAGCAGGAGACGACGGCATCCCAGCTGAACTGTTCAAAATCTTGCAAGATGATGCTGTCAAGGTAATGCATGCTATATGCCAGCAAATTTGGAAAACACAAGAATGGCCATCAGATTGGAAAAAATCAACTTATATCCCCATACCAAATGTATGCTTTTGTTGTTTATTCATTCAGTCGCTTCCGACTCTTCATGACTTCATGGACCAGCCCACGCCAGAGCTTCCTGTCGGTCGTCAACACCCCCAGCTCCCCCAGGGATGAGTCCATCACCTCTAGAATATCATCCATCCACCTTGCCCTTGGTCGGCCCCTCTTCCTTTTGCCCTCCACTCTCCCCAGCATCAGCATCTTCTCCAGGTGTCCTGTCTTCTCATTATGTGGCCAACGTATTTCAGTTTTGCCTTGAATATCATTCCCTCAAGTGAGCAGTCTGGCTTTATTTCCTGGAGGATGGACTGGTTTGATCTTCTTGCAGTCCAAGGCACTCTCAGAATTTTCCTCCAACACCACAGTTCAAAAGCATCTATCTTCCTTCGCTCAGCCTTCCTTATGGTCCAGCTCTCGCAGCCATATGTTACTACAGGGAACACCATTGCTTTAACTATGCGGACCTTTGTTGTCAGTGTGATGTCTCTGCTCTTAACTATTTTATCGAGATTTGTCATTGCTCTTCTCCCAAGGATGAAGCATCTTCCGATTTCCTGACTGCAGTCAGCATCTGCAGTAATCTTTGCACCTAGGAATACAAAGTCTTTCACTGCTTCTACATTTTCTCCCTCTATTTGCCAGTTATCAATCAAGCTGGTTGCCATAATCTTGGTTTTTTTGAGGTTTAGCTGCAAGCCAGCTTTTGCACTTTCTTCTTTCACCTTCATCATAAGGCTCCTCAGTTCCTCTTCACTTTCAGCCATCAAAGTGGTATCATCGGCATATCTGAGATTGTTAATGTTTCTTCCAGAGATTTGAACTCCAGCCTTGGATTCCTCAAGCCCAGCTTGTCGCATGATGTGTTCTGCATACAAGTTGAATAGGTAGGGTGAGAGTATACAGCCCTGCCATACTCCTTTCCCAATCTTAAACCAGCCCGTTGTTCCATGGCCTGTTCTTACTGTTGCTACTTGGTCATTATACAGATTCTTCAGGAGGCAGACAAGATGACTTGGTATCCCCATACCACTAAGAACTTGCCACAATTTGTTCTGGTCCACACAGTCAAAGGCTTTAGAATAGTCAATAAAACAGAAATAGATGTTTTTCTGAAACTCCCTGGCTGTTTCCATTATCCAGCGGATATTGGCAATCTGGTCCCTAGTTCCTCTGCCTTTTCTAAACCCAGCTTGTGTATCTGGCAATTCTCGCTCCATGAATTGCTGAAGTCTGCCTTGCAGGATCTTGAGCATTACCTTACTGGCATGTGAGATGAGTGCCACTGTTCGATAGTTTGAATATTCTTTAGTGTTCCCCTTTTTTGCTATGGGGGTATAAATTGATTTTTTCCAATCTGATGGCCATTCTTGTGTTTTCCAAATTTGCTGGCATATAGCATGCATTACCTTGACAGCATCATCTTGCAAGATTTTGAACAGTTCAGCTGGGATGCCATCGTCTCCTGCTGCCTTGTTATTAGCAATGCTTCTTAAGGCCCATAAATATAAGGTCTCTCTGCTATGCAAATGTTCACCTATGCACTCACGTGTGGCTCCCTTCCTTGGACCTTCTCCAATCTGGCCATCCAGCATCTGGTTGCTTTGATTGCCGGAACTTTATCCTATGACATTTCAAGGAATGTTGGTAAAAGAAATTCTGGGAGAAATGTGCTTTTCACTGAAAGTGGCTGCCAAGAGTTTGAGACATGGACTTCATCAAACACCTTTCCAGGTCACATGCAGCCCACACTTGTTAAATTCCTGGTTTAAGTTATGATTTATTTAGCCATGGTTGATTGAAATAACTTGAAGACCAGGTGGCCACTGTGGCCAAGAGGGCATTTGTGCAGGTTCACCTTGTGTACCAGTTGTGCCCATTCCTGGATCAGGAGGATCTTCAAACAGTCACTCCTGCCTTGGTTACCTCACTTGGTACCTCTCAGTTGGATTAGTATAATGTATTCTACACAGGGCTGTCTTTGAAGACCACTCAGAAGCTATAGCTGGTCCAGAACGCAGTGGCGTGGGCAGTAAGTGGTGTGTTGTGTTATGTTCATGTGTCCCACTGCTTCATGAGTTGCACTGGTTGCCAGTTGTCTTCTAAGTGCAATTCAAGGGGCACAGGGCCAGGTTATCTGTGGGACTACCCCTCCCTGAGGGCATCTACCTTTCCCACTAGGTCAGATATGGCAGGTGGATTCCTGGTCCCTTCCCATAAACACTATCATCTGATGGGATGCCAGAGGCACACCTTTTCTATAGCTTTCCCAGCCCTGTGGAATAGACTCCTACCTGAGAGCCGAGGGGCCCCTACACTATTAGCCTTCTGGAAGGCTGTGAAGACCTGGCTCTTCCCCCAAGCATTGGGCTAGGATGAGGTTGAGTCAGGAGCTTAATAGTTAGGTTGGTCTGGTGTCTGGTGGGAAGATTTGTTCTGTTTTTATTCAGGAAGGAATATCTTTGGGTCCCATAAAGAGCCTCTGTGATGATAGAACATATCATCTGTGAATTAGGCAAGTCTCCCATGGGAGCTATTTTGTGAGTGAATTCATAACATGCTCTCAAAATTCCAAAGATGCCCACTGCTTAACAGACTATATAGGCACTGAGGAAGGTCTCTGCATGTCCATCGTTTAGTATTTGGAGAGAAGCCATGATTAAAATATATCTAATATAGATGGAGTGAGAAATAGTTATTAGAATGTTGGACTCAGAGTAGAGGGATCCATGTTCAAATCCATAGTCAGCCATGGAACCCACCTTTTTTGGTCCTAAGTGCCAGGGGCTCCATTAGTGGCTTGAAGATTCCAGCCTCATGGGGTGGATTTACTTAAATGGAGTAACAGGAACATAGAGAATGTAAACAAGTGTCTGTCACCAATGGACACTGAGAGCTAAGATGAAATCCAGGGTTCCTTTTCTGATAGGGTGGCACTTCAAGGGAGCATGAAGGATTTGAACTTTGACAGGGTCTAAATGCTGAATTACCCTTCTTGTTTGCTCAGTAATTGCCAACTATTTTACATGGCTCCAGTTTCTGAGAATACAATGGGAACACTGCTTTCTAGCTGTGTTTGCCCTTGTTCTCTGTGAGCTCAGTGGTTTGTGAGTATTTCTGGAAGCCATTTTCAAGGAGCATAGTAAAAAAAAATGAGTTGGTGTTTCCCTCATACAAAATTTCCCTCCTTCAGAGCTGATGGAAAATACAGTTTGGACTCTTCCTTTGGCCAGGATACCACTGGCCACTAGATTTGCTTCCTGCCTCCTAGTATGAAAATGTCAGCAGAGGTGAGATCATCTTGGGTCCAGTTATTAACCAAAGAAGGAACTACAGAGAACTTGCTTAACTCTCCAGCATTCATGTTTAGATCCCAGCTCTGAACAATCATATTTCAGATTCATCGCTCAGCCACCAGTACATGGATTATATGTGTTGTTGTAATCTAGCAAATAAACTCTTCCATTCTAAAGGGGAAGACCCAATGTTTATTTCCTTCAGAAGTCAAATAATCCACTATTCGGAGCAGTACTATCAAGTTCAGTTTGGTAACAGCTAACATAGCAGGCAACTTTCTGATCAAACAAGTATGAGCAAGGTCAAGTGTAACTCACACTGGGGAGCCCATTAAACCAGAATGTTAAGTCTGGTGCTTTAATGGCCATCTTCAATTCTGGCAGCTAGTCTCTTGCAATTTGCTGTCACTCTCATTAAATGTAAAATGAGGGAACAAGCAAAGACAAAGCCTATCTCTCTCACACACATATACACAGACCCAGTAACAAATCTGGGATGGGCAGTCAGAGCAATTAGCAACTAGCAATTCTTCTGTAGCTTGCAGCCACCTGAGCACAGCAAATTAAAAAGTGGTCTGGAGGGATTCTTGCTAAACTGAACACTGAAGGATTGTCACATTAGACAACAACCCCAGGTTGTTGCAAAAGCAGCATCTGAGTTTCACTACAGCTGTGACTTCATAAAAGGCTGAGGGCTGGCATGGAGATCCTCCATGAAAGAATAAAAATAAAAAAAGATAGTCAGAGGTTGAGTCTTACCTGCATATTATTGAGAATATTAACCTGGTTTTGGTTTGGAGCAGGATGGAGGATAGAAAACCAGAAATGACAAAGGCCTGCAGGATTAAACTTTAGATTTCTTGATTATCCATGCTGCATTCTAAGCTACTGATCCAAAGCACCAGGATCAAAGAAATGTGCATTGAACTACCTCTTGCTAGTTAGATGTGCAACAATAAACAAGGAAAAGCAGCGATTCCCTCAACCTCGGGCAATCTAGAGCAGTAAAAATGTCTGATGCATTTCCCCCACCCATCTGTTCTCATTCAATTTGATGAAAGAAGTTTATTTTAAAACATTCTTCCCAAAGAGAAGAGAATTCTGGTGAAGTTCTTATGGGCTGTACATGGGGTCCTTTTCTCTTATCTAGTGACATACAGAATGTATATAAAGTGCATAATTCACAGGGAAAAAAACATGAATGCAAGTGGCATCTTTTGTAGAAGTCCGTATATTCCAAAACATTGTTAACTTTAAAAAAAGGAACACATATTGCTACAGAGGTGGGAGAGAATAGATGCATGACTGAATGGCAGGGGAATGGGTAGAGATGAAAAATAGATTGAGTTGTTGGTTCTTCACTCCCAGTTTTTCCATAGAACTGTCCTTGCTGTGAAAAATAGTACTGCTACTGGAAATACCTTCTGTGTTCTCTTGCAATTTAATGGAAGTATTAAAAATCACAGAGGCAATTGCACATGTTCCCCCCTAAATACAAAGTTTGTAGGCATGAATCCTATGTTTTTGCATGCTGTGTGTTCTCTTGCAAAATATGGAGACATGAAAAAAGTTCTGATTCATGTATTAAGTCTGGGACGAACTTTGTTCAGATGCACATTGCACAGGATCTACTGTGGGCTCCATAGCTTTTATCCATCTTTTTGCCCCATTTTATGTGCCCCCATTTCTATGTGTCCTATAAATGGGATGCTGATATGATACTTCAGATTTAACCTTAGGGGAGGGAGCGGTGTAAGATGAATCAACTAAAAGAAACTTACAAGTAATCATTGAGAAGCAATACTTGGAGGGGGGGTTGGGAAATCAAGATACAGGGTGGGGGAATTTGTCAAATATATCTTTTCAACCCAGCCAAAACTTTGTTGATCAAACTTGTAACTGAGTCCCGTTCAAACCATCAAAGTTGACATCCATTCTTTTTCTTCTTCCTTGTAAACAATTTGCTATCTTGGTGCCTTATTAAAATTATTAACTTGATTTCACACTTAGAGAGGGCAGACTATTCATTCTGAAAAACCTCTACCATCCTATTGCACCTGAATGAACTATCTCTGTTTTCAGATACAGCATGGTCGTTACCTGCTGGTGCAAAATCAAAACTGCCATCAAGAGGCAGAAAACGTGCCTTGTGACAGGTCTGAATGTCAGGGCTGTTTTTGTCTTTGCTTCAAAATGTAAACAAGTCTGATCTTCTTCTAAAGCAAGTGAGAGTTGGTGACTAATAAGGCAGAATTGAAATGTCAGAGTAAACATGTTTCCAATGCTCAGAAAACACACCTGTTGAGCAGGTATCTCTGCCCCATAAGGGGAAAAAAGGGCTATCATGCTGCTTAATATTATGAAGCACATACTACAAGGATCTTTACTTTGAGTCTGTCACTGGAGATATACTGTACATAGATCAATACTGCTTTAACATATCATTTCAAGATTGCTATGCAGGGCATGTTATGGATAACATTAATTGCAACTAATATTGGGAGGTAGTGTACTGCAAGAAGATCAAACCAGTCCATACTCCAGGAAATAAAGCCAGACTGCTTACTTGAGGGAATGATATTAAAGGCAAAACTGAAATACGTTGGCCACATAATGGGAAGACAGGACAGCCTGGAGAAGATGCTGATGCTGGGGAGAGTGGAGGGCAAAAGGAAGAGGGGCCGACCAAGGGCAAGGTGGATGGGTGATCTTCTAGAGGTGACGGACTCATCCCTGGGGGAGCTGGGGGTGTTGATGACTGACAGGAAGCTCTGGCATGGGCTGGTCCATGAAGTCACGAAGAGTTGGAAGCGACTAAATGAATAAACAATGAAGTGTAATCTGTAACTCATATTAGCCTCAACTAGCATGACTTACTTCCATAGATTATGGAACTGAATCCAAATTATGTGGAGGGCACTGGATTTATATAGTAGCTACTGCTTTGTCACAGGAATATAGGAAGCTGTTTCTACTGGGTTCAACCATTTTTCTTCAAGTAAAGAGATCTACCTGGTGTTTGAAGTACAGCTATTAGGTGACTACTAGATGGCAGCAATGGTTTCTGTCTCTCTTTACTCCCATCTAGTGTTGATCCAGATTTCTGCAGCTCAGATCTGGTCACCCAGGTTCTAAGAGGTATTTGTAACATGTAAGAAACAGGCAACAGTTCTACAAAATGGAAAGTCTACTAGATTTCTATTAAACTAGACTGTTTTTACCTCTTTGGTTTATCTGTCCCTCTATTTAACTCCAGTTATGGATCTCTGTACTCTTCTGAGTCACTTGCTGGTAGCTAATTTTCCCCAATCTGTGTCACTCAGTGGTTCCTCCTACTTATAACCCAAATTCTTCCACAAAATTCCACAGATAAGCCAGGTTCACATAACATAAACAGCCAGGCTCTACTTTTTCCTAGTTATATAAGCCAAGTGTCAATATATCCTATCTCCCTTGCGGTCACCCCACCAGAACAATTTTTTAAATAAATGAATAAAGTCTACGGTGGTGAATGGACAGGTTAAAGGGAACTTACTCCCATTTCTTCATATTGTCCACCTTCCTCCAAGTTCTGAAAGAGAGCTCAGGGCCTCTCTAGGAATTTGGATTACCTAGAGGAAAGTAGTTAACTCAGTGGACTTCATGTAACTCAAACAAGACTGGGCCTCTTAACTCCTATTTAACTCCATTTATGGATCTCACAATACACTTAAATCCCTACTCAGTCCCAGTTAAGTAATAGTGCACTTCTGAATGAGTTTTGGGATCTCTGCTTGGTAATACAACTAAGTGTGTAAAACTGGCATTCCTTCCGAGAATCCTATGAATCAATTCTCAACTGGCCATCTTCATGGGCAGAATAACTTACAGGCAGATTTTGACACTGACAGTCTATTTAGAGGAATGACTGCACTTCCCCAGTTATCCAATTTCATTTTTTTTATTCTTCTAAACTGAGTTTATAATTCTGAGTACAGACTAAGGAGATACAAACCAATCAATCTGGGGTTCATTCTCCCTTCTTCTCTGTAATTTCATTTCTCCTCTTTTTATAAACTGCATAAAAACTAATATGTAGTTTTGTCAGTATTTATGTAGTTTCCTCCTGCTATATGCATATTTTGTAAGCAATATCCCCTGACTTAATGTGTGTTTCTACATTTTTACTAATAAGCACATTTCTGTTTGGGTTTCCCTTGCATATTTATTTGGGCATGCTTTGAAAAAAAAATGGATCATAACATTTGGGAAAGCGCAAGCACCAGAAAATTCGATGTACTTAGAATCTCTCCCTTATTGTAAAATGTGTCTGGGTATGAAACAGTAACAGTGGAGCTTAAATAGTTTGAGGCTGGTTGTGTGCACTTCATTTCCAAGGAATGTTGTAGCTCCCAGAAATGTTCAGCCTCCAGGCATTCCTTCCAATGGATCAAATGTGTAACCCTGCCTGTTCTACAGCAGTAGGTCACAATGGTCTCTGCCTTGTATTTTTTCTCTCCCAAGAAGGAGAGAAAACAGGTGGTGGCAGCACAGCCAAGCTATATAAAGGACAGGGAAAATGTACACAAACCAGAAGAGAATGGTGGAAAACTGGCAGCCTCTTTAGTATGGACCAAAGCTCCAGGTGAAAAGCTACAAGACTAATTTGTGCTATCATGGGGTATAAGCCAATAAACATGGCAGCCAGTTTTAATAGTTATGTAGAGGGGAAAAACTTGGTAGAAAGTGTTGGAGGTCCCAGCAAATCAGCATGCCTCATTAGCATGTGGATGAGTTTGCTCTAGCATGCAAATTCTCTATGTGCTTCTGGAGGAAGCTGGTTGTTGCCCCTCCCACATTTCTCACTTCCTCCTTCTTCACCATCCTGGAAGGGAGCATGCGGCTGCAGCTCTTTCCATCTTGGGCCATGCAGTGGGCCTAGAATTCAGGAGGTTCCCCCTTTCTCCATGCAGCCTTCAGCAGCAATGGGGTCTGAGGGTCAATTCAGTTTAGGGAAAGAAAGAATCATTGTTTTTCTTCTGAATGGATGTAACTGGACCAAATAAATCAGTAAGACTCTTTTTACTTACTTTTGAACCTACTTAGTCTAAATGTGTAATTCTTTATGCTTGGGTGGGCTAAGTGTGTAAGATCAATAACCTATATTTCTCTAACGTGCTCATTAATGATATTTAATGATATTTAAGATAATATTCTTCAGCAAAGGATTGTTACCTTGTCGTGGTGCTGGAGCTTGAGCACCTCAGTGATGCCATGAGCTAAACCATGAAGGGCCACCCAAGACGGGAAGGTCATGACAGAGAGGTCAGACTAAATGCGATCCCTGGGGAAGGTAATGGCAACCCACCTCAGTATTCTTGCCGTGAAAACTAAATGGATCAGTACAACCAGAGATATGTCGGTATACCATCGGAAGATGAGACCCCCAGGTCGGAAGATGGTCAAAATGCTACTGGGGAGGAACAGAGGATGAGCTCAACTAGCCCCAGACGTGATGACGCAGCTAGCTCAAAGCCGAAAGGACGGCTAGCGGCCGACGGTGCTGGTGGTGAACGGCGAATCCGATGTTCTAAGGATCAACACACCATCGGAACCTGGAATGTAAGATCTATGAGCCAGGGCAAATTAGATGTGGTTATTGGTGAGATGTCAAGATTAAAGATAGACATTCTGGGCGTCAGTGAACTGAAATGGACTGGAATGGGCCACTTCACATCAAATGACCACCAGATCTACTACTGCGGACAAGAGGACCACAGAAGAAATGGAGTAGCCTTCATAATTAATAGTAAAGTGGCTAAAGCAGTGCTTGGATACAACCCAAAAAACGACAGAATGATCTCAATTCGAATTCAGGGCAAGCCATCTAACATCACAGTGATCCAAATATACGCCCCAACCACAAATGCTGAAGAAGCTGAAGTAGAGCAGTTCTATGAGGATCTGCAGCACCTACTGGACAACACGCCTAAAAGAGATGTTATTTTCATCACAGGAGACTGGAATGCTAAGGTGGGCAGTCAAATGACACCTCGAATTACAGGTAAGTATGGCCTGGGAGAACAAAACGAAGCAGGACACAGGCTGATAGAATTTTGCCAAGAGAATCACTCTGCATAACAAGCAGTCTCTTCCAACAACCTAAGAGACGACTTTATACATGGACTTCACCAGATGGACAACACCGAAATCAGATTGATTACATCCTTTGCAGCCAAAGGTGGCGGACATCTATACAGTCAATAAAAACAAGACCAGGAGCTGACTGTAGTTCAGATCACGAACTTCTTCTTGCACAATTTAGGATCAGACTAAAGAGATTAGGGAAGACCCACAGATCAGCTAGATATGAGCTCACTAATATTCCTAAGGAATATGCAGTGGAGGTGAAGAATAGATTTAAGGGACTGGACTTAGTAGATAGGGTCCCGGAAGAACTCTGGACAGAAGTTGGCAGCATTGTTCAGGAGGCGGCAACAAAATACATCCGAAAGAAAGACAAAACCAAGAAGGCAAAATGGCTGTCTGCTGAGACACTAGAAGTAGCCCAAGAAAGAAGGAAAGCAAAAGGCAACAGTGATAGGGGGAGATATGCCCAATTAAATGCAAAATTCCAGAGGTTAGCCAGAAGAGATAAGGAATTATTTTTAAACAAGCAATGCGCGGAAGTGGAAGAAGACAATAGAATAGGAAGGACAAGAGACCTCTTCCAGAAAATTAGAAACATTGGAGGTAAATTCCAGGCAAAAATGGGTATGATCAAAAACAAAGATGGCAAGGACCTAACAGAAGAAGAAGAGATCAAGAAAAGGTGGCAAGAATATACAGAAGACCTGTATAGGAAGGATAACAATATCGGGGATAGCTTTGACGGTGTGGTCAGTGAGCTAGAGCCAGACATCCTGAAGAGTGAGGTTGAGTGGGCCTTAAGAAGCATTGCTAATAACAAGGCAACAGGAGACGACGGCATCCCAGCTGAACTGTTCAAAATCTTGCAAGATGATGCTGTCAAGGTAATGCATGCTATATGCCAGCAAATTTGGAAAACACAAGAATGGCCATCAGACTGGAAAAAATCAACTTATATCCCCATACCAAAAAAGGGAAACACTAAAGAATGTTCAAACTATCGAACAGTGGCACTCATTTCACATGCCAGTAAGGTAATGCTCAAGATCCTGCAAGGTAGACTTCAGCAGTTCATGGAGCGAGAATTGCCAGATGTACAAGCTGGGTTTAGAAAAGGCAGAGGAACTAGAGACCAAATTGCCAATATCCGCTGGATAATGGAAAAAGCCAGGGAGTTTCAGAAAAACATCTATTTCTGTTTTATTGACTATTCTAAAGCCTTTGACTGTGTGGACCATAACAAATTGTGGCAAGTTCTTAGCGGTATGGGGATACCAAGTCATCTTGTATGCCTCCTGAAGAATCTGTATAACGACCAAGTAGCAACAGTAAGAACAGACCACGGAACAACAGACTGGTTTAAGATTGGGAAAGGAGTACGGCAGGGCTGTATACTCTCACCCTACCTATTCAACTTGTATGCAGAACACATCATGCGACAAGCTGGGCTTGAGGAATCCAAGGCTGGAGTTAAAATCGCTGGAAGAAATATTAACAATCTCAGATATGCAGATGATACCACTTTGATGGCTGAAAGTGAAGAGGAACTGAGGAGCCTTATGATGAAGGTGAAAGAAGAAAGTGCAAAAGCTGGCTTGCAGCTAAACCTCAAAAAAACCAAGATTATGGCAACCAGCTTGATTGATAACTGGCAAATAGAGGGAGAAAATGTAGAAGCAGTGAAAGACTTTGTATTCCTAGGTGCAAAGATTACTGCAGATGCTGACTGCAGTTAGGAAATCAGAAGACGCTTAATCCTTGGAAGAAGAGCAATGACAAATCTCGATAAAATAGTTAAGAGCAGGGACATCACACTGACAACAAAGGCCCGCATAGTAAAAGCAATGGTGTTCCCTGTAGTAACATATGGCTGCGAGAGCTGGACCATAAGGAAGGCTGAGCGAAGGAAGATCAATGCTTTTGAACTGTGGTGTTGGAGGAAAATTCTGAGAGTGCCTTGGACTGCAAGAAGATCCAACCAGTCCATCCTCCAGGAAATAAAGCCAGACTGCTCACTTGAGGGAATGATATTAAAGGCAAAACTGAAATACTTTGGCCACATAATGAGAAGACAGGACACCCTGGAGAAGATGCTGATGCTAGGGAGAGTGGAAGGCAAAAGGAAGAGGGGCCGACCAAGGGCAAGATGGATGGATGATATTCTAGAGGTGACGGACTCATCCCTGGGGGAGCTGGGGGTGTTGACGACTGACAGGAAGCTCTGGCGTGGGCTGGTCCATGAAGTCACGAAGAGTCGGAAGCGACTAAACGAATAAACAACAACAAGATAATATTCTTTTCCTGTGTGCAGCTTCTCTGCTGTGTCAAGCTCTGCTCCATTCAGTGCTCCCAGCTGTCCACTAATGGCTTCAGAAAGACAGCTGTGATCTCTGACCATGATCTCTGACCAGTTATAAACACTCTCTGAGCTGAGGTTGTTCAACCAGTTGCAGATCCACCAGACTGCCTTACCCTCTAGTTCCCATTGATCTATCTTATTCACAAGGATATAAATGAGAGACCTTGCCAAATGCTTTATTGAAAAGAAGTGACACTTTGTCCACCACATTCCCATGTCTGCAAAACTAGTCTTTCTGTCATGAAAAGAGACAAGGTTAGTCCAAGATGACTTGTTCTTGATTATCCCTCACTGGGTCCTGATAATGCCAACATTTTCTTCTTAGCACTTGCAGAAATGCTGCTTGACAATCTATTGTGGTTTCTTGCCCAAGATAGAGTATATGAGAAAAGAGAAACAGCATCACAATACATTTGAGATGTAATGCATTTAACAAGCAACCCTGCTTAAGAACTTGGTGTGTACTTTGCAGAGGAGGTCCTCAACATTTGTGAAGCCGAGCAAGGATTTTGAGGTCTTTGGGCCCACTCAATTATAGTCAACGAACTATTTCTCTCCATGAATGCTATTAATAATTATATGTACTGTATATGTATATTATATACATATAAGGTGTGTGTGTGTGTGTGTGTACTCTATGTATGTGTGTGTGTGTATTCACCAATATTTATAATGATTATATTATTTCATCTATTCACCAATATGTATAATAATTATATGTATACTGTATGTATATTAATACTTGTTTGTGTGTGTGTATACTGTATGCATGCCAGTTTGGTCTAGTGGTTAAGCACCAGGCTAGAAACTGGGAGACTGTGAGTTCTAGTCCCACCTTAGGCCTCAAGGCGGCTGAGTGACCTTGGGCCAGTCCCTCTCTCTCAGCCCAAGAGCCAATCAGGCATTGCACAAGAGTTCTAGTCCCGCCTTAGGCATGAAAGCCAGCTGGGTGACCTTGGGCCAGTCCCTCTCTCTCAGCCCAAGAGCCAATCAGGCATTGCACGAGAGTTCTAGTCCCTCCTTAGGCATGAAAGCCTGCTGGGTGACCTTGGGCCAGTCCCTCTCTCTCAGCCCAAGAGCCAATCAGGTGTGGTATGAGAGTTCTAGTCCCGCCTTAGGCATGAAAGCCTGCTGGGTGACCTTGGGCCAGTCCCTCTCTCTCAGCCCAAGAGCCAATCAGGTGTGGTATGAGAGTTCTAGTCCCGCCTTAGGCATGAAAGCCTGCTGGGTGACCTTGGGCCAGTCCCTCTCTCTCAGCCCAAGAGCCAATCAGGTGTGGTATGAGAGTTCTAGTCCCACCTTAGGCATGAAAGCCGGCTGGGTGACCTTGGGCCAGTCCCTCTCTCTCAGCCCAAGAGCCAATCAGGTGTGGTATGAGAGTTCTAGTCCCGCCTTAGGCATGAAAGCCAGCTGGGTGACCTTGGGACAGTCACTCTCTCTCAGTCCAACCCACCTCACTGGGTTGTTGTGGGGAAAATAGGAGGAGGAAGGAGTAGTAGGTATGTTCATCGCCTTGAGTTATTTATAAAAACAATAAAGGCAGGATATAGATATAGGTATAGACATAGACATAGACATAGATATAGATATGACAGCCTCGTGTGGCATAGAGTGGTAGGCAGCAGTATTGCAACCGAAACTCTCCCCACAACCAGAGTTCAATCCCAGCAGAAGCTGGATTCTTGGGTAGCCGGCTCAGGCCGACTCAGCCTTCCATCCTTCCGAGGTCGGTAAAAGGAGCACCCAGCTTGCTTGCTGGGGAAGGTGAGGACTGGGGAAGGCAATGGCAAACCACCCCGCTGTAGTCTGCCAAGAAAACATTGCGAAAGCGGCATCCCCCCAAAGGGTCAGACATGACTCGGTGCTTGCACAGGGGACCTTTCACCTTTCACATATAGTATGTGTATGTGTGTATATATAAAGTGAGGGAAAGAGAGAGGGAAGATAGGCAGGGTGACATTGCAAATGGTGATGGCTCCGATTTTGAATTGCATACTGTTGCCATGATCTCTGCTTCCATCTGTTTACCAGTTTCTGTAACAGAAGCTAGAAACAGAGGCTTTAGGGAAGACTTTCCAAATTCTTGATCTTTAGTATGGCAATTTAGAAAATGTAAATATTTCCAATTTTGGCGAGCAGTTTGATGATAATACTTGGTGGCCAGTTTTCATTTTTTTCCTTATTTGTCCATTTGAGTTTTGAACAAAGGCGATCTTCCTTCCTTTCCCTCGCTCTCTCTCTCTCCTCCCCTTCCTTCCTTCCTTCCTTCCTTCCTTCCTTCCTTCCTTCCTTCCTTCCTTCCTTCCTTCCTTCCTTCCCTCCTTCCCTCCTTCCCCCTCTCCCTTTCCCTCTCCCTCTTTCCCCCTCTTTCTCTCTTTCATTTAATTCTAACTCCATTCTTCCAAAATCTGGGGAAATGATTAAAGCTGCAATGATATTGATTTTAATCTTGCTCTGATTTCACTTGTTTGGGGTGTGTGTTTAATTCAATTTGCTGTAGCTTTCATGCTGTCCTAATTGTAAGCAGCTCTGACAGGTTTTTTGTACTGTTTCTACCCTTTTGTCATTTATGCTCTGAATTGTAAGCTGCTTTGAGTATTGTCTCCAGAGAAAGGCAAGTCGTATATTTAATAAATAAATAACAAAATATGAGAAGCAGTGGCATCCATAGCAGGGATCAAAAAAGTCAAGATGGTGGCTGGCTCTACATGATCAGAGCCTTTTTTCTAAAAGAGTTACATGGCTCAAATTTAGGTACATAGACAATTTCTAGATAATTAATTGAAATAAATACAAGAAGTCAAAAATACTAATAAATCTAAATGCTTAAAACCAATTGGCTAAATTATCAAAGTGCTTTATGAATAAGATACTAAATTACTGAACTACTAAATGGATATGTCTGTGTATGTGTGAGTGTGTACACTTACATACACATATATTTACAGATAGACACACACATACTGTATATACGAATAAATAAAATTGTATCATATTCGGTGACCAGCCAGATGTAACAGAAAGCCCTAAAACCAAAATAGCTGTAAAGCAAAAGAACATTTTCTGTATTTATAAGATCCTAATATTAGGAGAGTATTTTCCTATGTAAAGCAATGGCAGCTGAAAAAAATTCTGTGAGTCTCCTGAAGATGTTAAGGTTCCAGTCCAGCAGTAAAAAACAAATGAAATTATTCTCAAAACAGGGGAACCGAACCTTCAGAGTTGACATGACCTTATAACTCACTTTCAGAGAGGCCATATTAATAAAAGAAAAGAAGGAAGGATTGCTGGGCAGTAGATTTTGAAAGCATTTTGAAAGCATTTGATTCTAATATTTTAAGAGTATTTTCTCGTAAAATATTAGAAGAGCTGAGATGGAATGTTTTCAAAGTACCTAGTCGTTTTTGAAACGACTTCATTTAGGCTACATTTACCCTTTTAAAAAGTTATTCTGCTTAACTGGCAGTGAAATTAGTATATAGAAGGAGGTTATGACTCTGCATCTAACTGGCTAAATTATGGCCAAGCTGAACTTGTTTAGGATTATTTTATCTCCCTCTCCTATTGTCATTTTTTGGCAATGTTACCTCCATTCTTTCTCACTTGGGCCTGGAAACATTTATTTCCTGCCTTATCACCACAGCATTGTCTTCATCTCATATCTACTCCATGAGTGTGGTCGATTTCAGTAATGCTGCTGGTTCTCAGGAAGGAGGGAGCACATTCCAAGGAAGAGGACAAGATAAGGGGAGACACAGTCCAGGAAGTAAATGTGGGAAAGCTAAGAGGTTCAGAATAGCCCTCCCTAGAGCCTTCCAGGTTATTTCCCCTTAGGTTAGGTAGAGTAGCTTTAGTCTGGCGAGATTCTGTCTATACAGTGTGAGCAAATAAAGAGCTGAAGTCTGGCTGAACTGATTCTCTGAAATTTGTGGGCTGGGCCTGACAGTGAGTGTAATAAACTTTAGTTGCCTTAGTTCTATTGGAGTTACAGTAGCATTTTCCCTTTAGGACTCTTCCTCATGTCAATATTAAAGTGCTAATTGCCAACATTCACTGGATCATGGAGAAAACAAGAGAGTTCCAGAAAAACATCTACTTCTGCTTCATTGACTACACTAAAGCCTTTGACTGTGTGGATCACAACAAACCATGGCAAATTCTTAAAGAGATGGGAGTACCAATCTCTTGCTACCACCAGGAGACAGGTAAGACCACCTCACCTGTCTCCTGAGAAACCTGTATGCGGGTCAGGAAGCAACAGTTAGAACTGGACATGGAACAACTGATTGGTTCAAAATTGAGAAAGGAGTACGACAAGGCTGTATTTTGCCACCCTGCTTATTTAACTTATATGCAGAGTGCATCGTGAGAAATGCCGGGCTGGATGAATCACAAACTGGAATTAAGATTGCCGGGAGAATTATCAACAACCTCAGATATGCGGACGATACCACCTAATGGCAGAAAGTGAAGGGGAACTAAAGAGCCTCTTGATGAGGCTGGAAGAGGAGAGTGCAATAGCTGGCTTGAAACTCAACATTAAAAAAACTAAGATCATGGCATCTGGTCCCATCACTTCCTGGCAAATAGAAGGGGAAGAAATGGAAGCAGTGACAGATTTTATTTTCTTGGGCTCCAAGATCACCGCAGACGGTGACTGTAGCCATGAAATTAAAAGACGCTTGCTCCTTGGAGGAAAGCTATGGCAAACCTAGACAGCCTATTAAAAAGCAGAGACATCACCTTGCCGACAAGGGTCCATATAATCAAAGCTATTAGTAATGTATGGCTGTGAGAGTTGGACCATAAGGAAGGCTGAGTGCCAAAGAATTGATGCTTTCGAATTGTGGTGCTGAAGAAGAATCTTAAGAGTCCCTTGGACTGCAAGGAGGTCAGATCAGTCAATCCTACAGGAAATCAACCCTGACCGTTCACTGGAAGGACAGATACTGAAGCTGAAGCTCAAATACTTTGGCCACCTAATGCGAAGAGAGGACTCACTGGAAAAGACCCTGATGCTGGGAAAGACCGAAGGCAAAAGGAGAAGGGGATGGCAGAGGATGAGATGGTTAGATAGCATCACCGATGCAAAAAAAGAGTAATAAAATTGGGTCAGATTCACTTAATGACTGCTTTGCTTAGCAACCATAATTCTGGTCCCAATTGTGATCGTTAAGTGAGGACTACCTGTACTACTGAAGCAGTTAGCCAAGCATAGCTCATAGCTCCGCAAGTACTGGGACCCTCTATATTTGAGAGACTGCCTCTCCCCAGTTGCGTCTCCCTGTCCAATCAGAGGCATACTATGGGCCCTGTCCATTAGTGTAATCTGGCAGGACCCAGGAAGAGACCCAGGACCTTTTCTGTCATGGCACATGCTCTTTGGAACTTCATCACCTTGGAGACCAGACTAGCCCCAACAATGTTGGCCTTTCATAAGGCCTCGAAGACATGGCTATATCACCAGGCATGGGAGTCAGAATGTATGGCAAAGCCCATTAGTTGGTTATCTTGACATTGGATTTTGATGTCTGTTTATAGTTTTATCCTGACTGCTGGTTATATATTGATTATTTTGTTGTTACATTGTTTTTTTAATTGTTAGCTGCTAGAGTCACAACATGAGATGGGTGGCCATACAAATTGAAATTAACACAAGTAGGAGAATCCTCATCAGGCCATCTTTGTGTTGATTGGTTACAAATTGTGTAGATCTAGAAACACTTCTAAACCAAACATGGCTCAGCAGAGTCCAATAGTGGAGGTATCTATTGCTTCCCCTTTTGCTAGAGAGGTTGATTTGACTCCATCTTGACCTATCTCAGTTACGGTGGAGATGGCTGAAAAGGAGAAGGAAATAGTGGAATTTAGAAGCAGCCAAATGAATTTTTTTCTCTTTGTTCCTCAGCTTACAAGACCATTTCCAGCTGAGAATTTCCTAAGCATACATGTGAATTTGAATTTGAGCAGCAGGAACATTGGTATTTTACCTTCCTCATGCACTAATATTGCTCTTGAACATCAAGTTTTAGTTAAACCTTCAGATCTGAAGGTTGCATCATGAAGTTTTGAGAAAGGCTCAGCATTCAAATATTGATATAGCAGATTATTAATGGTGTATTTGTTGTGGAAAATTAGAGCAGAGAAATAACTATCCATAGAAACTATTATTATTATTATTATTATTATTATTATTATTATTATTATTATTATTATTATTATTATTAAGTTGGGTATGCAGATTGATTCCAGCTCAATTGGGATCACTGATTCAAATCAAATAATTACTTCGTTCTGATCTGGAAATGTGAATCCATTTGGAAAATCAAGCCTGACTCAATGTTCCAAATCAGTTAAAGAAGAGGAAGAGGAAGTGGAGGAGGGGGAAGAGTCACCTGATATGATTTGGCAGTTTGATCTAGATCAGCAATCCAATTGGGAAAGGCAATTCAAAGATTCAATCAAATCAGCTCTGAACTGAATCTCTGAATTGAAACTTTGCTGACCCCTAGGAAACAGCTGAAGGGAGGGAGAGGCAGGACTGATGGAAACAAATACATCACACGGTTTCCTGTTCCTGTTATCCCAAACTGGGGGAACATTAAGCAACACTCTGAGAAACACTGCATTATCTTAAAGCAGTCATTTAAAGAAAATTGTGGGGAGAAATAGCAGTGGCAGCAGAACAGTCCAGTACATCTTCTGTTACATTCCCAACATTCCTTTCAGACTGCTTTGGATAGAGAGCATATTAAATGCTCAGTTGCAATCTGTAACTCAGAGGATCTTAGGCTGTATAATTTTAAAAGCAAGACCTAGGAGACCTACAGTAGGATTCCTTGGTGAGGGCAAATGGGGGTAAGTGATGTCACATACAACATGATGTCTCCACGCAGAGATGTGGGTATTGTACTGTATATCCTTCAGGTTATGATGCAGTGTAAATGTTAGAATTAGTATCATTTATACAATAACATTATGATGCATGTATCCTTGTGGTTTCTATCAGATCACTGTGCTTAAAAGAGAGAACTATCATATCAGTATGAACACAGAGGACACACGTTCCTTGTAAGAAGCTGGTTCTCAAGTTGCTGAGGACTCAGGAAACAGATTTGTAAATAGACAACCCCCAAATTCAGGTTTTAGAAATGATGAAAAACAGAATTATTTAAGAGAGCCTATGAATTATGAATGGTGCCATCTATTTATTTATTTATTGTTTGTATTTTCTGGCTGCTCCTATGGCCTTTATTTAATTGGATTATATTGTGATTTCAGCATATTTTATTATTGTTTAATTGGGACTTACATTTTGTATCATGGACATTTTATTGGAATATGATCCTTGAGAGTCTGTGGTGGATGGAAATCAAATGAATGAGTGGATGAATGAATGAATGAATGAATGAATGAATGAATGAAATAGCTTATTCAGAAGCCTCAACTGGAGTTTATCTCAGATTAAAAAAAACAAAACAAAACAAAACACTGCTTTCCATTTGATCTCAGTCTGTATTTATCATTAAACCTTTGGTTGTTGATTTATAACCTTGTGTTTCTGAATGAGCCAATTCCAGCCTGAGGGAGCCAGAACATGGTTCCAGGTAATCACATCCAGATCAGATTTAAATTTCTAGTGCAGTTTTCCAAGATAACTTTAAATGATGGAGTTCAGGAGACCCTGTGGCCATTGAAATAGTGGCTAAACTCATCTATGTATTCTTGCTTGGGGAAGCAAAGGAAAAGAATGAATGAATGAATGAATGAATGAATGAATGAATGAATAAATAAATAAATAAATAAATAAATAAATGAGTGACCCATGTATCGTATCATTAGTGGTTTATGTAGAGCCATTATGGTCCTAAATTAGGGAGAGCTGCCCCAATTAGGAATTTTCCAGGCTCGACTTTGGCTCAAATCTTACTGCAAATCTGCTCCATTTTTTTTTTCTTCTATAAAATGAGTTTCAGCCAAAACTGCCTTCCCTCAATCAGCTTCATCACTTTTGAGAATTGATTCTTCCAACTGGATACTTTGCACCCTCCCTCAGAAGGCATACAAACAACAAGCAAATTAAGTCCCATACAGAGATGACTTTTAAATATCCATCTCCAGAGTGAACACTGAGATTTGTCCAATGTTACGACAAAGTGTGTGGCAGACACACCATGCAATTTGTACACGGAAGGTTGCTGTTTTATTGTATGTGGGGAGGGATGTGAAACAGTAGTGAGTTGGAAAATAATGGCAGCATAATTGATGCAAAATTGGTCTATTAAAATGATTTATGCTCATTTGTGCTAGCTCAAATTGTTTTTAAATGAGGCGATTGGGGTTTATAGCCATTGTCTCATGCCTAATTTCAAAAGGCATTGCAGAATACCTTAAAGCAGAAAATGAGGCAGAGATCCAAAATGACAAGAGAATTCTGGCAAGCAGCCTTATGAATCTGCCCCAATTTCACCAGTTAATCCCACCAAAATCTGTCCCATTATTCTGCCCAAGCTATCAGACTATGGCCTCTTTGAAATTCATGAGCTTTGCCTCTGATTCATTGAAAGCAGTTTAGTTCAAGTAAACAATGATCTGTGGGAGGGAGAAATAGTCTGCCGGGGAGCAGCTGCTGCAGTAGTTACCTCTCCTTTCCTTTTATTATTTCCTTTTGTTTTTATGGATGATTGTTTTATTGTTGTACATTATTATTTAAGGAATTAGTTCCTGTTCTAGCTGTTCAATTAAGCAAAACAATTGCTTTGTTTTATTTATTTTAATGTCCATTCACAAGTACCTTAGCATTACTGATGATAGAAAGAGAAAAGGAACGTCACTGAATAGGCTTAGGCACTTTGATTTCTGCAAAACCATCAAACCCCCATCAAGAGCTCTCGCTCATGGCCCAAATGACCAGGCTCAAATTATCCTACTTAGGACACATTATGCAAAGACCCAGCTCTCTGGAGAAGGCTCTAATGCCTATTTGTGTGGTTGCTAAGAGTTGACATGGATGTGATGGCACATAATCAATCAATCAATCAATTTTCTTAAGCAAAGCAACCGATCAGAAAACAGCACAAGAAGTGGGTCATTTTTTTTGTCCCAGATCTGGACAGATGCAAGGTACCAGAATTGGAAGTGGTGTTGGAACCAGAATTAAAGAAGCATTGTCATATACAGCTCTCCTTTTCATAGGTGTACACGGGGGAGAGGAAGGGGAAGGATACAACGTATAACATGGTTTCATGACACAAAGCACAAGGCTTATCAGGATGCAGGTATGAAAGGGCAAAGTTTGCGTTATGACATCACGATGTCCATGATGTCATTTTTTTCTTCTTCATGGCAGCTAACTTTGGCGACCTCTAATTTCTCCCTTGGAGGAATGAACACAAAGGAACAAGTTGTGTTCTGCTCCTCCAGCCTTGCCAACTGCTTGGGTGGATATAACTGAATACAGCTCAAATTGCCCTTGGAAGACCTTCTTGTAAAACTTATTCCCCCTAAATTATAAAGAAGAAGCGTTTCTACAGAAGTATTAGCTGAGCATATATATCAAAGCAGTGTCTTTTAACAATAGAAACTGTAACTGTCAGATTTGAATAATCAGCAGCAGTAAACCAAAAGACTGAATGGCTAAGAAAAATGATTTAGGAGCCTTTTATGCAAAAACAGATAGCTTGATGAATTTTATTAAAGCTCAATATACTGACCATCAAGATGTTTGCCAATTTGGTACATTGGGCAACCAGTCAGAGAATGATTACCAAGATCACAAAAGTAAATACACACACACACACACACACAGACACACACACCAGTGGAACCAAATTATCAGCTTCAAATTAATCAGATTATGTTGCAAATTCTCTCCAGTAGGATTAATAGAAGATAATAGATTTTAGGAAAGTAAGTATTCATTCTTTGGGTCAATTTCATCACTGCCAGCATTATTACATTAATTTAAATGTGGTCAGATGGCTACCAGAAAGATAGAAAGAGGGTTTTCTAACATTTAATTGTTTTACAATCTCACACCATGTAACATGAAATCTTCTTTAGCTGCATTCCAATTTTTCCATATATATTTATATTTATATTTATATTTATATTTATATTTATATTTATATTTATATTTATATTTATATTTATATTTATATTTATATTTATATTTATATTTATATTAATTAGAGGTTTTTAAAAAGAAGAAACAGACCAAAACAAACTAATATAAAGTAAGAAAGAAAAAAGAAAAAGAAATCAAAGAGAAACTTAGAGTGCAAGAAAGGGAAAAAAGTAAAAGTAAAATAGAAAAGAAAGAAAAAAGATACAAAGAAGTGGCTTCTGATCTTCTTTACAGCAGTTATAACTACAATTATAAATTTGCCTCTTTCTCTAAAATCACATCATGACTCTTTTTTGTATAATCTATCGGATCTAATCATCAAAACCATAAATCATAACTTCATTTTTTTGTTTTATGCGAAAAGTCCATAAGGGATTTCCAGTCAGCAATAAACATGGATATTGTCTTTTCTCTAATCAAAGAACTCAGTTTAGCCATCTCAGCAAGTTCCATCATCACCAACCATCCCGCCATTGTAGGTATTGCCAGGTCTTTCCATTTTTGTATACAGTATTCTTGCTGCAGTTATCATATACAAAAACAAAGTTCCATGACATTTTTCCAACTGTTTGTCCATTAGTCTCCAAAAAAAGAAAGAAAGAAAGAAAGGACTTCTGGTCTCAATTGTATATTAATTGTTAAAGTCCTCTGAATCTGTATGCATTTGAATCCAAAATTTTCTAGCTTTTTTACATGTTCACCAAGCATGATAAAATATCCCTTCCTGTTGCTCACATTTCCAACATACATTTGAAGTGCCTTTATATATTCTAGACAATTTCTCAGGCGTCATATACTAACAATACATCATTTTATTAAAAAAAATTCTTTAAGATTATAACATCGCATACATTTCAATCCTTTCAACCACATATTTTCCCATTGTTCCATCTGTATATTATAACCAACAATTTTAGCCCACTTCATCATACATTCTTTCGCTTGCTCTTCTTCTGTCTCAAATCTCAATAGAAATTTATACATTTTAGCAATTCTGTACTCATCGTTTGTGCATAATTCGATTTCAAACTCAGTCTCATGATGTTCAAAACCATAAAACCTTTGGTTTACTTTAAATCTTTCTAATAACTGTAAATAAGAAAACCATTGGCAATTATGCCTCTCTGCCATCAGTTCTTCTGCTGCATCCCAAATTTTTCTGACATGAGTGTTTGGAATGAGAAAGTCAATGCATTAATTATTTCAGACTAGTCAGCTGCAAAGTACAGTAGATTTTGGTACTAACTGTATGGGTGTAGCACCAGTTGATATTATCCCCAGCGGTCTCATGATATTTGCAACCTTGACAACCAAATGTTAAACAGCCAATCTGTATCTGCTGAAACCTCTTTACATGAAATGTAGACACCTAGTTGATTAACTCTTCCAGTATGGTACTAAAACAGTGTTTCTCAACCTTGACAACTTTAAGCTGTGTGGACTTCACCTTCCTCTCACATTCTGGCTGGGGAATTCTGGAGTTGAAGTCCACACAGCTTCAAGTTGCCAAGGTTGAGAAACACTGTACTAAAGGACGAACAATTAGAAATCCTGCATAGACTGGAGAGTAGAGATGGATCTCTGCTTCTAAAACCCATGTCCAACCCTAATAGTTTGAAACAAGACTTAGCTCTTCTAGTTGATTCTGCTGAAACAGAGAGCTTTGAAGGATTGTTGAACAGCTTAAAGACACCACCTGAGCAACAGTGAAGTCAACAGTCAGAATGCCAGATAACATTGAAGAGATAATGACCTGATTTGTCTTAATGAGTCTATGATTAAAGAACAAGGCTTGAAAACTGATGATTCCTGAAACACAACAGACCCAGCCCTTCCTTCTTCCTCTGATCACTTGTTGGCATCCTCTGAACATCCTTTGAGGTTCCATTTACAGCTGTGGCATCTGGAAGCTGGCCAGAGCCACTTGTTGAGATGGGTGGCTATAGAAATTGAATGAATGAATGAATGAATGAATGAGCTTCTAGTTTCTCCATGGGAAGTCAGTAGATACAATAACTGTCCTACTTCACTTGCAGTTTACTGCTGATCACCTAATAAGTTCATCGTTGATGCAAAAGCTGGGACTGGAACACCTTCTAAATGCCGAATTTTTCTTCATCAGTGAGAACACTTTTTTCAAACCCTAGTAATGATATGTTCTATGCTATGCAAAAGATGAATCTCTCTAGGACTTCAATTCCTGTTAGCCCACCCAACATTAATTTACCTCAGCAGAACACTTCTGGTTGACTCTTCAGACTGACATTATTCAAAACAATTCAGTGGATCCATAACATTGTAAAACTTTGCAGGATGGAATTTAAGAAAACAAATGGTTCTCACTGAGTTCATTTCAAGATCTGATATTCAGAAAATCTGATCAGCAGTAGGCATCCAAGTCAATGGATGTGCTTTGTATGCTTCTGTATGACACTGCTGATTTCCACCAGGCAACAGGTCAATCCCTTCCAACTATTTGCAAGCCAGTGATAATATTGTCTAGAAACTGTAGACTGTATACCTTCGTCCTCAGAACTGACACACTCATAGTTTTTCTTGCACTATAATAAAAGGTATATATATTGGTTTTAATTACCTCTATAAGATCCTATTCTCAGTTAAAACTAGGTACAGAAGGAGAAAAAGTAATAAATATACGGACTGAGAGATACATTTGCAATTCCCAAACCTGCATGAGAATTAGAATGTAAGTATGCTTCAAACTCCTTGCTTTCCTGAATGTTGAGATGCAATTTGCAACTGAAGAAAATACATATCAAGTATGTATCTGTAATGCCAGAGGGTACACAAAATGCATTGTACTATGAAAAGGAGTCACCTTGTGAATTTCAATTGTAAAACAGAAGTGTTTAAGTTTTGTTGCTGATATGGACTGTAGATAAATGCATTTATTTATAATATTTCACAGTTTATGCTCCACCTTTCCAGCTAACTCTCCAAAGTCACTTTTGTGAACAGGAACATACTGAAATAATAATCAAACATAATATTTGCTATAACACAAATAAATGTTGAATTTAATCTTAAAGTTTGCTTTAGCTTTCTAGAGCGTTCAGCATAGGCAGGCTGTTGCTTCTAAACACTTTAAAACTATATGCTGTTAAAATGGAGGACACACTTACATTTTTATAGCACATTTCATAGCAAGTAATGTGCAACTGAAAATAGGGAGTCTCTTTATGATGAAATTGGCATTGCCTCTCAAAGAGATGAAACAAGCCTGCTGCCCAGCAATGTGTATGATGCATCACTCTCCAGAGTTGATTCCCCTCTTGGGACAGCTATTTCCTACAGACATAATATTCTTGAATAGGTTTAAACATGCTTCAATGAGGGTGGCAGAAATTGTGAGCTTTGGCAGAGAAAACATATCAAAAGAAATCCACATTAAAGGCAGCACAGAACAGTGCATTATCAAAGAATATATATATCTTATTTATCTTATCTATCTAATTTATCTATCCTATCTCTCTCTCTCTATTTATCATAATTTTACCTGCTTTTCCAACATTCATGCATAATAGATGCCTTTAGATAGGAACAATTAAAGCCTGTTCCAATCCTATAGAAGTTAGGAATGCATGTCTGAGGCCATAAGATAGATAAGAATTCTTCCTTCAAGGATGCACGGACAAACCCAATGTTGGAAGGTGAAATCTAAACCAACCTACCTACCTACCTACCTACCTACCTACTTCCTTCCTTCCTTCCTTCCTTCCTTCCTTCCTTCCTTCCTTCCTTCCTTCCTTCCTTCCTTCCTTCCTCTCTCAACATTTGAAGACCTCCCATCCTCAGTGTTAGAATGAAAAGAAGATTGGGCAAAATTGGTAGAATAGAGTTCTGGAACCAAACAATCCGAAGATCTCAATCCCTACATGCTTGTGACCTATGGAAAATTTAGACCAGATATGGTGCTGATGTAAACTGTTTTCTTTCTATTACTCCTAGTAGGAAAGAAATGGTTGGGAAAATAGAGTGGGAGGGTGATACACCATTGCTTGTTTTATTTCCATCTTGCCATAATGATCTAGACAATAAGTTGTACTTCTTGGAGCATCTAACATCAAAGTATTCTGAGCAACCTAATAGGATAGTTCTTCCTGTTGTTTAAAGTCCCAGAATGGATAAACTTCCAATGTTAAAATGAGCCTATGTGGGCTTACTCAGACCTAAGCCTACTGAATTCATTGGAATTTACTTCCCAATAATTGGATATAGAATGCAGCCATGTGCCTGAAGATCCTCTCTGTTGTCTTACTGAGATGCAACAGAGAAACTCCAAGATGATCTAGAATTGGGGAGAAAAAGGGGGAAAAAAGCTTTGCAGCTCAAGGGTCAGTGGTGATTTGAATGAGGTGAGAGAAGCATCACTTTATTTCTCCTGACTACATGGTTAGTGTGCATTAGGGCTATGCAGAGATCATCCAGCCCATTGCAAAACAGGTTCTAAGGCTTAAGAGAGAGAGCCTAACTTTCCCTGGGGTGATAGTCCATAGACTCAGACCTGGTTCTGGACTGGAGCTCTTAAGTGGGGAGGGGGGGGAATCCAACTATGTTCTTGTTGGGAGGAGTCTCCCAGTAACAACACATAATCGTATCTCTCTCAGGGCCTTTTCCCGCTGCTGAGTTGGCTGTTCCCATTGCCAATCCCATTCCTGCCTCTCTGACTTCTGTTCCGTCTCCTTGCCAGTCCCATGACTTCCTTCTGAGCTCATGTCTTGGAATTGGGCTTGCTCAGTGCTGGAATAAGGGAGAAGATTTTACTTTATCACTGGTAGAGCCAAGGATGACTTAAGCCTGTCTCACTCAAGGATGGAGATGAGAAAAAAAACAACATTATGGGGACATGGCCGAAAAAAAAATGGCTATTAGTACATGTTTGTACCGTAGTTAGGGGCAAACTGGAGAAGCTCTATGTTCAACTTTTTTCTCTCTATATATATTTTTAAACATTTTTTTAACATTTACACACCATTTAAAAGAGACAATAAAAAAGCTAAGAAGGAAACAAAAGGACCAGGGCACGTCCTCTCCAGCAGCCAACACCCAAATAAGCAGGAACTAACACCAGGCAAACAATCAAGCAGACAAACACCCTAATCAAGGAACTACCAAGGGGAAAACCACATCCCCACCAACACTGGCAGGGCAAGCTATTGTGTATAAACTTGCATTGATGATGTCACCTAGTTGGGTCATGAAACAGCTGCAAGCAAACAACCAAGCTCAGAGAGCACCAAGGACTCCACATTTTTTTAACTACCTCCATCACTTCAGGCCTTCCAAGCAGGTCTGGTCCAGGGCGGCTGTTTCCCAAGGCCAACCTTACATATGTACATTTTGCATATAGGAACAGGAGAAGCTGCACAATTATAGCTTTCTTGACAGCTGGCCATCAAACCACTTTCTCACTTCTTGTACATTATGCAACAGCATTCATGGCTATTTGGATGTATCCAAACATGAATTAAAATCAGAATGTAAATACATTCTGTTTCAATATGAATTTTGAAAATGTTACTTTAAAAAAAAATGCAGTTAGCCCAATTAATGGAACAGAAATAACAGAATTGAAATACAGGTAAAAAACATGAAATGGAAATAGATACATTTACTCAGCTGTAATTTTACTCTTTTGGGGAGGGGGTTTCACTTTTCCTACTGCTGCACATTCCTTGTTTTACCATGTCTCTGTTCAATCTTTTCACTGACCTTTCTTAATGTTGATATAAATCTCAGCTTGTAAAGTTCACAGGTTTGCCTTTGAAATTTGTGTTAAGGAACAGGAAGTTTAATGTCCCATTTTTTTCCTCCTCTGAAAATATCTACAACCCCCCCCAATATATATATACATACATACATACATACACACACACACACACACACACACACACACACACACACACACAGCAGGGAATGAATGTGAAAAAATGCTACGCTAAACATTTCTTCTTCTTTTATATATACAATTCTTATTCAAAATCATGGAAATGCTTCTGATTTTTTTTCAAGAAGAGAAGCAAGCAAACAGTGAAATGTTTATCCTTTTTATTGTGGAATATTTTTACCTAACAGAATTACTTGGTGGCTATGGTCATGAGCATATGGGTGTTTTGTTTTCTTTTAATTAATTATTTTTTATTGAAGAAATTTTTTTACAGAATAAAAACAATACAGTTTTTTTAAAAAAAAGAAAGTAAAGAAAACTGATAATTAGATAAAGAAATAAAAGAGACTGAAAAGGAAGAAAAAGGAAAAAAAAAGATATAAAGTCGAGGCTTCTTATCTTTACAGCAGTTATACATGAACTAAACACATTTATATTTTATCCTTTCTCTCTCTCTAAGGTTACATTGTGGCTTCCTTCTTTCCATATTCTACCCTTTCTAATGTTAAGAGCAGAGACATCACACTGACAACAAAGGTCTGCATAGTTAAAGCAATGGTGTTCCCTGTAGTAACATATGGCTGTGAGAGCTGGACCATAAGGAAGGCTGAGAGAAGGAAGATCGATGCTTTTGAACTGTGGTGTTGGAGGAAAATTCTGAGAGTGCCTTGGACTGCAAGAAGATCAAACCAGTCCATCCTCCAGGAAAGAAAGCCAGACTGCTCACTTGAGGGAATGATATTAAAGGCAAAACTGAAATACTTTGGCCACATAATGAGAAGACAGGACACTCTGGAGAAGATGCTGATGCTAGGGAGAGTGGAGGGCAAAAGGAAGAGGGGCCGACCAAGGGCAAGGTGGATGGATGATATCCTAGAGGTGACGGACTTGTCCCTGGGGGAGCTGGGGGTGCTGACGACTGATGGGAAACTCTGGCATGGGCTGGTCCATGAAGTCATGAAGAATCGGAAGCGACTGAACGAATAAACAACAACAACCACCCTTTCTAATAATTAAACCCATAAATCACGAGTTTTTTTTTTCCATTTTCAGCAAAAAGTCCATAAAGGATTTCCAGTCACTAATACATATATTATTGCCTTTTCCTTAATCAAACAAGACAATCTAGCCATTTCAGCAAGTTCTGTTATCTTCACCAACCACTCCTCCATTGTGGGTATTTCAGCATCTTTCCATCTTTGTGCATATAATAATCTCGATGAGTGTTGTATTTCTCATGCTGCAATAGGGCAGTACATTTCATTGGACTCAGATCAACACTATCCATGGAGAGGGGGGTGCTAAAAAGGCAAAATGGTGGTCCTGATCATATGATTGAAGTCACAACACTTTGTATGTATGTGCAACATCAATTCAAATACAAAATTGGTGGAGCTTTGAACACATGGCCACAACTGTCAGCTTCTGTCAACCTTCCCAGGTAGACCAGACAGGAAACATGACCAAATCAACTAATTTTACTTTATTGTAAAGTTACGTTAACAGAATCTTGCAAGTCTGAAAGTACAAATCTCCCGCCGTCTCCTTTACAGCCTGAGAACTTGGGGAAGGGTTTTTTCCTTCTGAGCCTCTTGCTCTGCCCACTATGCAGTTGTGGGCTATGCTGTCTCTTATCAGACCATTCCTTAGGCAGCATCTCTTCACCCCATCTCCCAAGAACTTCCCCAGATATCAGTACGGCTTGCCTTTTGAAAAAACAACATCTCTTTCACAAGGGAAACTTTCAAGTAATTAGAAGACTAATATTTTTATTTATTTATTTATTCATCAAATTTTGCCACTGCTCATCTCCCCACAGAGGAGGGACTCTGGATGGTTATTGACAAGAATGTAAGAACATCCCGGCTGGATCAGTCCCAGTGATTTACCTGCCTTCATACTGCAGTTTCTTACAAGGGCCAACCACTAGAACTTGCACACAGTGGCCTCCCACCTGTTGCTCTGCTACTCCTAATGCCTCCAAACCTGAAACTATGTATAGCCATCTGGATTAGAAGTCGTTGCTTGTCTTGTGTTCCATTAATTTGTTTAATCTCCTGAATATCCAAGTTCAGAAGAACTATCAGAAACCTGAGAAACGTCTATGGTATTTTGATTAATCATTTTGTGGTTAGAATACTTTAGAGCTGGAAATTGACCCTTCTGCCCACTTTTGGTTTCAATATTTACATCAGATTGTGGTTACAGATAGTCCTCCCTTAATAACCATCTGTTTAGTTACAGTTTGGACTTATGACGGTGCTGAAAAAACTGACTTACTGATCCTCACACTTATGACCATCACTGTCCTAACAGCCAGGAACCACGCTGAGACAAGGAACAGGTCTCTAGTGTTTTATGGCTGCTACATAACAGGAAAATCCTAACAAACTGAAGAAGCATGGGAAAAACCCAGACATATAAACCCCGAAGGTTAAGGCGGGCCCGATCTGTGTCTCTTGGAATGGCTACCTAATTCCTCAGTGCTACGCATGCGCTTAACAGCCTGGATGGGAGCCCCCTGCTCGCCATCCTTACTCATGACAATCACAGTGTCCCAGCACTCACGTGATCACGAGTTGGGCGCTTGGCAACCAGTTCACATTTATGACCATTGCAGCATCCCATGGTCACATGATTGGCATTTTCGACCTTCCCAGCTGGCTTCTGGCAGGCAAAATCAACGGGAACCACATGATTCACTCAACAGACATGTGGTTCACTTAATGCCCACAGTAATTCACTTAATGACCATTGTAAAAAGTCATAAAATTGTGTCAGATTCACTTAATGACCTAAGCAACCAAAATTACAGTCCCAATTGTGGTTATTAAGTGAGGACTACCTGTATCACATACAAGTACATATTTATGTATATGCATATGAATATCTGTCTTCTCTTTTTCTCTCTCTCTCAGTGCTTGGGTGTCTTCCAGACTGACCCAGATAAATTATGCCTGCCCAATCCAGTTCAACAGGGAATGCTGGCTGAAGGTCCCCACCTATCAGAAGTGTAATAGGAGGGAGCACAAAGGCATTCTTGGTGAGAATGGGTCCTACTCTCATGACATTCCATAGACTGATCAAGACTTGAATTTTCCAAACAGCAATTGAAAATTGATCAGTTTGAATGAGGTTGGTGCCAGAATGTGATGATATCTTTATTAATAGGTTATTATTCTATGATACTAGTATTGAATTGCTCTGAATTATTATCTCTGTTTGCTGTATGCCTCTTAGAGCCCTGTTGGTTTGAAACAGTATAAAACCTTATGAATTACACACACACACACACACACACACACACACGCACACACGCACACGATGCCGCAATGATTTCTTTAAATTGAAACTTGTTTTCTCGACCTCCTGAGATGAATAGTCTGTGCAAATGTAGAGAAATTAAAAATAGCATTTTAATAAGATGGGTTGGGATTTGACATTATAACATAATTGAAGTTCACCTCATTGAAACACCAGTCTCAAGGGAGTTTTAATCAATATTTTTTGAAAAAAATAATATTGGTGGGCAGTACTCTCTTGCAAGCCTGCTAGGAGTTCATTAATTTCTTCATTCATATGTTTTTCTGTATCACTTACATAAACAGATACATAAAAAGACCCCAAAGAATCCTAATTTCCTGTAGAAAATAGTTGAGCAGGGCAGAAGTGAAACTTCCTGTTTTCTGATCTTCTTTCTTTTTTAAATATCTAGCACCTTCTTAATGCAAGACTCAAATTCAGGTTCTACACAGTCAAAAAAAAAGAAGTATGGAAGGAATGGTACATTCTTGCCAACTGGCTGGAAAACAAGCAACATGAGGACAGAGAAGTTCCTGTTGTTCCTGTCCTTCCCTAAATATCACTTGAAAACTCTGGAATAATCAGGTCTAGAAGAAATACAAAAACCTAAGGCTTAGTCCCACAAAGAACATGGAAGAGCTGAATGTGTTTAGCCTTGAGAAGAGAAGAATGTGTGGGAATATGACAGCAGTCTTCAAATAACAGAAAGCAGATTTTGACTTTCTTCTCTGTATCATCCATTGTAAAATGCAGAACATGGATTAGTGGATTTAAGTGTTATTGTTGTTGGTTTAAGTCAAGTTTCAACTAAATGTTAGGAAACATTACCTAACAGAAAAGGAATCTTGGCAGTAGAAACAATTATCCAGAATAGCAGTCGGCTCTCCTTCCCTAGATCTGTTCAAGTGAAGACCAGCTAGATATTCATCTAATGATTAATGATTAGATAATACAGATCTAATGCTTGGATTAAATGTGGATGCTTCTAACAGTCGTATTCTATGATTCTTCTGGTATACTCAGCAAAAAAGGTTCAGCTGAGGCTCCAGAGTTTGCCTGTGGAGACTGGACCTGACTTCTGGCCTAGCCCAACCCAGTTGGAGCTCTTCCTAAACTTCTTACTCTGAATTGAGGGCCTTCAGGTCGGGGAATACCATAAGTCATTGTCATCATCAGCTTGTCTCCACAAATTTGTCTGCTATTTTGTGTGTTTATATGCCCCTTCTATGACACTGGATGGTATAAGCAAACACTAAAAAAACATTACAACAACATTGACTATTGGCTATAAAGATATAAAATAAAGGCTGGTAAAAGCGCTGTTAAATAAAAATGTTTTAAATATGTTTTAAGAGGCCTTCTATATGAGCCAGTGGTCCTGCCTGAACCTCAACAACAATTCAGCCTTCAATCAAGGTCCCATTACTTTTCAATTGCACTCAAAGAAATTCACACAATGGAAAGTTCAGGTGGAGACTACATCTAGAAATCCATTAGTCCATTTAATTGATCTAAATGAATTAAAATGCTAAACGCCTGAATGGTATCTAATATTATTAACAACCAACTTTTGCGAAATATCAATAGCAGCAATAATATCACAAACCGTTAAAAGTTCCTTTTTCATACTCAAATGAGAAAGGGCAGAAGGATGAAGGAGAATAGTTTCAAGGTTCTCTAGAACGTCTTTCATATGACAACTTCCCTCCTGCACATGGCTAGAGAGGAGAGTAGGGAGCAAAGCTTCCCAGAGCTTGCATTATGGGGAAAGGAGGAGAAGAGATGTCTTTTGAGTGATATGCAAGAAGGCTGATAGAAGTCTTCTGTCACACCACTGGCAGAAATTCTGGGCAACTTTGGTAAAGCCTGGGAAGTCCCTTCAGCATGCACCAAAGCTATCTAGCTTGGCCAATGCATGGAGATGGCCTGTGGTTTCAGTGAAGGCTGCAGGCAACCTCAAAGTCTTCAGCCAGCTCTATAGGAGAAGGCTGAAAGTTTCCTGACGTGGTTCAAGATCATTTAAACTGCTTCTTTTCAGTGAAGCCAATCAGGTTGACTTCATGACACAAATCTGTTCAGCAAAGCAAATCTGTGTTACTTTGCACAGGCAGAGAGGGCAGCATCAGGAGAAATAGAATGGAAGCACCCCACACCCCATCCAAGCAGGTTCCAGGGATGGAGCAAGAGAAATGGGCAACGTCAAGCAATGGCAACTTCTCTTTCTGTTTTCATTATTCTTTCTATCATGGCAACAAAAAACTCATAGTCGTTAGTTGGGAAGTAAGGAAAATTAAAAAAAAAATACGCACACAAAAATGAACCATTTGTTCCTCATGAATAACTTATACTCTGATTCATTAGCATGCATTCATGAGCTGAGATTCTTAAGAGATTGTTTCTCACTCTTAATGCCTCTTGGTGTCGTTAAGAACAGAGAGCCCCCTTGAAATTTCTATCTGCAATGCTATTGAGGTTCTGTCAAGAGATACTTGTGACAGTGTTCCCCGAAGAAGAAACCTAGCAGGGGAGATGTTTTCTAGCCTCCTTGCAGTTCTAAGGTGACTATAATAGTCTGCCATCCAATCAGCCCTGACTAGCAATATAGCATTCTTTCCCATTAGTTCAGCTTGTAATGCTTTTTTCAAAAAACTTGGAATATACAAAACAAGGTTGTGTTCTGTATTTCATCAAAGCAACCACTTATACTTAGTAAAAAAGGAAAGATGGCCCATTAAGCATTCTTTAAGGACTAGAGTTGCTTCAATCTAGCTAGGGAAGGGAAGAAATGGGAAGAATAGATATTTCTATTTTGCGTCTCACAAACAATGTTGCTCAATAATTAAGTTCCTCCTTTTCTTTTCTTTTCTTTTTTCTTTTCTTTTCTTTTTCTTTTTGTCTTATCTATCCATCTTTCTCCCCAGGTACCAGAGAACTGCATCCCTAAATAATATATAGATGAAACAAGCTGTTGGTGATGTTTCTGCAATAAGTTCTCTTCCTTTTCTGGTTCTTTTCTGGTTCTTTTCTTTTCACCAGAAACAAGAAAAAGAACATCTGCACAGCATCTTCCAACAAAATGGATACCCACTCAACTTTATCAAAAAGTGCCTCACCACCCAACCCATTACAACCCAACCAATGGAAACTATGAAAAGGATAACACTGCTATACATCAGAAACATCTCAGAAACCACCAACAGACTGTTACAAGCACATGGCATCACTGTAGCACATAAACCAACTAAAACTCTTCAAAACACATTAAGCAACCCAAAAGACCCAATAGCCCAAGAAGAAAAAACAGGAGTTATTTACAACATACAGTGCAAAGGCTGTAACAGCCACTATGTAGGACAGACAAGCAGAAGACTAACAGAGCACATCCACGAACACCAGCTAGCAGTCAGAAGACATGATGAGAACTCCTTAATCTCACAACACTTGGACAGACTCAACCATACTTTCAGCTGGGAAACTGTGAGCATCCTAAACCAAGCCAAATCCAAAAATGCCAGAGAATTCCTGGAAGCCTGGCACTCAGACCAAGCAGCCATCAACAGACACATAGAGGTAAACAACGTTTACATACCATTCAAAAGAGACACTAGAAAAGCCAAAGGACCAGTGGACTCCCTTGCCAGCAATCAACAGCCAGATATGCAAAAATCAACACTAGGTTCAACACCAGATGAACCATCAAACAGCACAATACACTCTATCAAGGAACTATTAACTCAGGCCATCAGCCAAGCAGCAAACAACAGCCCAATCAAAGAACCCCCAAGGAGAGAACAACACCCCCACCAACACAAGCAGGGCAAGCCGCTGAGAGCAAGGCCCACTCCCTCTTTGCACTGAAGATGTTGCCTAGTCTGGCAGTGAAACGTCTGCAAGAGCACCAAGGACTCCACAGTTCAACCCTGAGCTACAAATATTTGCTTCGAAGATGAAATTGTATGTCAGGGTAGGCAGTGTTTGAGACTTCAACTCCCACAATGCCGTTCACTAGTAGAAGGGATGGACAGCTGAAGTCTGAAACATTTGGAAGACATATGTTTGTTTGATCCTGCCACAGGTTCTTTCTCAAGTCATGATCAGTTGGGACTTCTCCAACATGAACAAATGAGGTCTTGATGAACAAATGAGGTCTTGAGGGGAAAAAAAAACAGCTTCTATATGGACTGGTGGTTAGAAAGTTGATGAGATTTTTATTACCACAGAGACCTGAAGGTGGTACCTGCAATGAATGCAATTGCAATGTGTGAAAACTTTTCAGAGGAATGACCACTTTTCTCTATCTTTGTTACCCCAAATGTTGTTTAAAAATGCTGCAATTTGACCCACATTCTGGAAATGCCACCTTCTGAGAAAGACCTTTCTCACAGACAGAAATCTATCATGCCTGTCTGTGTAAGCAGCCTTAGTATGGCATCAAAACAAAAGTAAGTGAATGCTTTTCATTACAGTTTGGGAAACAGGGATGGGAACTTTGTAAACTTTATAAAATAAGAGTGGTTCAAAGAAGTCACAGCTGTTGGAAAATGCCAATTAAGAAAAAAATATGTGGAGAAAAATAGGGATCTTCTGAAAACAATAGTAAAGGCACAAAAGAGGGAAACTTAATCATATTTGAAAACACTGCATAATTTAGATAGGAAAGTGTTTGCATATTTATAGATTCATAGAACATTCATTTTTCCACTGGTAAGAATAGGAGAAGCAACCGATTTCTAGATTTACTTTTGTTTACATGTATGGCACCTCTGTAAGGTATTTGGTTAGATCTCCAAATCAATCCTTTTTGAAAACAAACAAGGAAAGTGCATGAAAATTCAACTTTATTTTAATAGGCAGTGTATGACTGTGGGTGTGGGCATGTAAAAGTATACATAAGGGAAATACACATAGAAAATAAAAATGTGTAACTTTCTCTACAGCACAGATTTTGTATTCTGCCTTTCCCTAGTATAAGTGCTTTTATGGGCTAGGTTTGAGCTGAAAATTGTGGTGCTACATTTGGAAAAGGGCGCAGTCCAGAAACATGGGAAGAAGAAAAGGACAGGCATACACTTCCACAGGGAAGCAAAGAGTGGGAGGGGGTGGGAGGCAAGGGGTGCAATGTGGGTTCAGGCCTTGCAAGGCAAACTTTGCCTTTCCTATGCTTGTGTGTGGCATATTGCATGCTACCCAGCTCCCAAAGAATCAGGAGGCTCACAACAATCAAACGAAGAAATTCCAGTAAAACTGATAAAAGATGGCAAGTGCAACAGACCAGATGGAATGAAGTGAGGGGGCTCACTCTCCCTCACCAAAGGCCTGGGTGAAAAGCCAGATCTTCACAGTTCCTCCTAACAACAGCAGAGTAGAGGCTATCCAGATCTCGGAGGGAATCTCATTCCAGAGGGCAGGTGCAGCAACCGGGAAGGTGAGCTTCTGGGGTCCCAGTAGATGTCATGGTTTAATTGAAGGAACCCGGAGTGTGCCAGTCCTCCAAGAACAAATCAGCTGGGCAGATGCAATTGGAGACAGGTAATTTCTTACGTAACCAGGCCCTATGTTATATAGGGCTATATAGGCAGTGACCAGCGCCTTGAACTGCAAGCTTGATACGTGACACAACTCATAATACAAGTATGAAAGAGTAAAACTTGTGTTGTGACCTCATGATGTTTGTTATTTGGGGATCACCATGGTTAGGAATGGACACTAATGTGGATAAGGTTGCATGAAGATTTGCCACCGAAATATGACCTAAAATAAATTTTGGAGTGACTTTGGAGTTTTTTCTCTGCCTAAATAAGCATGACTTTTCAGAGAAGCCAAGAATTTTGTACAGAAAATGCCTTCTGCAGTAGAATGGAAAACTTATATGATATGATATAATATACATGCCTCTGTGTTGAAGAGAAATGATGGCAGAGCTCTTCCTATGCTAAGCTACATCTCTATCTGAAATGGGCTTGGCTATAATCAGCAAGACAGTGTCTTCGTTTCCATATTTTCCATTCCTTCAGCCCCACAATTGGCACGTCTTTTCCTAATCCACATCTACTAGATTCACGGTAGCCCCTCCCGCTTGGTCACAGACCGCGGGACATCCAGAGACTGACGGATCTACAGAGGTTTTAAATTTGACCCTTGAACAATTTTTAAGGTCGTTTGTAAACTATCAGCAGGATAATTGGGTTGATCTCCTGCCTTTTGCTGAAGTGGCGTACAACAATGCTGTCCATCAGAGCATGGGGCACACCCCTTTCCGTGTTGGCCTTCCCACTCCCAGGAATGTACACTTTTATCATGATCTGAAAGGGAATTACAAATTTTGTGAAAAGTCTTATTTAAATATAATTCTTCAGAACTGGGTATGAACAAGAGCACACCTTTCACTTAGGAATCATGCTAATAATATTGTGTTTTCTATCAAACAAATGAAAGCGTGGGTTTTGAAGGAGGATTTCTGCTCCCCCCATCCCCAAGTTTAGTCAAGGTGGAAAACATCCTGAAGGGCACATTTAATGTTGAATATTTGATGTTGAGCAGACAGGATGCTTACTAGGAAAAGAGAAATACTGTGAAAAAGATGCTCATTATTATATTACTACATATATTATATATTATAAATGAAGGCCATTTGAACTCAGTTTAATTACCCACATGTTTTACTTAAATGTTGTGTTCTGAGTAACAGATTCTTTTCTGATAATTATCCATTTCCCATTGACAAGCCTTCTTCACAAAGCAACAGATAATTTGAAGGCCTCAGGTGGGGACCTTTGGCATTTAAAGAGAGTGAGAGACATTTGGAAAAGCAGTGAGCCTCATTACATTCCCAAAGTTAGGTGGAAATGGCCTGAGGATCTCCACGAGATAGGCCATTTGGGTTCTCCTCATCCATCATGGAGTCTGGCGGGAAGGAGTAGAAAGAGGCTGATGCAAAGACCTCAGGCAGCTACTGACTCTCTCACAGGTGGTGTCACAAGAGGATGAAGCATTTGCTGTTCACTGCCAACCCCTTCCCATGCTGAAGAAATTTCTTAATGGCTTCAGTCTGTGCAACTCATGCACCAGAAAATACACAAGTAATGGGGTCCTTGATAAAGATGGGGCTCCTATTGCTTTAAAAACCCTATGTAGCCAATTCCAGTTAAGATGCTGGAGAGTAGCTAGTAGCATAAGAATTGATGAAAAGCTAGGAGGTTGTAATGAGCAACAGGGATGCCATTTTGCAAGGGAGGGCTAGCTCTATCATGGGTAAGTGAGCATGTTGCACATTGTGTGTGTAGGGAAGATTACAGACTTAGGCATTGTGGTTACTGCGGGGGCTACCTCTGTAGCCATTGTGGCTAACCACAGATATGAGGGGCAGAGAACTGCACATGGGGTGTCCATGCTGGGAGAGAGAATGAAGAGAAGGAGGAGTATGTGATAGGCTAATGCTTTACATCCACAATGTGGATGATTGGGTTAAACTTTTGAATTAGAAATCTATAAGAGAGGTGGCAAGGAATGGCCTGGTGTGGCCACAGCCCATCTCTTCCTGCTTGCTGATTTGGGCTGTTCTGCAATGAACATGTTCCTGACCCTCCACATGTGTCACCTGCTTTATATTGTAGTCCAGCTTGGGAATGAACTTCTTAACTTCTAACATTAGGGTAGGCACATGTAAGTGTCTTGGCCATGGGCTCAGATCTCAAACTCTGAATACAATCCTACACAGGACCACAGATGGTGCTCTGGGAGTGAGAGCTGGTTCTCATATTGATAGGAAGGCTAGTAGCCATTTCCAAACCAATCTATGAATACAGGCTGACCCACCTTCTCAAAAGAGAGAGAACTCCCCATTACATCAAAAGAGTACAAGAAAGAGGAAGAGAGCCCAACTGCTTTGATTTGCCTATATATAGGTTTTTTATTTGGAAAGTCAAGTTCTTGCTGGAATTCTAATGTTGTTACTTTCCCCTTTCTCCTAATACATCTGACTAATGACCTGAGCTCAGACAGACTTGTTCCTATTGGAAACAACAGCCCCATTCGTCATTTTTTTAATAGCACAGAATAGAGGAGGTATCACTTTCTGTCCTACTTTCCATCTTTATTCTGTTGCTCTTATGTTCATAAAAGGGTTAAAGCTGGAACAACCAAAGGCAACTCCCCGTGGGACTTTCCATGCTAATTAGCCACAGGATTGTTTTCAGTGGCTCTACAAAGTTCTATGCCTTAGATATCTAGATAGATAGATTTTGGGGGAGGGGGGTTCCTTCGAGTCAATGTTGACTCCTGGCACCTGCTTAGACAAGTTGTCATGTTCATCGTTTCAATGTTTCAGTACATCGTAACGTTTCACATGTCATTTGGCTGATGCGTGTTTCGCTTGGGAGGGGAGGAGGACTCTGTCTCAGGGGATGTTATCTGTATTCAGCAGGATTGGAATGTGTTTGGGTTATCTTGTGTGTTCAAGGTTTTCTTCCCAGGACATCAGCAGAAATTGTTACCGGCACCTGGGGTGGGGAATTTGAAACGGTTGGGCGAGGGGAGGGATTACGTTTGTGCCGAGGGTTTTTAGTTTGTATTTGGCGTGCTTTTCCTCATTCTCAGCTTTCTTTGTATTTGCATACTATTCTTTAATAAATCAGATATCATTAAGCTTCTACTTGTGAGTCTGGTTTTGTTAGGGTAGGCAATCATTACACAAGTCCCTGCAGTTTTCCTGGCATGCTTTTTTCAGAAGAGGCTTGCCATTTCCTCTATCTTTGTGTTGAGAGAGCATGACCCAGCTGGCTTTGTGCCTAAGGTGGGACTAGAACTCACAGTCTCCTGGTTTCTAGCCTGGTGCCTTAACCACTACAGCAAACTGGTTCTCATGCATGTAGATATATAGATAACATAAATTATCTCCTGTCCATGTTTATCTCTCTCTTTGCTTTTGCTTATCCCATTCCCCACTCAACTGTGTTTGATGTTTGCTGATATTAAAGAAAAAAAAATAATCAATCTATATTTTTCTTGCTGAACTGGGTGGTGTCACTAAATGTGTGTCTGCTGTAATCTAATAAATGACAGAATCATTCTTATTAGAATTAGTGAATATCAATGTTATCCAAGTCTATGGCCTTAGAAGACAATTCTATACTATTCTATACTATAATATATAATTCTATATTATATTATATTGTATATTTATATTTTATAATGATTTAATTGATATGAACCGTTGTTGTTTTAATGTATTGTAAGCAGCCCAGAGCCGTGTTTGAGATGAGTGGTGGAAAAATGCACTAAACAAACAAACAAACAAACAAATACTAAATTATAAGAGGCAATAAATGCAAGTCTAGGAGTGTAATACTGCAAATGGGTGATAAAAAGTGCCAAATTTGGAGAAACCTGGAATTACAGGAAGATTTGGACTGGGTAAATGCAGGAAGCAGACTGAATTTTGTGAAGGAAAAAAAGTGATCTTTGCCAACAACTACTTGAAACAACATAAACACAGAATAAACACTTGGACAGCATTGAGTGGACAATATCAAATCAACTGCACAATAGTGAGCAGAAAATGGAGAAGTGCAGTCCAGGTTCAGATTGTGGAAAAGAGAATTAATTCTTGGTGTCAACTTTGTTTATTTTACAGTATTTATATATTGCCCCATAAATATAGATTTTGGCTATTGCACGAAACAAAAACACATCGATCCAAATCCACAATAAACCCAACAACAACAACAACTACTACTATTATTATTATTATGGATAAACTTAGAAAATCAATAAGGTGAAGTATTTCAGTAAGATTTGACCTGGAGGAGGTACAATCAGAATATACAATCAGTGTGTAAAGAACAAATTCAATAAATTTATACAAAAGAGAATCTGTGGAGCTTTGAGAAGAGATAAAAGTCATTGTAGAAATTGAAGTGATTCTTTTTTTCCAAAAGTACAAAGAAGAAAAGATCCAAGTGGCTTTCAAAATAAGTCATCATGGTAGCCAGACAAAGACAGAGGATGAAAGCCTCAGGCAATAAGAACATATGACAATTAAATGCAGACTTTCAGCATCAAGCAAGGAAGAGCAAGGGAAGATATCTCAAGCAAGCATGCCAACAAAAAAGGAAAAAATAATAGCAAAAGGAAAATAAGAGATGTTTTTGAGAAGCTTGGAGAAACCACAGCATGAAAAGAAGCTTCATTTTGTTTTCATCTAGGCAATGAAATAACACGCAAATACTTAGGTCTTCTCTTCCTCAGCAAAGCTCTTTTTTCTCTTTTGGAAAAGCTAAGTCCCTCCTTCCCTCCTTCCCTCCTTCCCTCCTTCCCTCCTTCCCTCCTTCCCTCCCCCCCTTCCTTCCTTCCTTCCTTCCTTCCTTCCTTCCTTCCTTCCTTCCTTCCTTCCTTCCTTCCTTCCTTCCTTCCTTTTCACATTGTGCCTAAAAGCCATGTGTTATCTCCTCAGCTTCCTCTCTTCAGGATCCACAATTCTGTTCCTGACAAACTTAGTTTCCAAAGTAGTCCAAAGAAGACACAAGCTGAGAATGATGACTCAATTCTACTAATGTCTGTGCATGTCACATTTCCACTATTATTTTCTGTACAACTGTCTTGATAAATCTTCATTTAAAATGTTTAATGCCAAGGTCTTTTGTCAATCTTTCTTGCTGTATTATTTAACCAAAAAGAATAAAGCCCAAAATACTATGTTGTTTATTCGTTTAGTTGCTTCCAACCCTTTGTGACTTCATGGACCAGCCCACACCAGAGCTTCCTGCCAGTCGTCAACACCCCCAGCTCACCGAAGGATGAGTCCAGAATATCATCCATCCATCTTGCCCTTGGTCGGCCCCTCTTCCTTTTGCCTTCCACTCTCCCTAGCATCAGCATCTTCTCCAGGGTGTCCTGTCTTCTCATTATGTGGCCAAAGTATTTCAGTTTTGCCTTGAATATCATTCCCTCAAGTGAGCAGTCTGGCTTTATTTCCTGGAGGATGGACTGGTTTGATCTTCTTGCAGTCCAAGGCACTCTCAGAATTTTCCTCCAACACCACAGTTCAAAAGCATCTGTCTTCCTTCTCTCAGCCTTCCTTATGGTCCAGCTCTCGCAGCCATATGTTACTATGGGGAACACCATTGCTTTAACTATGCGGACCTTTGTTGTCAGTGTGATGTCTCCTTTCTTACCAAAATAGTATAGCAAATGATATATTAATCAAAGAGCTATCTTTGAATCATATCCAGAGTTGACTCTTGATTGGCCAAAGGCAGATACCTTCTTCCACTGTGCTAGGAGAAACTGCTTTCATGTTGTCTATTAAATGGACAACTAGAGTCTTTCATTTGGGTAAGTTGAAGGAAGCAGAGGTGAAAATGCTTTTTTTCGAGAATGTTTTTGAAACACAGCTGATGCCACAGCATTTGGATATGTTGGAAAAAGAAACAGGAGTAAGGACATTTTAATTTAATGTTTCAGTTATCACAGGGCCCAGGTATGTCCACAGACGGTAAGAAAAGTCAAGATGGTATCTGCAACTGTACATTTAAATTCCCACCCTTTTTATGTGTGTGCGCATGGGATGCATATAAAAAAGGGGGCATGGCTACAATTACCTGGTTGTGACCTCTGACTTTTTAGACACTTCCACAGATGCCCTTGATGGAGCCCATGGAAGTTCCCCCCAAAGGCCACAAAAGATTGTGTACAAAGGAAGAAAGGAACACAACTGTAAAAATAAAATAAAAAACTGAAATTTCTAAAATGTGGGAGTTTAATATGAGAACTGGATCGTGAAATTCATGAAGGAATCATGGATAAGCTGGGCATTTTAACATGTATTAAGGGGATTGTTTCTATTTGATTAAATACATCAACACAAAAGTGGAATATGGGCAGCTAGGAGTCACCTTGGGAATGGGCAATATTCTAATAATTCATATTGCAACAAACAAACCTATTTAATGATGAACTCTTGTTCTTCCAACTAAAAATAATAAATGTTTGCACCCATTACATATGACCAGAGCAACTTTTTTTCCCAATGAGATCAGTGAAATGTTATATCTGATGTGGAAGTAATGAATTGGGATGATCTTATTGTTCCTAGCATTTTCCTGCTATCACGGAGTCTGCTTTTTGGATCCTGAAATGCCACTTTGCCCAATGATCCGCATCCTCAGGGCACAGACCTTCAATTGCATGTCCTTATTGATGGTGTCTTGCCATCTCTGTTTTGGTCGCCCACGTGGCCACCGGCCATTGATTTTAAGATAGTAAACTATTTTGGCAACAGTGGAAGTTTCTGCTCTAAGGATACGTCCATACCAACGAAGCCGGCTTTCTCTCATCTTCTCTGTAATTAATGACATGCCTTGTTGTTGTCAGATGGCATCATTTGTGACGTGATCGAGCAGGGAGATGCCCGATATCCAACGGAGCATACGCATTTCCATAACATGGAGGTGGCTCTCTATACCTTTTGTTGCTGCCCCACTCTCAGTTCCATACAGTGCCACGGGGCGAACAATCGTCTTATAGATCTTAGATTTAAGATGGGTTGGTATTTGTTTGTCACAAAGCACACTGTAGACTTCTCACCAACTCAACCAGGCTGCATTCACCCTCGCTCGTACATCACTGCTGATGTCACTGTCGCCTTGGAGATGGGAGCCAAGGTACCGAAAGATATCCACCTTCTTTTGGATATCTCCAAAGTTTTCTCCATTTATTTGGAGCATACCATGGGTGGTTACCGTCTCTAGGTACTCAGTTCTCTTTATGTTCAGGTGGAGTCCAAAATGGCCGAGGCAGTCATTCCATGCCTGTACTTGCCACTGCAGTTCATTCCTAGTAGTAGAAGCAAGCATGACATCATCAGCATAGGGTATGGGTGGTGATGGTCCATTCCTCCATACAGCGCCACTGGAAACTGCCCCCCACTTGGGGTGGGGCTGAGCTCAACATGGACCCCAACATTAGGCCGTGGCGACAGGTCAGTCAGTATTTTAGTTGCAACAAACGGACCTGAATTGGGCTGATGCAATCTAGAATATTCTAGTGAAGGATAGAAGTCCTTCTAAAAAATGCCTTTGATCTTAGAAAAAGATTTTTATTGCAATTTTTGGCATCCTGAAACTCTTCATCTGCTTCTTCAAAGCAAGCCTTCCCAAAATCAACACCAAATGATTGCTATAGGTAAAATATAGTAATTACCCAGCTTCAGAATCTTATTAAATCTCTCTGTAACATAATGAGTTTACTTAACCAGCCTTGAGGCTCCCAGCAGGATACCTCATGCTGATGAGAGGCGGTGATATGTATTTATTCTAAAGATTTGTTTACCCTTCTTTTCACAGCTCAAGACAGCTTACAAACTAACAAACTAATTAAATAAAGGAAATGCCAATATTTAAACACCAAGGTAAAACAAACTGTCCCAAGCTGTTGGAGATACTGGGGAAGTTTGAACATGAGGCATGAGCTGGTCAAAGAACAACATTCTAGACAGATTTTATTCAAGTTGAGCATTGCATTTTTCAGAGCTCACTGAAATATTAATGAGTTTGTTTGTTTGTCTGAGCTGAAATTTCTATATGAAAAGCAGAACAGCAAACTCATGTTATCACAAAATGAGGACAATCTAGGGATTATTTATGATTCTGGCTTTACAATTGTACTACATGTATTTGAAGGATGTCTCATGTCATCTCTAGTTTTCGCCTAAAAAATCACACCATGAAATTGGGCTTGTTTGCCCCAGTTTCAGTGGTGCGAGCTTTAGGACTCTTGTAAAAAAAAAAAAAGCAGGACAGATGGTCCTTCCTAGTCTGTGGATTTCCCATCACAGTCCTGAAGGAATAGATCATCTAGTTGCAACTTCAGATAAAGGCTATATTGAACCACGTTTGATTCCTGGTGACTTCATGGACACTTTCTGGTAATATTCCTGACACTGTTACTTTTTAGAAAAATTGAAGGTCCTATTGGAGGAAATATATAGCAATACCATTTTTGCAGAGCAAATTTGCTAATGTGACCTGGAGGAATCTGAGATTCTAGTATGCACATGTTCCTTTGAAGTCCTTTCTATAGCAACTTGTGTCTTGCTCTCCTAATTCTGCTTGGTCATAGAAGTTTCAACTGTTCTGAAGATGATTGTATTTGCTTCATCTTATCAGACTATAAAGATGTTAAAATCTACTGTACAAAGATATTCTGGAGAAGTCCTCTTCTGACCTTAACATCTCCAAAAGAGTCACAAAATTTCTTTTAGCTGTCACTGCTTTATGCAGGAAAATATTGTTTACAGGTAGTTCTTGATTTACGACCATTTGTTCACCAACCATTTGAAGTTACAGCCCCACTGAACAAATGGCGGTTACAAATGGTTCTTGGAGTTCCAGCCTTGCCTCACCTCCCACACCCCCTCCCACACACCCATGCACCCTCCCTGAGCCTCACTGCACCTCCCTCGCACCCTCATGCACCTTTGTGCACCCTCCCCAAACCTTGCCGTGCCTCTATCCCACCCTCGCACACCCCATGCACCTTCCCTGAGCCTTGCTACACCTCCCTTGCACCCTAGTGCACACCCTTGCACCCTTCCCCACATGTCAGCAGACACTTGCCTGCCTGCCTGCCAGCCTGCTTGTGAGCTGCCTGGGACTTGCAACTTCCTGTTGGCTTTCCTACTGACTTGGTTGTGGGAAGCTGGCAGGAAGTTACCTCACCTAACAACCATGGGATTCACTTAACAATGGCAACTGGGACTGCAGGGATTGCTGTTGCTAGGTGATGTGGTCATGCTTTATGACTGCATCACTTAGCAATGGAAATTCCAGTTCCAACTGCCATCGTAAGTCGAGGACTACCTATTTCAGGATTTTATAACTCTATAACATTTTAATGCATTTGATATTATCTTATATTTTTTTGTCATATGTGACTGGTCACTGACCACAATAATGATAGGTAGGTAGGTAGGTGGCCTTAGTTATTCAAAGTTCTTGGTGCTAGTACTTCAATGTATATTTTTTTTTAGTTTGAAAAAAAAAATCAATTATCAAGAGAATGTTTTAAGTGTCTTAACCTAAGCTCTGTAACCATTTTACAAAACTGTAGAAAATGCTGGTCAGTGACCATAATAAGAGTAATTGAGTTGAATACGGCAATTCAATTAAGATAATTGAGTTGAATAAGTCCCTATAGCAAGGCTACTCAATAGTTGTACAAAGCAACATATGTAGGAAATTATTGTCCCTGAATTAAGGTGCTTGGCTCGCAACACTTCCAAAACAAAAACCAAAGACCCCAGGGACATCATCAGCAAGCTGAGATACTATCAAAATGATGAAAAGTATATGGTGAAATTCCAGTGCAAACTCTGTCCTTTACATAACTGCATGCAGCAAATGACACAAGTAGTAAAGGGGCAGAAATGCATCACAAAAGCATAATAAAAGTTGTCCCCTGGAGAGACCCATGCCAGAGACTGGAACCAAAGAAGTATGTCACAGCCACAACTTCCTTTGAATTCATGTTCCCCACAAAACACCCAATAGGTGGCAGGTAGCTTAATATACTTCACAAAATGTACATCTCAGTGATTTGCCCTGCAGGTGATAAGCACAGGAGAAAATACTTTGCCTCCAAAAAAGTTTCATCCTATGCAATGGATTTAATCGCTAAAAGATGGTGTTCTGCCAAGTGTCCAGGCAGTGATCAGATGCCCAGACAATTGGTTCTTTTAGATCCAGAGACAATAAGCACACCAGTGAATGAAAAGATTTTAAGCTTTATTATTAACTCAAGCAAACAGATTTAAACAGAAACACAGTTTAGGCAGATTAAACAGAAGCATAAACAGCATAGCTTAAAGAAAGGAAAATCATAACATACCAAGCAAGGTGATACCCAATCTCCCACAGGCGGCTGGAGCCCCTTAAAAACAACAGCAAAGATACCCCAGGCAGCTCAGTTTCCAGAGTGCTCAGCCCTAAGTCTGTGCAGAAGCTTCCCAAGCCCATTTTCCACACAGCACCCAGAACCAGGGTCTGTGGCCAAGCTCCCCAAACTCAAAAGGCAATCCTCAGAGTTTTATCAAAGTCTGGCCCTAAAACCTCGTGACCCTGTTTCCATGGTACCAAGGCTGCAGGACCTGACCTTGCCTGGCTAGTTCCCAGGATCAGGGCCCCTGTTTATGACGGAGCCTGGGAAGCTATACAGATAAGCTAGTGCTAACAAAAACAATCATGGGTTTTTCTCTTCTTCCCACTTTTCAAGCAAGAGTGAAAAACAAGCAGGTTAAACATAGCTCAGAATAAACTCTAAACTTCTGTAATCTTCTTAATATGAAGGGGATATCAAAACATGTCACTTAAACTCCCTTCTGTGTTGTCACTACAGATGGCCATTCTCATCATAATTTTCATAAAGGTAGAAGTACAGCTGTATGGAGCCTACCTGGAAAATGTCATTCTGTTTAGCACAAACTTCTTGCTTCCCAACAAACTTTACTTTTTTACTCCAAATCAAATGTGGGGAACCTGTGGATTTTTGAACCTTTTCTGACTATGGATTTTCAGTTTTCAACTATTTTGAGATAAGAAACACACAAGAATGGGGATTACTGAAATAAAAGGCTTAACACGGTTTTGAAATATATGAAGTGCTACCCCCCAAAAGGAAAATACTCAAATGTTCCAGTCTGCCCTATGTGGATGATGGGACCCATTGGTTTCAGCTCATCAGTCCATTCACTGTAACTCTTGCTGCCCCCAAGAAGGTCCTGCTTTAGATGAATTTCAGTGGCAAAATGACAAGGACAAGGGGAACATATGGCTTGCAAATGTAGGGGTGAAATAGGGTATTTCAGGTATCTCCAAAAGTAGATGTAAACCACACAAAGCTGCCTTGTAACTCTTGACTAGTTAAGATTAGAGAGTGAGTCTGTCTGTGCTCCTCATGGACTGTAAGTGGCAGATAAATAACTTTGATAAGGCCTATTAACCTAACAGCCATTCTATTGATTAGCAAGGAGAACTATGTTATCAGTTTGTTACAATTAACTGTTCCCTTAATGGCCTCATCTGCTCATTTAATTGTTTCTCATTCATATTAAAAATGCAACTCCCCCCTCCCATAACTTCCCATTTTCTCCTTGAAAAAGAATCAAAGGTGTTCTGGGGTATCCCAATTCATACTTCACTCCCATTGCCTACAAACTAGGAATTTGACTGGATCCTAAGAAAATTTGGGCCCTCTTGGAGAAATGGCCTATTTCCTGGGTGTTCACAGCAATATGGGACTGGAACTGAATCTGGGGTTTCCCAAGATTTGGTAAATTGGTTTTTCGGAAGGCTACTGCTTGGACTTGATGGCCTAAGTCAGTGTTTCTCAACTTTAGCAACTTTAAGAATGTAGACTTCAACTTCTAGAATTCCCCAACCAGCCACTGGATCTAGAGAGCCACATGGATCTGGGAAGCCATCAGGAATCACCCTGCTTACCTCGCTGAGTTTATATATACCCCAAATTCATGATCCAAGGGTTTCAGAGAAAAAGTAGTTAGGAACAGCACCAGCAGCCACACCTATTGTGACTAGTGTTAATAATGGTCAAATCATTTTAAGGAGGAACCAGCAGCTACACTGTTCTCCTGATAATGTTCTCCAGATAATGCTGCAGGATTCAGCGCCCTTCCCTCTCCTGTTTAATATCTACATGAGGCCACAGGGTGAGGTATCATCAATATGCTAATGATACCCAACTAGACATCTCTGCCCCTGGCTAATTAAGTGATGCCATAAACGTCTTATCCTGGTGCCTGGAGCTGTGAGGGTCTGGATGGGGCACAACAGGCTTCAACTGAACCCTGACAAGACTGAGTGGCTTTGGGTTTTGGGTTCTACCAGTGGCTTTGGGTGACTATGCCATTTTTGGTGCTGGATGGAGTGGCATTGCCCCAGACAGACCCAGTGCACAGTTTGAGGGTCCTCCTAGACTCACAATTCCTGCTTGAAGAGCAGGTGGCAGTTGTGGCTGGGACTGCTTTTGTCCATCTTTGTGTTGTTCACCAGTTGCCCCCTTTTCTGGATTGGGAGGCTGCTCACAGTCACTCACGCCCTAGTCACTTGGACTACTGTAATGAGTTCTACATGGGGCTGCCCTTGAAGAATATCCAGAAGCTTCAACTGGGGCAGAATGCGGTGGCATGGGCAGTTATGTGTGCTCCTAAGGTAAAGGTAAAGGTTTCCCTTGATGTAAAGTCCAGTCGAGTCCGACTCTAGGGGGCGGTGCTCATCTCCGTTTCTAAGCCTTGGAGCCGGCGTTGTCCATAGGACACTTCCGGGTCATGTGGCCAGCATGACGACTCGGAACGCCGTTACCTTCCCGCCAAAGCGGTACCTTCCCGCCAAAGCGGTACCTACTCACATTTACATGTTTTCAAACTGCTAGGTAAGCAGGAGCTGGGATTAACAACGGGAGCTCACCCCGCCGCACGGTTTCGAACCGCCGACCTTCCGATCAACAGCTCAGCGGTTTAACCCGCAGCGCCACCACGTCCCTGTATGTGTGCTCCTAGAAGAGCACAAATTACAACTCTGGTGTAATGTTTGCCTATCCTAACATACTCAGACTCACAAGCAGGAGCTTAATAATATCTGGTTTATTAAAGAATAGCATGCAAATACAAAGAAAGCTGAGAATGAGCAAAAGCGCACCAAATACAAACAAAAAACCCTCGGCGCAAATGTAATCCCTCCCCTCACCCAACTGTTTCAAATTCCCCACACCAGGTGCTGGTAACGAGTACTGCTGATCTCCTGGGAAGAAAACCTTGAACACCCTGGATAACCCAAACACATTCCATTCCCCTGAATACAGATAACAACCCCAGCAGAAGGAGTCTGCACAGCCCCTCCCAAACAGAACACGCGTCAGCAACTTGACATGCAAAACGTTACGATGTACAATGCACATTGAAATGGTGAACATGACACCTGGTTGGTGAGCTGCGTTGGCTGCAAGTCTGTTTCCAGGTCCAATTCAAGGTGCTGGTTTTGACCTTTAACCCTTCATGGCATGGGGCTGGGTTATCTGAGGAACCGCGTCTCCTGATTACATCAGCCCGTCCCATTAGATCTGGCAGGGAAGGCATATTACGGGTTCTATCAGCCAAGGACTTGCATTTGGTGGATCTCAGGAGGTGGGTCTTCTCTACCCTGGCACCCTCCTTGTGGAACATTCTCCGCCCTGAAGTTAGGCTCACTCCTTCCCTGCTATCATTTAGGAATCAAGACCTGGTTATAACATCAGGCCCGGGTGTCTTTGGGAACTGGAGACATTCTTAGATGGCTCCACTATGACTAATAGTCTTGCTTTCTCCATGGGGTTTGTATATTTTATTTTTTTTGATAGTATTCTTATTTTAATAATTACTTTTTATCCTTTATAATGATTGTTTTTATCTATTTCTTGTTTTATTCAATTATTGTACGCCACCCAGAGTTGCTTTGTGTGAGATGGGTGGCCCCATATAAATGTGATAAATAAATAAATAAATAAATTTTTAAATGACAAAGGAGGAAGTGGACAACATTAGTGGTCTGAAGGATCTTTTTGATGTGGTGGACATCACAGGAAGGGGAAATTTATTTGCACAGGCAGATAGTATGTTAGGTTATGTCATGCGCTGCCTACCTCTGAATAACGTTCAGACGCTGGTTTGCGAATCAGGTTCTGGTTTATTTCAGGGCAGGTACAACGTTGGTAGAAAAAAGCTGAGAGTGACAGGAGCGCGCCGGTGCGGGGTTTAAATACCCCGCGCCGGTCAGCGCCCCCTCGCTCACGGTCACGTCACCCCCCTTTGTCCCATGCGTTGCCCTGCCATTGGTTGAGGGTTTCCAGGATCGCCCATCCTCAGGTTTCCATTCTTCTGCTGATTGCTTTCAGCTGGGCGATCCCCGTTGTATTGCCGCTGATGGCTTGGGTGGCTCCGTGATTCGTTTAGCTATTGTTTGTTAGCCGTTAGTCGTTGTGGGTTGATGGCTACTTAACTTGTGCCCCTTCACTTATTTCCTTGTCATTGTCATGAGTGCCATTGCGCTGATGACTTTAGCTCAACGGCACTCATGACATACTGCCCCCTTTTCGAATAGTGTTCTCCCCCGGTTTTCTTGGTTTTCCCCGTGGAGCTGTCAAAACGCCACATTTTTTTTTTTTTTTTTTTCAAAGTTCCCGCCGGAGTAGTTGTCGCCCCTCCCTTTGCTCCTCCCTCTACCACGTGCCTTCCCAGGGTGTGTCCATGGTGCGCATGCTCGGGTTCTGACCTGGCGTGCGCATGCTCCAACCACACCCTGTTTGTTTGGCTCAGTTCGGCGAGGCGAGAGGCGTGGCTGGTCGGGTGCTGCTCAGCTCCAGGTAGGGCCCTTCTTTTCTTATTTAGAGTGCGTCGCCTTTGTTGTGTCTCCTGGGCGTTGCCCCCAGGTTGCCCTGTTGACTTGCTTGCCACTCCCCCGCGGCCGGGGGGCGGGGGGAGGGTGCTGGCGATCGCTTGTCACCACCCCGTGGGCCCGGGGCGGGGGGAGTGAGTCCCGGGGGGGGGCCTGCGGGGGGGGTTGGTTTTGCTGACCTTGATTGCGGTTTGTCGGGGTATGCCCGGTGAAATGCTCTGGTCAGGTCAGGCGCGTTAACGTTGTGCGCCGCCACCCATTCCGGGTGGGGGAAGTGTTTCCACCTGACCAGATAGTGTAGAGTTCCTCGTTGCTTTCGGGAGTCGAGGATGTCCCTGATCTCGAAGTGGTGTTGCCCGTCGATCATTAGCGGTGCGGGCTGTGGCGTGCTTGGGTGCCATCGGGAGGTGGTTGCCGGTTTTAGGAGGCTGGTATGGAACACCGGGTGGAGTCTCCGGAGGTTGTGTGGCAGGTCCAGGCGTATTGCTACCGGGTTCACTATTTGCGTGACTCGGAACGGCCCGATGTACTTAGGCCCCAGTTTTTTCGAGGGTTGGGTTGACTTTAGGAACTTGGTGGAGAGATAGGCCATATCCCCCGCCTGGAACGTCGGTTGTTGGCGCCGGTGCTTGTCGGCCTGCTCTTTGTAAGCAGCCTGTGCCTCCTTCAGCGCCGCCGTGATTACTGGCCATGCTTCCGCGATCTTCCGTCCCCAGTCGCTGGCGTCCACCTGGGGTTCCGGGGGTTGAGGTAGCTCCGGTATGGGGACGAAGTCGCGCCCCGAGACTACTTCGAACGGGGTTTTCCCCGTGCTCGTGTGGACGGCGTTGTTGTATGCGACTTCGGCGAACGGGAGCAGTTCAGCCCAGTCGTCTTGGTGGTAGTTCGTATATGATCGTATAAATTGCTCTAAGGTGGCATTAAGAACCTCAGTGGCTCCGTCCGTCTGCGGATGCCAAGCCGTAGACAGGGCCTGTTGGGTCCCCGTCAGCTTCAAGAAGGCCCGCCAGAATTTGGAGGTGAACTGTGTGCCCCTGTCGGTCACCACACGTGCGGGACATCCGTGTAGCCTGTACACGTGGATGAGGAAGAGTTTGGCTAGTTGTTGTGAGGATGGGACTGACGTGCAGGGGATGAAGTGGGCCTGCTTTGAGAAGTAGTCCTTCACCACCCAAATGGCCGTTTTCTTCTGGCTGGGTGGGAGGTCCACTATAAAATCCATAGAGATTTCCTCCCATGGGCGGGAGGGTTCTGCCACCCGTTGCAATAGCCCCGCGGGTTTGCCTGGTGCCCGTTTGGCCCGAGCGCACGTTGGGCAGGACGCCACGTAGGTTTTTACGTCTCGCCTGAGCGCGGGCCACCAGAATTGCCGCCGTGTTAGGTGTAGGGTCTTGAGGAACCCAAAGTGTCCCGCTTGCTTGGCGTCGTGTGACCTATGCAAGATCGCCTGGCGTTGCGAGTCCGGGACGTAGATTCTGCCTTCCCCCCATGCTAGGTCTTGCGCCATCGTTACCTTGTCGGGGTTTGCCAGGAACCAGGGGTCGGTTTTGAGGGCGGCGGCGAGGTCCGTGCGCATTCCCCCTGGTAGTTGCGGTTGCCTTCTTTCCGTCGCCGGTTGTCCCGCCGTCGGCTGCGCCGTAGCGTCGAGCTGCCTCCGTGCGCCGCTTCGGGTGGTCACGGCCATCCCCAGTTGCGAGGCGGATAGGACCGTCCCAATGGTGTCTGAGGCGGGCTCTTCGTCTTGGGGCAGCCGGGAGAGGGCGTCGGCCAGGAAGTTCTTCTTGCCCGGCATGAACTTCAGCTGGAAATCAAAGCGGCTGAAGAATTGGGCCCATCGGACCTGTTTTGGGCTAAGGCGTCTAGGCGTTCGTAGGGCCTCGAGGTTCCGGTGGTCCGTCCAGACCTCGAATGGTTGGGTGGCTCCCTCGAGTAGGTGACGCCATGTCTCTAGTGCCGATTTCACCGCGAAGGCTTCTTTCTCCCAGACGTGCCATCGCCTCTCTGTCTCGGAGAACTTCCTTGACAGGTAGGCGCATGGTTTCAGGAGCCCCGTGGAGTCTTTTTGTAGCAGGATGGCTCCCAGGGAGAAGTCTGAGGCGTCGGCTTGGACCACGAACGGCCGTTCTGGGTCCGGGTGCGCGAGGATTGGCTCCGTCGTGAACAGCGCTTTCAGCTTGTCGAATGCGGTCTGGCACGCGGGAGTCCAATTCAGCACTGTGCCTGGGTTCTTGGCGCGTCGGGTGTCCCCCACCCCTTTGGTTTTGAGGAGGTCCGTTAAGGGGAGGGCTATCTCAGCGAACCCCCGGGCGAAGGACCTGTAGAAATTCGCGAATCCCAGGAAGCTCTGTAGTTGCCGTCTGTTGCGGGGCCGCTCCCAGTTTAGCACCGCTTCGACTTTTGCGGGGTCCATTTCGATGCCGTCCCCGGAGATTCGATACCCCAAATAGTCTAGGCGCTCTTTGTGAAACTCGCACTTTGTAGGCTTTGCGTAAAGCTGCGCCCTTCTGAGCTTGTCGAGGACTTGCCTGACTAAGGTTACGTGTTCCTCGTGTGTTTTTGTGTAAATGAGGACGTCGTCGATGTAGACCAGGACCCCTTTAAACAGATGTTCATGCAGTACCTCATTGATGAGCTGCATGAACACCCCAGGGGCCCCCGCGAGTCCGAAGGGCAGTACCTTGTACTGGAAAGCGCCTAGGGGGCAGTTAAACGCCGTCTTCCATTCGTCCCCCTCCCTGATTCGGATGCGATAGTACGCCTCGCGAAGGTCCAATTTGGAAAAGACTTTGCCCGTGGACAGGTGGGCGAGCATGTCCTTCACCAGGGGTAAGGGGTATTTGTTGGACAGGGAAGCCGCGTTTAGGCCCCGGTAGTCGGTGCAGAGCCGTAGGGTCCCGTCTTTCTTCTCCCGGAATAAGACGGGGGCTCCGACCGGTGAGCATGCTGGCTCTATGAATCCCCTGTCTAGGTTTTTATCGATGAACTCCCGGAGGGTTGCCATCTCCTTCGGGGTCATCGAATAGATCTTTGGTCTAGGTAGGGGGACGTCGGGCAGTAGGTCGATCCGGCAATCCGTCTTGCGGTGGGGGGGTAGTTGGTCTGCCTCTGCCTCTCCGAAGACCTCGGAGAAGTCGGCGTATTGTTCTGGTAGGTCTGCTGTGGTAGCGGCGTTGTCTTGTGTGGTCGCCTCCGCTCGTCCTACCGTGGGGTTGCTTTTGCCAGCTGGTACTGGTGCTCGATACTCGCCGTCGCCGAATGTGAAGGTGCGGGTCGCCCAGTTGATCCGCGGGTTGTTTTTCGCGAGCCATGGCATCCCCAGGACTGCAATGGGCCGTCCGATGGGCGTGACTACGAACGATGTGCGCTCGGTGTGAGTGCCCATTTGCAGGGTGACCGGCTCGGTTTGTAGCGTGGCTGGTTTCCCTCCCGCTGTAGAGCCGTCCAGCTGATGGAATGCCAGCGGCGTGGGGAGGGGGAAGCAGCGGAGGTCGAGTTTGGCGACTAGGTCGGGGTGGATGAGGTTTTTTGAGCACCCCGAGTCCACTAGTGCCGCGGCCGTGGTGGCTCCGTTGCCGGCAGAGAGTTGAATTGCTGCCAATATTACGGAGCTTTTGTCGTTTCGTTGAGGTGGTCCGCGTTGCTGTCCCACCGCCTGCCTCGCCACGCGTCTCAGGGCAAGCGGGGAGCATTTCCCGCCGGCTGGTCGGGGTCGGTATTGTCCTCTTCTCCCCAGTAAGCGTCCCAGCCCTCTTCCGGTGTCGCTGTGGCCACGGTCATTCGGCGGTGAGGGGGCGGCCCCGGGTTGGGTGGTTTGGGGCTAATTTTCGGGGCGGGCTTGGGCGCGCTGGTCGGCGGTCGGTTGGCGAAGCAATCCGCCGTCTTGTGCCCTAATTTGCCACACCTCCCGCAGGGCTCCCGGTTGAACTTCTTTTTTGGGTATATGGGGCCGGCCATCCCCCCGTGTGGTGCGGGTACCTTTTTCCCGACGTAGTTTGTGTCTTCCGTGGTTGTCATAAGGAAGGTGCGGTGCGCGTGTTCGGCTTTCCCCGCGAGGTGGATCCACCCGTGTAGCGTTTCTGGGTCGTCGCGGTAGAGGGCCCATTGGAGAACGTCGCGGTTGAGCCCCCTTTTGAAGATTTCCAGCAGGGTGGTCTCAGACCAGTCGCAGACCTTTCCCGCGAGGGCTTTGAACTCCAGGGCGTAGTCAGGGACCGTGCGTGTGCCCTGTTTAAGTCTCTGGAGTGCGCTTTTCGCCCGTACTTTAGCTAGGGGGTCTTCGAAGTAGTTTTTCATCTCTTTGATGAAAGCAGGGAAGGTGGCGAGGGCGGGGGAGCTGGACTCGTACAGTTGGACGTACCAGTCCGCCGCCCTGTCTTGGAGTTTGATCGCCACGGCGGCGATCTTGTCGGCCTCGGAGTCATAGGAGTGTCCGTGCCTCCCCATGAACTCCCTAGCATTGGTAACGAAAAACGAGAGTTTTGAGGGGGTCCCATCGAAGAAGATGGGGAAGTCCTTTGGGGCCCGGGCGTTTTGCGCGGCCCCGCCTCTCGCTTCCCGGGGTGTGGTGTCGGCCGCCTGTGCCGTCTGCTGGCTCTCCGCTGGCCCGTGTGGGTTCGGTGCTTCGCTCGGGGTGTGGGCTTGTGCGGGGACGTCGTTGGGTGGCGCGGGGGGCATAAGCGCCTGGAGCATGGTCCGGAGTTCCGTCAGCTGAGCCCGCATGGCCGCGAGTTCAGCTCGTGCCTCCTCGTCCACAGCCCGCGCCGCCGCTGGGGCCGGTTCCGTTGGCGCGTCCTCGGGGGTGGGTTGCCGGTGGGATTCATCGTCCCTCCGCCGCGGGTCCGCTTCCTCCTCCGTCTGATGGGTGTCTCCGTCGTCCTCCTCCGTGTTGAGCACCGTGGGGCTGTCGCTCCACGCCCGTTGCTGGGGTGCGATGTGGGGCGCGGGGTCCTCCGCTGGTTTCGGAAGTCGTGCTGCTCCCTCCCGCGGTCGGGTTGCCTCCGTCGCCATCTCCCCTTGGGGTTGGAGCTGAGGCTCGGGTCGGGTGGGGTGGGCGTCCATGGCTCCAGGAGTCCGCGGTGCCTCTGGCCTCGGTCGGTCCTCCTCTGTCTCTTGCCGCGCGGCTCGCCCTCCTTGCCCGCGCCGTTCCGGCCTCATCTTGTTGGTCTTCTCGCCGTCTACTCCTCCCGCGGCTCGTTGTCGTCCGGTGGGGCTCGGCGAGGCTGAGTTTATGACTCTCAGCTTTATGTCATGCGCTGCCTACCTCTGAATAACGTTCAGACGCTGGTTTGCGAATCAGGTTCTGGTTTATTTCAGGGCAGGTACAACGTTGGTAGAAAAAAGCTGAGAGTGACAGGAGCGCGCCGGTGCGGGGTTTAAATACCCCGCGCCGGTCAGCGCCCCCTCGCTCACGGTCACGTCACCCCCCTTTGTCCCATGCGTTGCCCTGCCATTGGTTGAGGGTTTCCAGGATCGCCCATCCTCAGGTTTCCATTCTTCTGCTGATTGCTTTCAGCTGGGCGATCCCCGTTGTATTGCCGCTGATGGCTTGGGTGGCTCCGTGATTCGTTTAGCTATTGTTTGTTAGCCGTTAGTCGTTGTGGGTTGATGGCTACTTAACTTGTGCCCCTTCACTTATTTCCTTGTCATTGTCATGAGTGCCATTGCGCTGATGACTTTAGCTCAACGGCACTCATGACAGGTTAGCTACAGCAGACATTTTTGCTTAGATGATAGCATTAATCTATTATTGTGTGTACTGTATACATATGGTATATTATAATATGATAAGTTGCCCTGCCTAGCTATTTTTCTCCTTCCTCCTCACCACAATTAGGAAGTGCAACATATATTATTAAGTTTAATTAAATGCAGAATACATTGCATAAAAAGAAAGAAATCATGCAAGTTTGCAAGCAAATTATGCAATGTGCCTGAGGGGGTTCCCCTGCCTCATTAACACTTGTCAGTTAGCTTGTGTAAATCTCCTTATCCATCTAAGTTACTGTATCCAGATTTCTGGATGGATGCAGGCCCTCCGTCTCCTGAGTATTCTTGTTTTGTACAAACCGGGAAATATTAACAAGGAGATGGGGAAAACACTCAGCCATCTTCATTACGCTGCCATATATTTGTGAAGGTTTTGTTGTTTACTCATTCAGTTGCTTCTGACTTTTAGTGACTTCATGGACCAGCCCACACCAGAGCTTCCTGTCGGTCGTCAACACCCCCAGCTCCCCCAGGGACGAGTCCATCACCTCTAGAATATCATCCATCCACCTTGCCCTTGGTCGGCCCCTCTTCCTTTTGCCTTCCACTCTCCCTAGCATCAGCATCTTCTCCAGGGTGTCCTGTCTTCTCATTATGTGGCCAAAGTATTTCAGTTTTGCCTTTAATATCATTCCCTCAAGTGAGCAGTCTGGCTTTATTTCCTGGAGGATGGACTGGTTTGATCTTGCAGTCCAAGGCACTCTCAGAATTTTCCTCCAACACCACAGTTCAAAAGCATCGATCTTCCTTCTCTCAGCCTTCCTTATGGTCCAGCTCTCACAGCCATATGTTACTATGGGGAACACCATTGCTTTAACTATGCAGACCTTTGTTAGTGTGATGTCTCTGCTCTTAACTATTTTATCGAGATTTGTCATTGCTCTTCTCCCAAGAATTAAGCGTCTTCTGATTTCCTGACTGCAGTCAGCATCTGCAGTAATCTTCGCACCTAGAAATACAAAGTCTTTCACTGCTTCTACATTTTCTCCCTCTATTTGCCAGTTATCAATCAAGCTGGTTGCCATAATCTTGGTTTTTTTCAGGTTTAGCTGCAATCCAGCTTTTGCACTTTCTTCTTTCACCTTCATCATAAGGCTCCTCAGTTCCTCTTCGCTTTCAGCCATCAAAGTGGTATCATCTGCAGTTCCAGGTCTTGTTTTTACCGACTGTATAGATGTCCGCCACCTTTGGCTGCAAAGGACGTAGTCAGTCTGATTTCGGTGTTGTCCATCTGGGGAAGTCCATGTATAAAGCTGTCTCTTAGGTTGTTGGAAGAGAGTGTGTATTTGTATTTGTGTATAAAGTATTAATGAAGAATGATTGAATGGCAGGCAGGCCCTCCGCAGAACATAGAAGTGTTTGTTCTGTTCAACATAAATACGGAGGCATGAAAAAATGATAGCTGAGGACAAGATAAAGAAATGCTGTCTGGAAAGATAAACTGGAGACATGGTGAAGGTAGTCCTCAAGTTACAATGATTCATTCAGTGACTGCTTGAAGTTACAATGGTGCTAAATGAAGGGACTTATGGCTGGTAATCGAAGTTCTGGCCATTGCAGTACCCCTGACGTCTTGTGAACAAAATTTGGGTGCCTGGCAACAAACTTGTACTTATGACCAGTTGCAGCATCCCATGGTCATGTGACTGCCAGAGTCAATGGGAAGCTGGCAAGGAAGGTCAGAAGTTGCTGGGGTAAGTCTCCCCCCTGCCTTTCTTTGCTTGCATGCACCATGCCCTCCTTCCCTCCTTCACGCACACACACCCTGCACCATCTTTCCCTGGCCTCCCTGTACTTGCACACATGAATGCACCCTGCACCTTTTTCCACAGCCTCCCTGTGATCACATCACCCTGTGCCCTCCTTCTCCAGCCCTTCTGAGCTCATGCCGCATGAGCACTCCCTCCCCCAACTTGCACACGGCCTGCGCCGGGCCTCCCCCCCCCCGTGGCACTCCCACGCTCCTTACCTGGGACTCCCTCCACTTCCCACTTAATGACCCACACAACTTGGGTTATGATGAGAACCTGGACGGCCTGGGTTGCTATCACTAAACGGTGCAGTCACTTGACATTGCGCTTTACAACCGCATCGCTTAGTGATGGCAATCCTGGTCCCAACTGCAGTTGTAATTTGAGGACTATGTGTACCAGGTTCAAGGTTAAAAACGACAAGCATTTTTAATTGAATTTTTGCATTCATCTCCCAGTGTCCTGAGTCACTGGATTAGAACAATAGATAACACTAAGGTGCTAATGAAAGAGATGAAATGGACACCATTTCTATTCACCCTTCAATGCTCAGGTTCTTTCTCCCTCCTTAAGTATGCAGAAAACAATACCACCATTAAATTTTATTGACCCTGTTGCTGCTCCTTATCCTGCCCAGTTGTTTCTGTTTCCAGTCGTTCCTCATCTAGGTGATGGGAGATAAAGACTAACAGATTTTATATACCTTAAGGCTGTCGCCCTTGGGTGTTGTTGGAATAAAGAGGTAAATGCTGCTTTAAGACCAGTATAGCTAAGAATGATTTAAGACTGTCTCACTCATGGGCTGGGGATGAGATGAATTCAGTTTCATGGAGACATGGTGGGCAAAAGAGATTGCCAGGGTATGTTTGTCCTGTGGTCAGCAGAAAATTAGAAAGACCCTGATTCTGACAATTCAGACAGAAATCTAGGGCCCCAGTTGGTCAAATAGGTATAAGGAAATTAATGCGGCCAGGATGATTTTCTCACTGTCAAGTACGTGAAGCAAAATACAGCAACATCTAATGGGAGTGGGCCCTCAAAGTCCAAGGCCTAACCCCCCGTCCCCTGAAATTTCAAGATGAGATCCCCAATGTATAATTTTTAATGTTACAGAAGACAGAAATTACTACAATGAAATGAACTCATAAAATCATGGAATCATCTTCTTCCAGTCTCTGCCCTGGACTACAATACCCCTATGTCTGCCATAACACCACTTCTTACTACTGCCCTTGTTATGTCTATAAGGTACAAGTCACTTCAGCCCTACAGGAGTTTTCTGGGCCAATTCAAAGTGCTGGTCATCATTTGCAAAGCTCTCTACCATCATGTGCCGGTTACTTCAGGCACCACCTTGCCGGGGTTGAATCTGCTCATCTGTCAAGGAAATGTCAAGATTTGTGAAAACGCAGCCCCCTCCACCCCCCAATTCACATGAAGATAAAAGAGGGAGGAGGGGAAGCACATTCAGATGTGCAAGATTCTGTTACTATCGCCATTCTAATAAAAGTAGTTTTAGGCCCACGCGGCATCTGTTTCTTAATCTGATCAACCTTGTAAAGCTGGCATTCGTGCAGTGCCCTCCATCTTCGTACTTCATAAGTTCATTAAACCCTATTCCCCCAGGCTTTAACCCTGGTGGATTGCTTCATGGTGCCCATCTTGGGGTAAATTGTTTCATCTTTGTTGTTGTTTGATTTATCTGTTCTTACTCTACACTGCCCAGAGCAGATTATCAGAACTATAAATAAATAGTAAGCAACTAAGCAAATAATTAGACAGAGAGACAGATGGATAGATGCATACTCCTGGTCTTAGATATATTACCACTCCTTACATATGGCTTCTTATGCAGCTTTCCCAGATAAATGGGATTTCTAACAATGCAGCTCAATTTTTTGCTGCCCTCTGTGATTTACTTAGGCAGGTTGGGCTACTCCATCACCAATGTATTTTATACCTGAATTTGCTGCCAGTTGCTGTAAGCAATGGTGAATCATCCACATCACAGACATCACAGGTTGTCCCTAATAATTTTCCTGAAGCCCTGGCTCACTCGTGAGATTTGCCATTGAGAACTTGTGACAAACCACTAAATGATAAAAGTTGCAGGATTTTCTAACCCCCAAGTCAAAACCTGGGAAGGGGGAGGAGAGAAGAAATAATAAAATAAAATTGGGGAGGAGGAAGGAGCAATATAATCTCTGGAGATATGGCTATCAGTGTCCAACATTCAGTCCCAGATGCAAATTGGCTCTCTACCTATGCTACTAGCAAAAATAACAGAGATGAAGCTAGGGTGAAATCATCATAACCTGTTTCCTTTTTCTTCTGATCAACTTTCTGGACCTCATTTCATTCTTGTTTAAGTCAGGATGCAAAAAACACATAGCAGGCTTAGTCAATGGCCCACCAGCATTCTTGTATGGCCCACCAGTCTTCAGACCACCAGTCTCCACTCCTGTAAATGTAGTGAGTTGAAGCTGAGATAACTGAGTCACTCAGCAAGAAAATATGGAGAATCTGCATTCTCACATTCTCTGTCTGACTCCCAAACAGGATTATTGGTTTGTTGAGTTTTTATATTGTTGTTTATTCATTCAGTCGCTTCCGACTCTTCGTGACTTCATGGACCAGCCCACGCCAGAGCTTCCTGTCGGTCGTCAACACCCCCAGCTCCCCCAGGGACGAGTCCATCACCTCTAGAATATCATCCATCCACCTTGCCCTTGGTCGGCCCCTCTTCCTTTTGCCTTCCACTCTCCCTAGCATCAGCATCTTCTCCAGGATGTCCTGTCTTCTCATGATGTGGCCAAAGTATTTCAGTTTTGCCTTTAGTATCATTCCCTCCAGTGAGCAGTCTGGCTTTATTTCCTGGAGGATGGACTGGTTGGATCTTCTTGCAGTCCAAGGAACTCTCAGAATTTTCCTCCAACACCACAGTTCAAAAGCATCGATCTTCCTTCTCTCAGCCTTCCTTATGGTCCAGCTCTCGCAGCCATATGTTACTATGGGGAACACCATTGCTTTGACTATGCGGACCTTTGTTGTCAGTGTGATGTCTCTGCTCTTAACTATTTTATTGAGATTTGTCATTGCTCTTCTCCCAAGGATTAAGCGTCTTCTGGTTTCCTGACTGCAGTCAGCATCCGCAGTAATCTTCGCACCTAGAAATACAAAGTCTTTCACTGCTTCTACATTTTCTCCCTCTATTTGCCAGTTATCAATCAAGCTGGTTGCCATAATCTTGGTTTTTTTGAGGTTTAGCTGCAAGCCAGCTTTTGCACTTTCTTCTTTCACCTTCATCATAAGGCTCCTCAGTTCCTCTTCGCTTTCAGCCATCAATATATATATATATATTACTCTTTGACAATCATGCTCTGTTTCCTAGGGAGCAGTTAGAATTTCGTATTCACCCAGCCTTCCAACTATATATTTTCAAGAACTTTTCTGTCCCTCTTTCTTTCTCCTCCTCCTTTGGGAAGTAGTTAAAGCTCAGATTTAATTGCCAGCTACTTTTATGCAAAGGCTGACAAGGGTAAGTCTCAAGAAACTCAACAGCTGGAGAGGCTAAAGCTTAGTGGCATATTTTCTGCCTGTACTTTCTTTGATAATTCCACCTAGGACCTTGTCTAGATATATTAATTCACATAAAAACATACTGTTCAGTTCTTTCTTTCTTTCTTTCTTTCTTTCTTTCTTTCTTTCTTTCTTTCTTTCTTTCTTTCTTTCTTTCTTTTTTTAAGATGGTGTGTCCTCTGGGGATTGGGCTGGAATCTAGATAAGCTACTGAAAATCACTGAGCTTCACTACTTTCAAACATTACAAAGTAACAAAAAACAATGCACTGGTCAAATGCAGAAGGCTTCTGCTAAAATATCAATATGCAATGCGAAAAAGAAAGAGAGGTAGCACTGACAGTATGTGCTAATCAAATCTGGACTGTTTTGGAACCATCAAGCTGAAAATAAAGAGTTAGGTATCATGGTTAACTAAATGAAGTTTCCTTCTCATTGATATTCATGTCATGTCATGTTATGTTATGTCCATGTAGTGAAATGTCTTTCTAGTTTCCTATGCAGGGTCTTGTCTTGCCATGGTACTTCCTCTGCTTGATCTTCCTTCCATGTCTGCTGCTGGCTCAGGCATTCTCTCAGCAGCTCATCTTTAGATGCCATCTTACTGATGTACTCCTGGATGCTCTGGGTCTCATCCAGGACAGTGGCTTTGACCCTCACCAGACCCTGCCCACCCTCTTTCTGCCTGGTGTACAGTCTCTTGGTGTTTGACTTGGGGTGGAAGCCTCCATACATTGTGAGGAGCTTCCGGGTCTTCACATGGGCAGCCTCCATGTCCTCCTTTGGCCAGCTCACTCTACTGGCAGGGTATCTGATGACTGGCAGGGCCTACATGTTGATGGCGTGGATCTTGTTCTTCCCATTGAGCTGGCTCCTACTACCACTGGGATCACTTTGGTCTTCACTTTCTGCATCCCAATATACTGTATATGCATACATGTATATACACATACATACATACACACATGCATGCATGCATGCATGCATGCATATACACATATATACATATATACACACATACATAGGATTTCCCAGTCTAGCCTGCAGTTCAGGGATTTTTGGAGGCTTCCTCTCTAAGAACTAACCAAGTTAAACCCTGCTTAGGTTATACACACACACACACATCAGCTCAAGTTAACTGGGCTCTGTCATCTACCTGGGTGTTGTTCCAGAAGGGGGCTGAATAAACCACTTGTTTTTCTTACCATCATTTTTTTTTTCAGATTACTTTTGAATTAGAAATGATCAATTTTCAGATTAGTAGGAAGGCTTGCTTATTTAGTTATTTATTTATTTGTCACATTTCTTCACTGCCCATCTCAACAAATGGCTCTGGGCAGTTTGCAAACAAATTAAAAGAATAAAAAATTAAAATATTGTTAAAGCAGATTCATTATAAAATATAAATATACATAAATATAAAAATATAAAATGTAAAATATAAAATCCAAGATGATGAAACAATGGTCTCAATAAAATTTCCCAGTGATAGCATATATACTCTGTATTTAAGAGGTCCTCAGCTCCAAATAAATAAATAAACAAACCATTCAATTGTGTCTGATTGTCAGAGACTTCCTGGACAAGTCCCTGAAGTTTTCTTGGCAAGCTTTTTCAGAAGTGGTTTGTCATTGCCTCCTTCCTCGGGCTGAGAGACAGGGACTGGCCCAGGGTCACCCAGCTGGCTTTGTGCCTAAGGCGGGACTAGAACTCACAGTCTCCTGCTTTCTAGCCTGATACCTTAACCACTACATGAGACTGGCTCTCTAATTCCCATATATTAACAGGGAATCCATAGAAAGCGTGGGAAGTGTCCACTGAAATATCTTGCCTGCCTCTGACTTTCCACTGCTGGGCTGTGTGGCTGCTTAAGGACAGCCACTCATATCAATCACCTGAATAGGGAACCCTCAACATTTGCAAGAATTTAGCACAAACGGACTAGATCCAGACCAAGTTGTTTGCAATTGAACTAGAATTCACCATTTCCTCCTAGGCACCTCCAATACTAGATAGAAGGCAGGAGGATGGAGATGCTATGGAATTAGATGGCATTTTGCAGACCTTTCCCCCCATAACAAAATGCAAGTATGGGAATTTGCACAATTTATTTATTTATTTATTTATCACATTTCTTCTCCGCCCATCTCAGGGTGGTTGGGCTCTGGGTGGTTGGAAGGGACTCAGGCATTTAATAGCTTACTTTTGCCCATATGGCAGCCTACCCTTTCACCAGATTCCCACAACTCTTTGTATAATGATTGGGGGTGGGGGAGATGGGGAGAGGAAGGACTGAGAGAACAGTCAAAGGCAGGAACAAGGGAAAAGTTAATATCAGGCAATCCCACTGTATCCACCTAAACCTGTATCCACCCGAGTATGCTTATGATGGGCAGCAGGATTGCTCAAAAGCTTTGAAGGCATGCTTTGGTTTGATGAAGCTTTAAACGAAGCGCCTCTTCAAAGTTATATGAAAAGCATCATTAGTATCCATTTTCCTAAGGCCAAAGCAAAGTGACCCTGCAGAAGCATGATAAGAAGGATAAAAATTAGAGAGACATCTGGTTAGACTTTTATCATTGAAAGTTTCCTGCAGAGAAATAGCTCCAATTGAATCAAGTGAGTGAACCAAGCCACATAGCCAGCTTGATAAATGTCTCTTTTCTCTTCATTCTTCAACTTTCTTTTAGAAAACAACAAAAAGGGGGGGGGGAGTCATAAAACAAGGTCATAAAGTGTGGCAGATGTTATCCTTGATGTCAAGAATGTCCGATAACTTATACGTCTGAAGGTGGCAATAACAATTTATGTAAAAAATGTAAGAGAGTAAAATAATATGCACTCCATCTCATAAAATTTGAAAAGAAGTCGAAGATATTTATGACAACAACAGAAGCACTTGGGGAAATTGATTGTTATGGCAAGAAAAAAGTGAGGGACAATCCTCCTGAGGTTGCATGTTCATTTTTTTGTTATGGCAACTTACTGAAGTTTCATGAAGTTTTCAGAAGGGGAAAAAGCAGAAGAAACTGCAAAGCAAGTTCTGTATAGCCTCCTTACAAAGGTGGTGAAGGTGAATCCGTGACTGTCATGCACTGCCTACCGCAGAGTAGAACACAGACGCTGATTCCTAGGAGAGCAGGTTCCGGTTTATTTCATACGTAGTGTCACTTGCGAAAAAAGCTGAGAGTGAGGAGAGCGCGCCGGTGCGGGGTTTAAATACCCCGCGCCGGTCAGCGCCCCCTCACCCTGGGTTACGTCATCCCCCCTTTGTCCTGCATGCTGTCTTGCCGGTAGGTGAAGGGTTGCGAGGCCCCAGCTGGTGCCCCGGGATCGCCCATCATCGGTTTCCTCATTCAGCCGGTGATTGCTGTCAGCTGGGCGATCTCCGTTGCGCTTGTGCTAACAGCTTGGGTGTGCCTCGCGATCCGCTTAGCCTTTGTCTTTTCTTCTTTCTCCTTTGTGAGCTGATGGCTGCTTCCTCCGGCTAGAGTCTGTGGCTGTTGTTGTGCGTGCTATGCTTATCTTGAGCCCCTTCCTCTGCTTCCTCGTTATTGTCATGTGTGCCGTTGTGCTGATGTCTTCAGCTCAACGGCACTCATGACAGTGACTGACAATGGTGGTGAAGGTGGTGGTGAAGGTAAATCAGGTTCAAGTCTAGCTTCAGATATGGAAGTCTTCTTAGTGACTTTGGGCCATCTCTGAGCACAAACTACGCCACAAGGTTGTGGGTATACTGCTTAGTTGGAGCATACCGTTGAGGTTGCAATCTGGATCAATGAAATACATTGGAAATCTTCCTAAGGTTGATTGGGTTCCATCTCTAGTTCATAAGTCTTAAATATATGGAACCTCCATGGACAGATTATAGCTCTAAATGACAGAGGTAGGGAAGCAATCAACTATGTCACTAAATTCCCTAATGGTATCAAGTTGGCTTCTTTTGGAAACAGAACACTCAGCTAGTTAGTCTTAATCAGTAAGCTGATTCTCATGATCATGGCTTCTCAAATGCAAACACAATTACACCTTGATGGAATTGATTGCAGCTGGCATCCCTTCCTCTTTCCTAAGGAGAAAATATATGGGATGGGGAAGATGTGTAAGTTCATCTCAAGCAAGAGAACTGCAAGAAACCCATTGTATTACACGAATCAATATAACATTCTTTTGCCATTTGAATTTCATTTTCTTGAGGAAACTATACATATTGAAAATACAATGTAAAAGGCTGGGGGTACCGTGGTTGATTAGCCACAAAGGCATGTATTGATTTTCAGCGCACCAGGCTCAGGCAGGCAAGTAATGTAATCGTTAGGTGTCTGAGCTGCAGCATTCACCTCCATAGAAATACAGATATGTGATATCATAAAACTGTAATTGAAGCATGTGCATCAGTGCGCATACACACAGAGAGAGAATATAATTGAAAGAACACCAGGGCTTGTGAACTACTCAAATTGAGGAGGAGAAAAAAGAGGTGAAGTTGTTCTGCCCACTATTTAATGAATGGAATCAAGAGTTACTGGATTGTGAGTCCCCAGAATAAACCAGAGAAAGGTATCATTCCTAAAGCAAAAGCCATTCTGATTTAAGGCTTCAGAAGCCGTATGAGATACAAGATTCCCAATTCTCATATAGATGATCTTCTCCTGGATTCTTTTCTGTTCTTCTTGAAAGTCCCAGCTTTTTTCATAGGGAGCTGTCTGAGTAATAAAAGAGTGTCTTTCTCAGTTTTTCCTCTTCTTCTCTGATCTTCTTTTGAAACCAGAGTATTAAAAAAAAAAGTGTTCCTGATTTTAGAGAAGTTAGAGGAGAAACACTCCTGTTTCTTGTTTCTTTTGTCATGGAAACTTATTTATTTATTTATTTAAGATTCAAATTTAATCACCGCCCATCTCCCCTCAAAAAACTTAAGCATGCTTTCAACTATACTGCTGTGTATTATCTGTTGTGATTCTTCGTTGAAATTCCTGCCCTCTGGAATGATCTCCCTCCAGAGATTCAGGTGGCTCCCGCCCTTATATCGTTCATAAAACTGTTGAAGACCTAGTTTTCAACCTCCCAGGCCTGGGAGAGAGGGTGATTGTGGCATCTTTATTGTTTCGCCTTGTTTTGTTTTATTTTGGATGGATTTGTGTTGGCTTGGTTTTGGTATTTTGCTTTTCTGGTCAGCTGTATTTTTATTTGTTGGGTTTTGGTTGTTAGCTGCCCAAAGATATTTGGGAGTCAAGCAGCCTATTAAACAAACAAGCAAACATTAAGGTTTCTTTCCCAGAATAGTTCACAGAATTACAATATCAAAGCAATAAAATCACTGGAAAAAGAACAACTATCAGATAAAACCAGCCATCAGCAAGAGTTAAAATGCCTAAAGTATAAATTAGTAATAAAATCTTATATGTACAAATATGGAGAATTAGGTTTTACTAAGCTGAATGATAGCGAGGAAGCCAATGGTTTGATTTGTCATAAGGCAGAATTTTTATTCATGTATTTGTGTTTCTCCAATTTTCATCACTTTGCATTTATAAAACAATTTCAAGGAGGTGATAAAGACGTCAAGGTAAGTTTGACTCCTCAGGGCTACACAAATGGAGTTTTATTAGCAATGAAACAGTAGTAATATCCCATTGCTTTATTCTGTAATTTCTTTTTTTTTTCTTTCTAACTTTCCAGTCCAGCCTACCATCCTAGCATTCAGCTGAGGTCTCCCTTCCAAAAATTACCAGGTCTAACCCTGCTTAGCTTAACCTTCAACAATGTAGAGGAGATGCTGCTTAGCCTACATCAGGAATGAAGTACATTAGAACAATTTTCAAACAATGAGCCCAATTTTACAACAAAGAGTATTCTTTTTCCTGTATAATTTTAAATATCTTGTATATGCTTGGTAGAAAGGCAGGATACAAATTAATGAAGTGCAGAGCTTCCATCCTCTTCTGCAGCTTGAAGGCTTTATTAAATTGTTCAAGATACCCAAATGGCACATTTCATATCTGCATATATACCCGTCACTACTATTCTTTTTTGAGATAAGCATCATTAGGGTTTGGTTTATTTTCTTACTGATTTCAGCCCACTCACTCTGATATTCAGCTAAATCCAGGGGCCTTGGACCAGTTCAGTACCATGTGCTGTTTTAGCTGGAAAAGTAAAATGAAATTCCACATATCCATTGGGCTAAACCAAGCATAGTACCACTGTCTACTCAAAGAACAGCAACACTGAAAGACATATCTATCTTAGATTCTGGTTTTCCTTGTCTGTGTTGCCACACATAATTCTGGTCCAATAAAATTCCAGCTTTATCATCTCAGAATTAATCACTCAGTGGCCTCTTTTCATTTTCTGCTCTGGTGTTGGGACAACTAACATCAGTACTGGAAAGTTTGCTGACTTTTGTGGGTGATAGGTCTTGTTTTATGGCTTTGACTCTAAATGATCAAAAGAAGAAAAAGATGATCAGCTTTGCAAAACTTGCTGTTCTATAATTATGGTTTCTTTCTGCTTTGAATAGAGGGGGGAAATGCCAGAGATTTTCAGAGATGGGCTTTTCAAAATATGGACTTTGTGATCTTGAATTTTCTTGTGTAATATGTGAATCACATCATCAGATCACAAAGAAACAGGAAATTGGCTCTAGAAATTGTAGAGGAAAAATATTTTCATCGACAGTTGCCCCTGAGAGAATGAGAATAATTAATATAGAAATTGAAATGATTAAAAGGGACATTTAACCCTTGCTCATTCAATCATCTGTTCTACTTGCAACCTGTGAGGTTCCTATGATGCAAATTTTATTTATTTATTAAAGTTAATATAGCTGCCCACCTTATGCGACATCCCCCTGGGCATCTTACAAAGCACAGAAAAAACAATTTAAAAAACCAGTAGAAAACCTAAAAAACAACCTAGAAACTTCCAGTGACCCCAGCAACCATACCTCCCCAGACATCCACAAGGAACTTTCCTGGCTTCCAGCCTCACACTACCCTAGTGCTCATGGGTAAAGCCAGGTCTTAAGGCTTTTTGGAAGGATAGGAGATTGGGATCTTTTGGATCTCACAGGGAAAGTGTTCCAAAGGGCAGGGGCTGCTACTGAGAATATACACTGCCTAGGCCTGGTAAATGGCAACATTTGAGGGAAGGATCCTGGAGCCTCCCCACCATCTCAGACATAGTGGAACAGGCAGGTACCCTCAGGGAGAGGCAGTCCTCAGGTATCCTGGCCCTGTGTCATTTAGGGCTTTAAAGATGATGACCGGCACCTTGAGTCACACCCAGAAAGAAACTAGAATATAGTGCAGCTCCTGCAGCAGTGGTATAACATGAGTGAACTGTGGGGTGCCCAAAACTGCCCATGCTGCTGGATTCTGAACCAGTTGTGGCTTTTTTCCTTGGCCTGATCAAGTGTCAGGAACTGGGCCAAGAACCATGCTGAGCTGATGTCTCCAACTCTAGTTCTTTCTTGTTTTCACCATATGGACAGAATCTTACCAGACTAAAGCTACTCAACTAACCCAAGGAGAAATAACCTAGAAGGGCTCTAGGGCAGAGCTAACCTGAACATCTTAACTTTCCCAGCAACAGAGTCCAGACTGCGAAGCCTCTTAACTGTCTGGAATGCACTCCCTGCTGGGAACCAGTGGCAATGCCGGAATCCACCACATCAAGGTTATTTTCTTGATTACCTATCAGAACTGGATGAGTTAAAGTCAGAAGAAATGAATTGCTTTGTCAGAGTGTGCTGGAAAGCGTTTGGCCCGAGAGATCAGAAAAATCACATAGACCAGGCATTTCTATAAAAATAAATGTATTTACAGAAAGCACAAAAGCATATTTTACAAGCTGTGCATTCACATGCGCTCAGAGAGGACTGGGAGGAGGCTGTGTGTAGAAAGGAAACAGAAACTAACAAGTCCAAGCAAGCTGCCCTCCAGGCAATTTCCTTATTTGGTCATGCATTTTCACACCCAAAACTGAGGACAATTAAGTTTGACCTCTTCACCCTGCTGATACTTAAGAAAGTACTCAATTACCATGGTAACCTAGTGGCTTGGTCCATGCAAAAAACAAAGAAATGCCAACATGTTTAACTTGAGGACAGTGTGTGTGTGTTTTCTGGATTGCAACCTCACCCTCTAATTGTCAACATTGGCCTCCTCACTCTAACTGGTGGATTCTTCTTTTTCTTCCTTCTCCTTCTCCTTCCCCTTCTCCTTCTCCTTCCCCTTCTCCTTCTCCTTCTCCTTCTCCTTCTCCTTCTCCTTCTCCTTCTCTAATTCACTATAGAATCTGAACCCGAAGACCTAAAAAGAAAGATCTATATGCAGATCTAAATTCCCTATTACAGCTTATTTGGTTGCAGAGTCTGAAACAAGTATTCCTATTTGGTCTGATATATATATATATATATATATTTCCCCTCATATTTCTAGCAAGCCTTCAGGACTGGCAAGACTGGGACAATGGCCAGGTATGATGCTTACATTAAATGCTATGCAAAATTCATTTATCTTTGCCTCCCCATATGGTTTAATAAGCCACAAACAAGCAACTTTGAATGAGCAAATGGGCAGTGTGAATGACGTGTTGATACAAATGTGAAGTGGAGATTGAAGGCTGTGTGTAAACTCCAGGAAAATGTAGTACAGTTCCATGATTTAGAACAAGACTCACTGGGAGATTCAGCTGAGCCTGTCCCATTCTCATGACTTGCTTTCCGAAGTCCATAATTCCTCAGTAATTGTACCTGTTCCAATTCCTACTGAATGCCGATTGATTTCAAAGGGAGCTAGGTAGAGCTCTTTATTACTCCTTATGCATTCCCCATTTTTCTAATTTCAGCTCTGAGAATATTGTATTTTGATTACTGGCTGCTGGGAACAGGAATACTTCTTTGCTCATTTATTTTCTACAGCCCTGATGTTTGCTTCTGTTTCCCCTGTCTCAGCCACCATTGTAGAAATCAGTAGAATTTCCCATCTTGAAAATGCTATGGATGGCATTTTTTCAAGATCTGTCAATAGTGCTTTCAACAAAGCACAACCTTTTTAACCAATGGCCATGGATTTCTGATCACCAAATCCTGGGAACCATCAAGAGGAGACAGCTGAGCCCATCATGCTTTGCCTATGAGATTTCCAGGAGGATGTGGCCATAGCATTGCACTAGATGCATCTTAATTCTAGTGTAATTTCTGTACAATCATGTCTCTAGGCTTCTTGTCTGAACCAGGAAGTGATCTAACCAGACAAAGGGAAGGTGGAAATGCCTTCCATATCCAGATCACTGCAGATATGCTCCAAGACTAAAGCAAGATCCAATGTGTGGCCACTTATATATCTTGGATTCAAGATTATTTGAGGTCCATGGTCATCATGGAGAACATTAACTCCCCAACTCAGCCTGAACAAACCTCAAGAGCTTGGGAAGAGTCACCCAATATCAAAAGTTGAGGAGACTCCAATATCAGCCTCAAGACCAGATGAAGCAGGTTGGGTAGGGATCCTGCTGCACAGCAGGGTGGCCAGAACGGTAAGAGGATTCCCTTCCTATCCTTACAATTCAACATGTAGGCATCCACATCCGTATCCTACTATCTCAGAAGCAGAGTCCCTGGTCACAGGCTAGGTATAATTATAGGTTAGTGCCTTTCCCACTCCCTGAGTGGACCCATAACTCAGGAGACCAAATCTCTAAGGGGGTTACATACTTGCTTCTGCCCAATCCATTCTTGATCATGCATGGAACCATATGTTCCTCCACAATCAAATCACTGATGAATTAGGTATTATTGCATACAGACTGACAGTAAGGTTATGTTTACTGTATATAGAATCCCCAACTCCAAACCTATTCCATTCAGTTTTCTGATTTTATCCGACAATCTGAATCAAATTAACTTGGTGTTTCAGGTGAGATTCCCATTTTGAATTGAATCAATAATCTGAATCATTCCAATGACTCAAACTGAATTGGACCTGCATCCATATCTCATAGTTGAGTTTGCATTTTATCCTTAACTCTTCAGAGATCTGGCTAATGGACAGGAGACAGAAAGGCTATGCAGATTTGTGGGTCAATACCAACATTTTAGATTGGATTTAGAGACAACCCACGTGATCAGAACACTCCACGTTTGTTTCACTGTAATCAGCATGAGGCTAGTTCAGCTCAAGGGTGCCTTTGGCAATGTGCCAAATGTTATTATTCAATTTCCAAAAATGCCACTTCTCCTTCATTTTATTGCATCAATCTCAAGGTGTTTAAGGAGTTCATTTAAAAAAAAAGTGAATATTTTTCATCTTAACTTACCAAAGTAACCAAGAGGACTACTTTATTTCTCCCCAGTTGTACCTCCTGGCTTCTCAGACTCCCTGATTTGAAAAATCCCAAGGAAATAGGGCAGCCAAGAAAATAAACAAATGAATCATTGTACAAATCAACCCAGAGTTCTCACTCAAGGCACAAATGACCAGACTCAAATGATCCTACTGTGGACACATTATGCAAAGACCCAGCTCTCTGGAGAAGGCTCTGATGCTGGGAAAGGTGGAAGGAAAGAGAAGAAGAGGATGATCAGCAGCAAGGTGGATGGACTCAGTTACAACAGTGGGTGCACCATTAGAAAAGATGAAGGACCAGGTTAGTGACAGATCCTCCTGGAGAAAATCTATCTGTGTAGTCACTAGGAGTCAACACTGACTTGATGGCAATCAATCAATCAGTGAAAAATAGTGTTTTTTCTGATGTTTTTCCCTGGGATTTCAAAGTAATAGGGGAAGCTTGAGAGGCTACAAGCTATCAGAGAATGGTGAGAAATTGTATAAAAAATGGTGGGGTGTATATACACATCATGTAACTAAAGTAAGTGTAAAAACATTAAAACAAACACTTGAGGATTGCATCTGTTTTTCTTCCTCCTTTGGAACACTTGTTAAAAGCAGCTTCTTTTTCATTTGATTGGATGAGAATAGTTAAATACTGAGTATTTGAAGGTGAGGGGCATTCATAGTTTCTGACAAAGTTTTTTAACTAATAAAAACAACATGCAGAAACCTTTGAAGGATGCTGTTTCTGGATGTCTTCACAAAGTTAAATCTACACATCAGACACATTCTTTTGAAGGATCACAATCAACACAGCCTATCAATGGGCTATAGAAAATGAAAGTCACCAGAATGTGTTAGCAAATGTTAACATCTTTTAAGTTGCATTCTTGATATTGTGCTTGACTCATTTTTTTTCCAACTCAGTAAAAAAGCCACACTTTAAAAAGGAAAAGAAAAGAAATCGTATCAATTGTCAGTTACGAAATGCTAATCAGGGAATTAAAGGAATTAAAGAAAATTAACGTTGACATCTTTATCCTGTATTTTATGCACGCATTGCTAATGACATTTCCAGCTTTCTCACAGCATTTTTATTTGTTGGCCTATTCGCTTTTACTTAATTTCAAAAATCAGTCAATTGACTGGTTTCTTGTAATGCTTGCTTCTGTTTCTCCAGCAGATGATTGATAGATAACTCAATAGCTAGTTGACAGATATGTGAATGGATGAAATAAGACTAACCTAACATTATGAAGGAATTCAACATAATGGACATCACAGGAGAGAGTGAAAGAGAGATTGCTGCCATTAAGGTTACAAATGGATTGCCAAGAATTCTATGGGTATCAGCTACAGCATTATTTCAATGGTCAGAGTGCCTTTGCAATACATCAAGGAAGCAAATCAGGGTCAAGAGTTGATATTGTTCTAGGATACCCATACCTTAGATTGGGTTAATACATGATAGATACTCAAAGTTGGAACAGGATTTCTTCCCAGACAATCAAACTGAAACTGGACCTTCCTCAGGTCTCTTGACAGATTAGGCATCTTGAAGGTTTCAGGAAGGCAGATGCCACAAAGTCTTTGTTATCTTGCTTTCAATTCTCCATACATGAAAAACACCTGGATAGGGACATTAGGCATAGGTTTTATGTTCTAACCACAGAAAGTCTCTTTCTGATTTGAATACAGCCCCCCAAGAGCCTCCCTCTTATGGCTGTTCACTACTTTTTGCAACCGTTTGTCATCCTTTTGCTGTTCTCTCAACACCTATTTTTCCTAAAGCCGCTGAACAATTTGGTATTTGCAGGCTGTTGTCATTCTGAAATTAACTGAAGTCCCTGGCTACCAAGTCAGAGACATCCCTAGCAAGGCTTAAGAGACATCCACTTTCAGACTTGCAAGATTCTGTTAATGTAACCTTACAATAAGGTAGAATTAGTTAATCTGGGAGTGCTTCCTGTTTGGACTATCTCACAAGGCTGACATCAATCTTGTGTTTGTAGATAAAGCACATTTCTTCCTCATCACCTTTACAACTCAAGAAACTAGGGAGGGTCCCTTCTGAGATGTTTGCCACACCCCAATTCCTTCTGAGGGTTTTGCTGCCTGTTATCCATCCATTACCCTGGCAGTGGCTCTTCCCTCATCTCCCTAGGTCATTCCCACATACCATTACAGTGCAGGATTGTACATGAACTATTATCACTGTTGATTTATTACCATGGAAGTTTTAATGGATGTTGTTGTATTTTATCTGTGGGTGTTCTAATGTATTTGGTGGGGATATTGTAAAATGCCAAGAGACTCTCAATTGATGAAGGAAAGTAGGAAAGTAGGATGGAAGGAAGGAAGGAAGGAAGGAAGGAAGGAAGGAAGGAAGGAAGGAAGGAAGGAAGGAAGGAAGGAAATCAAAAGCTTCCTTGGGCTTCACTTTCCTAGATGAATGAAGATAACTGCAGTCCCTGAAGTGATAAGAGTTTTAAAGGGAAATTAAATGGGTAAGGAAAAAGCATAAAAATGCATAGTGGGTTTTTCTTTTTTTCTTGCTCCTTTTAAGTGAGTTTTATGATACATTATAGCAACTTCCTTTGAGGAAGCAAAACGAACAAATAAACCAAAAAGCTGGACCTGAACTGTGGAGGTTCCCTGTGGATTTCAGTGGACCGATTCGCTTATCCTGCAATTTTCTGTGTTAGACAAATAGTTAGACAAATAGTCTACTTAAGGATGCATGAGGATGCCATGCCAATGTAGTTAAGATTAATGACTGAGTGATTAGGACCAGATCACCCATTTGGAAACAAGTAATCTGAAGTAATTGTTTCAGGAGTAATTGCACCAGTCTAATTGGTGTACAACTTCCTTAAATGACATTCGTCCCTCTGTCCCTGCACCCCAATTCCTGCAAGCTTTTTAACTGATAAATTGCTCTCCAGGTTGCTCTTTCAGCATCCACCAAGTGACTGGCTTGCCCCAGCAAATTCGACAGATGAAATAAAGCAAGCCGGCAGACCTTGCTAGGAAAATGTTCATGTAACAATCTAAGGCATCACATGTACAAGGTTCCATGCCTTTCTACAAAGCATGTCTCCTTTGTTCTTCTTTCACATATAAGGAAGGCCAGGAAAGCAAAGGAGATCTAGGAGATGGAAAAAGGGTTTTGCAGTGAACTTATCAATGTAAGAGGACAATAAGGTAGCAAAGGCAACAAAGAATGCATTGATTACTATTCTGGGTAGAGCAACACTTCTATTGTTTTAAGTGCTTGGTAATCAAAGGCCACCGTTTTTGAGGGGGAGAGTGAGAAGGGAGTACAGCAAGGAGGTGATTCAAAGTAGGTCTTACTACTTGCTGGTCAATTTTTCTCTCTTCCCCAGGTTTTTCGTTGAAGCATTACTTTGCATTCAAAGCTGGGTTATGCTTATTTCTGAGAGGATGCCACAATTTTTATGAGTTTCCTGCCCCCAAACAAGAGAACTTTGGAGGACCTTCATTTGGTGGAAATCCTCAGTGAAGAACCCCTTTGGGGGCAAGGAACACATATTGAAACAGGCCTTTACCATGGTTCCCATTCAAGGAGGGTAGAGCTAGCTGTAGAGAGTAAGGAAGACGATCTGGATGGAGATATGCAGGATCTGTTGCCTAGGCAAAAGGGGATGAAGCATTTTTTAAGCCCAGAACAGCTTAGAGATAACATTTGGAAGCAGCTCAAGCAGAGGCCTCCCTGATTCAATGGAGTATAAAGAGGAGGAGGAGGAGGAGGAGGAGGTCCAGCACAAACAGACTTGCAAGATTCTGTGATTATAGCTAATCGCAATAAAAGTAGTTTTAGCCTTCCTGTGGAGTTGGTTTCCTGGTCTGGTCTACCTAATGCGGCTGCTACTTGCAAAGGAACACTTATATGGGCCAGGCACATGAGTCATTTTCTTTGAGGCAAGGCCTCAGGTCAAAGCAGATCATCTTTGTTTCAAGGCTTCATGAGGTGGAGTGTGTCACCTCCAGATGATAATGCGAAGCACTGTGATGTGTGCATTGTATTGTGGGATAAGAGTGATGGTGTCAGAGTAAGTTCAGATTTGGAAGAAAACATTGGTAAATCTTGCAGGATGTGTACTTAGCAGGGTGCTCAAAACACTATCTATATTAGGGATGTCAGGGAAATGAAACTGAGGGGAACCAAAGGTTGCTTTCCTTAATTTGTCTCACATTAAAACCATAATGACAGGACCATCTTCTGGCCTCATTGCTACAGCAGAAGAGAGATTGGCACTAAGGCAAGATCATTTATCCCAGCAATTTTTTCTGCCTGCTCTAGGATGGGTGGATAGCACTTCAACATGGCCATCTGGAAGAGCCCAAAGTGTGAGTGCCATAATTACATTTTCTGAGAGTTGTTCAGAATGATCCTTTGAATATTCCTGCTGAGAGCAAACTAGTTTTTTTTTTTTCTTCATACCTAATGGCTCCATGACAGAATAAGTACTGCAAGATACTGAATCCAGCTAATCTCGATCCCTCCTCAGGGAGGGCTGGGGGACTTCTTAAAGTACACAAAGTGGCTGAAATGCTTGTCCCTCCCTCCCTCCCTCCCTTCCTTCCTTCCTTCCTTTGCAAACATGACTGTGGGTTCACAGCAGTGCAGATACATGGTCATTCCAGGAAGTTTTCTAAAGAAAGACATTGCTTCCTCTGTTGAGGAAGCAGTTCTATGAGCTTTTTGATGGGGTGGGGGTGGGAGGTGGGGTATAAAATGAAAGGCAAAGGCAACTTAGAGCATTCTATAAATAAATAAGTAAATAAAGTAAGTTACCACCTCCTCCTACCCCCAGACAGACTAGCAAATTTACGTCTAGGGAATTGATAAAAAATCTGGCCATAAATCTGTCAGAAAGGAAATTCACTTGGCAACGTGGGCCATAAAGCAAATTGGATTCATACTGATTCAAACATCCTTGCTCAAAAGATTGTTCTAGCAGATCTCCAAGAATTAAGTTTTTGACCTTCACAGTATATATATACGGTGGCAAGATGGCAAATTCTCTCCCTCTTTCTAACGTTCAGCAACTTGATGTCAGACTTTGTCGATTGTATGATGAGATATTTGATGAGGGAATATTATGAGAGTCATTCAATCAGGCCTATATTTGCAACAATACCAAATCAGGTAAAGATCATACTCAGGGTGCTAATTATCATCCAATCTCATTGATTAATGGCGACACAAAGATTTTAACAGCAGTGTAAGCAAATAGATGACAGCAGGTGATACCATTTGTTATTAAGAATGATCAAGCCGGTCTTATAAAAACTAGGCAAGCAGCAGGCAACGTTAGGTTAGTTGTAGATTTAATAGACTTGAATAAAAACAAAGACCGATGTGCAATTTTATCATCAGATGCTGAAAAGGCCTTTGACAAAATATATAGACAGTACATGTTTGCTGTACTAAACAGGTTCAGATTTCCTTTCAAATTCATAAAATGGATCATGATATTATATCATATCATATCATATTATATTATATTATATTATATTATATTATATTATATTATATTATATTATATTATATTATATTAATTAAATTTATATCACCGCCCATCTCCCCCAATGGGGGACTCTGGGCAGTTTACAATAAATAGCATTAAAAACATAGCCACATAAAAATTACCATTAAAATATACATAAAAAGAACTGTAAAATCCAAGTGGAGGTGGAACACAATCACTAAGCGGTGCTATGGCACCAGCCATCCCCATGTGGAGCTATCACTCTCCCCCTCCCAAGCAAGGCGGCAGAACCAGGTCTTCAGTTTCTTCCGGAAGTCCGAGAACGAGGAAACCCATCTCGACTCCAGGGGCAAGATGTTCCAAAGGGCGGGCGCCACTGCTGAGAAGTCTCGCCTCCTGGATCCCACTAGATGAAATTCCTTTACTGTTGGGGTCCGTAGCATGCCCTCCCTGCCTAACCAGGTGGGATGGGACGATGTTATGGGGACAAGACGGTCCCTCAGGTACGCTGGTCCCATGCCTATATGAGTCGCCCACATCCAAAATAAAGGTCAATTGTACGTTTTCTGCTACATTCTCACTATTTACGGGAACTAGACAAGGATGTCCACTTTCACCCTTGCTTTTCAATATCTGTGTGAAACCCTTCACTTGTGCTATCAGACAACATAGGAAGGTCTACGGAGTAGTACATAATTCAGTTGAACACAAATTGGTTTTATTCGCAGATGACATTCTTCTGTTTATTTTTAAACCTCACACTACTATTCCAGCATTGATGCAAATGATAGATGCCTTTAGTAAAATAGCGGAATATTCTATTAATTAGTCCAAATCAGAATTGATGCCAATGGGTAAACATTTGGTTATCCATCTATTTAAGGAATATCAATACCGTATTTGTACTGAATCCATTAAATATTTAGGTATGTACATACCAAAAGATATAACTCAGTTAGTAATATGTAATATAAATAAAATATATTAAGAGGTTTCTTCAGATATTGATAGATGGGAGTCATTAAACCTCATGCTTTGGGGAAAGGTGAATGCTCTGAAAATAAATATTATTCCCAAACTAATTTATATTCTGAGAGGAATTCCAGGTCATATATTTGGACAATATTTTCAGAAAACAAATATTTTTTTTCTTTGTTTAGAAAAAAAAATTAAGGGTTCTTTGATTCCAAGGATATCCTTACAGAAAATGTAATTACCAATGAATGAGGGAGGATTCAGTTTTCTGAATCTGGAGCTGTATCATCAAGTTTATCTATTGTCAAGTATAAAATACTGGAAGCCAAAACTGGTGTTAATTTTCCAATTTGGACAACTTTGGAATATACGTACATATATAGCACCTTTGGTTGGATGGACAGTATTAGGATCTAAATACACTAGATCTCTAAAATCTCTGGAAACAATTATGTCAGTCAGAAAGCTATGAAATGTAATGTCTAATAAAAAAAAAAAGTTTTGATCTTTTTTCCCCATGCTAAATTGACTTTATGGGGAAACCCAACATTAAAAATTTGGAAAAAAGATGGTGATACGGAAAAATTGGATGGAAGTGGGGATATTGACTTTGGACTAATTGATAGATGATGAAGATGTTGTGCAAAGAGATAAATATCTATCTGATGTAATCCAATGGCAATATTTATAGCTACAACATTTGTTAACAACATTGTTTGGACCAGCAGCATTTTCAGCTTCTCAGACACTTGAGATACTAGAACAACTTGTTAAATCCTTTAAAACTAAAAAAAAAAACTACTGATAGTTTTTACAGATATTTGTTATCAATAAATCATTGATATGCAGATGCTAAGAGATGAGTGGAATAAAGAATTAGAGGTTCCTATCTTGCCTAGACAATGGGTGAGTGTCTTAACTTCTTAAGCAAGTGTGTCAAGGGACCATAAATTATGACTTATACAACAAAAATTACATTTAGAATTTATTGGACTCCGTTACGTTTGTATAGAAAAGGATTGTCTAAGACAGCATTTTGTTGGAGGTGTAATAAGGACAATGCTTCTTTAAAACTCATGTTATTACAATGTCCTATACTTACTAACTTTTGGGAGAAAGTAGTGGACCATATAAATGTGACTGTGCGACAAAAGCTACAATTTTCAGAGGATAATATTCTTTTGAATTACATACCTAGTACATTGAATTTGACAACTGGATGACGTAAATGGATTCTCTGTGTCCTTACTATGGCCAAAATACTGATGTTGCAGTATTGGGAAGATAACTGCATGACCCCATTCACTCAATGGATCGAAGACCTGATTACATTTGCCATCTATGAGCAGATTGCCTATTGACATAGACTTTGTATGGACAAGTATCATGAAATATGGGACTTGTTCATACAAAATATGGTAGGTTAAAAAAAGCATGGTAGTTATACAGTATAATGTAAGTGCATTAGAAATAAATACATTTATACTTGCATAATATTTGCATTAGGTAAGTATATAGATTGAAACTGCTTACTGTTATAATGACAGTATTTCTTCCCCCCCCCCTTTTCACTTTTTTTAAAGCACTTAAGTTTTTTTTCCCTTTGACGATGTGTTTCTATTATGATTATCTTCGTGTTTTCTTCCCTTTTTCTGTCATTTTTTTTAAAGCAATAGAAAATAAATAAACAAACCAATTCAACATCTACGGTCCATCAAGTGGACCACTGACTGCCTGTTTTCCCCATTTGTGAGGGGTCACTGCTGCACTGAAGGCCATTATATTCTTATTCAAGGGGAGATGGTCAAAATAGTGTCTGGCCTGCAACATGTATTAAAATAAACAAATTAGCTGGCTGGAAAGCTGAGATAACGTCTGCTGGTTGCTTCAGCCTTTAATACCCCCTTCTGTGAGATTTCACTCTCTTAACTCTCCGAGCTGAGAGAATTGCTTCCATTAGATGTAAATGGCTCTCACACTTATCTGAGAAGTTGCATACAGTGAAAGTTGAATAAATTGTCTCCCCACCCCACCCCCTTCTTCCTTCCATCATCCAGGCCAAATTGAAATTCTCATCGCCCCCACCTCCCAGCCCCTTTGCATTTTTTGTAATTCTGTCTTGCACATTACTACTTGGTAATGCATTCTGCTGGTATGGAATTAATGTTTGCAGCTGAAATTGTGACATGAAGCATCACAAAACATGTCCTTCCTAGAGTTCCTCACTCCATGCCTTTAGAGCCAAGAAGTTGTATATGCACATGCGTAGGATGGTTATCTCAGGTCTGAACCTCAGAGCAGCCAGCATATATTGCCAGCTATGGATATTTTTGGCATCTCTAATCAAGTGACATGTGGTAGAACAATTTCTACAACTTTCTGAAATAAAGTTTTTGGATCTGCCACAATCCCCAACACCCAAACAAAAGAGGCCACATGGGGCCACCATGTTGCCAGGTATCTATGGGTTTTAAAAATATTGTTGCAATTTGGATTTTTTTTTCCCATAAGGGAAAAAAAGAAGACCCAAGAGGGTAACTGACTAAATAAGAGGGCATATATGTAGGAGGGTGGATGGAGATTCACCAGAAAAGGTTCAGGATCTGTTATACTTGTCTACTGTTTGAAAAAAAAATAGGATATAGGCCATAGGTTTTTTTTTCCCCCAAATTAATTGTCAATTTATTATTTTTTGGACACAATGATATTACTTCTTTATTTATTACTGAATTTATATCCCACCGTTTGCATGATAACAACCCTCAAGGCAGCTTAGAACAATTTTTAAATGTATTAAGTATAAAACATAATATTAATACCATTAAAATCAAAGCCAACATTAAAATCAGTCATTAAAATAATATGTTTGAGCAGGTCCCTAGGCTGACAGTCCTATGAGGGGATCCTGCTCTGACTTTGCATAAATCTTCACCAAAATGTCTGTTACTGCAATTATTCCCAAACAGCAGAAATTTTAGAAGTTGTAAAAGACCTGGCATTCCATAATGACATACTTTAATACAATTTCGGGTCTCAGATTCTCCTCTGGTACACAGCAAATGGAGAGGCATAAAAATCTAATTGCTGTAAAGGGGAATGTTATAGCAATGGTGACATTTCACAAACTCAAAAATCTGTTTTTCTATAGTTGGGCTGAAGTTTTATGGTTGATGGCTGGGACATACCATTTGTTTCTGAAGCTGAAAGTAAAAAAGGGAGGGTGAACATAGGAGCATAGGCATAAGAACATAAGCAGTGTCCTGCTGGACTGAACTCCTGGTCCATCTAGTCCAGCAGTCTGTTAATACAGTGTCCAACCACCTGCATAAGGAAGTCCATTTGTCTCCCAGCAGATGGCCTTCAGAGGCAGTCACATCAAGGCTAATAGTGATTGATCCCCATGACTTCCAAGAATTGGTCCAACCCCTTTTTGAACACAGTCAAACTGGCAGCCAACACCACATCTTGTACTAGTAAATTCCAACGTTTAATTACACATTTGTAAATAAATAAATAAATAAATCCTTTTGTCTGTCCTGATTCTTCCAGGAGTCAATATCATAGGGTTCTAGTATTTAGGGAAGGGGAAAATCATTTCTCCTTGTCCACTTTATCCACACCATGTATAATTTTGTACACTTCAGTCGTCCCCGTCTTGTTCACCTCCTTTCTAGAACAAAAATTCCCAAATGTCACGACCTTTCCCTGTAGGGAAGATGCTCCAGTACCTTGAACATCTTTGTTGCCCTCCTCTGAACCTTCTCTAGATCCACTATATCCTATTTGAGGTGTGGTGACTGGAACTGCAAGCAATATTCCAGATATGGTCACAACATTGATTTATATAAAGGCATTATGATATTGACATGTCTATTTTCAATAACAATTTTGTATAAGAAACGATTCTTATTATCCCTAACATGCTGTTGACCTTTTTTTACAGTGGATGCCCACTGTGTTGATACCTTCATTGAACTGTTTGTTGTTTATTCGTTTAGTCGCTTCCGACTCTTCGTGACTTCATGGACCAGGCCACGCCAGAGCTTCCTGTCGGCTGTCAACACCCCCAGCTCCCCCAGGGACGCGTCCATCACCTCTAGAATATCATCCATCCATCTTGCCCTTGGTCGGCCCCTCTTCCTTTTGCCTTCCACTCTTCCTAGCATCAGCATCTTCTCCAGGGTGTCCTGTCTTCTCATTATGTGGCCAAAGTATTTCAGTTTTGCCTTTAATATTCCCTCCAGTGAGCAGTCTGGCTTGATTTCCTGGAGGATGGATTGGTTGGATCTTCTTGCAGTCCAAGGCACTCTCAGAATTTTCCTCCAACACCACAGTTCAAAAGCATCGATCTTCCTTCTCTCAGCCTTCCTTATGGTCCAGCTCTCGCAGCCATACGTTACTACGGGGAACACCATTGCTTTAACTATGCGGGCCTTTGTTGTCAGTGTGATGTCTCTGCTCTTAACTATTTTATCGAGATTTGTCATTGCTCTTCTCCCAAGGATTAAGCGTCCTCGGATTTCCTGACTGCAGTCAGCATCTGCAATAATCTTTGCACCTAGGAATACAAAGTCTTTCACTGCTTCTACATTTTCTCCCTCTATTTGCCAGTTATCAATCAAGCTGGTTGCCATAATCTTGGTTTTTTTGAGGTTTAGCTGCAAGCCAGCTTTTGCACTTTCTTCTTTCACCTTCATCATAAGGCTCCTCAGTTCCTCTTCACTTTCAGCCATCAAAGTGGTATCATCTGCATATCTGAGATTGTTAATGTTTCTTCCAGAGATTTGAACTCCAGCCTTGGATTCCTCAAGCCCAGCTTGTCGCATGATGTGTTCTGCATACAAGTTGAATAGGTAGGGTGAGAGTATACAGCCCTGCCATACTCCTTTCCCAATCTTAAACCAGTCCGTTGTTCCATGGCCTGTTCTTACTGTTGCTACTTGGTCTTTATACAGATTCTTCAGGAGGCATACAAGATGACTTGGTATCCCCATACCACTAAGAACTTGCCACAATTTGTTATGGTCCACACAGTCAAAGGCTTTAGAATAGTCAATAAAACAGAAATAGATGGTTTTCTGAAACTCCCTGGCTTTTTCCATTATCCAGCGGATATTGGCAATTTGGTCTCTAGTTCCTCTGCCTTTTCTAAACCCAGCTTGTACATCTGGCAATTCTCGCTCCATGAACTGCTGAAGTCTACCTTGCAGGATCTTGAGCATTACCTTACTGGCATGTGAAATGAGTGCCACTGTTCGATAGTTTGAACATTCTTTATTGTTTCCCTTTTTTGGTATGGGGATATAAGTTGATTTTTTCCAATCTGATGGCCATTCTTGTGTTTTCCAAATTTGCTGGCATATAGCATGCATTACCTTGACAGCATCATCTTGCAAGATTTTGAACAGATCAGCTGGGATGCCGTCGTCTCCTGCTGCCTTGTTATTAGCGATGCTTCTTAAGGCCCACTCAACCTCACTCTTCAGGATGTCTGGCTCTAGCTCACTGACCACACCGTCAAAGCTATCCCCGATATTGTTATCCTTCCTATACAGGTCTTCCGTATATTCTTGCCACTTTTTCTTGAACTCTTCTTCTTCTGTTACGTCCTTGCCATCTTTGTTTTTGACCATACCCATCTTTGTCTGGAATTTACCTCCGATGTTTCTAATTTTCTGGAAGAGGTCTCTTGTCCTTTCTATTCTATTGTCTTCTTCCACTTCCGCGCATTGCTTGTTTAAAAATAATTCCTTATCTCTTCTGGCTAACCTCTGGAGTTTTGCATTTAATTGGCCATATCTCCCCCTATCACTGTTGCCTTTTGCTTTCCTTCTTTCTTGGGCTACTTCTAGTGTCTCAGCAGACAGTCATTTTGCCTTCTTGGTCTTCTCTTTCTTTGGAATGTATTTTGTTGCTGCCTCCTGAACAATGCTGCCAACTTCTGTCCAGAGTTCTTCCGGGACCCTATCTACTAAATCCAGTCCCTTAAATCTATTCTTCACCTCCACTGCATATTCCTTAGGAATATTAGTGAGCTCATATCTAGCTGATCTGTGGGTCTTCCCTAATCTCTTTAGTCTTATCCTAAATTGTGCAAGAAGAAGTTCGTGATCTGAACTACAGTCAGCTCCAGGTCTTGTTTTTACCGACTGTACAGATGTCCGCCACCTTTGGCTGCAAAGGATGTAGTCAATCTGATTTCGGTGTTATCCATCTGGTGAAGTCCATGTATAAAGCCGTCTCTTAGGTTGTTGGAAGAGAGTGTTTGTTATGCAGAGTGAATTGTCTTGGCAAAATTCTATCAGCCTATGTCCTGCTTCGTTTTGTTCTCCCAGGCCATACTTACCTGTAATTCCAGGTGTCATTTGACTGCCCACCTTAGCATTCCAGTCTCCTGTGATGAAAATAACATCTCTTTTAGGTGTGTTGTCCAGTAGGTGCTGCAGATCCTCATAGAACTGCTCTACTTCAGCTTCTTCAGCATTTGTGGTTGGGGCATATATTTGGATCACTGTGATGTTAGATGGCTTGCCCTGAATTCGAACTGAGATCATTCTGTCGTTTTTTGGATTGTATCCAAGCACTGCTTTAGCCACTTTACGATTAATTATGAAGGCTACTCCATTTGTTCTGTGGTCCTCTTGTCCACAGTAGTAGATCTGGTGGTCATTTGATGTGAAGTGGCTCATTCCAGTCCATTTCAGTTCACTGACGCCCAGAATGTCTATCTTTAATCTTGACATCTCACCAATAACCACATCCAATTTGCCCTGGCTCATAGATCTTACATTCCAGGTTCCGATGGTGTGTTGATCCTTAGAACATCGGATTCGCCGTTCACCACCAGCACCGTCGGCCGCTAGCCGTCCTTTCGGCTTTGAGCTAGCTGCGTCCTCACATCTGGGGCTAGTTGAACTCATCCTCTGTTCCTCCCCAGTAGCATTTTGACCATCTTCCGACCTGGGGGTCTCATCTTCCGATGGTATACCGACATATCTCTGGTTGTACTGATCCATTTAGTTTTCACGGCAAGAATACTGGGGTGGGTTGCCATTACCTTCCCCAGGGATCGCATTTAGTCTGACCTCTCTGTCATGACCTTCCCGTCTTGGGTGGCCCTTCACGGTTTAGCTCATGGCATCATTGAGGTGCTCAAGCTCCAGCACCACGGCAAGGTAACGATCCTTTGCTGAAGTGAACTGTTTACCATTACTCTAATATCTCTTTCCTCATCAGCCACTGCTAGCTCTGATCAAAATTAGTTTGCATGAATAGTTAGGATTTTGGGCACCAAAGTACATCATTTTCTACTTGCTCAGGTGGAATGACATCTGCCATTTTGACACCCACTCCCCTAATGTGCAGAGATCTGGGAGTCAGCAATATTGCTGAAAATATAGATTAAGACTCACCCTGTGCTTTTCTCAGTAACATTCTAGCTTTCCATTCTGGTTCTTTTCTCCTTTTCCTTTTTTCTAAATTATGAAAATCTCCAAAGAACATCAGGTGGAGGAGGGAAACTGATGTGTGCCAAAATAGGCAGTCAGAGCCCAGTAGCAATGACATTGGCAGCAATGGATGACACATTGCCAAATGAGTACATCAAGGATTTTGGATTGTGCCTTTTGAATCTTCAGGGTTCAATATGACCAGTCTAAACATCTTTTTGCCACAAAGCTGCCCATTGCATGGAGAGGTAAGCCACTGGATTGCAAGAGAAAGGTTCTAGTTCCCAAAATTCAAATGTGTGAACTTTTGGCAACTTTTGTGCTTACCATTTTGAGACCTTATGTGCCAGTCTCCAGAATCTCTTGAAAATAATGGAGTATGGCCTTGTGAGTTAGCCAGTGCATTTTGAAAGGGCAGGTAAAGTGGGACTTGGGCTTATAACAGATTCTGCCAGCTTCCAGATCATAAAATAATACTAGGGACAGAAGTTGCTAGCCAATAGGCAGGAACAAAATATTCCATTACACCCAAACAAGCTGGTCCGTTCAATTTATCCTGGCAAAATAGAAATTAATTTCACGATATTGGACATAAATATCCAATTCCTAGCCTACAGTCTAGTTAGGCAATTGAGTCAATGAAATTTTGGAGTCCTGCTTAGACAAAACAGTTTAGCAAAAGGAAATTAAATAATATAATTACTTGACAACTATAGTTTTGGTTTGTTTGCTTCTTTTTCGAAGCTTATCTCAAGCGCTTTTTCAGCAATTGTTAGAGGAAGCTCTGGGAATCACAGAGGGGAGATGCCAGTCCATTTGCATTCCATCTTGCTCATCCTTCTTTTAGTTCTTCTGCCTCAAGCGTGCTACTTTTAGACCTGACCTATGTTTGATTTGGGCCGCACACAAATGCTTTGTGGGCTGGAGCGGCTCTCCTACAACAAAGGTTTTCAGCAGTTGAGACTTTTTAGTTTGGAAGGGGTAAAAGTGAAGACAAGACTGAGGTCTATACAATCACTCATGGCATAGAAAATATGGAGGAAAAGTTTTTCTTTTTTCTCCCAGATTAATCTCCCAGAATTGGAACTCATCGACACTAAATGCAAGGAGATTCAAGACCAGCAGAAAGAAATACTTTTGCACAGATTGCGGAATTCACTGCTAGTGGTTGTGGTCATGATGACTGATTCAGATGGTTTGCAAAAGGGACTAGATAGATTCATGGAGGAGCAGATTATTAATAGCTACTAATATTGATATTATTTGCTATCTCCTGAATCCTGGGCAACAGGCCTTAAATACTGGTTGCTGGAAGACAACGATGACAGTAAGTTCTCATCTTCCTGTCCAGACTTGTGAGCACCGATGGTCACCATTTTCTGGTAGAGAAAGGTTCTCAAAGAAGAAGATGGCGTCTGAGTAGGAATCCTGGCCAATAATATAGTGTTTGCTGCCCAGTTGATTTTGCCCAAATGGGAACAACATTTCAGAAGCACTCCTGACATTTATACTAGAGATTCAGTAACTATTACAGGGGCCCAGTGCTAAAAATGAAGGTGTTAATTTAAAAAATGAACTGAAAGCTTTTAAGATCACCAACGCTCATAAGATATCAGCAAGCTCATCTCTAAAATCCCTGTAATCTCAAAGAGTATAAGAATACTGAAATCCCATAAGAGACTCAAGCTCACCAGAGATTTCTTGCAATATAAGCTCACAGGATTTCAGCCATTTTAATTTTTAATTAACTTTTATTCTAATAATTTGTTCACAGACGTCATCTGAGGATGCCTCAGGATGCCAATATGTTCTAATCTATGCATTTGTTTTGATTAAACAAACTAAAATTTCATTCTTTAAAAAAACAATAAACATTAAATAAGCCAATAAATCTTCTCAGGGCAGTGATTTTTTTTTTCTGCCCTTTAAGAGAGAAGTTATTTTAGATGTTTCATTATGCTTATGGAATTCCCATAATTTTATGCTGTTTAAATATTTGCTATTTGTATTTAAATGATATTTCTTGATCTCTTTGATGCTTTGCTCAAGTTTGATAAAGAAGGACAACATGTTCATCATTGTACTTTGCCTGGCAAATCTGGTTGCACAAACCAGATTTGCTGTTGCCTGTGAAAATATCCCTCTCTAGCTTTGAGGTTTAAAGTATTTGAAAAAGAACCCAGTGTCTGATATTGCAGGCATTGCAGTGAGCACTTCATTTTGAAGCAAAGTCTGAGGTGTCATTTAAGGAAGCAGTGAGGTAATGTTGTCAATAGGTGGTCAGAGTTGGCAAGATGGCAGATAGACACTTGTGATGCAAGCCCCACCCCTTTTGTATGCATGTTGAGGCATACATGTTCACAAGGGGTGGGTGGGTCTCGCATTGCAATTCTCCATCTGCCATCTTGCCAGTTTTGATACCCTCTCCTCCACCACCATCGATAAAGCTGTAATAAGGCAATAAGAGAATATGGGGCTAAGAATCCAAAATGGGATCATTGCAGCATTGGTAGATATATAATGCTTAGAACCTTCTTTCAGAACTATTTATAGCCCAGAACAGCCTTTCTCCACCTTTGGACCCCAGAGGAACCCTTGAAATATTTTTTCAGGCCTCAGGGAACCCCTGCACATTCAGGCTCAAATACAGGCCAGAAGTTACAAAATTATGATATTTGTTCCATGGGTAGGCCTGTATATATGCATGAACAGTGTTCTTAAACTAAAAATAAAGAATGAAACTTACCTCTTTAATGTGACGTTGCCCGAATTTGGAATAACTTTTTAAGTGATCTCCCAAGGAGTCTCTAGTGACCTCTTGTGGAACCGTAGGGTGCCATGGAGCCCTGGCTGAGAAACCCTGGCCTAGAAAATGCTCAACAAAGATTTATTGGGGAAAGTTGCCAAGGGATAAAGTACCTCTGGACGTGTTGTGCACGAACACACACACATACATAATAGACACAAATTAGGAACAGTTCCATATAAAAACAAGTACATATTAGAGAATTTATATATCACAGATATTAAGGGAAATTGCATAGAAAAATGGTTTCTTTAATTACTGGCAGGGACTTTAGTAGAATAACTTGAATGGATGCTAGAGTAACACAGAGTGGATTTTAGGGGATCTACTGTACAACAGTCAACCTAGATTGATCTGAGAAAGCTAAGCAGCTCTGGACCTGCTTAATATTGGATGTGCATTGCAATCCTGCTCTCCCCCCTTCATAAATAACTTATGAAGTAGATTGAGATAATAGCTGGTCAAAAACACCCAGTGAGTTTCCATGCCATAAAGATGGACTTAAACCTGGGTCTCTCCAGTCCTAATCCCACATTTTAACCACTACACTGCATTGGCTCTCACATTCATGTTGCTTTGTCTTTGCTTCCCTTTTTTCTGCTGTTTTCCCTGATGTCAAAAGTAGCTTGTAAAACTTTCTGAAAACGGGGAATGTAATGTTGCTTATGAATCTCTGGAATCTGTGGAAAGATCAACATGTACTGAGCAAGTTCTATTTTTATACAGCTGTAATTAGCACCTATTGCACCCTGACAAATGAGCAGGGTCATAACAAGTGACAGCATCTAACCTACCTTAGTGGACCTCAAAAAAACAAAGTTGAGTTGAACCTTATTAGTACTTGGATGAGAGACCCTCAGGAAATAGTCTAAACCAGTGTTTTTCAAACTTGGCAACTTTAAGATGGGTGGACTTCAACTCACAGAATTTCCCAGCCAGCATTCCTCAGCATGCTGGCTAGGGATTTCTGAGAGTAAGTTGCCAAGTTTGAAAAACACTGGTCTAGACCAAATCTCTCTCTCTCTCTCTCATTTATCATCTCTTGGAAGAAGTGGAAAACATTCCTAGGGAGAGGTCAGCTATACATTTGAGTTCAAAAGGTGATTATTTCTGTGGAGCACCAGTTAAAATCATTACAAGCTCTACATTTCTATTGCTCTGTTTAGCACAAGCGGCACTGAATAAAACTGCCTCCCTGATTTGGAAAGTCCAGATTGGTTGAGTTTAAATCCTCCAACATCCTTAGCTAGCTTTCCCAAAGTCCACTTGTGGGAGGCTAATACAAAGAAAGAGTTGTTTGTCTTGCCTCATCATCAACAAAATCTCCTTCAATATGATGCCCTCCAACTGGGTTGGACCATAGCAGACTAGGAATGTGGGAATTTGCATCAACCCCTTTAAACATCACCTACTTGGGAAAAGCTAGTTAAAAGGATCCTTTTCTGGCCAGGGGGTCATTTATGGAGACCCAGAAAATCATTTCAGCCCTGGAAAAAAGTTGGAAATGAAGACAATGGAAAATCAAGTAAGAAGGAGGGGAAATAAAAAGAAATGTAGAGAAATAACAAAATGACTCTCAGTTCCTCACTGGCGGGTTTTATATAATAACAGCAAATGTTCTTTCTCTGGTTTCTTTATTTAATTAGCTCCTCTTTCTGTTTCATTGCCCAGAGAGTATATTACAAAGATGAAGGGCCTCATTGCTACATATTTTTTATATCGCTGAATAAAGAGGACTTGCTGCAAATAGGCCCTCAATCTCTTTAATAAATTAGACAGCTGTACATGGTGCCATCAGTATAGAATCTTGTCTGGCTAAAGGACCTATAAAGGAATTATATTGAAGCTAGTGAAGTTTCCCTCAAAATGCTCACTTTTCCAAGGAGAAATGTTGGAAGACTTTTTGGCCGAACATTCCAGTCATCTGTTAAAATAATATCAGACTAATGCAATACGTTAAATGTCTTTTCCATTGTAAACCCTTTGTCTCCTTGGCCAAGTTTTGCTCCCCTGTCTCAAATTCATTCATGTAGGGATAACATGTTTTAATTAGAATGAAGTTTATTTCTATTGATCTCCAGCGAAGACGACTGAATTGATGAATCACAATAATGCAGTCATTCAAAACGATGATAACTTTTGATGTTCATTGAACACGTAGGGCTAATTTTGATCATTAAGTTGAGAGACTACAAAACAGAGATGGGACGTGCCTTTAGATTTCCCCAAATGGAAGACAGAAGCATCCATTCTTCTCTATACTATTTGGCATCTGTTCATTATCCTCAAGCCTTGCTCAGTAAAGAATGACAAAGAGTGATACAGCTGTGCTAGAAGGATACTTTGGATATGTAGAAACCAAGGGCCAGCTAAAATGACCCTCAGTTCCTCACTGGTGGGTTTTATGTAATAAGAGCAAGTGTTCTTTCTCAGGTTTCTTTATTTAATTAGGTCCTCTTTCTGTAGACAAAGTCTACTTTGAATAGAATGTAAACTCTTTGTAGACTTGCCCAGCGATGATCTTTGACCATAATGGACATCCTTTTTGTAGGCCTCCCAGTGATCATGATGGATAATGAGCCTAATGAACTATAATGAGTGCTCATTCTAATGAAGGGCATACTATCCATATGAATGCAGATGTGCGTGGAAATGCAACAGTGTGCTAGGATGGTCTAAAACAATGATGTGCCAAAGACAGAAGAAGCTCAAAGTAGACTGATGGATAAAAGTACCAAGAGTTAGGACATGGATTTCCAACATCAAGAACTGCCCAAGGACAACTGCATCCAAAATGTTTTCTAATATTCTATGTTTATATATTTTCACTCGATTATGTATGCTGTGACAACTCTGGGATCATTTGAGTATGAAAGGCAGGGTTTAAGAAATTTTATAAGTAGGTAAGTAACTAAAAATGCTACATTTACCCCAAAGGGAAATGAAGTTTCTTCCCTAGATGTATTAATGGAGGGGTGTGTGTGTCAACGTACGTTCACCAAAAAGAAATATATATATAGAAGAGACTGTTGAAAACAAGCAAATAGATAGGAACTGCAACTAAGTGGCTGAGATGGAGCAGAAGAGAGGAAGATTATTCTATCCCTGCCTTCCTCCTGTTGCTTTCCATGTGCAAAGAAGTCATGTCTGCAATGAATGCTCTCATTTGTTCATGGAGGCCTCTGGTTCTGGATTCTGGAAAATGATTTCCTTTGTTCATGAATCCATCTGGTTCCGGATTCTGGAAAATCAAAATCCCAGAGAAAGCCCAGCTGAATTATCCACAGAGAGGCAATTATGATCCAAATTATGTAATTTGCATCAGTCATATCCATGGTATGACAACTGCATTACACAATTGGCAACTTCTGCAGGACAAACTCATGTGGATGTATGCTTGCAGTTAGTGAGGAACTGAGTCATGCCAATTGCCAATTCTTCCATGTGGCTTCTGTCTTTAACCTGTGGTTTTGTATTTCCTTATATACACAGGCAACCCAATGAGTTCAATCCAGCAAACTTTAGATTCAAACTAAGATTTCTACTAGTAGTGCTTCAAGTTCAATATTTATGGAAATGACCATGCATATATAAATCACATTGCACCAAGTGAATATTTATAAACAAGAGAAGCTGTTTGAAATGAGTATCCAAGATGCTCTCTGATGAAATCCAGAAGTCGGGGGCTGGGGGGGCTTAATAACCATCAGGAGTGTTCTTCATTGGGCAAACATCTTTCCAATTATCTTTTGCTTAGCTTTCACTTCATTATAATTTCTAAGGGGAGGAGAGGGCATGTGATTTCCATGGCATTTAGCCATATTCTCTAAAAAATGGAATACATTTCTCGAGGCACCCAGATGACACTTCTTAATTTCTGTAGTTATTCCTTCATTTTAGAAGCATTGCTCTGCCAAAACTTCCTAAATGGTTCAAAAAAATAAATGAGTGGAATTCTTCCCCTACTGCTTTTGAAGTGGCTCATTGCAGAGAAAATGGAACATAATGATAAGCTAGGGGAAAAAAAAGAATTAATTTGGAGAATAAGTCTTCTCTCTCTCTCTCTCTCTCTCTCTCTCTCTCTCTCTCTTTCTCTTTCTTTTGCAGGTATAGGGAATTTTTAGGTGGAGAAGCAACTGTACTTTCTTTGATGGAGTTCTTTGCCTTGATGAAGCTTTGACTGCAGTGCTTGTTCAAAGTGCTTTGATGGTAGAAAGAAATCTGTCAGGAGGGATATCCAGAAATTGGTTTGTGTGTTTGTCTAAAAGTCAAGATGGTGGCCATAACCCTCTTGAGCCTTGGTTATGGCAAAAAAGACAATTTTATTTATCTGGAAAGGAACTTCTCCTCCTGATTTTAAAGAAAAGACAGGATATGCGACTGTTATCTGTTCTGGAAAGTCTGTGTGTTCTAAAATTGAGAAGGCAAAACAATAAGTTTCCATATGGTTGAGCTTTAATGATAAGTTTAAAAACTGAATTAATTTTTTATCACTCTAGTTATTATAGGGATATCCCCCCTCTTTTATTGTTTTCCTCTGTTAATTAGTTTTCTTTCCTTTTTGTTTCTTTTTTGGCATGTTTAATTTATTTTAATTACCATTTTGTATCTAGGGTTTTTTTTTTTCTTCACTATATAACTAACCATCCATCTTTTTCTCTTTGTTTCCCTATTGGTGCTACAATGTTTTGTATTCTGCCATTAAACAAATAAAATAATAAAAAAGGTAGCAGCCACAACCATGTGATGAAATCCCAAGGGGTGGGGTGGGGGTTGATTGTGTGATTGTGACCACTTGTTGTTTATTCGTTCAGTCGCTTCCGACTCTTCGTGACTTCATGGACCAGCCCACGCCAGAGCTTCCTGTCAGTTGTCAACACCCCCAGCTCCCCCAGGGACGAGTCCGTCACCTCTAGAATATAATCCATCCACCTTGCCCTTGGTCAGCCCCTCTTCCTTTTGCCCTCCACTCTCCCTAGCATCAGCATCTTCTCCAGGGTGTCCTGTCTTCTCATTATGTGGCCAAAGTATTTCAGTTTGGCCTTTAATATCATTCCCTCAAGTGAGCAGTCTGGATTTATTTCCTGGAGTATGGACTGGTTTGATCTTCCTGCAGTCCAAGGCACTCTCAGAATTTTCCTCCAACACCACAGTTCAAAAGCATCGATCTTCCTTCGCTCAGCCTTCCTTATGGTCCAGCTCTCGCAGCCATATGTTACTACAGGGAACACCATTGCTTTAACTATGCGGACCTTTGTTGTCAGTGTGATGTCTCTGCTCTTGACTATTTTGTTGAGATTTGTCATTGCTCTTCTCCCAAGGATTAAGCATCTTCTGATTTCCTGACTGCAGTCAGCATCTGCAGTAATCTTCGCACCTAGAAATACAAAGTCTTTCACTGCTTCTACATTTTCTCCCTCTATTTGCCAGTTATCAATCAAGCTGGTTGCCATAATCTTGGGTTTTTTCAGGTTTAGCTGCAAGCCAGCTTTTGCACTTTCTTCTTTCTATCTTGATCTTTTTTAAAATTTCCCCTAACCATGGATATCCCTGGATCTCCTATGATAAGAGTGGGAGTGGTATCAGTGCAACATTTCCATCCAATGACCAAGTAAAACTTCTATGCATTCCTTAAGATGGGTTTGTCAATGGACAAACTCACAATCCCATTACAAGTGTTATTCTTTGGCACAATTCCATTTATGTCTGGCATGACGTTGAGCTCATTCCCTATTTGAAGGGAAACATTTAGGGCAAGATTCATCTATCTTCCATTGGAAATTGAATACTTTTCCAGAAGTATAAAGATTACCTTTTTAATTCATGTATTTATTAGTCCAGCCTCACTGAGACAGAGCAGTGGCACTTCACACATTTCTATTTTTTTTAATTACTATTCTGTTTTGTTTATTAGATTATGTATTATGAAGCCTGCAGCACCAAGGTGGGGACATATTGGTATCTTTGGAGGGTCCAGGAGGGGATTTTTGCTCCAATGTCCCCTCCTCATGGCCTTGCCTGGACCTTTAGTTCTATAGGTACATTGAGTCAATAAGTCATATGTTTTCTATTTTCTTTATTTCTCCATCAAACAATGGTGAAGAATAATGCTGCATCTGTTCCTGTTCCTGTTCCTGTTCCTGTTCCTGTTCCTGTTCTTCTTTGTTTTCATTCATCAAGGAATAACATAGTAGTAAGAATAAACAAAAAGAATCATATATTTACAGTGACCACACATCCTTTATTATAAAGGACAGAAAGCGGCCCTTCAGTTTTATTTAATTTAATTATTTATTTTCTTGGTTTTGCTCTTGAATTTTCCTTTGTCATGCAAAGTTATAAACATAAACAATTATTTATTTTTATCCTGATGAACCTCTTTCAGGTTTACCCCTTTTTCCAGTTTATCTTTTATTTTCTCCAAGAACATATAGTCACGGTACTTATATTTGACTTGTGTTCTTTAGAAATTTGAGTTACAGCCAGCAATACAGGAAGTATCCAAGTAATGTCATAAGATATAATATCTACCAAGTGGTCTGTTTGTGTGTGTGCTGCAAATCCACAGCTGACTGATTATGTGCCATCAAGTTGTTTTCGACTCCTAGCAACCACCTAGATAACCACAGCTGATATAGCTGCAATATTTAGTTCATATAATTTTTTAATAATCTGTTTATTATTTCACCTAATGCACCAATAACTGTAGAGATGAGTTTGCAAGATCTTCTCTGTAATCTACTTATTTTGATCTTTAGATCTTCAGGTATTGCTACGTGGAAAAATGACTCTTTTCCTTCCATTTACTGTTCGATGTGGTGTGGTGTGTTCTAGAAGCCAATCAGTTTGTATGTGAAAATCTCATAAAATTTTAATATGATTTTCAACAACTTTCTCAATGTTGTGATCATACGACAGTCATAAAACTTGGAAATTGTAGCTCTTGCACAGATGCCAATGGATCATAGTGGTTACCGCGTCATGATGTTTATCGTCAGTCAGCACTTTTGCTGCATCCACTAATTGCACAATTCACAATTTCACCTTTTCTTCACAAAGTCTGTGTTTCCTGCTGCTTGATACAAGTTGGATCCTTGATTTCATCATGTTCATTTGTCATGCTTGCTCTTGAACTACAAAAGCTGCACTTCTGTTTCCTTTCTGATGGTGCCAGCTTGTAATCATTGCCAATTCCTTGTCTTGTCCACTTCATTTTTCTGTTTCTTTTATGACTTGGACATGTAATGGTTTACTTCTCCAATCTTCTAAATGGTGTTTCAACTGTTCACTTTTAGAGTCATTTTTTGCTTCTGCTGTTTCAGTAGGTTTCCTTTGTAAACTTCAGTGTGCATCTTCCCTTAGCTTGCCTTGATGTGATCATTTGATCCACAGTTTTCTTCTACAATTGTCTGTTTTATCCACAGTAGACCAAGTCCTCCAATTTTTTGTGCTTAGTTGATCAACGCCACTTTGTGAATGTAATGCATGATGGATTGACATCCGTTTTCGTGTTTTGCCCAGTTCAAGTTGACTATTTATTTTATTTATTTATTTATTTAATTTTCTATCCCGCCTTTATTATTTTTATAAATAACTCAAGGCAGCGAACATCCCTAGTACTCCTTCCTCCTCCTATTTTCCTCACAACAACAACCCTGTGAGGTGAGTTGGGCTGAGAGAGAGTGACTGGCCCAAGGTCACCCAGCCGGCTCTCATGCCTAAAGCGGGACTAGAACTCTCCTACCATGCCTGATTGGCTCTTGGGTTGAGAGGGAGGGACTGGCCCAAGGTCACCCAGCCGGCTTTCATGCCTAAGGCGGGACTAGAACTCTCAGTCTCCTAGTTTCTAGCCTGTTGCCTTAACCACTGGTCCATTCTGGCTCATAATATAATCAATAATCAATCCAAGTGATTTGTAAATTGTTGAGTTTTTTCCCTTCACTTGGATCAATAATATAATACTATTGATCAGCAATTGATCCGTTCTTACTCATGAATATTAGCAGCTACCTTTAGGTAAGGTTGATATAATGAATGTTTGAATATGTTATTTGAAATCACATTTGCTAATATACCAGTTAACAGTTTGAAGCAATTTATTGGTCTGCAAGTCTCCCTTATCTTTCTCTTTTATTATTAAATGTTATACCAGTTGTCATCCATTCTTCAAACTGTAATTATTTCATTAAACTGAATAGCCATTTTTTTCATAGGCAGTCATCTATGTTTAAGCCAAAATGTTTTTTTAAATATAATTTTATTGAAAGTTTTAAAGACAAGAGTGAAAATTAATACCAATTAAAAGAAAGAAAGAAAAAAAGAAAAAGAAGAAGGAAGAAATAAAAGGGAAAGCTAAAGTGGAAAAAGAAAAAAAGGAAATAAAAAATTAGAAAAAGAAAGAACGAAAGAAAGAAATTAGAAAAAGAAAGAAAGAAAGAAAGAAAGAAAGAAAGAAAGAAAGAAAGAAAGAAAGAGGAAGGAAGGAAGGAAGGAGCTTTTGATTTTCTTTACAGCAGTTATAACTGTAGATTTACCTCTTTTTCTAAAGTTACATCATAACTCTCTTCTTTCTATAATCTATCCTAGCTAAGTGTCAAAACCATAGGTAAGTTTGTTGTTTGTTTGTTTTTCTGTTTTATGCAAAAAAATCCATAAGGAATTTCCAGTCAGCAATAAACATAGATACTATCTTTTCTCTAACCAACAGGTCAATTTGTCTATCTCAGCAAATTCTATCATCTTCACCAACCATTCCTCCATTGAAGGTATTGCCAAATCCTTCCAACTTTGTGTCTATAATCTCACTGCAGTTATCATATATTAAACAAAGTTCCATTACTGTCTGGCTTCATATTTAAGCCAAAATCTATGTATTGTATCTCTAGCCCTCAACCTTCTTTACTTGTTTTTTAATCATATCTGATGTTATGACCATATCATCTTTTCTGAGTGAGCCAATGCTATTCTCAATTTCTTTCATTCATTTTCTTTTCTTATTATGTTATTTTGGAATTCCCCACGTCACCTCAACATTTTAATGTTTCATATGTATCAGAGCAAGCATCTTTGTTTGTAGCATTTCCTAATAATGCTTTATAAAATAAATGTTCTAAACTGCTGTGTTTGTCAAAACTGATTTTGTTCACATCTTCCTATCATTCAATTTTCTTTGAAATAGTAATGACTCATTCTTTTAATCCTTCTGAAACTTCTTTAATCACCTTAGTGCCAAGATTATATCAGTTCTGCAAGCCTTCCTTGATCTTACTGTTTTTCAATGTTCTTTCCTTCAAATTCTTCACATTCCTGATATCAGCTTATAATTTATTGATCTGTTTTTCCAACTGAAGTTTCAGTGTTGGTTATTGATGGTGGTGCTTTTGTTTCACTGTGTTGTATCCCAACTCTGATGTCATCATTGCTCTGTGCTATAAAGCAATGTGCTTTTTCCAATATTTTTTATCATCAAAGTTTTATAGTTGTTTTCGACTTGTCTTTTCCATTGCTGGAATCTTTTCTCTATGGTTTGAATTTTTCATTTGTTCAATATTTTTTTCCCTTCAGTTCCATCTATGTCTCACAGAACTGGTACTCATCATTCTTTTGCTTGGTGTTTTCATGTCTTTCATCATCACTGTTACCTGTCTTAGAAGTTAATACATTTTGATTAAGCTTCTCAAAAATTCTGTTCATTTGATAACCTTCAGTTTCATTTGTGTTGCTGTTACCAATGCTATTAGAATTCTCAGGTAGCTTTTTTTTTCAATTCTTGCAATTTTATATCCATAAAAATGTTTTAAAGATAAATCTTCATTGATCCATTAATTACTGTTCATCAGTTTCAGGTATTTAGATTTATGCTTTTATGTTTCCAATTATCAAACATTCTCTTTAGAAATTCTCTAATATTAGGGTTTGATTCAAAATAGCATTTCATAATTGCTCAATATTCTTCAGTTGACCATTCCTTTCATTTCACTGGGTGTTCCAGTTGCTTTACAGTTATCTGCTCTGGTTGAAGCAGGACCCAATGAGTCCTGTACATCATTTGTCAAATGAGGGCCAGGAGCCATAGCAATGGGCATGGTCCTTATTGACCTGGACAACTACTGATCCAGCATGGAATCATTTGTTTTTTGTGTTCACTATTGAAAATAGGTTGCACTTGAACCACACTGGCCTCTCCACCAAGTCTGACTGATGTGGTTGAAACTTCCAGCAGCTAAGCTACTGCTGGCATGGCTCCTGGTATCATTAAGGCAAACATGCCCACTCACCACAGCAAGGTGCTCGGTGAGGGTGGTGGTGGTGGTGGTGGTGAAGATGATGATTTAAATTTATATCCTACCTTTCATTGAGGAGATGATTCCTCCTCCAATTTTTCCGCACAACAATAAACCTATGAAGTCAGTGGGACTGAGAGTGATTGGCCCAGTCACCCAATTTTCATGGCTAACAGCAGACTAAAATCTAGGCCTGTTTACTCCTAATGCCATACCTTAACTAATTGTCATCATAATTTGGCAGGGTGATCTTTGGAGATCTGGAACTCTGAAACAAATACATAGAGACAAATTTTGTATCAATAAATAGTGGCAGAATGACATTGCTTTCCTGTTCATCTTTGTGAACTTCCTGGAAACGTCTGGATTAGAAATGTGGCTCAGGACTCTCCCAGTCCTGATCAAACAGGGCTCTTCTTACATGTGTTTATCATTATTTGTTTACTAACTCTCTTTATAGGCTGTCTCAATCCATTTAAATGAGGGCATAGCTAGCATTCTCAGCTAGTACCCCTGCTTTTCTATGGTGGTCCACAAAAAGCATATGCCTCCCTTGGAGTACAAACATGGAGCGAGGTCTTCCATCAAATATCTGGTAGGAAACAATTCACCTGAAGGTTTCAGAAACTTCCCAGGTTGGAACGCTCAAATAAAATACCACATCTCCAAAAATAATTGATACAACGACTCTTTACCTCAGCTGTCAGCTACACAACCCAAATTTGTGTAGCCGTGTCTCTCTCTCTGCGCAGCATATCCTTTTCAAAGTGACTTATTTTCAAATTAATCATCCTTTTTCTTCATGGTGAAGCTATTCCATGCTCATGGCCTCTTCTCCCCCCCCTCCCCAGTCCATTCTGTTTTGCCAATGCTAAGGTAACCTTTTCAAGAAAAGATTAATGGAAACTATGCATCACATTCAAGGCAGGGAGACACAATAGATTTATACAGTGTCTCTGTATATTTCATACTGTATCTTCTCTTCATTTTCCAGGAATTCCCCACATTGTACTGGTTTGCTTTGTTGAACTAGGTCAAATTCAGCCGACCCTGAAAAAAAATCTTGCTGAGCCTGAGTGAGGAAGCAGATACATAATCTGGGCCTTTGGCTGAATTCTCCAGAGCCATAGTAGTGAAAATAAGTTTTTGTTTCAGATAAGTATAATCTCAGTACTGGCGTACCTTGAAGATATTGCAGGTTCAGTTCCAGACCACCACAATAAAGTGAATATTGCGATAAAGCGAGTCACACAAATTGTTTGGTTTCCCGGTGCATATAAAATTATGTTTATACTATACTGTAGTCTATTACACGTGCAATAGCATTAGGTCTAAAAAAACAATGTGCATGCCTTAGTTAAAAAAATACTTTGTTGCTAAAAAAATGCTAATCATCACCTGATTAATAATAATGGAAAAGTTTGAAATATTGCAAGAAGTACCAAAATGTGACACGGGGACATGAAGTGGGCAAATGCTGTTGGAAAAATGGCGCTGATAGAGTTGCTCGGCGCAGTGCTGCAGCAAAGCTTCAATTTGTAAAAAAAAACCACAATATCCGCAAAGCGCAATAAAGTGAAGCGCAATAAAATGAGGTATGCCTGTATAGGAAAATTTAGGTTTCTTGAAAGAGAAGTGCCAGCACTATCATGCAGACTGGGGGAAACTGTAATTTGGAGTGATGTGCAATAAAAATGTGGATCTCTAGACAATATTCATGTTTTGGGGTCAGGTTCATCCACTGTCACTGGTAGTTGGCCTAACTGTTCATTGTGCATCTACTCTCATGGGTTATGGTCATAACAGGTCTTCTTCTGCTGTGATCCAATTGTGGCACTTTCTCCTCAGAGGCACTCCCTAGTGCTTCCTTTATTAGCTATGAAGTGAAAACAAATTAATTCTCCCAAGCATTAAGTGGATGATATTTAAATGTTTCAATTGCTGGTTTATTGCCACTTTCCTCCCTGCTGATTTTAATATCCTTTTAGTTTTATTTTTTATTATTCTGTTATGACTGTTTCAATTACAGGTTCATGTTATTGTTGCTGGTAGCCTTTGAGGTTTTTCAGCAGAATAGTAATAGGCAGTGTTTTTTTTTTTAAACCCAGGAGCAGTTACATCATAAGAACATTGCAGCCCTGAGAGTGGTGGGGAGTCTTTATGTAAGCATTTTATCCCATCATTGCAATATCTGGCTCATGAATGAGCCAGAGGATGCCTGCTTTAAATCACCTTTCAGTCACCTTCTTCCCTCATTATACCAAGGTGGTTTTTGTTTTGTTTTTAGTATTACTTTTTTTTTTTACTGTTGTGTTTCTGAGTTATATGTATTTCTTGTATTTCTTGCAGAATCCTTTGGATAGGTGCATCTGCTTAAAATCATTTTATGTAGGGGAGGAAAGAAAAACTACACTGGGTGTGGAAATTGGGGTGCCTCTCAGAGGGTTTCTTCTTCATTTAAAATGAGTATTGAAAACAACTTTTATTTTTTTAAAGGAGAGAAGCGATAGAACATATTTCTCCATATTGTAGCAGATGTATGTCCCTCTGCTTCATTTGCTATCAGGACCTCCCAAACAGTTTCCATGTCTTCTTGGCTTTGGTGTCATGCCAAAATGTGCTGGCCATTGCCGTCCCAATGAAAGCCGAGCAACTAACTTGTAAAGAAGGAAGGTGAGCAGATCTGCAGAACAGCTCTTCCAGGTCCATGCAATGAAAAGGAAGTCTTCATTTCTGAATACGGCCAATGGAAAGGGGAAATAAAAGTTTGCCCTTACAATTAGAGTAAAGCCCCACTGTGGAATCCATGAGTAAATTGAATGGGACCCAAGCTCTCTGCCTTCCTTCACAGCGGAGCAGCATTTTTGAAAGCACTTTTCCCAAGCCAGCAAGACCCTCAAACTCCAACTACTGTTATGCATTCTCTTGTGATTCCATGTTCCCTGAAGCACAGGCTGACAAAACTTCAGCCAATGTGTACAGAGGTTAAAGTGTTAGACTAGGAGCAGGGGACTGAGGTTTTATGTATATATGTAGGTAGGTAGGTAGGTAGGTATTTAATTAGCTTGTTAGCCACCTTAAGAAGCTTCCTGAGTGACTTTGGGCCAGTCATTCTCTCTCAGCCCAGCCTACTTCACAAGGATATTGTTGTGGAGGGAAATAGGAAGAGGTAGTGCTATGTGCACCACTCTGAGTTCCTGAATGAAAGGTGGAATATACATCTAATTAATGAATAAATTTCTGGTGGGACTTTGAGTTTCTTCCACTGTTCCTAGGTTGTCTTCTGAGAAGAAGCGTCTGACTATCCAGAGATTCCATCCCGCCAAGACCTCTTTAGGCATTTTCCTACAGTCCAAATCTCAGAATATTTGCCTGCATTCCCCATTTTTATGGAACGGTAAAGGTATGGAATAGCCTGACAGCATTAAAAAAAAAATACCCCAGGTTCAAATGTCAGCCCCTCCAGTTAAAAGGCCATGTTGGAGATGCCAGAGTAGGAAATTGCTGTTGATATTGGGCTACCCAGAATAAGGCTGTTAGTGTAAAACACCTTCATAACCTTTTAATTCCCTGACTTTTAAAATATCAGGTTATGCATTTTACAGAGGATTTGCTAATAAGTAGGCAAATAGATTTCATACTTGGGAGATGACTTATTCTATTTCCAACTTCATGCAACTCCTGGTATTTCAGATACAATTGATTGTGAGAAGCATGGGTGCCTGCATGCTACTGGGGGCGGGGGGGGGGGAACAAAACACACTTTTGGTCATGGCTCTTAGGTAAGCCTGTCATCAAAATCAAATGTGGTCACAGATCAGGAACATTTTCACAAACACTCCTGCAAGGGGAGTTCTTTGAAACACTCAGCAGGGTGAAATCTGATTTGCACAAATCAAAAGCAAAGTTTTGAGTGAAATATTAACAGCATAACCACATCTGTTTCAGCATTACACCCAGCATGGGCTACAAGTCAGCGAAATTGCTTGGTGCATAGTCTCTAAAAAAGTAAGCAAAACAAAAAAAGGCTATCATTTCCTGTGAATTTGCCAGGAGATGCATGAAGTATGTTCTGAACTGTGGAACTTGGGGCTGGACCCTGCAGGAAAAAGAGAGCTGGGATTGCACATAAGTTTTCCATGGAAAGTAATACCAACGTGCTATAGCATCCTTCAGATTGGAAACTGGACAATCTGGGAATCAAGAAATCAGGGAAGAGAGAAGGAAGATCCTATTGCAATGCTTCCCCACACCTATCCTTGCACTCATGGGGAAGACATGCTGTCTCTTCTTACTTCTGCCCAACAATTTCTGCCATAAACTTACTATTTTTGTTTTGCACTGAAAACTAATTAGTACGAGTTAGCAGCCATCTTCTGCTCTGTACTGTTAAGCTCTTTCTTGAAGTTATCAGAAACTGCCCTGTCCAACTTGAATTGTAATCTGTATTGTATTGACACAGAGAATCCTGAGGGTACAGCCATTGATTACGTAAAGGTTATGAGGGGTAGATTCTTCATTGTAAACCAGCGATAATGGATCTGATCAATGTTCTTTTCATCTTCCTTATCAATGAGCAGCAAAAAGAGATAAATTGGGGGTGGGGGAGATTAAGATTGCTCTGGCTGGTTGTTTATCAAAGAAAGTTTTCCTCATGAAAAATCAAGAATTCTGTTTTGGGATTACAGGGACTTTAGCAGGCCAAAAAGTTCTAAAATTCTTCTTCCAGATAACTACAAAGATCCATTTCAGAACTTTTTTAAAAAAACATTTTCATGCATGCACCATTGCCTTAGAGAGGAAAATACAGCCATTTTTGTTAGATGCCTTTGAATTGGCAGTGCTGAACAGCCAATTCTGCTCTAGGCCTAAATATAGCTTTGCAAAGGAATTATTTCTAAAGAAGAATGGAATGAGTCCATGTCATGAGTCCATATCACAGATAACAGGCAATTCCTTCAGTTGCACTGCCTTTGAATCATTCTGGTATCCATGTCATTTTATAGTTGATACATGTCTACTAAGAAGTAAACCCCATGGAAGTGGTTTTTACTTCTGGAATTCAGCCTAAGTAATAGATGCACAGGAGATGAAATTCCAGTTATCGTATCCAGAGCCTTTCATGGACTATTTTCTTGCAATGGTGAGGGTGCTTGAATATCATAATCATGCAGTGAGCTATACTGTTGGGAATGCATACTTCCAGAAGGGTCATCCTTGATCGCAAGCCATAGATGGATAGTCAGGCTAAACATGATCCACTGAAGAAGGAAATGGAGACTTGCTCCAGTATTCTGCCAAGAAAACCAAATGCACATTCACAACCAAGACAATGTCTACATGATATTGAAAGATGACACTCCAGATCAGAAGGTATCCAGTGAGCTACTGATGAAGAACAGTGGACAACTTGTCCTTATGATGTGGCTAGATTAAAGATAAAAGGATGTCCAGCTTCTAATGTGGCCAGCGGTAAACTGAAAGTTTGGTTACCAAGGTAGTTACATATTACATACTGTAGAATGATGGGACTATGTACTAAAAGAAACTTAACGTCCTCAGAGCATAAATGTTGATTGAATATTGATATTGCATGAATCAATGTTTTGAAATGAATTGGAATTGATCACTTCACATCAACACAGCTCCCCCCTCCCCAAAAAAGGTGGTTAGAATAAATCTAAGAGACTGGAATACTAATACTGAAGGTGAAATAGTATTTGAAATAATGGGAAAATTTGGTCTCAGTATATGAAATGAAGCAGGAGACAGGTTAATTTCTACCAGGAAAATTCAATCTATATAGCAAATACTTTCCACCAATAACCTAAAAATGACTCTCTATATAGAGATCACTAGATGAATGACACCAAATCAGACTGACTATATTGTCTGCAAGCAAAGATGGAAAGGCTAAATTCAGTCAGGAAAAACAAGAGCTGGTGTTGACAGCAACTCAGATCCTGAACTGCTTCTTGTAAAATTACAACTTAAATTAAAGAAAACAAATACAATCATCAGACCAAAAAGATCCTTCCTCAGCAAGATTCTGTAGTTTTATGCAATGAAGATAAAGAATATATTTAATGGATAAGATTTGACAAACAGAGTGATTGAAGAACTCTGCACTGAAATTCATGATATCATTAAGGATGAAGGAAATAAAAATATCCCAGGATGCAACAAAGAAAAGAAGATGAAACGGCTGTCTGATTATATGATAAAAAATGCTGAAGAAGTAGAAAGTAAAGGCAACAGAGACAGAGGAAAATCTGCCCAACTAAACACTGAGGTCCAGAGAAGAGGAAGATTCAATGAATGATATCTATAAGCAATGCAAGGGAATTGAGAATAGCAATCAAATGGGAAGAACAAAAGATTTATTAAAGAAAACTACAGAAATCAAGGGAGAGCATTATGTAAAGAGGAGCACAATAAAAGGCAAAGATCTACTGGAAAAAAAAAAGAGATGGCACAAATATGTGGAAGGACTGTATTTAACAGATCCCCAAATTGATAAAATGAATAAAGGTTTGATCACAGAAGTAGGGCCAATTGTTTTGGAAAATAAAGCTAATAGAAAATATTGCCAACAGCAATCTGTTATTAAACATCTTACACTGTAAATGATGTTTTTAAAGCACAAACCACAAACTTGTGGTTTGTAAGCAGGCATGGAAAACACAAGAGTGCACAAGATACAGAAAACCATCAATTTATATGCTGATATCTCAAAAAGGGCCATGTTAAAAAAATGCTCAAGCTATCAATCAATTGTACTTTATCTACACAGAATGCATAGAATTAGAACTGTCAAATATACAAGCTGGGTTCAGAAGAGGTAATTACACTCACAGTCACATCCAATGGATAATGAAAAAGCCAAAGGAATTCCAAAACAATGCTTATTTTTGCTTGATCATACAAGATGTTTTAACTGTGTAGACAACGAATTTTGAATTGCCCTTAAACACATAGGCATACAAGGCTACATCACCTGCCTTCGAAGAAGTTGTTTGATGATTCCATTGATGAATGGAATAAGGCACAGTTAAATGGTTCAAAACTGAGAAAGTAGTGCGCCAAGTATGTATACTGCTTCCTTATTTATTTAATTTATTGCAGAATATATCACAAGAAATGTGGAACTAGAAGAAATCAAAATTGGAATTAAAATTGCTGGGAGAAACATTAACAGCACCAGATATGTTGATGGCTAGAAGTGAGGAGGATGTGAGGAAATTTTTTTTTGTTGAAATCTGGTCTGCTGCTTAAAATTAAGCAACTGAAAAAGAGGCTGACAGAAGACCAACATAGCTAGATTTTATGGCTAGATATCTACAAAAGTAAAAAAAGCAGGTAGTGACAGACAGTCCCAATGAAATGATGCCCATAAAATCATGAAGATTGAGAAGTGATTGAACACATGAATAACAATAGTATCTGGACTGCAAAGACCCATAGGATCACAAGATGGCAGCATACAATGGTTTTTATATAGCTTTGCTGCTGCTGCTGCTGCTGCTGCTGCTAATAATAATAATAATAATAATAGATTTATATCATGCCTTTATTTTGTACAACTCAGGGTGGTATACAATGCTTCTGCCTCCTATTTTCCCCCACAACCATAACCCTAATAGGTAGGTTGGGCTGAGGGAAAGTGAAGCATCTCAGTTGACTCACATGCCTAAGGGAAGACTAGAACTCACAGTCTCTGGGTTCTAGTCCAGCACCTTAACCACTACATCAAACTGGGTGCCATGTAGTGGGTTTCCAGATGTTTGCAACCGTCATATGGAAGCATAGATAAATGCAAGTGGAGGGTTTTTTTGTTTGTTTTGTTTTTTTAAAGAATGAATTGCTCCACAGTCTACTTTGTAGATAATATTCAAACAATGAAGGGATACTGACTGTTTTGCACTGAGCATTGGTTAACAAATGAGTAGCAGTGTGCCTTGCCTTTTCAACCTGGTTATTCTTGCTTTGCTTCTTTTCTAAAAGATCCAAGTTATAGTTAGGAGGCATCTTCCCATTATAAGGATGAAGCCACTTTTAAAAATATTGTATCAGATAATTTGATGTAATAATGAATTTGATGATATGATCCATCCAATCATGGGAATTTGTGGAGAGGAGGACAAATGACCTCATGTGCATTATAGCATCAAATAATATGACTAAAGTACTTTTATCATAGGTCGAGACGCAAGTGTGTCACCTTTGTGATGACATCATGACACACATTTTGCTATTTTGACATCACTGTTACTTCTTAAAGATGCCTCTATGTCAAGGAAATGGAGGAACAATATTGGTGGAATTCTGTTTTTTCAGAAGAACTGTGCCTGAATTTTACATCCTTGATGGCTATAACGATATAGAAAGAGGGAAACTTTCTATATATATTTATGTAGAAATGGTGATCATTTATGTTTCTTAAAAAAAAAAAAATCTCTTAGGTGGCAATGTTATGCTCACTTACCAGTGAGCATAGGGGATTGCTCAGAGAAAACTTCTAGAAGATTGCTAAAAAATGTACAAAAAACTGCATGACTGTTTCAGTTGTCTGAATTTGTCTTGGATAAGCTTGTTTCTTCACAGAAACACTACTGAATGATCTCAGTTTTTTTTTTAAAGATAATAGTACTTTATTTCTTATTCTGATATCTTAATAAAGTCATATGCCAAGAAGTAATGGGAAACTAATTGGCTGTGTTTGATTGTTGCATTCTCCATCATTTATCCAGCAGTTCATCTACCCATCCATTTAATTAAAGCAACTGAATTTTCCTCAGGAAGTAATAAACAAACTACATCCTTCAATTAGTTCAAGCTTTCCAAGCTGTCTGTTTCATTTTGCTAAGGTTGATAAATCAAATCTGTACTTCATTATATTTTACAGAGCTGGTTAGAGTTCACCCAGCCTCTATCCATTTAAGTTAGAAGCCTGCATGTAAGAATTATGGCAGGCTAAACTCTGCCTTGTATTTTCTCCAAAGTTTTCTTTCCTTGGGAAAGAAGCTTTGATTTTTCTCATTCTCAGAGCGCTTGAGCAATTCTTCAGAATTCCTTTTAGTGGTCTTTTTAACCTGACTTAATTGGGAGAGGAGATGAGAAGTATTGTTACTGATCTTTGTTTGTTCGTTTGTTTGTTTTAACACATCTTTTGGTTAGTTTACAGCCTCTCTGCCTACCCACACATCCCAGGCTGGAAAAGCCCACATGCTTGTTTGAGATTTGAAGGCAAAAATGTGCTTAGGTGCACATGTAGACACTGTGAGTCTTTTCCTGGAATTGTATTAACCGTAGAACTCTAAGATTTTAAGCTGCTTAAAAGAGTTGCAAGCAAGGGTCTGTGTGAGCTCCTCCACTTTTTTTGGCCTTCAGATCTGAAACACTGTACACAGGGAATGACAGGAGATTCATATTGACAGAAACTTGGTTACATCACTGTCTTTGGTATAGGACAAAGCATGTTTATTTATGATTTGATTTGATTTGATTTGATTTGATTTGATTTGCCATCCATCTCACATATGGGTCATATTAAAAGAGACAACAGCTGGTAAGGTTAAGCTCTTAGCCCATCTACTTTTGAATTGAAACAGAACCTTTGCTTCCACTAAATTTAACAAGCTTTATACTTCTAAAATAAACTTTAGGCAATGATATTGGACAAATGGGTATACATGGTGCAGTTGGATAAATATTTAAGTATGATGCAAGTTGCTTACACAGTGGCTGTGCAAAGTGCTCAACATGTGAGTGAAGACTGCATCTGTGTCTGATGACAGGACGAGTGTCATTATTGTTCCATAAATAGAGGGAAAGGTAATAGGAGTGAATACGAAGCTACTTAGGAAATTAGTTTCTTAAGTATGTCTGGGAAAGTGTTTGGCAGATTCTGACTTGGAAATGTATAAGAAACAACAATGAACAAAATTTTGAAAGAGTAGTGAGGCTTTCAGCTAGGCAGGGAGCATGAGAACAAAGTTTTGCTCTTCAGCAGATCATTGAGAAATGTTGAAACGTGAGAAAGGAAGTTTTTTTGTATCTTTGCTGATTTGGAGAAAGGGTATAATTACGGAATGTTTTGCATGAATATGGGGCTGACTTTTGGATGGTGAATACAATAACAGGTACGCGTTTGAAGGAAAGCACTCATGAGGATAACAGGAACGCTCAGTAAATGGTTCAACTTTGAGCAAGGCATAGGATAGATTTGCAGCATTCCCTTGGTTGTTTCATATGTTGATGGATAAATGTACAAGGAAAGCTTGTGGTTAGTGCACTAGTAGGGGATATGAATGTACATGTGCCTTTGAAAGCAGATGGTACATGCTGTTGGCTGAAAACCCTAACCCTAACCCTTGCCAAAGATCTGGGCAAAAAGCCAGGTCTTCACTGCTCTGAACAACAGCAGGCTGGGGGACATCTAGGTCTTGGGGTCACAGAGAAGGCGTCCTTCTGGTAGATGATATTGTTTAAATGAAGGAACCCAAAGCATGCCAACCCTTCAAGATCAAATATACTATGGGGGTCCCTCAAGTAACCAAGTCATGTATCATTCTTATCATTTTCCATGATAGGGAAAATGACATGAATAATTTCAGGTTATATGTAAATGATGGAACAAGTAGATGAATTTGAGTACCTTGGTTAGTACAGTGTTTACTAAATGTAGAGATATTAAGATGTGCAAATGTTGTTAGAAAGACAGTAGTAAACATGTGGTCTGTTGAGAGGAAAATTAATCAAAAGAAGCAAAATGGTTGAGTATAAGAGGATCTTTCTAAACATGTTCTTATAGGAAAGTAAATGTTGGGTATAACAGGAGAAGCATAAATGGAAGATGAACACACTGGGAATGGGATACTTAGGTGTGTGTGGAAAATCAAGGAAAGAGAAGGTCAAGAATGAATGGGTCCTGAATGAAACTGAATCACCAGTAGATAAGAAAAACATTGAGATCATTTCCTTATACACAGAAAATGAATGATGAACAAATATATGAAGATTGAGTGAATGGGCTGAGAGAAAGGGGAAATCCAAAAAAGCTCTGGTTGGATGGCTTTAAGTCTTCAATTTGTTTAGCTTAGTATTTCTTACTCCTTTCCTGAGTGCTGACTAATGTTGTTTACCACAAAAGGGAATGACATAATGGAAATGTAAACCCAACGCTTATGTCTAAAATGAGACTTTTGAAGTAGCTTCCTCAAAGATGTTGATAATCATATCCAACTGTGACCTTGTGTCTTGCCCTTTCTCAGTCCCACAATAGGAGAAGAATGAGCAATTCTAAAAGTTGCTGCCAGCCATTGCCACAATGGATTCTCAATCTGTTTGTGAGCTCATTAGTGCCATTGACTTCATGCTAATTGAGCATTGACTTTGAGGTTGCTCTGAACTGAGGCCAAACACATGAAACACAATTGGAAATGGAGCAAATGTGAAGGTGACACTTCCAAAGAAAGCTGCTTCTTTTCTTTTCTATTTTTCATACAATTAGCTTGAAAATCATTTTCAAACATTTGGCTGGAACAGAGTCAGAAGCCACCATCTCACCTCTAAATCAAAACGTGTCATCTTCAGTACGTTGCTGTCTTTGACATGAACCTCCATTCTATTACTGTACAAAATATTAGAAAGCTGGAATTGACCATGCCAAGACTATGAGAAGACAACTACCACTGAACATTAAGATCATGAAAACCATTCCCGCACTTGTTCACAATGCAAATAATGGTATTCAAATCATCCAGGATTTGATCTATGAATTCTTCATGGATCAAGGAGATCCATGTGGTCTAAGGAGAGATTGGTTAAACCATTGTTCACTGGTGTTTTTGCTAAGAACTTAGCAGACAACATGAATTTCTGGAAGGAGTTGCACTACCCCAGATGGAACCTGTGTGCAGTCTGAGGCTGTTCCTGGCCTTGTGGCTCCTGCTCAAAGTGTATGTGGCAGTTGTGGTTAGGAGGGCACGTTATGTACCAACTGTGCCCATACTTGGACTGAGAGGCCCTGCTCAGGGACACTCAAATCCTAATCTCCTTCTGAGTGGACTACAACATGCTCTACATGAGGCTATCCTTGAAGAGCATCTGGAAACTTCAGCCATTGCAAAATGCAGTGGCGTGGTCAGTTATGGGTGCCTTTCATTTGGTGCATGTGATATTCCTGTTCCATGAGCTGAATTGGCTACCATTCTGAGTGCAATGCAAGGTGCTGGTAGTGACCGACAAAGCCCTTCATGGCATGGGGCCAAGTTACTTATGGGACTGTTTCTCCTCAGTTGTATCTACCTGTCCTGTGAGATCCAACAGGAGAGGCATGCTCCTAGTCCTATCCATTAGGGAGTGTCTTATGGTGGGCCCCTAGAGGACAGCCTTTTCTGTTGCTGTGCCCATCCTCTAGAACAGCATTCCTGCAGAGAATGATGTTGGGGGGAAGTTGGGAGACTTCCTCCCAACACTACATAAGGCCCTAAAAACCTGGTTTTGTTGCTGAGCCTGGGGCCTGGTATGTGTGGTTGAGCTCATATCTTGGTTATGTTGACTGTGTTGTTGATTTTACCTCAGCTCATATATTTATTATATATTGTTTTTTCTATGACAGTTTTATCTTGTTTTTTATTCTCTGTTAACTGCCCAAAGTCATATGTTTAAGATGGATGGCAATATAAATTGAATAAATAAATCTTGCACTGATGATGTTACCTAGTCAAGTAATGAAATGTCTGCAAGTAAACAACCAAGTTCAAAGACCACCAAGAACTTCACAATAAAGAAATACATAAATAATTTACTTTCAAGCAAAGTGGAGAGAGATTGTAATTTAAGCAATCTGAATAAAGAAGAAAGTAAATCTAAGCAAAAACAGCACAGGCAACTTTTTAACAGTAAGGATTGAATGTGCATAGGTTAGCTCTTTGATATAATTTTATCCTTAAAGATAACATTGACTGGAACATATAGCATATATTGTATTTACTGAAATTTGCAGATGCGCATGGATGAGTGCATTGATTAATATGTGTTGGATTATTGTATTGGTGCCTAATGTCAGTGGGGTCCACCAGCATTTGTTTTTCCTAAAAATATACTAGGCTGGGTAAGACAGAAGCTATATTCCATTCCAATCAGGAACAAAAGAAGGAATGGATAAAAATTCATTTTAGAATGGATGGATGGATGGATCTCCAGAACATTGATATCATGTATGTATGTATGTATACACATACACACACATTCATATCTATATGTATACTGTGCATACACACACAGACACACACACTTGATTGTTCCATCCTTTGGTCCACATGGATTTCTGAATTATTCTGCTTAAATGTGTCCATGACATATTCACCATTTTTCTTAATGTGTATGCCACACATGATTTTGAGAATTACTTTCTTTGATAAGGAAATTCTTAAAATTTCAATTTTAAGTGCTAACGTATAGATATGCAGATGTCTATATGCATATTTGCATTTTAAACTGAGCTGTGTGTTTGTGTGTGTGTGTTTTAAGTTAGATACTGTATAATGAACAAACTGTATGTTAAATTATCCAAGTTCTTCCGATGCATACATTTTTGTATTTCTCTGATGGACTTAGTTCCTTTTACATAAGCATTTCTGCATGTTTTGGGTTTTGTTTTAAATCAGAGAAGTTCATTGCAACATTCAGAAAAATGCAAAAAAAAATAAAAATAAAATTGGCTTGCAATATTCATTTCTTTAAATCATCAGTATTAAAATAGAAAGCAGTGCAGTTCATCTTGTCACAAAATGCCCTAAGCTCTTTATGTTTTGCCTCAAGCTGGCCTTTATGTAACACTGAGAGTTTGAGGGCAGGAGACATCAGAAACTGAATTCATTGTGTAAGCACAACACAACGTTGTCTTTATTGTGCCTACAGAAGCAAACTTTCATGGGGAATCAGAATGAAGGGGCTTGGAAACAGCTGAAGTTTGCGGATGTGTAATGGTGAAGGTAGAGCCCCTCGTTCAGAGTTCTTGCTAAGCAGATATTCCAGAAAATCTGTTTCAGTTATTCTGATCAAGCAATGAATAATGGTTTAACATTGCTCTTATTAGCAACTTGCTGAGACTAACATCCTTTCTCACCTTATAATGGGGAAACATTGTAAGAGTCCAGAAAGATCTCTTAAGGCAGCAAAAATGTCAGCTGAAATGGATGGAAGGCCTGCCTTTTCATCAGTGAAAACAGAAAAGTGGATTTTTTATTTTATTTCATTATTTTATTTTGGAGGTGCAAGGGGCAAAAATTGCCAAGGCTTGCAGGTAAATTGGAATTTGCTAAAAGGTAAAATAGAGGCACTAAGCTGGAGAAAAGAGAGTAAACATTAATATCTGCCCTTCTTCATCTTTATATTGGTTGATAGCGAAAGGAGTAGTAGGGAAAATCTGGCCATTCATTAAGAATTCCATCCTTTCTTTCAACATATTGAGTTTTGAATATTTGGTAGTGAAACTAAACATCCATGTAGCTATCATAAAGAGAGCACTTTTTATGTCTGTGCTGAATTCTGATCCCAGATTTGCTGTGAGAAACAATCTGCCTCAGTTAAAATATATACAAAATAAAGTGTGTTCACCTTAAGTCCCTTCTTAAACCACAAAATAAAAGAAATCCTGGGTTTTCTTTTGCATGTGTTTTCTCTGCTTTAAACTGAAGTTTTGGGAATCACTAGCTGCTTGGTGGTAGCTATCAATCTAGCACAAATTGCTCACTGTCAATGGAAAGTTCACTCAAGCCCCCCATCCCTGATAAACAAGCTGGCCACCTTAGTCAATGGCTGTGCCTTGTTACCATCTAAAGACTTGCTGTCATGACCTTGTTGCAAGGCACAAAGAGCCTCACAACGTGGATCATGATCATTAAGGAAAAGGGGAAGAAGATAATCAAACCAGGGATTAACACAAGCACCCAAAGACACCCACACCCATGAACCCATAAACAACTGAAAGGAGAGACGTCAGAGGAGTGAAGATAAGAAGCACCTGGTGCCCCGGAGGACACAACCGTCACAGGGAGACAAAGAGGACACCGGGGAAAACGCCCAAGCAGCCATCAAGGGTCCCATCAAGAGGGATCGGGGCATTGAGGGGTGGGGAAGCCCGGGGCAATACAGGAGGGTATAAAAGGGGCACCCCCACACTACCTACCCCGTTCCCGTTTTTCGTTCTGTCAGCTATCATTCCAATAAACCAGAAATCCTTAATACCCATTAAGTGAGTCTGTGTCTTATTGTGAAGCGAGGCTGGCCCTGACACTTGCTATTCTTGGAAACTAGTTCATGAAATGCAAGAGAACTATCAAGACAAGGGGGGCTGGGAGGGAAGGCACTTATGAATGTAAAGGAAGGTTTGGAAATGAGATGAAACCAGAGGAAGGAAAAACTTTGTGATCTGCCAACGCGATCAACAACAGTGATTTTTAACCAGCCTTTTCCCTATCCTTTTCTCATTCTTTCTCCTTAACTCCACCCAATTCCCAGCACCTTAGTCATCCCTAGGAATGATTTTAAAATATATATAAAATATTAGCATGTTTCCTCAATTGACAGTGGAAACTCTTCACCAATTTAACCTCAAGACTTTGGGTGTATCTATCTTCTGTTGTATATCACTGGTCTACTGTGGTCTTTAAAACACTTTCATCATAAGTAAACGCACTTCTGGTTCTCTAAGAGCATGATGGCAATGCTGAGTCCAAGTCACTATGGCTTCTTGTCACTCTGTTGCTCTCCTCTGCTGGCTGTTAATATCCACTCTTAGTGTTTGTGTTTTTGAGCAAATGTTGACCGATCTGCTGTCATGCACACCTTATTCTCAATTGGCAGCACACAGTTCTGACTTATTTAAGGAAACCCAGTTGGTGGAAAATGAGCATGACGATGATGCTGTCCATTCAATCATGTCTGATTCTTGGAGATTCTATGAACCAGCTCTCTCCACTTTTTCTGGTCTTGTGTAGCTCCTTTTAGTTGGTTAATGCTCAGCATAACTACATCTAAATCACATGGATGCTGTCGGTGAATTATTGCTACTGTTGGAATCTTTCCCCATAATTCATGTTAGCAAACCTGGACATAAAAGGCTATTTCAGTTTACATGTTATAATAAATAAACACAAATATTGTAAGTATCAGCTGGAATTAATCCACTGCAGAATGAAAGCCTCTTCACTGAAGGTTATAGATCATAATCTACCATGCTAGTACAGTCCAGGTTGGATGAGAGATGTTGGCTTTGTCTTCCCAGTCTAGGGCTGAGGGAGAATGACTGGCTCATTGGCTCCCATTTCCTAGTCCAGGACCTTAATCACTTAACCACAGAGACACAGTTCTCAGAGACAAAGAGTGACAGATGAAGTAACCATGTTTCTACTTCTCCATATTTTCTAAGTTCTCTGTGTTTGGAAATGACTAACATTTCAACTAGTTCTGAAAAAGCAGCAGAAACTGGTTAAGAAGAATGTGTATATGTAATACAAGACTCACTCAATAGTTCTGATTAAAAGCTGGAGAGGTGTTGAGGGTCACATGCTTCAATATCAGACACACTCCAAAACTTAATCCTACCAGAATATAAACCATGTCCCAAGTCTCTATGCACTGAACCTAACTTTAAAAAAAACCCTCATTGGTGAAACCAAGAGCCACCCAGAGGTTAAAGAACCAGCAGACAGATGAGATATTTGTAATCTCCAGCAGCTATTTCACTTTAAAAAAGAAATATATTCACAATGTTTGGATATCTTTTTCAAAGTTGCTCAGCCCAGCTGGTTCAGCCACTGTGGAGTTTGTCTACTTCTTCTGTCCTGTTATATTCAAGAAAGGTTCTGTTTCCCAAATGACATTAAGTGTCACTATTGACAATCATTATCTGAAATATTTTGGGGATAATCTCATTGATGAATTGACGGGATTTTGAAAATAAAGAGTCGGTGAGCAGGAATCTTCCTGATGCATGAAGTTCTATAACATTTCAGACTGAGAAATGATTTCAGCTCAGCAGTGCCTTAAATGAAATCAAGATAGAACATTTATAAATAAACTTGCTTCATAAAAAAACAATACTTATTAAGGACTCTTTCACATGGGGCCTCTGTGGGACTTGAGAAAGTACGCCAGTTATGGCCCAGATTCTGTTTCAGAGACAGTATTTTATCTGACACTACAGTAAGGTGGCAACCTCCACCTTACCTTGCTTTTTGGACTTTCCTTCCCAAGTGATAACATGCCATAATGCCTTGCCACCATCCTCCCATGATAAAAGATAAAAGAAAGAGGAAAAAAAGAAGGGAGGGAGGGAGGGAGGGAGGGATCAGACACTCCAGTCCAGAAAGCATCGGGAGAAAATGTTTTCTATATATAGAATTAGTATACATGGTGGCTTCTCTTCTCTTCCCCTTCCCTCTCTCCCTTCCTTTCTCATCTGTGAATTGCTGAAGCTCTCAAATATGTATAATTTGTTGGTTGCAGTAAAAGGCAGGAATGGTTAAAGTCGTTAAGCTGTACAGCTAAATTGCAGGATGGAGGAAACAGGATCCTCAGAGATGGTAGGTAAATACAGGTAGATTGTGTGGGAAGTTATAGGAAACTCTTCCTAGATTTGCTGGCTCCAGGTTACAGTTTAACCAACCCCTACAGGCCATACAGTGGGAGTGGGAAGGGAATGGAGAGAAAAGAAACTAGTTTGGGGAGGAGGCAGGGAGCTACACCAGAATCATACATAGGACCCCAACTTCAGGTACAGAAAGGCAGAAGATGGAGTGAGGGAAAGAAGAATAAAAGGATGCTTTGAACAATAGAGCAGGTTGCTCCCACATTGGTAGAAAGACTACTTGTCAGCAACAGGTATATGGATGAAAGCACAAGGTGCAAAGAATTCTGGGGTACCGGTTGGGAGCTTAGTCAATGTGGAAGATGAGAAGTTGAGAATTTCCTCCTTGAGGGAATTACCCAGTGGATCAACCAGGAATGAGTTGAGGCTTAGATTGCCAAGAGGAAAAGAAGCATATTGAACTCAGATGAGCCAGGTGGGAAGAAGTGCAACCCATGAAGGTGTAGTCAAGGAGCCAGCAAGAGAATGAGTGAGAGGAGGACAGCTACCTCAGTCTTTATGCAGAGATTGTGCTTATTTGAAAGGGAGATGGGAGAGTTGGGTTATTGGAATTTGTGTTGTGCTTCTGAACAAGGTATGGCGCCTTTGAGACCATTCAGTCTGTTGGGTGAGAAGACAACCATGAACTTTGAGCTCGTCTCACTCATTCCCATTCACTGAATAGTTTTCTGTTGTTTAATTATTTTACCTGTGTTCCTCTAAAGCTGCAACAACTTAACCACTATAGATAGGATGGTTTTTCTTACTGGGTGCCCCACAATGCAGGGCAATTCCCCCTTGGATCCCTTTTCTGGGCTTGGCTGAAATAAACTGTATAGGAAATGGATCCAGCTTGGGGATCTCTGAGGGAAAATCCACTCTCAAACTCAAGACTGGCTTCTAGGTTACAACAGGTAAGATTGACTTTACCGAGAGTAAAAAAACTGAGTACATATCTTGCCAGAAAACTCTTCCCAGTTTGTTTAGTGGGGGGAAAAAAAAAAGACCACCATTTAATTACGCCAATTAATCTGTGAGGTGAGAAAAGCAGAGGAAGATCTACACAACCAAAATTGATTTAGTTCATAAAAAAGTCCTTGAACGGAGAAACGACTCGACCTTTGGAACTTACACAGCCAATAAAGCATCCTGAAAACTTTTTGTCATCTTAGAACATTTGATTGATTGCTTATAAGCACACTGTCAGCAAGATGTTATAATTTTTCAATAATTCCAATATATACTTCCCCTTCAGGGAAAAAAAATTCTGAAGGGTGGGGGAATGAAATAATAAGGGTCTGGTAATCTCAGGTGAAAGGGAGGCATAATTTCCAATTTATATGCAGAACTACAATTTGGAAAGCATACTTTGCTACTTACTGTACACTCCTTCTAGCTCAATTAATTTTTAGCAACCCAAATGGCTTAAACAGTGCATTGTTTTTCCCTTCATGAATTTACTATTTTGGAAAACAAAATCAACAAATTATCTAGATGCACTCAACTTTCCTGCTTGTTATAACTGGCAGGGGATCTCCCCCCAGGATAGAGAAGATAACCCTCAGATTGATAGCAATACACTATTTTAGCATTGAACTAATTTGTTTTGTTTCTCTAGATTGACTACTTTTCATTTGAACAGGGAAGTAATTCAAAGAAGCTTGGAAATGAAAAGAAATCATACTTGCTATGATCTAAAGATCACTAGGACTCTGGTGATATATTCTGTCTTTTGACATAGTAACAATCATGCATAAAATTATGAATAAACTGTCTGGTCATGAGTTGGAAAGCTAGGATTTGGTTCATGCAGATCATGCCTGCCCAATATTGTTCAGACTGAAAAGTACGGTCATTGATTGATAGATTCTGTGCTATTAAGTTGATGTTGATACTTAGTGACCACATAGATAGGTTTTCTCCATAACGATCTGTCCCTAACCTGGTCCTTCATGTCCTCCAATGTTGTACCCATTGCCACTGCAACTGAGTCCATTCACCTTGTTGCTGGTCATCCTCTTTTTCTCTATCCTTCCAACTTTCCCAGCATTACAGCCTATTCAGAGAGATGGAGCTTTGCATAATATGTCCAAAGTAGGATAATTTGAACCTGGAAATTTCTGCCTTGAGTAAAAACTCTGGGTTGATTTGTTCAAGGATCTATTGGTTTGTTTTCTTGGCTGTCCACGATATTCTCAGGAGTCTTCTCCAACACTAAAGTTAAGAAGCATCAAAACTCTTCCTATCCTGCTTCTTTGTAGTCCAACTTTTGCTTCCATGGAGTGTCACAAGGAAAACCATTGTTTGTATGATCATTGTCTGATTTTGTAGGTATGTCCACATCTCGGCATCTGCATATCTTTTCCAAGGCCTTCATGGCTGTTCTACCAAGTGTTAGTATGCAGCGTATTTCTTGACTGCTTGTTCTTTTACTGTTGATGATTGATCCTAAAGGCAGAAGCTATCTACCACTTTGATATCTTCGTTGTCTGCTTTCCTCTTAGAAGTGAAGAAGCCACCTTGCTTTGTCCAGCAATCTTAACAGGGTGTTTTCCTCAAACCTTTGAAGGGACTCATTGATGTTCTGCACAGCTCTGGCTGCATAACCATCAAATTAGCCTTTCTATTATAGAACCCCAAGCTCAGGAGTTAGGAGCAGGGGTGATGTGAGAGTTCCCCCCAGCAGGAAAGTGGAACTATGATATCTCAAAAGATGACATCAACAAAACCTTGGCTTTGCTGCATTTTCAACTTCACTGCATCAGAGCCAGAAATAAATTGGCTTAGTTCTGCAGCATTGTTGCTGTCATGGCAATGCAAAGTTCTGGAGCTGTTTTTCAACTCATGTAAACTCTTTGTATGGAAGTGCCAAAAGCTTTTGCATGTACAGCTTGTGCATAAAAGCTCCACTCTCATGAAGTTAAGCCTGTTCTTCTAGACAGGAGGCTGAGCAGAACACCCCACACAAAACTTGGAGTGGACTAATCCAGCCCACATTTTGTCTTATGCTTTCTTTCTGCTGTGTATGTCTATTCCACCTAAACATGGTTTTGCAGGATATTAAGCAAAGTCTTTCCATGTTAAGTATACACTAATATTTTCACTCAGAAGCCAGGGCGTGTTCTGGATTCCTTTATACCCTCCTCAAACCTGTTTCTTTCCCTTTGTTAGCTACAGGAAGTAAAAAATCCCATCTGGGCAACAGTTGTTTATTCCTGCTTTGTTGCTCCTGAATGGAAGGAAGGAAGGAAGGAAGGAAGGAAGGAAGGAAGGAAGGAAGGAAGGAAGGAAGGAAGGAAGGAAGGAAGGACAAAAGGGAGGGTGAGCAAACTAATCATATGCAAAACATCAGTAACAGGCCCTGTTTTAAACCTCCTATTACGATACATTGAAAAGCAAAGAGATTCCAGAATCCCAGAACCTGAGGCAAAATGAGTGAATATGGAGAAATCCATACTTTGGAAAGTGAAGTTTACAGGCAGTGCCATGCATAAATATAGTTGCTTTCACATCTCACATTGAGATCTTAACTCTTCACAGATGCATGAAGATTCTCACAAACCTAAACACACTAGAGAACATCTTGCGGCATGATTATGGAACATGCTAAGAGTCCCCATGATGGTCATAAAGAGAGTATTTATAATGCTTTCAGTTCTAGTTGATGTTCTTATTTACCCAGAGCCTCAGGACAAAGAAATGCAGATTTCTAATTTTTAATATTCACTTCCTGAATTAAAAGTTTCACTCATACATGCACCACGTATGTATGAAGTTTACAAGAAGTCATTATACTTCTAGCCGCCTGCCAGGTATGTTTCACTAGTGGATTCTTGTACTTGCCTAGCAACTGGGCTAGATGATCTCCAAAGTCCTATACAGACTTTGTATTTTATGATAATACCAAACTCAAACTCTAATTGGCCAGACTAGGTTTAAGTTCTAGAAGAATCAAGGCAGGAAGCCCCTCATGCATGGTATGTCATTCTGTATGATGTCTCCAAAGTAGTACAGTTCCTAACCACTTTTATAATTTTGGAGCAGGCCAACTTTGGGTGCCGTCTCTTTATCCAGTTCATGGGAGAATTATTTGTTATGAGAACTGCTTGGTGTTTTAAGAACTATCTCGTACATTTGAGGGATGTCTGGTCTGGTCTGTCCAAGATGGGCTGAAGATTCCTGCCTTGGGCAAGGAGCTGGACTAATAGACCTCCATGGTTCCTTCCAACCCAAGGATTCTATAGTCTCTTGTTTTGAGAATCATCCCTTATTCCTAGAAGTCTCCATTGTGATTTTTTTACATGCTACATAAGCTAAGAACAAGTACTTAAGACTTGCTTTGAGTGGATCTCATGCACTCCATCTTTCATACACATTGTTTGGTATTGGGAGAGAGAGAAACCAAACAGCTCTAAATCCATATACACTGATAACATTATAAACATCACTGAAATAGATGGACTAGTGGGCTGAACATCCTGATTTTAATTTTAATTTGAAAGGACTAGAGGTCATGGAATAAAACCTCTGAGAGATTTCTCAATTTCTGTGCTTCGATAATATTCGGCAGGGAGGGTAGGAAAGACATATACCAACCCACAGTTATAAACATTGAACTATGCAATGAAGTGATTAGCCTTTGGATGCCCTGTTGTGTTTAAAAAAGTCTTTACAAGCATTCAGTTAAGACAATGGTATCCTGGGAAATTCCTTGTGGCTTTGATGTTTCCTTTTATTGACATAGTATGACAACAAGTTAATGGAAAAGATTAATCAAAGTGAACAGTCATTAAAATTGGAAATCTATTCAGAAGTTCTAATCTCAGTTCAACTCTTAGAGAAGGAAGCTCCCTCCCCCACTCCCCCAAAAAAGAAAAGAAAACAGAGCAAGTAAAGAACAATAGAGGTTGTGAATAAAAACATCCAAGCTAGTAAATATTGGTCCTATATAGGAGTAAAGGTAGCAGGAGACAATGCCCTTTCTCACATTTTGATCCCAGATCCTTTCTCAGAAGCTCATATGTTTGTTTGCTTACTTACTTTCTTACTTTCTGGGTTTTCAAATGGTTTTCTCCTATTTTGCTATATTGCATATGATTTAGCATGAATAACAAGAGTGTTGGCATCAATAAATCTATTGGAAAATAAATAATTCAGATGCAGAAGAGCTTCAAAATATATTACAATGAATAAAAGTGGAAAGATCTGATCAAGGCATCTGTATTACTAATACTTTTTCATTTAACAGACCTTTCCCAAACTTATTAAAAAGCAAAGCAGGTGCATAAATTCTTCAAAAGGCAAACAAAAATGAAGGAAGACAGATGCTCTTTGTGGGATAATACCTCATAGTCTTCATACCATAACAAAGAGGTCCCTTGTTTCTAATGTCCAGTAGTTGTGAATATTTTCTAAGATATGTAAGAACCATGTGGATAATGCAAGGACAGGACCACAATGATCAAAACATTCTTGCTCTGATTTGGGGGAGTTAAAGTAAATCAGGTGCCTTCTGCCTACTGGATAAGGCTACCATCCTTGTGTTGTATAAACTTTGAATGGACGGACGGATGGATGGGGATGTCCTTTACATGGCAACAAAGAGGTAGAGGTGGTTATTTTGGGGGGGAAAGATCTTTACTGCCATCCAGTGCTTGACCAGATTTTTGCTACCCAGATATGGTAGCCTTACTAAAGGAGGCTTAACTTGCCTATTTGAAATAGTATTGAATTTCTCCTTTGTATTTATTCCAGCCAAATGTAGTTTTGGAACGAGATTATGTGATGGATATCAGAACTCTGTCCATCTGCCCTTCTAGCCATCAGCAGGATCACTCTCTGAAATTAAGCAGAATAAGACTAAATTTGGTGTGGTGACAGAAGCTGACAAAAGAAAGATTGGGTTAAAAATAGACCAGATGTGATTGGGGGCTGCAGAGGAAAAAAAATCCAGAAAAAATGTGGATACATCTCTGTGGGATAGTCAGTCAGACAATGGCTTGAAATGCTACCAACTGCTCTATTCTAAGCCATCTCCCCATCTTCCCAGCTATGTGACTCAGGGCATTGTGTATGCAGCCTGTCCCATGCTTTCTACTGCACACACAAACCCACACTAACAAACACAGATGCAATATGTGAAAAAAGCAGAAACATACTGTGGAGGTATGGGCTCAAAGAAGCCTCAGAGAATTATATTGTGGCCCAACATTAGTGCAACAGTAACATGTAAATCTTTCTGTACTGTAGAATACATTTAGGTGAAAATCAAAACTACAGACCCCAGTAGCCCTGAGAGGACAGGAGGCAGATAACAAAAACCAGACAAAGCTTTTCTGAAGGAAGTGGGAAGAAGGTCATCTGATGAGCTTAATAACACTAATACCTAAAGGGCAGAAGAGAAGGCCATTTGTGGCACGTAAAAATCATGGAGGTGCTAGGATGACCAAGACTTGTAAAACCACTCCTTATGGATTATTTGTTGTTATGCATTGTTTGGGGTCATATTTTAATTGAGCAGATATCACAACTCTTTTGTGTATCCTGCCCTTTAGGGTACATAATCTTTAGCTTTTGAAGACCTCCTAAATCTTGGAGGGAGCTGGCTGATCACTGTAGTGTCTATCTCAATAAATAAACTTCGCAACATTTATCTCCAGATCCAAATTTTCTTATATAGTGGACTTTTTCCCCACAACAATAAATAAAGAGACATTATTACATTTGGGGGTAAAGTGTGATATCTTGAAAGTTTGTTCTCTGAGTATTTATTTATTTATTTATTTATCAAACTTTATCACTGCCCATCTCCCCACCAAGGAGGGACTCTGAGTAGTATAAGTCCCTTTTCATGACTGCTAAATATAGATACCATTTTGGAGTATGTATTTAAGTTCAAGGGAGTCCCCAGGATCTCTTAACTGAAGCCCCAATACAGGTGCTATGGAATACACATAAGAACTTAAGCTAGAGTAATCCACCATCCCAGAACATTCAAAAGCCCCAAATCACGGTGTACCCAAACTGAAAAGCGTGTTACACTGCATTGGGGGTATGTGAATAAGTCTCAAAGTATATTTATGGACTGCAATCATTCCTATTAGAAACAATCCATTGATTGCCTTGATACATTTTGGACTGGGTACCAATGAGATATGACTTTTCTGGGTTTTGAATATACCAGTCAGGCTGAATCTATCTGTCTGTCCATCCGTCAATCCATCCATCCATTTATTTATAGAACATCTACCCCATAGATTCTACATATCTAGATGACTGATATAGATAACCAGGTAGACAGACAGACAATTGCACTAATTAAACAGCATAAGGAAAATGTCTTAAACAGCATAAGGAAAACAGGAGAACGATCTACCTACAGAAGTTGAAGATTCTCCATTACTATGTTCTAAGAAGCAGCTGGACAGCCATTTCTTGAGGACTGTGCAATTGGTTGTACTGCACACTGCAAAGGGTTGGACTAGATGGTCCTTGTGGACCCTTGCAACTCTACAATTCTATGATACTGTGATGACACTGGCCAACCCCAGTAAGACAATATCAATCTTATGGAGGATGGTCTTCTCCAAATGCTCTGTGTATGGTCTTTGCTCCTTTTCTGAATGACAATAGGGAAGATATCATTCTGTCCTCAGGACACAAGCTCTTCAAGGGCTGTGATTGAGGAGAACCACTTCTAGACCCCCTCCCCCTGATCTCCTAGGGGCTGGTTGCAACCTGAAAGATGTCCTCTCAGCTTGTAGGCACTGGATATCAAAGCAAGACACACCAATTACAGCTACATTGTCTCAATACCCACTAAACTCCTCTGATCCAGACACAATTCAACTTTCAGAACTCAAGACTTTCAAAGCCATCTTTCATGCCTCAACACTTGTTTCTGAGCAGTTTCTTCAGTGATTCTGAATTCTTCAGTGACTCAATGATTCTCTCCATTACAGTTTCAGACTCAGAACTAGAGGCAATATTGAACTTTATGCAAAATGTCTGGTCCTCATGTGCATATAGAACACCTACCATATTTCACCCATTTTTAGAAAAGATTTACAGTCATACAGGAACTCTTTCTCTATAGTGGCAGAATTGTTATCCCACCCAGGGATGACAATTGGAAGCCACTTACTCAAAAGTCTCAGCAGATAATAGCACTTGGCCAACTATAATTGGCCTTCAAAGCTAAGCAGTGTTGGGCCTCATTAGTACTTCAATGGGAGATAGCCAGGAGACTCTAGGGCTGAAACACAGATGTGGAAGTCCCCCCCCCCCCCCAAGAATCCTAGAAGAAGACAGTGGAAAACCACTTCTAGGCTGTTGCTAAGAAATCTGAATGACCTTTTTCATGAGGACATCAGAAATAAAATTGGACTTGAAGAAGACAGCTTTGACTTTATTCAACAGGCCTCATTGCAGCTTGCATATCTAAGAGATTGCCTCCAGCAAGTGGTAAACATTGGCAGTAGCCATGGCTGAGCTATCAAGGCACAGCTGCAGCCAAAGTAATATTAGCTATTCAGATGTAAGCTTGACTAATATTCAGATGTGGAGATCCAGGGTGGGTGGCAGAATTTGAGAAGACTGCCTGAGGCTAACCATAACATGGGGAGGAGGGCATAGGGTTGGGACATGTCAAAATGTATTTCATCGAGGCATTCAGAGTTTTTCTTTCTCACCAAAGGGAGAACTCCTTTTTAAATTCACAAATAGCTACAAATGAATATGTGAATTTCCAGTGAATATGTGGAAATTGTCATGGCATCCAGTGTATCTATTAAATACCTAAGAATCTCAGCTGTTCTTGAAATTACAAACACTCTGTCTTGCCATGGGAAATTTTAATTAAATGAGAAGCTGGTAAACCCAATTCTGAGAAAGCTAGCTGTAGGAAAAGCAATATTCAAATGGATCAAAACCAAACTTGGTCATACTTTGAGATAGATATAGGTCATCCTAACTCACTATTCCTGGAAGTTCCAGGAAGTTTCTGTCTGAGCTTTCTGAATGACACTTACAAACCAGTTCCATATTGTTGAGAAGAAAACCACACACTGTACGTAATCAGCCGGAGTTGAGTTCCAGTCAAGGAATACTTAATCATGAACAAGTGAGCTGGGTCAGATCTAGTTAGTATTGATTGATTTAGGCACTCAGTTCCAGAGTGATTCTGAATGGCTTCACAAGTTAAATGAAACAACTATATCTATCTATCTATCTATCTATCTATCTATCTATCTATCTATCTATCTTTCATCTCTCTCTTTCTCTCTCTTAATGAACATCTGTGGGACAACATAACTTCTAACTATATCACCCCCAACTCAAAGAGGCCCTCCTAACCCTGTAACCCAAAACCTGGGGAGGAAAAAGTACATCTTAAAGAGAGGCAAAGCAGGGGCTATATGATCTCTGGAGGGATTCTGTTCCAAAGGGCAGGGGATGCAATAGAGAAGACCTATTTCCTGGGACTTACTAAATGGCATTGCTATATCAACAAAACTTGAAGCAAGCCAAGTCTGTCTAAATGCACTGGAGAGGTTAGAACTATGGGAGACAAGTAGTGTCTCAAATAGCTAGATCCTATGCTCTGTAAGGGTTTATAGGTAAGAACCACCTTGAATTGCACCTTGAAGCCAAAGTACTTCAATGGGAACCATCAGGAAAATTTCAGGATGGTAGCATAGACTAGGTACATGAAAAAACATCCAAGGTATGTCCATGTGGTCCCAGGAGCTGAGCTTGGTTCAACAGAAACTTTCCTTTTAGCTTAGTGATATTGTTTGTATTGCCATTATTATATTACTTTTCTCTGTTAGAATTAACCTATTGAAATCAATGAATTTTAATTTCATAATTGAAATCTCATTCATTGTCATTGGTCTCTGGATTAAATCTAACCATAACAAGAACAATATTGATGATTTTCCAAAGCAGTCAAGAGGCAATCTTGCAATTTAAAATAATTGCTTCCATTCTTAGAGACACAGTAATAACAGGAGGTGAGCCAGAATGAAGTGGAAAGAGAAAAAAATAAACCAATTCAGATAATGGTTCTTTTCTTCTGCTAGTTATTGAAGGTAGATCCTATAAGGACCAGGTGGGATGGTCATCTGTCTCAGCCACTTCCAGGTGACCTTGAACTAGGAAGCCTACAGCCTGGCAGCCTAGTTGAGAAGGATGTGGGTAAGTGTGGATGAGTGTGTGTGCATGTGAGAAAGAGCAAATGCACATTTTAACCAGTAAAGTTTTGCTGTGGCTTTAAATTCACTGGGTCTCCATGTATTCCAAAGAACCTGTTGTGCCTCAGTGTTCAGTTGAAAGTGATTTGTCTGTGTCCATAATTATCCTAGCTGTTGACCAGGGCTGTGTGTCTTCTTTGCTCTAGCTGCACCAATCTGGAAAACCCAGGTAGAAGGCAAAGGGGGCTTACAAGATTTCATTGCCTCAATAGGCTGTGAGTGAGTGACCAATAAGCCAAGTGAACAAGTCTTGAAATGCAGTTGTATAATGAGCAATTACTCTTCCTCCTGCTGTTCAGACTGCTTCATCATTCCTTTCTGTGTGTCCCTGTATCCCACCCCACCATCTTGTAGCCACAAAGTAGATGGAGTTGGGAAAGCTCCCCTGTCCCTTGTGGAGTCCATGTTGCTCTGTGGCTCCTTCCACAGGAGGGAGGGAGAAAACTCAGAATCTTGTTCATCCTGGGATGTCCAAGTCCCATGTAATAGTGGCAATTAATGTGGACAGGGTCACCAGATGAAACTGGTGTACAATGTTCTTCAAGGGCAGCCCCATGTAGACACATTATAATAAACCGAGAGGTGACGAAGGCATGAGTGACCATGAACAGTGCCTCCTGAATGGGTACAACTGGTATATAAAATGTCTTTGTATGAAGCGTCTCCTGCCCACTCCTCCTTGTGGGAAGGCTGTCCTTAGCAGAAGCCATGAGCCCAGGAGAACCCCCAGACTGTGGACCAGTCTGCCTGGGGGAATGTAATCCCTTTCAGAATTAACAATGGGAAATCACTAGATCAGGAGGCCCTAAGACCCATAGCTACTCAATCTTCTCAGGGTTGAGCTGAAGCTGGTTCTTCCCCATCCAGAGTTGCAGTCAGCTTTTCTATATAGTGGTAGATCTTCACATACTAGTCTATCATCTAGTGTTCCCTGGCAAATTTAAATGGACGTTTCTGCAAATCTTTTTGGGAAGAATCAAATAATTCTGTAAACTACAATAGGCCAGAAAGGTGCTAACCAGCAGCCAGACCAAGAGAGTTGACTTGAGCTCAAGGAATCCTCTTTAGAATCTATTTAGATTCCTAAGTGAAAGGCTTACATTTCTCTCTGTTAAATGTAATTCTGTGATTTTCAGTCCATTTCTTCAACCTATAAGGATCATGACTATGGAATACTTTGTTAAATGCTTTGATGAAATCAAGACATATTACATTTATACTTTACCACAATCTACTAAGGAAATCACTCCATCAAAATGTGATATAAGATTAGTCTGACAAGGCTTGGTCTTGACAATCCATGCTGACTTTTGGTTATGACTTCTTTTTTTTTAATGTGGTAATATAGACCAATTTATTTATGGATCTGGTTCCTAGAATTAGTGTTAGATTGATCAGTCTGTAGTCCCCTGGATCCTCACTTTTCTTCTTTTTGAAAATAGGATTAACATTTACCTTCCTCTATTCATCTTGAACTTTATCTATTCTTCAGAATTGTTCAAAGATAATACATAAAAGATTTGGGAAGATAACACACAAGTTCCTGTACTACCCCAGGATGCATTTTATCTGACCTTGGAGGAATAGACTCATTTAGAATGAAATATTCCCTAAACATGTTTCTTGAAGTCTCAAATTTCCATCCTATCCTTTCATCCTGCTCTTCAGAATTGCCTAGTAGAGCAAATACTCTGTTTCTGGAGAAGATGTGTTTTAGTTTGAGTGGTGACAGGATTCAAATTGCAGCCTTAACCTTAACCATTATGTGGTTTCTTTTGATGTCATCTCATGAAGTCAAGTCCATGAACCTAGATGCCATTGCTTTGACTTTTAGTAAACTCAGATCAACAGTCAGTGATAACTGTTCTTCTTTCAAGAGCGGCCAAAAGTTGAATCTGCTCTGCACATGGTTTTGCTATTGACTGTTTATTCTCCTTTAGAGGTAATTAGGAATTATTTAGCCTACGACATATTACATACCAGATGGTGGATCACCATTTCACTGCATTGTATGTGAAAGGCAAAAGATCCATCTAGGCCTTGGGAAGTGGCTGCTATCCCAAATTTGGTTTCAAGAGATAATTGCAGCCATATGGTTATAGAGGGCTTAACAAAAATTACTTGGAATAACATCAGGGCTTGATGCCAGGAAGAAACATATATCACAAAGTGACCTGAATTTGGCTAAATCCATGCCATTTTCATGCTAACACCTATTTGCATTTTCACATCCAGAATGAAGAGGAGACTTCCTTAGCTGCTTTGCAAGTTCAGAGCAGAAGTTGTGACTTTTGCGGCAAGATTCCTCAATTGCTTTGCACAGCTGTAGCTGAATGCCTTGACCGCTCGGGCACGGCTACATGACCTTTCTTGCGCTGAAGCTCACACGGTCTTGGAGTGATGCGCTGGGAGTCACATTACAAAAATAATGGACAGAGCCTGGAGGATTTAAACAACAAAACCAAAACCAAAACCTAAATTGGATTTCTTCAGTTATATTTAGTGGAAATCATTTACTTCACATTGTTATTTTTGAGTTGTGTATTGAATAACTTCCTCTTTGATCACTCCCAACATTTCAATTTGCTATGGTCTCTGCGCCCTGCACCCAAAGTTTTGGTGCGTCAGATACAGGTTTTAACCCATAGCAGAGTGACTGTACTCTATTGATATCTGCATTATTGTACTGATATTATATTATATTACCTATTCTATTATGTTCTGTCCATTTTGAGTGAACATCAATTCCACTGACTATGAATACCAGGACAAAAAGAAGTGGGTTTCAGTTTGAGCCTATTGGCAGTTCTTTGATAATATGTGTAGCCAAGCAAACAGATGTATAATTTGTTCATACAGTATGTTAGAACTGAAATATATAGTCTCTACTTTTTTTACTGTAAGGTTGAAAATAATGGAATATTGCAAACTAGCACAGACACATAGAAATATATCCATACCAAATAAGTGATGTTTACATATGAAGAGTCATGTTGCTACAAGACAATGCTCTATTATAGATTATGAATGACTTTATTGTTCATTATCCACCTTTCTACATGGGTGACATTTACATAAGAAGAAATTGTTACTGGTATACAGTATGTAAGGTAGCCAAGGTTCCAAGCTACAGCATTGCATTAAGTGCTAGAAGTTATCAAGGTGAGAACTGTGACTCCAGAGCCTGGGTCTACAACTGTCCCATGTTATGAACCATTCAGGTTCAGGCTGAAGCATCCAGAAATGGATGACCAGGTAGCAGAATAACATATTCCACTTAGGCAGATCATCAGCTCCCAACCAAACAGAAAGAGTTTTCTGTTCTGCTTTGATAATGATCTTCAACATCCACTGACATCTTTGTATAGATTAAATGTGGTACCAGTGCATCTTACTCAAAGTACCATGGTACAGACATGCTGGAGATGAAAAAAGCTATCTCATCCTGGTCTTTAGGTATGATACCACTACTATGGATGGCCGAGGAGTTGTTTTGAAGCTTATGAGTGATTTGTTGATGTTAAGGTCTAATGGGTCCTTGTTCCACTCCTGTAAATATGCTGGAGAGATGTGAAAGAAATCTTCAAAAATCTGAAGGGTGTCAGAAGTGTATTTATCTGATATTGCTCCAGAGGGCAGAACCAGAAACAATGTGTCAGACCCCCCGATCAAAGATTTCACAGAAACCCTTATCAGGGCATCTCCCACTATTTCATTCTCTCATGTTGCCAGATGGGAGGGGGTGTGAAGTTGGAGTGTAAAGTGGTTTATTATGGCTATGGAGCACATCAAGGACACGGGGTCGAGATACGCCAGGAATACCATCTGGATGGGAGGGGGAGTGACATGCTTCGTGGGAAAGGGGACTAACTAAGGGGATGTAGTTTTAAATTAGGTTTGAGTGGGAAATCTTTATTCGCAGCTTGCCTTCTGTACTGTTCATTACGCTTCATTAAAACAGTTAAAAGAGACCCAGCCTCTTGACTGTGTATGTGTGAATGCACGAATGATCAGGTGCTGACACAATGAATTAAAATTACAAAAGAATAGGTTCAGGCTAGACATGAGGAAGAACTTTCTAAGTGTATAACTCCAGTGAGTGGCTACCATGAATTTAATGAAATAAATAAATAGCTGTCACCCAGTAGAACAGGCTGCCATGTGATATGTTGAGTTCTTAATATGAGGTCTTCCAACAGAGGCTGGATGGTCATATTCTGGAGATGCTTCAATGAATTCTGCACCCAGGATTGGGCTTGGATTGGATGACATCAAAGTACCTTTCAAGTCTATACCTCTATGGCATTGTTTGACATTTTAACCTAAGCATCTAAGAGTTGACACTGGCAACTAAATAGTGATTCTCAGGCCAGATAAAATTGTTACATAAACATCAAGCAAAAGTCACCAATTGTCAAGGCCAGAATGCAACAGCCAAGTCTACTGGCTTAGAAAGATGGGATGTCTAGCTGTCTGTGATAGACAGACATACATACTAGGTCTTGTTTTCTGTGTTCCATGTTGGACACATAACATTCTGCATATATAATTTCTTTCTTATCTACAAAAAAACATTTTTTTCTAGCTGTGTCATGTCAGTGAAGTTTCTGTCATAAGCAAGTTCCTGAGAATATGGAGTTGTGTGTCTGGACTGCTAAGATTTATTGCTACGCGTGGCATGAAACTTGAGAGTCTCTTATTGCTTGCACCACAGACAGCTTTCAGGGCACCCCTCCCTGCTGTGTGACTCCATAATTGTATTTCTGCATTCTGGCTTGCTTTCAACCTCTGAGCACAAAAGTCCTTCATCTACCAAGGGAACACATCATCGGGTTGGTTCTCATGTTCTTCCCGTAAGTAAATTTGGAGCCAGGCTTTTGAAATTCTTGAAATAGCTTTTTGCAATTTGTGGGCACCCAGACTAGATGGATGTTTTCTCTGAATTTATATCTGGGAGGAGAACTTCTGCAGTTTTCCAAAAGCAAGGTATTTCTGTTGGAATGAGCACAGTAGAAAATTTCTGTTTGGCACTAGATAAATCGTCCCCACATTTATGATTTACAGAAGATCATGATTCTATTCTAACAATTCATGTTTACATATCTTCTGATGTATCACACGACACATTCCTTTCAAGCTCCAGGTTACTTGTCTGCTTAAAAGGAATTCTGAGTTCTGTTGAAAAGTAACAATGATTCTCTTCTTCAGATGTATTTCATTTCCTGAGGCTCCTGCCTTTGTGGTGTGTGATTCCACACTGGGATAAGTACGATTAAATGAAGTGGGGATTGGCTAACATACTGACATTATATTTTGTACCCTAGTAGATCAAACCTCATAGCCTGGCACAAGCACAGCTTGCCAAGCTTTGACAAAGCCAACCATGCATATTAGCTTCTGAAACGAACATGCTGAAAGAGTTTCTGGATTTTTAAAATTGTCCAATGGATTCTGGTGGCACCCATCAAGTATTTATAATGCAATCTTCAGTGGTGACCTGAAACATGAAAGAAGACACAATTAGTTTGAATCTGTAATGGGAAATCCAGGTGTTCTCTTGGTCTTTTGAAATTCTCCACCAGGCCCATGGCAGAGAAATAGATAGATGATTTCTCCAACTTTTTTCCTCTCAATGGACAAAGAAAGCCACTGGCAGTCTCTCAAGGACCAAACCCACCTTGGTGGTAACAGTATTACCAGTACTGAAAAAAAAACAACAACAACCCATGCATCCAGTGGGCCATAATGGTCTGTCCTTGTGATATATACAGTGATAAACACCAACAGCCATTGAATTGGACTAGAAATAATTACTAATAGGCAAGGAACAGTGTAGTGATGACCTTTATGGCTCAGGACAATTTTAGGTGCTATTTTATTGTTTTACTATAATTCTGCTTTTAATCTTTGTTAATGTATATGGGCATGTAAGTTGCTCAGAATCGTATAAGATCAGAATGATATATAAGCTTCAGTAAATATATATAAGCAAGAGTCTACCACACTAGACCCAAGGTGCAGACTGTGCAGAGAGGCCTCAGAGGCAGCCCAACACATAGTGGCAGGGTGTAGGCAGGACAGCATACACTGAACAGCACCACCAAGGAGCTGGCACTGTGTACAGGAACATCTGCACAGTGCGTGGGTTAGACACTCCCAAGTCCAGATGGGAGATTCCACAGCAGGTCATGGAGGATGACAGAGCTAAGATCCTGTGGGACTTCCAGATCCAGACAGACAGACAGGACCTGGCCAATCAACCAGAGATCGTGGTAGTAGACAAGGACCAGAAGACAGCAGTGGTGATAGATGTAGCAGTGCCAAGTGACAGCAACATCAGGAAGAAGGAGTATGAGAAGCTAGAGAAGTACCAGGGCCTGAAGGAGGACCTAGAGAGGATGTGGAAATTGAAGGCCAAAGTGGTCCCTGTGGTGGAAGGCCCACTCGGGGCTGTGACTCCTAAGCTGGGAGAGTAGCTCCAACAAATCCCAGGAACAACACCAGAGCAATATAAATTTAATAGATAGATAGATAGATAGATAGATAGATAGATAGATAGATAGATAGATAGATAGATAGATAGATAGATAGATAGATCTGTCCAGAAGAGTACAGTGCTGGGAACAGCTAAGATACTGCACAGAACCCTCAAACTCCCAGGCCTCTGGTAGAGGACCCAAGGTTGAGGAAGACACGTACCACCCATAGGGTGAGAAGGGAATTTTTTAATATATATGTTAACTGATTTTCAATGGGGCATCAGGAGTCTCATAGGACTCTTCATTTCCCAGATGAAACAGAATAGTAGAGTAGTAGATGAGATAGCAAAGCCCTTTGTGGAGTATATCTAAACTCTGAATTTGCTTGATTTCTCTCTTCTACCAACACATCTGTTACCACTTTGGTTCTCTCCCATAGCAAGCGGTGTTTGTGTGTTCATGGGGGTGTGGGTAGGTGTGCAAACATGCATATCTTGATTTTAAAATACACCCAAAAACAAGACAGAAATTGAAATTTGTATCAGTATCAGCAACAATAACAGCAACTTTGGATATTCTGGATCCTCCCATTCAGGAATGTTCAGCCTCACCAACATTTCTGTAGTTGGCAGTCCATCATGCCCACTTCCCAATATGGGAGTCAGAAATCAAGAGCTGATCATCTGCATGTGGCCCCAGCTCCCATTTTGTATATCCTATAGTACATACAAATTTCACCACCTCCAATTTTTGCCCAAGCTTTTTGCTAAAATATGAGAAGCACATAGAATCATAGGGTTGTAAGGAGCCACTGAGATCATCTAATCCAACCCCTGTTCAGTGCTGGATCCACTGGAACTTCTCTAATAAATGATCATCCAGCCTTAACACAATCATCTTTGGCCCTTATAACTCCCTAACCTTCTTGAAAACCAACCTCAAAGGCCAGGAAGCTTTCAGCATCTTCTACACTTCCCCCAGTGATATCACCATCTCACCAGACCATTTTCTATAGCTCTGGGAGGACTAAATAGTAAAACAACAACAACAACTTAAATGCAGCCTCTTCCAGGCAAAATCAATGACTAGTCTTGCCTAAAAGTTACTTGAACCTTTTAGGAAAAAGTAACATTTTTTTCAATAATAAGGAACCTTTATCTAGAAATGTTTCCAATATAATTTAATTGGTTTCAGTCTTGTTGTTGTTGCTTATTTGTTTAGTCGCTTCCGACTCTTCGTGACTTCATGGACCAGCCCACACCAGCGATTCCTGTCAGTTGTCAACACCCCCAGCTCCCCCAGGGACGAGTCCGTCACCTCTAGAATGGCATCCATCCATCTTGCCCTTGGTCGGCCCCTCTTCCTTTTGCCCTCCACTCTCCCTAGCATCAGCACCTTCTCCAGGGTGTCCTGTCTTCTCATTATGTGGCCAGAGTACTTCAGTTTTGCCTTGAATATCATTCCCTCAAGTGAGCAGTCTGGCTTGATTTCCTGGAGGATGGACTGGTTTGATCTTCTTGCAGTCCAAGGCACTCTCAGAATTTTCCTCCAACACCACAGTTCAAAAGCATCAATCTTCCTTCTCTCAGCCTTCCTTATGGTCCAGCTCTCGCAGCCATATGTTACTACAGGAAACACCATTGCTTTAACTATGTAGACCTTTGTTGTCAGTGTGATGTCTCTGCTCTTAACTATTTTATCGAGATTTGTCATTGCTTTTCTCCCAAGAATTAAGCGTCTTCTGATTTCTTGACTGCAGTCAGCATCTGCAGTAATCTTCGCACCTAGAAATACAGTCTTTCACTGCTTCTACATTTTCTCCCTCTATTTGCCAGTTATCAATCAAGCTGGTTGCCATAATCTTGGTTTTTTTGAGGTTTAGCTGCAAGCCAGCTTTTGCACTGTCTTCTTTCACCTTCATCATAAGGCTCCTCAGTTCCTCTTCGCTTTCAGCCATCAAAGTGGTATCATCTGCATATCTGAGATTGTTAATGTTTCTTCCAGCGATTTTAACTCCAGCCTTGGATTCCTCAAGCCCAGCATGTCGCATGATGTGTTCTGCATACAAGTTGAATAGGTAGGGTGAGAATATACAGCCCTGCCATACTCCTTTCCCAATCTTAAACCAGTCCATTGTTCCATGGTCTGTTCTTACTGTTGCTACTTGGTCGTTATACAGATTCTTCAGGAGGCATTCAAGATGACTTGGTATCCCCATACCGCTAAGAACTTGCCACAATTTGTTATGGTCCACACAGTCAAAGGCTTTAGAATAGTCAATAAAACAGAAATAGATGTTTTTCTGAAACTCCCTGGCTTTTTCCATTATCCATCAGATATTGGCAATTTGGTCCCTAGTTCCTTTGCCTCTTCTAAACCCAGCTTGTGCATCTGGCAATTCCCACTCCAAGAATTGCTGAAGTCTACCTTGCAGGATCTTGAGCATTACCTTACTGGCATGTGAGATGAGTGCCACTGTTCGATAGTTTGAACATTCTTTAGTGTTTCCCTTTTTTGGTATGGGGATATAAGTTGATTTTTTTCCATTCTGATGGCCATTCTTGTGTTTTCCAAATTTGCTGGCATATAGCATGCATTACCTTGACAGCATCATCCTGCAAGATTTTGAACAGTTCAGCTGGGATGCCGTCGTCTCCTGCTGCCTTGTTAGTAGCAATGCTTCTTAAGGCCCATTCAACCTCACTCTTCAGGATGTCTGGCTCTAGCTCACTGACCACACCATCAAAGCTATCCCTGATATTGTTATCCTTCCTATACAGGTCTTCCGTATATTCTTGCCACCTTTTCTTGATCTCTTCTTCTTCTGTTAGGTCCTTGCCATCTTTGCTTTTTATCATACCCATTTTTGCCTGAAATTTACCTCCAATGTTTCTACTTTTCTGGAAGAGATCTCTTGTCCTTCCTATTCTAGTGTCTTCTTCCACTTCTGCGCATTGTTTGTTTAAAAATAATTCCTTATCTCTTCTGGCTAACCTCTGGAATTTTGCATGTAATTGGGCATATCTCCCCCTATCACTGTTGCCTTTTGCTTTCCTTCTTTCTTGGGCTACTTCTAGTGTCTCAGCAGACAGCCATTTTGCCTTCTTGGTTTTCTCTTTCTTTGGGATGTATTTTCTTGCTGCCTCCTGATCAATGTGGCGAACTTCTGTCCAGAGTTCTTCCGGGACCCTATCTACTAAGTCCAGTCCCTTAAATCTATTCTTCACCTCCACTGCATATTCCTTAGGAATATTAGTGAGCTCATATCTGGCTGATCTGTGGGTCTTCCCTAATCTCTTTAGTCTGATCCTAAATTGTGCAAGAAGTTCGTGATCTGAACTACAGTTAGCTCCGGGTCTTGTTTTTACTGGCTGTACAGATGTCCGCCACCTTCGGCTGCAAAGGATGTAGTCAATCTGATTTCAGTGTTGTCCATCTGGTGAAGTCCATGTATAAAGCCGTCTCTTAGGTTGTTGGAAGAGAGTGTTTGTTATGCAGAGTGAATTGTCTTGGCAAAATTCTATCAGCCTATGTCCTGCTTCATTTTGTTCTCCCAGGCCATTCTTACCTGTAATTCCAGGTGTCATTTGACTGCCCACCTTAGCATTCCAGTCTGCTGTGATGAAGATAACATCTCTTTTAGGTGTGTTGTCCAGTAGGTGCTGCGGATCCTCATAGAACTGCTCTACTTCAGCTTCTTCAGCATCTGTGGTTGGGGCGTATATTTGGATCACTGTGATGTTAGATGGCTTGCCCGGAATTCGAATTGAGATCATTCTGTCATTTTTTGGATTGTATCCAAGCACTGCTTTAGCCACTTTACTATTAATTATGAAGGCTACTCCATTTCTTCTGTGGTCCTCTTGTCCACAGTAGTAGGTCTGGTGGTCCATTGATGTGAAGTGGCCCATTCCAGTCCATTTCAGTTCACTGATGCCCAAAATGTCTATCTTTAATCTTGACATCTCACCAATAACCACATCCAATTTGCCCTGGCGCATAGATCTTACATTCCAGGTTCCAATGGTGTGTTGATCCTTAGAACATCGGATTCGCCGTTCACCACCAGCACCGTCGGCCGCTAGCCGTCCTTTCGGCTTTGAGCTAGCTGCGTCATCACGTCTGGGGCTAGTTGAGTTCATCCTCTATTCCTCCCCAGTAGCATTTTGACCATCTTCCGACCTGGGGGTCTCATCTTCCGATGGTATACCGACATATCTCTGGTTGTACTGATCCATTTAGTTTTCACGGCAAGAATACTGGGGTGGGTTGCCATTACCTTCCCCAGGGATCACATTTAGTGTGACCTCTCTGTCATGACCTTCCCGTCTTGGGTGGCCCTTCACGGTTTAGCTCATGGAATCACTGAGGTGCTCAAGCTTCAGCACCATGACAAGGTAACAATCCTTTGCTGAAGGGTTTCAGTCTACAAGATAGGAAAATGATAACCAACTACAGATTGAAAAAGATGAGGAGGGCGAGGAAAGCCAAAGGGGGAAAAAGAGAACATATTTTGAAATAAATTGCTGACATCTCAGTAGTATGCATGAGAGACAACGGAGCAATGTCTTTCCTTACAGCAGATATGCAAGACATTGCTGCAAACACACAGGCGGATTTGCACTGAGACTGCTCGACAAGCCACCTAGCTTGCCATTAAACTAAGTCAACACCAACCTCCTGCTAAACATACTCGATCTGGAGGCTATTCCAATTTGCCAAACGCAGACATTAGTTTTGAGGAGCTCAGCAAATCTCAAAGGGTAAATGGTGCATAAATAATAAAGGAGAAGCCAGCAGGCAGCTGGAAGCTTGACTGGGCTTCAGGTAGGTGATCCTGCAGAGAATACATGCTGAGCAGTGGTATTTTCAAAAGGAGGCCAACCAAAAATGCATCATGTTTTTCCAATTAATGGAGTGGTTTGGACACCCCCACCCTACTTTGCTGTGTGTGTTATTATATGTCTTTGTATTCTTGCAATGGCCTGGGAGAACAAAACGAAGCAGGACACAGGCTGATAGAATTTTGCCAAGACAATTCACTCTGCATAACAAACACTCTCTTCCAACAACCTAAGAGACGGCTTTATACATGGACTTCACCAGATGGACAACACCGAAATCAGATTGACTACATCCTTTGCAGCCAAAGGTGGCGGACATCTGTACAGTCGGTAAAAACAAGGCCTGGAGCTGACTGTAGTTCAGATCACGAACTTCTTCTTGCACAATTTAGGATCAGACTAAAGAGATTAGGGAAGACCCACAGATCAGCTAGATATGAGCTCACTAATATTCCTAAGGAATATGCAGTGGAGGTGAAGAATCGATTTAAGGGACTGGACTTAGTAGATAGGGTCCCGGAAGAACTCTGGACAGAAGTTGGCAGCATTGTTCAGGAGGCGGCAACAAAATACATCCGAAAGAAAGACAAAACCAAGAAGGCAAAATGGCTGTCTGCTGAGACACTAGAAGTAGCCCAAGAAAGAAGGAAAGCAAAAGGCAACAGTGATAGGGGGAGATATGCCCAATTAAATGCAAAATTCCAGAGGTTAGCCAGAAGAGATAAGGAATTATTTTTAAACAAGCAATGCGTGGAAGTGGAAGAAGACAATAGAATAGGAAGGACAAGAGACCTCTTCCAGAAAATTAGAAACATTGGAGGTAAATTCCAGGCAAAAATGGGTATGATCAAAAACAAAGATGGCAAGGACCTAACAGAAGAAGAAGAGATCAAGAAAAGGTGGCAAGAATATACAGAAAACCTGTATAGGAAGGATAACAATATCGGGGATAGCTTTGACGGTGTGGTCGGTGAGCTAGAGCCAGACATCCTGAAGAGTGAGGTTGAATGGGCCTTAAGAAGTATTGCTAATAACAAGGCAGCAGGAGACGACGGCATCCCAGCTGAACTGTTCAAAATCTTGCAAGATGATGCTGTCAAGGTAATGCATGCTATATGCCAGCAAATTTGGAAAACACAAGAATGGCCATCAGACTGGAAAAAATCAACTTATATCCCCATACCAATAAAGGGGAACACTAAAGAATGTTCAAACTATCGAACAGTGGCACTCATTTCACATGCCAGTAAGGTAATGCTCAAGATCCTGCAAGGTAGACTTCAGCAGTTCATGGAGCGAGAATTGCCAGATGTACAAGCTGGGTTTAGAAAAGGCAGAGGAACTAGAGACCAAATTGCCAATATCCGCTGGATAATGGAAAAAGCCAGGGAGTTTCAGAAAAACATCTATTTCTGTTTTATTGACTATTCTAAAGCCTTTGACTGTGTGGACCATAACAAATTGTGGCAAGTTCTTAGTGGTATGGGGATACCAAGTCATCTTGTATGCCTCCTGAAGAATCTGTATAACGACCAAGTAGCAACAGTAAGAACAGACCACGGAACAACGGACTGGTTTAAGATTGGGAAAGGAGTACGGCAGGGCTGTATACTCTCACCCTACCTATTCAACTTGTACGCAGAACACATCATGCGACAAGCTGGGCTTGAGGAATCCAAGGCTGGAGTTAAAATCTCTGGAAGAAACATTAACAATCTCAGATATGCAGATGATACCACTTTGATGGCTGAAAGTGAAGAGGAACTGAGGAGCCTTATGATGAAGGTGAAAGAAGAAAGTGCAAAAGCTGGTTTGCAGCTAAACCTCAAAAAAACCAAGATTATGGCAACCAGCTTGATTGATAACTGGCAAATAGAGGGAGAAAATGTAGAAGCAGTGAAAGACTTTGTATTTCTAGGTGCGAAGATTACTGCAGATGCTGACTACAGTCAGGAAATCAGAAGACGCTTAATCCTTGGGAGAAGAGCAATGACAAATCTTGATAAAATAGTTAAGAGCAGAGACATCACACTGACAACAAAGGCCCGCATAGTTAAAGCAATGGTGTTCCCAGTGGTAACATATGGCTGCGAGAGCTGGACCATAAGGAAGGCTGAGCGAAGGAAGATCGATGCTTTTGAACTGTGGTGTTGGAGGAAAATTCTGAGAGTGCCTTGGACTGCAAGAAGATCAAACCAGTCCATCCTCCAGGAAATAAAGCCAGACTGCTCACTTGAGGGAATGATATTAAAGGCAAAACTGAAATACTTTGGCCACATAATGAGAAGACAGGACACCCTGGAGAAGATGCTGATGCTAGGGAGAGTGGAAGGCAAAAGGAAGAGGGGTCGACCAAGGACAAGATGGATGTGTTAAGGTTTCCCTACTAACAGATTAAGCTACTATTATACTTAATCATTTGGCCGGGTGAAAGGTTGCAAGTGATTGTCTCCTCTCACGTGCTTCATGCGAAATAGCCTGGGGGGAGGACCTGCCCGGACTTGTTCTTCACTTCTTCTTTTTCTCTCTGCTGGAAATGTAGCTCAGCAAGGCTTGCTCCAAAAAGGGAGCTAGGTCCTTTAAATGTTTTGCTTTTGTTTTTGTTTTCTGTAAATAAATTATTTTTATAGAAATGCTTGGTGTGTGACTTTTTTGACCTCTCCTGGGCTAAAGGCTTTCCCAGCATCTGCAACAGGTTATGTGCCCAGTAAACAACGCAGTAAAACCCAGAGAGAAAAGAGAGGTCAGCTCCACACCTCGTGCACAATTTAAAGGCAGGTAGCAAAGACCTGTGAAGATTTTCTTTGGAGCCGCCTGGAGATTTTCCAGCAACTGCCGGTCTGCAGGACTTAGAAGCTAGCTGAGGTGACTTGCAAAAGAAGGAAGAAGCCATGGCTGCCTCCCAGCCCTCAGCGATGCCTCTGGAGCGCCTATCAGAGACCAACTATTTGAATTGGGCCCTGAAGATGGAAATGTATCTTCGCAGAGAGGATCTTTGGCTGCAAATTGGTGAGCAAACCCCCCAAAATCCCAATGCTGAATGGCTGAGACAGGATGAGCGGGCTAGAGCCACCATTATCCTGGGAGTTGAGGACAATCAGCTAGTCCACGTGCGAGGCATGCAGTCTGCAAAGCAACTTTGGGACGCTTTGAGAGACTTATATGTAAAGGCAACAGCAGGGAGTAAAGTTACTCTGACGAAAAAGCTGTACAGAGCCTACCTTGCAGAAGGAGAAAGCCTTCCTGAGCACCTGCATTATATTCAGCAGCTGTTTGTTGAGTTGCAGGAGAGAGGAATGGAATTTACACCTCTCACAAAATCCTATATCCTCCTGTCCTCACTGAATGCAACGTGGGACATGCTGATTTGTACCCTGGAGGCTATGCCTGAAGCAGACCTCACCCCATCGTATATTACACAGCGCTTACTCGCTGAATGGGAGAAGAGAGAGGAAAGATCCCCCCCCATCTCTTCTGGAAAGCTGCAAGACCAGAAAATGAGGGAAAAGAAGGGAAAGGAACCTGAGGCCACAGCACTAGCAAGCCAGCGATGCTTCACTTGTGGTTCAGCTGGACATTTGCAAAGAGACTGTGCCATGAGACCCAAGAGTAGAAAGACAGAGCAGAAGAACACAAGGGCAACACAGAAGAAGGCTCTTCAGACAACCCAAATTGCACAGGTTGCTGAGAAGGGTAATTCTGATGTATGGGTGTTAGATTCTGGGGCCAATTGTCATTTATGTAATTGTAAAAGCTCTTTTGTGTCACTGTCTAAAACTGAAAGACAAAGTGTATCTTTGGCTGATGGGTCTGTGACCAAAATTATGGGACAAGGTGACTTGTATTTATCCTGCTTAGGAGAAACTGTAAAAGGTGTGTTGTATGTGCCAAATTTACAATCAAACCTTTTATCTGTGGCACAATTGGCTGCAACAGGGTATATCATAACATTTAAGAAAAATGGTTGTGAGATACGTAAAAATGGGAAATTGTGTGCTACTGGTATGTTAAAAGACTCCTTGTACATTGTGCAAAATGCAAGGAAGCCAAGCTGCAAGGCTGCAGTTGGCAACACACCATATCATGACCAATGTGTACACCTGATGCACAGGAGACTTGGTCATGCTAATTACAAGTATATAGCACAAATGCCACAGCTGTGTGCTGACCTAAAGATAAAACCCTGTGATAAATACTTAGATTGTGTAGTTTGCAAAGAATGCAAAACACTAAAAGCTCCTGTGAGTAAGCACAGTGACAGAGTTACAACTAGACCTTTGGAAATTGTACACTCTGATATTATTGGTCCTTTTGCTCCAAGTCTTGGACAAGCAAGGTATGCAATGACCATCATTGATGATTTCTCAAGATACACATTTATCTACATCTTAAAACATAAAGATGAGGCATTTGAGAAATTTAAAGGTTTTGTGACATGGGCAAATGGAAAATTCCCTAGGCCTGTATCTGCACTCCAATGTGATAGAGGAGGAGAATACCTTTCTCACAAATTCAGAAGGTTCCTAGTGGAAAAAGGGATAGAACAAATTCTTTCTAACCCGTACACCCCTCAGCAAAATGGTGTTGCTGAAAGAAAGGGCAGAACCTTGCAAAATGCGATGGAATGCATGTTAAAAGATTCACGATTATGTTTTAAGTTCTGGGGAGAAGCTATATCGACTGCTTGTTATGTTCAGAACAGGTTGTATAACTCTATGATTCAGGACACTCCATTCCATTTGTTTTATGGTGTGAAACCAAAGGTAAGCCATCTTAGAGTGTTTGGTAGCACTGCATGGGTTCACATTCCAAAACAGCAGAGAAGGAAAGGAGGCCCCACAACAAAGAAAGCCATCTTTGTTGGCTATGAACAAAGCCAGAGGAGCTACAGGTTCATAATGGGAGAGAAATTAATAATTAGCAAAAGCGCTTCTTTTGCTGAACAAAACTGGGGGAGATTAAATTCTAGCTCTCCAGTTGAACTGACCACCACAAGAGAACAGCAAGGACTTGCTGATGGTGATCTTTTGCCTGATGAGGACATTAAACCAGAAAAGCAAACTGAAGATCTGTCTGATGAGACAGATGCTTCTCAGGAAAGTGATAGGAGTCAAAATTTAAGCCCTGTATTACCTCGCAGATCTCAGAGGAGTAATAAAGGCGTTCCTCCATCACGTTTTCAGGCTGAAACAGTAAAGGCTTTTCACATATTCACAGAACCTGAGTCTTTAGAACAAGTGAATGCTTTACCACCTGAGATTGCACAAAATTGGCATTCTGCCATGCAACAGGAATTAGCATCCTTGAAAGAAAATAAAACATGGAAACTGGTAAATCTACCTCCCAATGAACGCTGTCTGGGTTGTAGGTGGGTTTTCAAACTGAAAAGGGATGCTGATGGCAAAATCCAAAAATATAAAGCAAGGTTGGTTGCAAAAGGGTTCACTCAAAGGAAAGATTTAGACTTTGACAAGACTTTTGCACCAGTTACTAAAGGTGAATCAATTAGATTACTGTTAAAAGTTGCTGCACTCAAAGGAATGTCAGTTAACCACTATGACATTCAAACTGCATTTCTCTATGGTGATTTAGACCACAGATTATACATGCAGCAACCCCCTGGCTATGAAAAAGGGGAGAATCTAGTCTGTGAACTGCAGAAGTCAATCTATGGGTTAAAACAAGCTGCTAGATCCTGGAACCAAAAAGTAGATGAAAAACTGCAGAATTTTGGTTTTGAAAAAGGAAAAGCAGATCCCTGTGTATATATGAAGAAGGACAAACAAGCCTGTATGTATCTGTGCATTTATGTTGATGATTTGCTGCTGTTCACATCATCAGAAAAACAAAGGCTTGATTTTGAAGCCTGCATGAAAAGCCATTTCATATTAAAAAGCCTTGGAGTTGTGACCAATTACCTAGGTTTGGAAAAACACAGGAAGAAGAATGGTAGCTTTCTGTTAAACCAAAGGGGAGATAATGGTAATGTGAATGGAAAGACATATAAAGTCAGAGAAGATTGGTTTGCATCTTAATCTGTAGTGTAAAAAGGGGAGTGTTAAGGTTTCCCTACTAACAGATTAAGCTACTATTATACTTAATCATTTGGCCGGGTGAAAGGTTGCAAGTGATTGTCTCCTCTCACGTGCTTCATGCGAAATAGCCTGGGGGGAGGACCTGCCCGGACTTGTTCTTCACTTCTTCTTTTTCTCTCTGCTGGAAATGTAGCTTAGCAAGGCTTGCTCCAAAAAGGGAGCTAGGTCCTTTAAATGTTTTGCTTTTGTTTTTGTTTTCTGTAAATAAATTATTTTTATAGAAATGCTTGGTGTGTGACTTTTTTGACCTCTCCTGGGCTAAAGGCTTTCCCAGCATCTGCAACAGGATGGATGATATTCTAGAGGTGACGGACTCGTCCCTGGGGGAGCTGGGGGTGTTGACGACCGACAGGAAGCTCTGGCGTGGGCTGGTCCATGAAGTCACGAAGAGTCGGAAGCGACTAAACGAATAAACAACAACAATTCTTGCAAAGCAGGAAGCATCTAAAAGCACTGAGGAGAAACTAAAGGCCAGAAGCAGCCCTCCTTCCCACATTTTCTCCTTGTCCTCTTGATACGTCCTGATACTTAGCAGATCTAGGTACTAATTCTGCAATTCAAGGATTGGTTTTATTGGTCTAAGTTCCTGACCTTTTTTGCCATCACACCTCCCTTGGGTGTAATCTCAAGGTACACACCTCCCCTAAAAATCCAAACACCAAAATAAACACAAATGAAAACAATACAATGGAACTATTTCTTAATAAAGACATAAGCAAAATCTTCACACCTCTCCTGGGCTCTGTCTGCACCTCCCCAAGGGAGATACACCTCACAGTTTGTGAAACCCTGGTCCAAAGGATTCTTTTGAAAAATAAAAGGCTGTTCTCAGGGGCATCTGCAGATGTAGATCAAAAAAGTCAAGATGGTGGCAGTAACTGCATGATGAAATCTTCCCTTTTTAACATGTGTTGCCACATGTAAAAAGGAAGTGGGGCTTTGACCAGATGAACATGGCTACTATCCTGAATTTTTTAAGCACCCCCTCTCCCCTGTGGATACCCCTGGTTCTTTTCCATATGGAGAGAGATATCTAAGATTGATAGCTTGGAAAGCTCCAAGGCAACCAAAGACAAACTCTAAAACCCAAGTCAAGGACTAAGAACAATTAATTCAATTTCTAGAACAATTGTAGAGCCAGTTTGGTCTAGTGGTTAAGGTGCGGGGCTAGAAACCAGGAGTCTGTGAGTTCTAGTCCCACCTTAGGCATGAAAGCTGGCTGGGTGACCTTGGGCCAGTCCCTCTCTCTCAGCCCAAGAGCCAATCAGGCATGGTATAAGAGTTCTAGTCCCGCCTGAGGCATGAAAGCCAGCTGGGTGACCTTGGGCCAGTCCCTCTCTCTCAGCCCAAGAGCCAATCAGGCATGGTATGAGAGTTCTAGTCCTGCCTTAGCCATGAAAGCCGGCTGGGTGACCTTGGGCCAGTCACTCTCTCTCAGCCCAACTCACCTCACAGGGTTGTTGTTGTTGCAGGGAAAAGAGGAGGAGGAAGTATTAGGTATGTTTGCTGCCTTAAGTTATTTATAAAAATAATAAAGGTGAGATAATTTTTTTTTAAAAAAAGATTGCTTGTGATGTATACATCAAGAATAAAGAGCCTGTGTTCCTTGATTGGCAATTCTGTCTGAGTGTACAGGAGCTAGAGAGCAAACACCAGTAGCCAATACTCAATCATTCTAATGGAAGAATTGTGCTTGATCAGATTGAGGGGCTACTTAAATCCAGTGTTTTGTTTCTAACCATGAGCAGCCAAAGCCCTCTGGGAAGTAAGACATGGAAGTTACTTCCCTTACTCCATCACTGATATTCAGAGGAAAATCACTCTGAGGACATGGCCATGACTGTGTTGATGTACTGGCCTCATATCAGATCAAATATTCCAGCCTTGGCGAGTGCCAACCTAGGACAAACCACACTCAAAAGTGTCTTCTTACTACTGGATATATCAGAGGAGGAGGCAGGGATGATATGAAGTTTCATTAAATCAAATAGCCTTCTCTCCAATAAGAGAGGGGAAAAGACGAGCTAGCCCTTCATTTCTTCTGTTTTTTTTTTTTTTTAATCCATTCAATCATGTCCAATTCTCAGAGACTGCCTGGACAAGTCCCTGCAGTTTTCTTGGCAAGGTTTTTCAGAAGTGGCTTGCCATTGCATCCTTCCTAGGGCTGAGAGAGAGTGACTGGCCCAAGGTCACACAGCTGGCTTTGTCCACACTTCTTAAAGTTGCTCGGGTTGAGAAACCCTGCTCTGATCCATTGGAATCCCTTCACTCTGAAGCAGGTAATAATCATCCTTTTTCAACTTTTGAAAGCTATTTCATTCTGGTACAAACAAGTTTTCAGAATTGTTGAGCTTTACAAAATTGCTACCCAAATTGAAAGAACGATCTGTCCTGATTATTATATATTTCCAACAATATATATTTTTTTAAAAAAACTAATTGTCTGCCTTATCAATCAGAACCAGAATAATATATTGTTACTGGTGGCAGCCATCCAGAGTCTGCTAAAGTGGGCAGCAAACCAATAAAGTTGGAAAATTATGGTGTGTAATTTCCAGGTTTCTTTGAATCCAGCACATTCCCAGTGAATCCCTACATCTAAATCAGAGCAAGCCCACAGACCAGTCAGTTCAGCTAGGAAAAATATGGCCTGATTTTTATTTATTACACATTAGCAGATTTAAAAAAAGAAAATAGGGTGAGGGTAGTTCTGTCTGAGCCTCAATTTTCATTTGTTACTTATGGGCATTATATCACACCACAAACATGCCACAAATGCTAGTGTGATAGCTCTTTCTGCGTAGTGTTTCACTGATGCACTCATATACTTAAGCACAAAAGATTCTTGAAGCAACAGTATAGAAAATCACATCTTTATTGTGAGGTTTTAGCTATTTGCCAAATGTACAGGAGAAAGAAGCAAATAACCTAACGGTGTAGAAATCTGGGGCAATCTTCTCTACACTGCATTAAATCCATTAATTACTTAACGGCTATATAAATGTGATGAAAAATAATAAAATAAAATAAAATAAAATAAAATAAAATATTTCTGGAGGGGAATAAGCCAAGCCAGAATGATAGTGGTATCATAAGCTTCAGGTAGACCTTTCAATTACCTCAAAGTTATTGAGAATTCCAAAATATGGTGAAAAAATTAAAAATGCTCATATATCCAGTCCTGCTTGTCAGATTACTTAGAAAGATGCTCTTACCTTCATATCTCTGTACCTTTATTTAAGATGTTCTGTGCATATTCTCTGCTTAATACTACGGAATATTTTGCCAGTAAATAAGTAAGGGCTGCTCAAAGGAGATATTCTTTGCTCCCAGAACTCAATTTCAAAAAGTCTGAAATGTAACCATGGCTTTGTTCACTGTGCCCTTTAAGAATTTTTTAAAGTTCGCAACACTGCTTGCTTCCTCAGTTTAAAATTTCATTGGCTTCTTTCTCTAAACTGGACCCAGATAGACAGCCTGTACTCATGAAGGGGAGTGGATCTGTTCTCAGGAGCTTAGCATTTCTATTCCTTTTTCAGCACATCAAATATATCTCCAGACTTTCAAGTGAGGGGTCAGAAAGAGCAGGTACAGAGGTGTGTACAAGCTGAAGTTTCTTTCGGCTTGCTATGGCATTTATAAAAAAAACAACATTGGTATTTGGAAGGACCCTGAATCCTTTCTTAAAAGCAGCTTCTCCTAAGTTGAAAGAAACCAATTAAAATTCCAGAAAGTGAATGCATACATCAATAGTCACAAACTGCATTCTTCCCCCACAGAAGAAATATGTTCAATATTTTGCTATTGTGTTCAATTCCTGGATTTAATGTTTGTTATTTATCTGGTCCTGTTTCTTAGCTGTTTGAATCTTGTTTGCAGATCATAGCATTGCAAATAGTTGCAGTGAAGTACAGGTAGTTCTTGCTTGCAAACTGCCTTGTTTAATGACTGTTCAAAGTTACGACAGTCTTAAAAAATAGCTTTGCAACCAGTCATCACATTTATGACCGTTGCAGTGTCCCACAGTCACATTATCACCATTTATATGCTTCACAACTGGCTTGCAACAAACAGAGTTAATAGAGAAGGCAAAAGTAAAATTGTAAGTCATGGTCATGTACTGCTTCACTTAACAACCAAAGGGGAAGTGAGGTCATAAGCCCATCATGGTCATGTGATCTTCTGCTTAGCAACCATGGCACCTAGTTGCTGGTCTCAATGGTGGTCACTAAGTGAGGACTACCTGTATAAGTCTAGTAAAATCAGTAGATGAGATAGGTATGTAGAGCCAGTCTGGTGCAGTTGTTAAGGCGCTGGCCTAGAAACCAGGAGACTGTGAGTTCTACGCATCCCTTAGGCATGAAAACCCGCTGGGTGACTTTGGGCCAGTCACTCTCAGCCCAACCCACTTCACAGAGTTGTTGTGGGGAAAATAGGAGGCAAGACTATTACGTATGTTCACTGCCTTGAGTTGACTACACACACACAAACACACACATATATGTGTAGGTATACATATACATGTATAGGATAAAAACCTAATAATAACATATAGATGATAGATTTCTATTATTTGGATGGGAATGCTAATTTACTATACATTGCATCTTTACAGACAGAAATGTTTATTAAAAAAATACATAATGCTCCCCTCCCCTAGATCTGCCCCTGTCTTTTGCAATAGGTGCTTTCAACGTTTTGGATCAAGCAGAAGTACTAACTGCTTGGGCTCAGCGTTCTCTAAAAGAAAATCAGTGTTCCATCAGGAAAGTTACAGATAGCAGGTTGAAAAGGTTGAATTGCAGGTTGAAATTGACAGAGTCATATAATACATATTGCCCTTGAAGGAGGGTAAGACTCCAGGTTCAGACGTATTGCATTCTGAACAAAGTTGTTTACAGTATATTCTGGATGAACCTTATTCTGTTATTCTGGAGAATTCTGAAGAAGAAATGAAAAGCAACTGTCACCCCATCCTCAAAAATGGAAGAAAGGAAGATCTAGGGAAATGCAAAGCACGCCAACTTTGGTACCTGGGAATATTCTAGAACTGGGCATAATGCAATTGATCTACAAGCACCTTGCAGTGAATATTAGAAGTCAGCACGGATTTGTGAAGATCAACTCTCGTCAGATTAATCTTAGTGGGAAAATGCTGTGGGCATTATATATTGACTTCAGCAAAGCGTTTGACACAATACTCCACGGTTACAAGCTAAGTATAGGCTGGATAGAATGTTAATTAGGTAGATCCATAGCTGGCTTGAAAACCATACTGAAAGAGTGTTTGGTTTGTCAAAGTGTTCCTGATAAAAAGTGTTCCTGATTGAGGTATCAAATGGGGTGCCACAGAGTTCGGTCTTATGCCTGGTACTCTTGAAAATTTCAGTAATGAGTTGGATCACAAGGTAGAGAGAATGCCGATTGAACCTGCAGATGATGCCAAACTGTCTGGGGTAGCTAATGTTCCAGAAGACAGAAACGAACTCCAGATAATCTTGATGTGTGAGAGAAATGCACTGAAATGAACAGAATGATATTTAACAGAGACCAATACAGTGTTCTTCACTTAAGAAAAAGACCTCAGATGCCCATCTATAGCCTGGAAAAGATCTGAATATGAGCTGGCAATAGGTCGTGGCTCCCAAGAAGACACATTTTATTTTAAGCTACATCAACAGAAGTACATTTTTTTTTCAAATCTTGGGCAATCATAGTTCAACTATTTACAGAGTCCCTGTTTTGGATTTATCATATTAAATATATTCAGTGGCATTTTAGTTTTAAAATTTGAATTAAATTTAGGTTTTGTCTTTATCCACTTCTGGACCCTTTCACAGTTTGGAATGCAAGCATTCTTTCCTTATGTTATTAAGTGTTAGCTGCTAACTTAACAATTTTTTTCTTTTTTAAAAAAATCTTTTTTTATAGTTATTTTATTGCTGGTCTTTTTACTGTGTTAGGTCTTGGACCATAAATAAATTTTGATTGCTTGACATGTCACAAAAAGGCCATGTAAAGCCTACAGCTGTCCCCCCCACATCCAAATTATTCAGCTTTGATTTATAACAAGGATGAGCAAGGGCCATCCAAGGGCTATAGGGAGCCATCAAGTTCCCCTTCAGTTGCCCCTGGAGTTGACTTTACCCTATTCATTTTGAAGCCCACATCCCAGTGCTGCCCTTAGTCACTGAAAAGTCTCCTACCTCTAATTTTAAACTCTAGAAATGCACACATAAGTAGCATACTCCAGGCTTGAACCAAAAGTGTGAGCTAAATATCTTTTGTTTGATTCCAAACTAGGATGAAGCAAATAGAATTGCCTATTCAGGAACAGAAATAGATGAAACTTGAATTGGAGTACTGAAGATTTACAACTGGTGAAAAGTACTGGCATTGAGACTGAGGAAAGAGAGCAGCAAACTTAAATTTACTTAAGAAAATTTATATACCAAATATAACTATCATGCATTTCTATGCCTAAGGATAATATGATAGGAAAGTTCAGATGTCTGGGAAGCAGAAAATATAATCTATTGAAGAGGGGAAAAAATTGCAACACATCTATATATAAAACACAATGATCTGGGTAAAACTAGTATTTGGAGACTATCAGCAAAGCAAAAAAAGAAGAAAAAAACACAAGAGAAGAAAAGGGGAAAAATCAACGTTATAGATACACTTTGCATTTTTACTGCTAACAGAACAGTTGACATTGTAAATTGTTGCTTAACATCATAAATGGCCTCCCACAAATTGTAAAGTAAATCCCCCAGACTTTTATTGGCCTCATAAATGAGCTTCTAACATGTAAATGGCCTTGTCTGTAGAGCACTGTAAATCCCTAAGGTTTTTTATCGGCACCATAAGTCATACGGTGCATCAAGTTTGGAGGGGGGATTGTTTTGTGGGATTTCATTTAAAAACTCAATAAAATATCAATTTGGAAAGTTGGCCAGCAAAATAAACAACCTCTGTCAATTGGCACAAGTGCTTCCATGGCCTTTCTCCTTGCGATGGATGGATGTTGTCACTTCTGACTTGATAGACCTTTGCAGTGCTTTAACTCTTCCTGGGGGGTGGGGGGGGGGAGAAAAAAAAAGGAAGTGAGCTGGGAAAGAGGAGAAGAAGAGAGAAAACTTCAGAAAAACTGGCCAATAAGTTGTAGAATGCTGTATCAATTTTTTGAGAATCTTCTGCAATTTCCCCAGGTTCTAGCAACTTTAGAACTTGGTTTATTCCTCTTATAAAGTTGCTAGAATGTTGGCATTGGAGAAAGGAATGAAGCCTATTGTGCAGACTAATGTATTACTATTTCACTTAAATAATTTTGTGATCTGTATGATAAGTTTAGAGAGTCAGTTTGGTCTAGTGATCAAGGCACAAGGCTAGAGACTGGGAAAGTGTGAGTTCTTGTCCTGCTTAGGCATGAATCCATCTGGGTGACTCTGGGCCAGTCACTGTCTTTAAGTCCTAGAAAGAAGGTAAGGGCAAACTAGTCCTGAAAAATGTTGCTAAGAAAACTGTAGGAACTAGTCAAGACAGTTGCTAGGAGCCAAGGCTAACTCAAATACACCGCCGGCCCAAAAAGAAGTTAACACTACAATCCATTAAACAGAGTAATAAGGAAATAGGGTCATGGAGCAGTTGCCCCAAATTGAGGAGCAATTTAATGAAATCTTTGTCACTTCTCTTGATCTGAATTCACTAAAGTCAGGTTTTAATATTGTTAATTAAGTGGTTACACAGAATGAGAGACCTGTTTTGCATGCTGCCTGGACAGGTTGCAAAATAATATGTTAATTTTTAAATTTAATCAAAGATCAGTCAAGGTCAGTTAGGGAGCCTAGAGCAGATGGCTGATGCCTAGGTGACCTTGGCTGATCTAAAAAAAAAGAAAGAAGGAAAAAAAAAGGCAGCATTGGAAAGCATACTTGAATAAGAGATGATCAGGAAATCCCAGAGCTGGAAAGTAAAATAACAACAATAACAACAACATCTGGATAGTGGGCATTACAATACCTGGAGACAGCAGAAGAAACAGACAGAGACAGTTGGAGAAAATCACAAAATATGAAGACCTGCAAGTAGAAGTAGCACAACTGTGGCAAAAGAAAGCAAAGATAGTACCAATAGTAATAGGTGCCTTGGGTGCAATTCCAAAACATCTGGAGCACCTCTTGAACTCCATTGGCATTGACAAAATCACCATCAGTCAACTGCAAAAGGCATCTTACATCCTGTGACAATATCTTTAATATTATTAAATAACAACATCTGCCTATCCCAGGTCCTTGGGAAGGACTGGATAGGTGGACAAAAATGCCAAATCCAGTCTAAACATCTGGCTGACTGTGCAATCAACCATAATAATATATAATGTATCTCTAATAATAATAATGTATCTCTAACAGTTGATTATGAGCAGAAGGAATCTTTACCTTAATCCTTGTATATTTTGGAGATTTCTAAATCAGTATATCCGTACAAAAAGCCTGACTACATTAATTTCTCAAACCCAGTGCCACACAAAGAAAATTCAAAGTATTTGGGATCAAAGAAGGTAAATCTGGGATTTAGAAATTTGGGAACTGTGTAACTTGGGTGAGTTTGACAGGCAAATGTTCATGTTATTCTTACTACCCCAGGAACATAGATTTGTGTTTCTCAGTTCCTTTCATAATATCTTAAAATATCCAAGCAGCAAACAGACTTTATGAAAGAGAGGAATACAATGTATCAGGATTTGGAGTTAATTCATTTAATTCATAAGTGTATCAGAGGTCTGAAAAAACAGGTCTATAGATTTCTCATCTGCATTTTATTTGACAAGGATCAGCTTTGGTTTAAGTTGGGCAACTAATATTGATAGAAAGGTATTTGATCTGATTCAATAATTGCACTAAGATAGCATTTTACAAGTAAGATTTATCTAGTCTAATATTCCTATTAAAGACAAAGTCTGTAGTTTTTAAAAGTGTTCATCTAGCAGTTGACCAAGTCTTGAGTGGAGGCTGGTGTCATTGTCTGCTTTTTGCTTGCTACTTGAAAGCTGGGGCTGCTGTTAGGATTTAGCTTTCTTGCTGGCTGTGACAACCTCAGAATTTTCCGCTGTCCAATTCTTCACCTTGTGAGCATTCTGTCTAAGCAACTGCTGCCACCACCCCCTCACTGTCATTTCTACTCAGCAGGCCTTCTTCCTTCTTCTTGCGTTATTTGTTGGTGAATTTAGGTATTTGACTTAACAGAGCTCCACATTTGACAGCAGTGACTCTGGGTGGTGTACAAAGATTAAAACCATCACAAAAATACAGACTCATGACACGCCAATTAAACAATAACCCCCAAACAAAGCCACATCATCAACATCAACAGAGTTTGCCTAACTGCGTGGCTTAAAAGCCTGGAGGAACAGCCAGGTCTTCAGAGCCTTACAAAAGGCTAACAGGTTGTATTTTGACACCTGTTGTTTGCTCTGGATGAAGGAATAGATAACTTTGAAGAATAAAAGGCTAACAGGTTTAGGGGCATCAGTATCTCAGGGTGGTGATGGTGGTGGAGATGCTATTCCACAGGATTTAAAACTGTTCCCCACACTCCATGGCTGAGGAAATCCTTCCTCCTACCCATCCACCCACCCAGATTGTTCATGTGTGTTCCTGTTTCCTCCCTCCCTCCCTCTCTCTCCTTCCTTTACTTTTCTATGTGACTCCTTTTTCTGGGTTTTTGTGGAAAAGGAGGGAGTGCAGGGAATTGCTATCAACTCATTCTTCCCACCTTCCACACTTCCAGGTAGGCCATTATCCCTGTGGAATTCTTCCAAGCAACCTATCAATTCTCTATCTTGGGTCTCTCTAGGCTATGGTTGACAACATGTTTGCAGCTAGAAGGCTGAATCTCTGTACCACAATCAGAATTTATGCACGAAGACTAAGGAGCTGTGGGGCCCAAGTTAATTGCTGCCTTTCCCCCTCTAGAAATCTGTTCCAGTTTGATTTAGCATTTCCTTCACTAGTGGGGTAATTCCAGATTTTAATGGTTGGAGGCCACAAATATATCTACCAGTTGGAATAGTCAGGTTAGTGAACATAAATTTTCTTAAACATATCCATGTTGCTATGAGATATCATACCCGCTGGAATATGTTAAACTCCATCATTACATTGCCTCTAGAACAGCTCAAAGGAAATAATGGGTTTCTCCAACTTTTTCTTAATATATATTACACAAGTGGCCACATTTAAATTGTTTAGAAATGTATTGTTTATACACACAGACACACACATATACACATACATACACACACACACATTGAAGTGAGGTTAGAACTTTCTATTTAAAAAAAAATACATATATTGGATCTTATTAAGAGCTATTCAGTACTAGGAATCTCTTTGGCTTAGACTTTAAGTGATTACAGATCACATTTTCCCAGCCTGGCATCCTCCAGATGTATTCGATGAACTCCTCAAATCTTTACTCCTCTGAAGTCCAACCTTTTTGCAAAGCACCAGATTGTGGAAGCTGCTATAAATATTTTAAAACACTGGGCAAATAAGAAATCGAGAAGAAAGATGTGAAGCTGCCAGGTTTCTTGAAACAGGGAACTGAAAAGCCAGAGATGGAGCATTAAAAGCTGATTTGATCCAAACCTGGAAGTAGATGGTGGGATAATGAGCCATATTGGTCTGGAGCCATAGCCAATATTTACTAAAAGTTAATAAACTAATCTATGGTTCTTGGGCTTTTGCTTGGTAGGAGCTTCTTCACTGATCTTGTGTCAACCTTCCCCAGGTAGACCAGACAGGAAACACGACCAGATGAGCTAATTCTACTTTATTATAAGGCTACATTTGTTTGTTTGTTTGTTTCTCACATTTCTGTACCGCCCATCTTGCAAGCGACTCTGGGCAATTTACAATTCAATTAAAATAACAAGAGATTAAAATCATAAAAACAAATACATCATAAAAATGTAAATATAAAATATAAACTACAGAAAATATTTAAAATATATATAAATTATAAATTCCTCAGGGCCACATCACGGCGCCAGCTACCCCCATGATTGTCTATCCCCCGTCCCATCCCAAGCGAGGTAGCAAAGCTAGGTTTTCACTCCTTTTGGAAGGCTGGAAGAATGGGGGCCTGCTTCACCTCTGGGGGCAATGTGTTCCACAGGGTGGGGACCACGGCAGAGAAGGTCCTCCTCCTGGACCCTGCTAATCGACAATCCCTTATGGACAGGGTCCGTAACATGCCCTTTCTGCCTGACCGAGTTCAATGCAATGGAGGTGAGGCAGTCCTTCAGGTAACCTGGCCCCATGCCATGTAGGGCTTTAAAGGTGATAACCAACACCTTGAATTGGACCCGGAAGCAAACTGGAACTCAGTGCAGCTCATGCTGGTGTTATATGCTCCATCTTTGGGGGCTTCTAAAAATTGCTTGCGTGGCTCTATTCTGAACCAGCTATAGCTTCTGGAGACTCTTCAAGGGTAGCCCTATGTAGAATACATTGCAATAGACTATATGGGAGATGACCAGGACATGAGTGACCGTTCGGAGGGACTCCTGATCCAGGAAAGGGCATAGCTGGTGGACAACACAAAGTTGGGCAAAGGTTCCCCTGGCCATGGCTGTCACCTGCTCTTTGAGCAGGAGTCGTGAGTCCAGAAGAACCTCCAGGTTCCACACTGGATCTCTCTGGGGCAGTGCAACCATCCAGAACCAAGGATGGTAAGTTCCTGGATGCCGAGGAGTCCCCAACCCACAGCCACTCCATCTAATCAGGGTTCAGCTGAAGCCTGTTGTTCCCCATCCGGACCCCCACAGCCCCCAGGCACCAAGAAACAGTCACAGCATCATTTACGTCACCTGGGATGGAGATGTATAATTGGGTATCATCAGCATATTGATGATACCTCATCCCATGGCAACTGGTGATCTCACCCAGCAGTTTCATGTAGATGTTAAAAAGGAGTGGAGAGAGTACCAAACCCTGCAGCACCCTGCAAAGTAGGGGCCACAGCCAGATCTCTTGCTCCCTATCAACACTGATTGGGACTAGCCCTGGAGGAAGGAGGTAAACCAGCACAAAACCGTGCCACCCACCCCCAACTCCCTGAGCTGATCCAAAAGGATACCATGGTGAATGGTATCAAAAGCCACTGAGCGGTCAAGAAGAGCAAGGATGGATGCACCCCATCCCACTCCCACCAGAGATCATCCAAAAATGCAACCAATGCTGTTTCTGTCCCATATCTGGGCCTGAAGCCCGACTGAAAAGGATCCAGATAATCCGTTTCATCCAGGAATTAACACATTAACAGAATCTTTCAAGTCTGAAAGTAAAAATCTCTGTCTCTTTTATAGTTTGAGAAGTTAGAGAAGGTCCCTTCTGAGACTCTTGCTCTGCCCACTAAGCAGCTGTGGGCTATGTCCCTTCTTATCTGACCATTCCCTAGGCAGCATCTCTTCATCCTGTCTCTCAAGTTCTTTCTCATATACCATTACACCTTGGTCCTTTGGCTTAAAGTGAGGCAGCCCTTGGTCACATGGCCTCCCAATGTAGCAAGTCCAGTTGAAAACGCTGATATGCAAGAAAGAGAAAAATATTAAATACCAAAGGATCAAACATTCTGCTTGCAGGTTGATAGAACCAGATTTCAAACTGAAATTATATGACATGAAACCCTCTTTAGCTTTTGTCTTGCATTTTCATGCAATGTTATCTTTGTTGGCATCCATTCCTAACCACAGGGAGGCCAAAAGGATGAACCAGGCATCATGCTGTCACAATGCAAGCTCTGCCCTTTATACCTGAATCAGGATGGCATGCACAAATACACCAGAGGCAAAGATTGCCTTGCAATGTCTTAACACGCATTTCATCACTTGCCCCAATACCCACCCCTGCTCCCCTGTGGATACCTATGGCTGTCTTCTCCTCCTCGGCTGCCTCTTCTCCAAACGTGGCAACACCATTTTCAGATCATAATTCAGAAAGACTGAATACAAAGTTCTGTGCGGTAGGGAAAGTTGCACATCTTTATTTTCTATGTACATTTCCTATAGATATGCTTTTACACCCACAGTCATGCACACGCATATCCAAGCCTATTAAATTTCCCACCTACTTTGTCAGCACCCAAGTATGCCAACAGCAGTACCCATTGTTGATCGGGGGTGTGGGGGGAGAGTTAAAATAGGCAGATTGGCAGATAGAACATTGTGATGTAAGCTCTGTCTCTTTGGTATCTGCACCAATAGTGCAAACATGTTTCAAAGTGGTAAGGCTTGCACCATAACGATGTCTCTGCCATCTTGTCCCATTTTAAACCCTCCCTCTGCTTGGCGTTAAAAAGGATTTGTATCTCTGCTTTATGGTTTTATTAAAATATGAAATGAACTGAATTACCCAACTAGTAATTAATCCCACCAGAAATCTGCAGGAATTGCAGGAAAATAGAGAAGTGTGTGCACGTGGTACAGCCTAGCCCAGAGCACAGGAAAGATAAGAAATTGCTTAGTGCACATTTTTCTAATACACATGCTTATCTTACCGTGACTTCATCTGCACAGAGAGATATGCACTTATCTATATAGATGGATGTTCCTATAATATTCCTTCCTTACGTACAAGCTTCAACTATGTCCTCTAGGAACAGGACCAAGACTGTCCCTTCTAGCTTGAGTAGTAATTTATTTATCTTATTTATTCTATTCAGTTTGGATGACTCCAACCGACTCTGGTGGCTTGCAACAATAAAATAAGAGACAAACACAGAAAACTGAACAGAACATGTACAAAAATAGCTCCAAAATAATCACAAGATGGCAATCCAATAACAGAGCAAACATAAACCATTACAAAGATGAGAGTCCCATCCACCCTACCTCAAGGTCTGGGTAAATAACCAGATTTTGAAGGAATATCCAGAATATCATTGGGGGGACCACCTTCCAGAGGCCAAAGTGCCACAACAGAGAAGGTGTACTTCCTGGGTCCCCAAAAATGATGCTTTTTAATTGAAGGGACCCAGAGCACAACTTGCAAGACTGATGTCAGTCCTTTGAAGTACTTTGGACAGGAAGCACCACCTATGAGTACTAACACTACCTTTATTGTAAGGTTACAGTCACAGAACCTTGCAAGTCTGAACTCCCTCCTCTATTCCCCTCCTTAGTGCCTGCCATTTGTCAGCCAGACTAAGCATCCTAAGCATATGTCTAAACTCACATCCCTTCAGCCCGTATGAGTGAGAGGAAGTGTCCACATGGTATGATTTCAAAAGTCAAGATGGAAGCCATGATGGTACGATAGAAGCTCTGCCCTTTTTATGTACACATGTGATGCACATAAAAAAACAGGCAGAGGTTCGATCACACCACTGGGGGCACCTTCTTGACTTTTTTGACCAGACACTCCTAAGTAAGAAGGACTCGTGGTTGTTTCTCCCATTGGCAGGTGGGTTGTTTATTTCCCATTTGCTGGAAAATAAACAAAACCAGGGATTCTACCACTAACTGGCCTGCAGTAGGGAAGGAAGGAAGCTCGTTCTCATTATCTTGATGAATGAGAGATTGGCAATGGGATCAGCTCAAGTTATGCCAGCATACTACTTTGCTACCAAGGACTGGTGGATAGCATTTTAATATAGCTACAGTGAAAACTTGAATTTCTTTTCTGCTATAAGTGAAGCACACACCAAAGAATGTTAGAGAATTGTACTAATATGGGGAAAGGACTTTGTATAAGAGACAGGCTATATGGTAGAACAATAGCACATCCCTGTATTGGTGAAAGGCATAAGGCTGAAAGAATCTGGCAACATTCCTGGGCAGAACACAGTCAGTTTGCTTGGAGAGAAGGCATATTTGATCAATGTGTGTACGCTTAGTTACCGGATAATGTTTGTTAATTATAATTCAACAAAAACATTTATTTATTTATTTATTTTTAAAAAATCAATGCTTATATGCTTTATTCATAAAGTGGGTTGGAAGAGGGAACCAAATGACTTTAAACTGGTGGCAAACTGTTTGTGAAAGCTGTACAACGCTGTGTAAAAACCCCAAATCAAAATTAAATAGAAATGGGGAGAAAATCTTAAGACTGGGACTTCAAGAGGGCCTCGTGGGCTCTCATGGTGCCCATAGACTACCTGCCAGTAAAAAATATATATATAAAATAAACACAGTTAAATGAAAGCACCACATTCCAGAATTGTCTGTATTTCCTAGAGTACTCCTGGAAGATATATGAGCTTCCAAGGAACTAGGCTTGTTTCTGGGATCTAGAAATTAGGGGAAAAAAGATGAGAGAGAGAGAGAGAGAGAGAGATGGGGGGCAGGCTTTTGTCTCTAAATGTGCCCCCTTGTCTCCAAAATACAAATGGAAGCTGGGAGTTGTTCCAAAGTAGCCTGGTGGGCTACACATCGTAGCAGAAAGCAACATTGGCAATCTTGCCTTTCAGTAAATTGCTGTTTTGTGACTCACCACGCCCAGAATGCAGCCATTTTCTTTGCATGCCCACAACTTTCTCTTACGTTGTAAAATGTGCCCACAGTCAAAAACTGTCAGGTTCCTTGCCTAATACACATGTTGAACTTTTCAAATGAGGCCAGTTAACTTGGAATCCTGGGAGAAATTCTGATGATGCCAATTTCTGTTTGTTCAACCAGGAGCCAAACTAATCTCAAACTCCTTACTTTGATGGGCAGATGTTTTTGTTACTTTGTCGGGCAGAGAGCTTTCCCAATTCTCCATTATGATCAGGCTGCAAAGACCTGGACAACTACTAGTTAGCAGCAAAGAGTTAAGAGTTAAAGGGCTTTTTTTAAAAAAAAAAGTGTTAGAGATCATCTGGATTTTTGCAGTCAAGATATACCTACCCAGAGAGACTGGTATCTTTTGCAGGAAAAGCATATGCTTTGAAATTGCACAGCAGAAATCTTCAAGAGGTTGACAAGCCAATTTTATTCTTCCATGCATAACATTCCCACAATGAGATCAGCCTCCTTCATTTTAATCCATCTATTATTTTCACATTTCAAAGGGCTTTGCAGAGAAAACTGTTGATGTTCTCTGTGGTGTGCAGCTTGTTCTCCCACATAGCAGCCACAGTATTCAAACGAATGAGGGAGTAATTTCATTTTGTTCTAGGAAAACAAAACATGGTGACACTCTTGAGTTTTAAACAACTATAACAACTGTTTCATGCACAGGAAAAAAAAAAACTCAGCACAGTTTTAAAGGGGCCCTTAATGAAGCCTGCTTCTACGAAAAACATCCTGATTATAGATACAGTATCATTGTTTTCGTCCTTTATGTCTCAAATATAAAAGCCAAATATGATTGTCTTCTCATTATTGGGAAGCATGCAAAATAAATCTTCTTTATCTTAAAATAGAATGTGAGATTTTTTGGAATCTAGGGCACCAGGAAACATTGTGCACTTGGTTACTGATTATTCAAATACTTTACCAAATTATGATGCAATTTCAATTCATGAGAGATTAAAATTCAGGGGTGGGGTGGGGTGGAATTTAATTGGTCCCAATTTGCTTTAGATCATATATTAAATTCAGAAAAAAATGTCTTCACCTTGAATTGAAGTGTAGGATTCTAGGGAAGCTGTTAGCCTCTGGAGACAACATTCTCCAGCCCTTTCTTTGGTTTCATCTTATCTAATTTCATATCTCTGCTATATAGCTGATCCTGCTGACCAGTGGGGGAGCACCAAAAAAAAAAAAAAAAATGGGGTGCCTTGCCTCTATCTATGTCTGATCAACTTTTTTGATGCTTTGAGAAAACCTCCACATTGGCTAGGAGAGGGAGTTCCCAGGCTGCCAAGTTGTTCTCCATTTTGGTCAATTAAGATTAGTTGTGAAGATACAATAGTGACTTAGTCTCTAATGGGCAAGGGGGATAAACCAGACATTAGGAGGTGGGTTTCTTACTAAAGGAACCTTGACCAGTCTTAGAGAGCTCCATTTCTTTGAGAGCTTTACATGGTGAATCACAGCCGAGCTGTAAGTAAAGAAGTAAAGAAACTGGGGTGCCCAGGACAGTAAAGAATTTCAAATGTCACATGAGGAGGTGATAAAAAGCCATACCATATACAGTAGTTCCCATGATCAAACAACCTCAGCTTAATGCAGTAATGTCAGTGAAAAGGCTGTGGATTAAAAACAAAACTTTAATAGGTGCCCTGTTGGGATTCTATTTAACTTTCATATAAAATGACTATAAATTACACACATCTCAGCTGGAGTCATCAAGAGGTTGCATGCAGAACATTTCCCCAAATGGGGTCTTGTTGTTTATTCGTTTAGTCGCTTCCAACTCTTCGTGACTTCATTTGCTCCATCTATTATTTCCACCTTTCAAAGAACTTCATAGAGAAAATTATTGACTCCTTATGTGGCTTGTGACCCATTCTCCCCTATCAGGGCCACATAATAAATACCATTTAACCACTGTTACAGCACAATAAAAGAACACATGGTACAGAGCTCTGGGTTGTTAAAGAAAGAATAACTAATGCAAAGATGCAGAAACCAATGGAATTATGTTGGGTTCAATCAGTCAGATGGTCTGTAAACACTAATTGCCTGCTGTGCTTCTTATTTGTGTGTTTCTCCCCTTTCTTTTTCAGGAGCCCACAAACAGATTCAAATATCAAAAGCTGCCTTTTTAGAGTTGGTTTGTCAGCAGTGGCAAGCAACATCTGGCAACACATAGCATGGGGGTATAAAACGAAGTGTGTACAAAGAAATACAAGTCACCCTCCCTCTTCCAACAGCTAGGATGAGTAATTTTTACAAGCTGCAACAGGCTGGGCCCAGCTGGAATTTCACATTTCATTCTCTCCTCTCCATCCCCCACCCCCCAATAGGCTTCAATATGCAGCCAGCAATATCTATCTTCCTTCCTTCCTTCCTTCCTTCCTTCCTTCCTTCCTTCCTTCCTTCCTTCCTTCCTGTCAGTCAGTCAGTCAGTCAGTCAGTCAGTCAGTCAGTCAGTCAGTCAACCCAAGCTCCACTCATTTCTTTTCCACCTTCTCCTTGGGTTTCAGCTCCCCACCTTGTGATGTCCATTCCACCAAAATAATGGTCTACAAGTGACCAGATTTGCAGGAAACCTAAGTCTTTAAACTTGAGTTTGAAAAACAGTTGCTGGGGTCTGATAATATGAACCACACCTTCCCCTCACAAACCTTATTATAGTTCAATGCAATCATCTGGTTCACAAAAGCCTGCAAAGAAAACCTGATGAATGACAATTTATCCACTCCCAACGCATCTTAGTTTAACATATTGTGTTAACTCAGCCCATATGTCTTTGTGGCATATTAGTTATAGGTGGTGTCAGTTGTACTTTGTGAAAGCCTAGCTCCAAATCATGTTTTTGCCTGAATTTGGCTAATGCTGCTTCCTGGAAAAGAGAGGTTGGACACCACTGATGTTATGTTGTGTTAACTCCCCAGTTACTTCACATGGGACCGTTCTAAAAAAGGGAAGCAGAGCAACCTTTCTCCCTTTCAGTCCTTTGCTCCCCAGATCAGCCTCCTTTGGCTGCTTTTCATTGCAGTAACAGCACAAACAACCACAGGATGAGAACAGCCCCAAAGTTACCCATGATACCACCTCCTGTCTGAAATAAGACAGTTAATAAGACAGCCTCAAGTTAATTTTGCAAGCTTTGGGGGAGCGTTTATGGAGGCCACAGCAGTGCAAATGTAGGAACTCCTTAGAACTGCAGGACCTTTTTGACAGGTTCATTCAGCAGCTGCAGAGAGCAGCCCCTCAATTCCTGGAAACGATGCAGCTGCTTTAAAAAGGTGCACATAGGTGCTGGGTTTGTACCGCTACATGCTCCATAGACCATTTGGGGAACTGAATCCAAAGTGTTGCATACCACTAGGAAATATCTTTCCTGAATGGTTGTGAGCAGAGTCAGAATACACAATGCTGCACTGATTACAATCTGGATTATGTCCATCATGATCCTGCAAACCCCCACTAGGAGCACAGATGTCAGGATGCCATCAAACCAGCCTTTTCCTTTACCAATCCTATGTCTTTAGGTTTTTGTTCATTTGATAGAAAACGACTTGGACATTTTTAGAAGGAAATTATGTTAAACATTACTCCTGCTGGTAACTATCAACAAGGGGACAAATAGATCCAGCATGGAGTATGTCAATCATTCCCACCACTCTTCATCACTGCCCTGAGGCATTCTAATATATGTGACAAACAAGAGAAAACATCATCTATAATTTAAAGGTTGTTAATATGCATTGTATATTTTACGGTTCTCTTTCTAACACTTATTCCAGAATGGTTGATGCAGTACTTTTGTGGATACATCATGACCTCTTGTTTTTCTCAAGGTGATGAGATTAGCATTGCTTTTGTTTTGGTCAACACATGTTCTATGTCTTCTTTCTCATTTTTTTAAAACCAATTAATTGTAGGCCTATTTAGGATGAAAGAAAGACTCATTGCTCCTCTCCTGTGTAAGACAATATGAAGCAGTTTTAGGCTGAATCAACCAATGTATAATTTCCAAATTATGGAAGGTAATTGTTCCACTATATTCTGCAGTTGTCTGACCTATCTTGGATATCATATCCAGGGTTGATTTAGAGAAACTAGAGTAGGTTCAGAGAAGAGCAGCAAAGATGTTCTAAGTAATTCCTATAAAGAGAGATTGAACCAGCAATGTTTCATCTTGACAAGAGAAGAGTGGGTGAGAATCTGATAACTCTCTTCAAATACTTGTGAATATGTATGTGACTACCTTGTGTTATTTCAAAGTGGCAGGAACATAAATGTAGTAAATATTTGGTAAATAAATGAATGAAAAGATTTCCCACAGAGGAAGTTCAAGAGCCTCAAGTTAATTTTGAATCAAGACATAGAATCATGGCTTTAATTTAACACCCAACTGAATGTTAGAAAGAACAGCAAGGATAGTTTGATGGTCAAACACATTACCCTGAGAGATTATAAATTCCCCTTTCCTGGTTGTCTGAAGCAGAGGCTAGATAGCTATCTTTTGGGGATATTTTAATGTAATGTGTTCAGACAGGGGCAACAAAGATGGCTAAGTCATATGAAGAGAGATTAAAGAAGATGGGTATGAGTAGAAAGGACTGAGGGGGAAGTATGATAGCCCTCTTCCATTAGCTGAAAGGAAAGGCACAAATAATCCCTGTGAGATGTAAAAAAAAGGGGGGGGATGATTTAGGGATGATTAGTGAGCTCAGAGACCAACACAAAGGAAATGGAAGGTGGTTTTCAGGTGCTGATAACTAAGGAATTCTTCAGATTGATAGTCAAAGTCTATGGAAATTAATTTAAAGAGGCTAAAGCTCAGAATGAGATGCAAGGAATGCAAAGTCTAATAAGAAAAATATTCGGGGATATGTCTGAAATAGAAGTCCAGAGGGACCTTGATCTGTTGTGTGGTGAAGAAGAGGAAGAAGTAGTAATGGGGAATAGGCAGAAGGTGAAATTGTTGATGCCTTCTTTGAATCTCTTTCTTCTCTTGGCAGAGGGAGAGAGCCCATCTGTGAATGCCCACAGGGTTGACAAATGTACAGTGAGAACTTACCTTGTTACCTTATATTCATGTCTCCAGGACTAGACAAATTTCATCCCAGGCAAATCTAGAAGATGTTAGCAAAAGTAATCTCAGAACCACTGAATGTACTCTTTGAAGATGCTTGAAAATCTGGTGAGGTACAAGAATAATGGAAACATAATACCAGTGTTCATAAAGGGAAAGAAGGAGGATGTGGGAATTTATGCATCAGTTGGTTTAATGTATGTATTGGGCAAAGTACTAGAAAAGATTGGCAAGTAACAAGCCTGCAAGCTTTTAGAAAAGAATACTACTATTACTTGGTGCTAGCATGTGTTTAGAAAGAACAAGTCAGTCTAGACTAACTTTATTAATGCTGATGGCAAAGTAACTAGCTCAGTAGTGCAAGCAAAGGTAGATGTAGCCTGCTTTGATCTCTATAAAGCATTTAACAAGTTCTGTCAAGATAACCTTTCAGACAAGCCAAATCAATGGAGGCTAAAGGGCACTGTCATCCACTGGAACTGCAACTGGTTGAACAACTACCTTCAAAGAACATTTATGAACTTTTTTTGCATCATTCTGGAAAGAAGTATCGAATGGGATTCCCCAGGGCTTGGCCCAGTGATATTTAACATCTTTATAAATGATCTAGAAGACAGAAAATACATTTATCAAATTTATAGGTGACAGCTAAACTATAAGGGTCGGACAATAACTTAGAAGGAAAAAAAAAATCACAATTCAAAATTAAAAAGAAGGAAGAAACTTTATACAAACCCCAAATAAGAAAACAAAAACAACGCATAATCTAGACATATGGGCTCATCTATCCTGCTGGTCCAGTGCTTGCTTGCTCACTCGCTTGCTTGCTTGCCTGCTTATTTATTTATTTAATTGATTAATTTATATATCTGCCCAACATCAGTAATTCTCAGTGGCTCACAATCACAATTAGGGACAGATCATCATGGAGAAAATCTATTTAGGCGGTTTCTAGGAGTTAAAAATGACTTGATGGCACATAATCAATCAATCAATCACAATCTGGGACAATAAAAAACAGCATAAATACAATTACTATATATATGATAACCATAGAACGCAAAATACAAATGTCCTCAGTCAATGACATTCACCAATATTGGGCCCCACTAAAACCTGGCCCTAATGCCAGTGGGAAAATCTAGGATTTTATAGCCTTGTGGAAGATGAACAAGGTTGAGGTCATCTGGGTCCTGGGCACAGAAATAAAAAGAGGCCATCTGAACTACACCCAGGGGTAGAGGAACTCATTTCAGAGAAGGAATGTCTCCTAGGTAGCATTGCTTCAGAGAAGGTCCTGGAGCATGTTTATTTTGTGTGACAATAAGGGATGGGCAAAGACTATGAGAGAGAGGCAGCCTTGCAGGTAACCAGGTCCAGTGCATTGTACAGTTTTAAAGGGGATAACCAGCACCTTAAATTGCACCAAGAAGCCTCCTGAGACCCATTATCTGCTGGAACATAGTGATATTGCATGGGCATACCAAGGCATGCCTATTACTCCCCACATCATTGCGTTCTGAACCACCTGCAACTTCTGGCTGGCCTTCAATGGGGGGTCTCATGTAGCACACACTACATAATGCAACTGAGAAGTGACTGAGGCAGGAGTGACCACGAGCAGGGCCTCCCAATTCAGAAACAAGTATAATCAGCAGCCAAGAACAAGTTGTGCAAAGTTCCTCCTGTGCCTGTTCCATGTCCCTTATTTATGGTTGTATATCTGATGTTTCCTGGGGGAATGCCAAAAGCTCCCTAAGATATCATATCATATGCCGAAACTTTCAAGCCACTCTTAGCATTCAGTCTTCAGCTATAACTATCACCAGTAATTGTGGCTAAAATGGAAGAATTTACATGGAAAAATGACATACTGTGCAATACATTGAATATATTTCAGTAGGATTATCCTCCAGGCCCATAGTGTTAACCATTTTTTGAACTGTGGAAGTCTACTTCCTCAGTGTATGGACAGGCAATTCTTCCTATTAAATATTTGTTGCCTATGTTTGCCTATCTGCAGTTCTTAGTTCTACTGGTCCAGCTAACTCAGCTTTGGTTCTTCTGATTACCAACAATTCTCTGCAGTTTCAGACAGGAATCTCTATCCAGCCCTTCAAGGAAACACCAGAATCTGAACTTAGAACATGGCTATATATGGACAAATTTCTCTTCTTGAAATATGTTGGATGAATGGTATTTGCTTCATTATTATTTTGTACATCCACAGGACACTTGAAGTTTGTCCCAGTTGTTCACAGGTACATAAGCTGATTCTGGAATGATGGGGAACATTTCATAACCTTGTCACCAATGCATGTTTTTAGCTAATGCAAGTGTGCCATGGTCCCATTCATTTTGCAATGCATTGCAGTTTCACAGAATCATGGGTTTATACTCCATAGTTCTGAAAATGTGTCCCTGAAAACATACATAGCAATGGGAGAGAGGGCATTCCCAGTACAAGTTCCCCAATTGTGGAATTTCTTCCCAGTTCTGTTATGGTTTGTGCTAAACCTGGTGATCTTTCAGATGTATTTCTTATTTCTGGCATTTGTTTAAATCAATTCAGGTGAGCCTTTTGCCCTATTTCCTTTTTAATGTCTTATACTATCATATTTCTAGCTGTGCTATGGTTTTAAATGAGGATTTCCACACTAGTGATTGATAGTGACATCCAGCCACTATTGTGGTGATATATGGCCTGTCTACATTTGTAATATATTGCCACAGCAATGGCTGAGTGAGACTGTAAATTGCTAGTGTGGAAATCCTCAAATATTTGGCTTTTAGAGAGGTGTCAAGAGATTATTGTTAAAAGACAATTATATCAGCTATTATTAAATGCTAGCATTCCAGGAAAATTGATAGCAATGCAATTAGCTGAAACAAAAGTATAGTTTTATGTTAGCCATAACAGCTGTGAAACTTTCTGATAAATAATGGCTAGGATTGAGTCATAATTTAGCTAGAGAACTTTTGAAAAGATAAGTAGGGAGTTTTCCCTGTTAACCATTTAAATCAGGGGTTCCGTGAGCAAACTTTCTGCAGGGTTTTATGGTTTTCTTGGCAGATGAACTTTCTGAAGGACATTTGTGGGCAAACCTTCTGGAGGAGTTAGCGCTTAATTTGTGGATAGACCTTGTAAAGGGTTTTATGGTTAACATCTAGTAAAAAGATGTATGTATGTGTGTATACACACACACACAGATACACACACACACACACACACATATACATATATACATACAAGTCAGATTTTTAAAAAATGGAGGCTGAGAAACTTAACCCTGAGACTGTAGCATCCACCTTTCTCCACGGCTGAGCTCTTAATGGGTAAGACTATAAATCTGCTTCCCCACTCCCTCCCTTTATCTTCATGAGAACTAGGGAGGGTGTTGTCTGAGATGTTTTGCCAGGTTACAGTTCTTTCCCAGATTCAGGTTTCTTTTATCTGACCATTATCTTGATAGAGTCTCTTTCTCCTCAAACCCATTCCCTCTGCCCACTCCATACACTGAAGAAGATAGAATACTGGATACTGGTTCCACCCCAAAATTTCTGATAAGAAGTAAGGATTTGCTGTGTAATTTACCTATGGAATACTCTGATCCCTAGAGATCACCCAAGGCATTTAACCTGACAGGGGTTTATTACATTTTGTTATTACTTTTGTCACTTTTTGAATTGTATTTAATTCACTAAATTAAATAAAATTAATTTAATTAATTTCCTCCCTACGTGGGGACTTTTTTACAACAGTCCAGTACATACTATGGGTTAAAACAATATGACCTAGCAATAGAAAATTTAGGATGGAATAGAGCTGATTCTCGCTCTCTCTGCTCTATCTTAGGGATGCAGGATTCAGTTCCGTTCAACCATGCAAAAAGAGCTATACAATTGATACGATCCAATTCAAATGATCAAATTCATTTGGGGAATCAGTTCAGTTCAGATACCAGAATCATTTTGGAGGGAATATTGGAATTAGACTTCACTTTGGACCAGTTTGGACCATGAGATAGTATACAACAGAGTCTAAATTTATTTGAACATGTTTGATCCATTTAACAAAGCAAACTGATCCAACTGATTTGATTTGTCAAATTGATCTCTTGCTCTGAATCCATCCAAACTGATCCAAATTGATTCAGAGCCTGGAATACTATCTATCTTATGCATTTACAAACACCAACATAGAGATGATGCTAGAAGCTGAGTCTACTACATACATAAATTACTGCTATAAACTGAGAAAAGCAAGCAGATGTCCTGTTCTGAAATAATAGCTTTGTTGGTTGTCAGAAGGAAACCTGGCCATTTAAATAGTCTCACATTAACTCTCTTTTTAAACAATGCACAGCACCTCTGTGTAGATAATAGATGTTTTATAGATCTCCATCGGTTCTCAGAGACCCTAAAACGGTGTCTCCCATCAGGAGACAAGGAATAGGTAGTAAAGAAGAGCTGCACCTATCCTCTCTCTTAAGGGGATGATTAACCCAAAGGATTTTACCAAAGAAGGGGGAAGATATTCTCACTTTTGAAGACCTGCAGTGGGTTTGTCCCTTTGATATCATTCTCATCTCTATAACTCTTAATTGCATTTCTAACTTTTCTCTGAAGCTATTTTCCCAGAATTCCCAGAATTAATCCCATACACTTGAGAAAAGGGAAGAATGAGGTATTTTACAGCTGTTGCAGGACCAGTATTTGAGGGAGAGCATTGATGTTCAAGGAATATTACTTTGGAGAACATATAGTTCTTAGCTCCCTCCCAAACTCCTGGATACAAAGCACCCAACCCAAATGGGACTATATAAATTTGATTAATACTTAAATAAAATAAATAAAAGGTCCTTCCTTTCATCAGTCAATCCCAGCCTACCTTCTTTTGACACTTTGATCTCTGAAGTTAATGAATGAAAACATGCATAGACTAACATACATAATGTACAAGTAATCATTCCTGACTTCCACTGGACAAAAAAATAAGTCTGAGTTATATCTAATTTCTTCTTACTTGAGGATTGTCATTTTCCTCTGTCCCTATTTTGTCCTTTTTTCATCCTTCACTTTTTACACATTTGTAAAAAACTGGGGATAGCTACCATTGTTATTCTTAAGACTCCAGGTCTAAATGCAGCCCAGGGTCTCTAGAAATTACATATCTAAATGAGATATGTAATTAAGTAAGATTAATGATGTAAGTAAGATATGTAATATAGCTCTACCTTTTCACGTGGGTGCGCCTTTGAATCAGCACTGACTCCTGGAGATTGCCTGGACAAGTCCCTGATTTTTTTCTTGGCAAGGTTTCTTGGAAGAGTTTTGCCATTTCCTCCTTCCTAGGGATGAGAGAGTGGGACTGGTCCATGTTCACCCAGATGCATTTGTGCCCAAGGTGGGACTAGAACTCATGTTCTTCCTGTTTCTAACCTGATGCCTTAACCACAACATGAAACTGGTTCATAGTTCTACTCTTTCTTAAATTGTATGTAAGTAAGGCTGTCGCTATATTACCTCATCCACAGGTCAGCACTGGAGGCCGATGCAAGGGGTGGTGGTGGTGGTGGTCTTTGTCTAGACAAGCTATGTTGTGCTGCAGAGGCAGACAGTTTCTCTGTTGAGTTTAGGGCCTTTCCAGCATTTCCAGGGGCTAACTGGAATTTTCTTCTAGCCAGTTCAGAGGAAACTTAGAAGACAGGTAAAGAAAGAAGTACAGATTCTTCAACTTTACTCTTTGGGTTTTTCCCCACTTTGCCCCAACCATAGTACAAGTAGGAACCTTTTTTTTCCTGAAGGTCTCCACGACATTGCCTTCATATTATCTCCAGCCCATGAGGGAGAAAAGCTGAAGTCATCCTTAACTATATTCATGTGAAATCTGTGTTTTTCTCCTAGTTCTGACTCTCCAAAGGCAGACTTAAGGTCTCTTAAGCTTTGTCACCCTGGAGGGAAATCAGGGTCTGGCAATGAGTGGGAACAAAGGGAATAAAGATGGGGTAGGAACAGGGCCGCAACTAGGGTCTGTGTCACCTGGGGCAAACATGGATTCCACGCCCATTTTGGTGCCCCACCAGCACCCATTTTGGCGCCCCCCAGTGCTCATTTTGGTGCCCCACGAGTGCTCATTTTGGTGCCCCCCCAGCACAGTGCCAGGGGCACATGCCCCGGTTGCCCCCACCCCCAGTTGTGGCCCTGGGTAGGGATTGGCAATTCAGAAAGTAGATTTCATGCCAGTAGTTTTCAAGGGTGGGTAGAGAGCTGTTCAACTCAGTAGCATGGAAAGGTCCCTTGTGAAGCAACTTTGAGTAAGATGTTTTGCTTGAACTTCATTGAAGCAAAACCAGCCCTCCAAAGCTGCATAGTGCTATTGGTGCATGAAAAATCTGTCATGACAGATTTTTTGTAATTAAATTTGCCACTTGGAACCTGCAAAATAAACAGACAAATCTAAAGTAAATGTGTCATGAGCACTGATGGCGAGCAGGAGGGAGGGCCTATCCAGGGGGGAAAACGCATGTGTAGTACTGAGGAGTTAAGCAGCCATTCAAAGAGACACAGATCAGACCCGCCTTAACCTTTGGGGTTTATCTGTCTGGGTTTTTCCCACGCTTCTTCAGTTTGTTAGGATTTTCTGTCCAATGTAGCAGTAATAAAACACAAGAGACCTATTCCTTGTCTCAGCGTGGTTCCTGGCTGTTAGGACAAAATGTCTCCACTGAATTGTGAATTTTTTGAAGGTGTGCCTAGATCGTAACTAAGAGAATACACATAACAGTATGTATATTAGGGAAATACAGGAGCATTAATGTACACAACAGAATGGGAGAAATTGATTGGTTCAGCTAATAGGGGGAGAAGTGGTGTTCCACAACAAAACATATTTTTTCATACTATAATTTTGTTCGGCAGCATAAATAGATATTGCATGTTTTTATAATCCCTCAAAAATGTATGATCCCAAGAGAAATGTTGGAAGGATGCTCTTTTTCTGCCCTTAGTATAATATTTTAAAGATGTTTATAGATAAAAATACTTTATCTATATTTGTACAAATATTTTAGTGCAGAGTCTCCAGACTCTTTACAGATTTGGACTGCACATGCTAGTTTCTTCATTTTCACATTTTTTTTCTCCTATGGTTAAGTAAACTGGTTTAATATTTGTAATTCAGTGGTATAACATTACATTAATACAAGAGAGCCAGTTTGGTCTAGTGGTTAAGGTGCTGGTCTAGAAACCATGAATACAGATATATGTGTGTAAGTTTTTTTCTCCTTCCCTTTATTTCTTTTTTTTCCTTTTGCATATAAAATAATTGAAAGATTAAAATATGCTTGACCAAAACAAACAAACAAACAAACAAGCCTCCACTCTTTTTCATAAATCTGCATTTCCTCGTCAAAAAGTCTTTGACAAAGTGCATCCAAAAGAAAGCATTGCATAGAAATGCATGCATTTGCAGAAGTGTATGGGGACCAGAACTTGCACTTTGGAATCAAATATTTTCTGAGCATCTCAAGAAGAATATTTGTGAAAATTGCTTGTTCCTTCCACTAGTATCAGTATGTCAGTCATGGAGCGGGCCAAGTCTCTGCCAACTTTGGACTACTTAAGATGTCCCAACTGCCCAATGATTTTATTTATAGTTTCCAGATGAATTGGCATTTCAAAGAAATCTCCTTGGTTAATTCCACACAAGCATTTGCCATATTCCTAAAATATTGAGGAGAATGAGGAATCATCAGTTGAGCTGGGACATCTGAGGTGGGGTCAAAATCTGGCAGACGGAACTTAATGATGCAAACCCCAGGCCTTTTGAACTTCTGCCAGTTTTGACTGATATCTTGAGGATTTTGACCATTGTTATGGACAGCATCGAATTGAAGCAAGATTTGGAAACAATGTATTGTTACTGACACAGACACACAAACACACACACATAGACACATTTATTCACAATTGCTTTTTCATCCTGAATTTAGGAACAGCATTCTATGTGAAAGTTGTATTTCTTCTTGTTTATCACTGGACTAAAAAAAGCCCTCTTTTTCCTGATTGAAAATTACATTTATAAAATCTGTTCTCTTGAACAGGTGAAAATTGTGGTTGGTGTGATGTGGGAAAAAGAAAAGGAGGACATAAAAAGAAAGCAAGTTTATAACTCTCACACTTTCCTTTCCGGTGTAGATTCCCCCTGAAATAAAGAGCTAAAACACCTTTTCAAATACGTGTTGAAGTACAATTATAACCTGAATTTCTAATAGAGCTAAAAATGGAATTTGCAATGGATCAGCAAGAAAGAAGTTCCTGGAACAGAACAGAGGCATGAAGATTGATTTATCCCTACATTTACAACCAGGTCCTGTGACATAAGTATGACTCCTTTTCTAAAAACCATCTTCCTTCACCAGTCTTAGAATTAAAAGGGCATGAAAGAAGACATTTTTGAGTCCATAAAATCAGAAGTTAGATCTACCCAAACTCTGGATGTCTTGCTACTGTCACTGTTTTTGAGGTGTGTGGGGGTGGAGGGTGGAGGGAATCTCATGCAAAGACAGCTAATCAGGAAATTTTATTCCAGAGTTCAGCAATAAAGGCACCCTTGATTACAATTCATGATGACCATCAAAATATTCTTTGGTGGAGTTTCCTGCAACCTGGCTTAATTAAAAGATAACTCTTCACAATTCTTCCAAGGTTAACTACTGACATTTGGCCAATCAGGACTTCCTTTGCTTACATATCCACTTTCTTAGTTTTGTCTTGAGGCTGAGAAGAAAGAAGACCTGAAGAATCTTGGTCTAGTGGTTAAGGCAAAGGGCTAGAAACCAGGAGACTGAGAGATCTAGTCCCGCCTTCGGCATGAGAGCCAGCTGGGTGACCTTGCACCAGTCCTTCTCTCTCAGCCCAAGAGCCAATCAGGTGTGGTAGGAGAGTTCTAGTCCCGCCTTAGGCACGAACGCCGGCTGGGTGACCTTGGGCCAGTCACTCTCTCTCACCCAAGAGCCAATCAGGCGTGGTAGGAGAGTTCTAGTCCCGCCTTAGGCACGAAAGCCAGCTGGGTGACCTTTGGCCAGTCCCCCTCTCTCAGCCCAAGAGCCAATCAGGCATGGTAGGAGAGTTCTAGTCCTGCCTTAGGCACGAAAGCCAGCTGGGTGACTTTGGGCCAGTCACTCTCTCTCAGCCCAACTCACCTCACAGGGTGGTTGTTGTGGGGAAAATAGGAGGAGGAAGGAGTATTACATATGTTCGCCACCTTGAGTTATTTATAAAAATAATAAAGGCGGGATAGAAAATAAATAAATAAATAAATAAATAGATAGATAGATAGATAGATAGATAGATAGATAGATAGATAAATAAATAAATAAATCTATATTTCTTTTTAGCCAAAGTTGGGGAAAAAATGTAAATTCCTTCCTGAGACACTCAGAAGAAGGGCAACCATGAAAGTTAGCTCTTACTTCTGTCAGTATAATTGTATATCTGTACAGGAACATTCTGTACCATTCATTAAAACTCTCACTTAAAAAAAAATAAAATGAAGAAATTAATTGTGTGTTTCCTTGACAGAACATGTGCCTTTTTTGTTAATTGTATAAATGTGTTGCAATGTTGAACTGTGGGGGTCTGAAGCAGGCTATGCTGCATGTTAAATTCACTGCACATAGCAATTTTCATCCATATTTCTAAAAAGTACAGTTCTTTGTTCTACTAATCAAAAAGCTTTCACCTTGTAGGAAGAGAAAAATACATTTTAGTGATAGCATTTGTATTCTAAGAACAAACTTACCTGGGTCTTTAAAAAAATGCATATTGATCTTTTATTTACAAAAGAAAAATAACACCAACTGAGGTTAAGTCAGAATGTTTTTCCATTTTCCATTGGCACTGCTTATACTAATCTGCAGTGTTCTCTTTTGCTTTATCTCTTAATTCATTTACTTTATGGCATATGATCCCTGGTTGGGCTGAAGCCCCTCAGTTAGATAACTTAAACTATGAGCAAATATGAACTGCAAAGAATAAGAATATTGGTCTATATATACTCAGCCAGGCTTAGCCAAAAGAATTTACATCTGAGTAGATGCAGTATAATCTGGGAAATGGTGACCCAATTTCCACTTAATTTTATTTGACCTCCATCATTCAGACAAAAAAGATTAACCACAGAAGAATAAAGTTCACCAAAATAACCCCTGATTTCTTGTAATTATTTTCATGATCTGTCTAGGAAGAAGGCTGGTGGAGACCAAAGCAACAGCAGAAAACGTAAGTGATGGTTCCCAATTGGGTTGGGTTGGGTGATGACACAAACTGACTTTATGAAAATATTTTTGCCCGTATGATCTTTTTCAGCCCCACATTCATAGTGGCAAAACTTGACACAGCCAATCAAGGTGACAAGCGGGAATGCATAGCATATTTGCATCTCCTTGTCACTCTGACTGTTTGGAAGTGTCTTCAAAATATAAAATCACATGATGTAAATAAAAAGTTGCTAGGAACTTAAACTTCCATTTAAGATTTTTTAGATAGCAGGACACCACTCAACTGGGGCAACTTCCCTTCCTTTTCCCCCACCCCCACCCCCTTGAATTATAATAGAGATGGAGAACTTTTAGATGATTGGATACCACATTCTTTTTTCCCCCTTCTTTCAACGGCCGAGAACCACAATTAGCAAGGTTGTGATGCCAGCAGAAAAGAGAGATTCAAAGATTTTTCTTCTCCTGAAGTTACTTTTATGGCCCAAAAGCCCAGCTGAGAACTCAGCTCATCCACTTCAGAAAGATGAGCAGCACAGAGAAGCTGCTTGCAGATTTCCGCATTCTCCTAATTGCTCTCCAGCTGCCCAGTAGCTGAGAGACACCAGCAGCAGGAAAGATGCATATTTCTTCATAGCTTGTCTTCTCCCCATCACTGCCAGCAAGCACGGAAAAGGTCCTTTAACATCTCTTGCTCCCCAACTGCTCCCCAGCTAAAGACCGGTTGAGCTCAGTGGCAGAAAAGGACATATCCTTCCATCCTACTGGACTTCTCCTATTATGAAGAGGCCAGTGGTATGAAAAGGGAAGGACTAGGGAATTGGGTGGCCCCTTTTCTTTGACAAAACAAATCTGATCACTTCCATAGCTTGAAGAGTTTTGTTGAAGTGAGTGTGTGTTACTTCACAGA